>NC_057865.1:185420544-186044710 GCF_019393635.1 Dromiciops gliroides | reverse complement strand
TTTTTTTTTTCATATTGCAGTATTTTCCTTTTACTTGAAAGATCTGAATTTTGTCTATTTCTGAATGTTTTTACTTTATAATTTGTTTTTCTTTAAGGAGATTGGCAGATTTTTAAAAAAATTATTTCTCTTTTACCTTATAGTTCTAAAATGTCTAAACATTTTTTTAAAAAGATTTCTTGAAATATGCTATGTAGGTGTTTTGTTTTGATGATACTCAAATTATTTCTCCTCTTATCCAGACAAGTTGTTTTTGACAATAGAAACTTTAACTTTGTTCTAATATTTTCATCTTAGAGAGTCATTGAGTTTTGGTTGATTAATTCTATTTTTTTTTCAGGGAGTCCATTACTTAGGTAATGTTTTCCACCTTCTGTTTTAATGTTTATTGTCCATTTATTTTTTTCCTGAAATCTTAATTTATAATTTCCTTTTAAAAATATCATTTCATTACTTCCAAACACTCTTGTAGTTCTTATGGCTGCCTCATTTTTTTTTTTTTTTAAGATTCTGCTTATAGCTGAGTGGGTTACTCAGGAATTGCTTTTCTTCTTTTGGATTTAACTCTTGGTGCTTTCTTAACTCAAAGAATTTCTTTATTGTGGTCAGTATATTCATATGTTCAGCCTTAGCTCTTGATTTGGGATTTTACACTTGATACAGAACTTTTGGGTATTCTTATAGGGGTTGGGTAAGATGCTTTGGTTCTGTTTCGTCTGTAGTCTCAATGCTGTTATGACTGACAATCCAGTTGGGGTGACTAATAATAGGATTCATTCTCTGCTTCAATCCCTGGCTTCTATTTTAGTTTTCTGGTAGTCTGTTGCACCTATATCCTCTTTTTCTCCTTGTACTTCCCCAAGTTGCAAACTTGATCTATCCCCTGTAGTGATGCCAGGGAGAGGTTGGAGATCACACTGGTCTCATGTTCCCTAAACAACTTATTTGGTTCTGGCATCAGGGGAGTGTTGGCACTAGTGCTGAGTTGGAATTATCTTCTGCTTCAGTTTCCAGTGTTCTGAAGAGTACATAGCCAGGCCAGGCTCCCTTCAAAGTAATCTGTTTGGACTTGTTCTTTCCCTATTTCAGTTCTTACAGGCCAGGATAGAGATTTGGTTTCAGGTCCCCTACTGGAGCACACAATGATGTGTGACCTTCCTATCCAGAGTGAGGAGTTGGCTTCAGGTTTGTTTGTAGGAGCCTGGCTGGGTTCTGTGGGTTAGCTCCTGTTCCTGACTCCAATGGCTTCAGGCTGATTTATTGGAATTTGTGTTGGCTTCCCTGCTATGTCTCCTCTTCTGGCCTCTTCTAGCTTCTGTGTTTACCTATACTCATGTTGGCTTCCCTGATAATACCTCTTTTCCCGCCTTCTTAACTTTTGGCCATCTTTGTGTGCAGTTCTTGACTGGGTTGGGGAACTTAGTCTGTTTCTTTCCAGTTTTATTTTTAATTATTCTGGAGCACTTTTTCATATATTTGCTGCAGTTTATGTAGATGAACTGGGTTTCTCTATGACATTTTATGTTGCTATTTTGAGCAGACCTCACATAGTATTCTAAAGAAATATTTGTTGAATTGAACAGATTTGAACCTTATCTTGACTAAGCTTTATATACCTCCCCCAATGCCTTCCCTGTACCTTGATCACAGTAGGTACTTAGTAATTTTTAAATATGATTTTTGAATACTGAAGATATGTTACAAAATGCAGTGTTCATTAATGCCCCAAACACATTTTAGTTTTAATAATTTCACTTTTTGTCTTTTATCTGTTGATAAAAGACAATAAGTGTCTTTCAAAATCACTGAAATCTTTCTTGCCTAGAACTTAGAAACCTTAGGGAAAATATTCTCTAATTTGATTTTTATGGTTGTTAAAATCATTTTTGACTATTAGCAATAAAAACTATTCCTGTTAATAATAGTGGTTATTAATAATTATAGTTACATACACATATAATGCTTAATAGATTATAAAATGTGTTCAGATACATTCACTTATTTTATTCTTACCCAGTTCCACAAGAGTTACAGAAATCTTAGTGTTTGCTTTGGAAGACACTGGAGGTTTGAGAAAAACTATATTGTAAAATACATATTAATTTTTTTGAAATAGAGAATTAGGGAGGTGCTAAAGATATGAAATGTTACATGCCCTTTCAGATGAGATGAAGGCATTGTTAGTTTTAACTTTGCTATAAGAGACCTCTTGAGTTGTGGGAGTAATCTATTGATGTTATACAAAAACAAAGCACCTCAAAATTTTTTTTTTTAATTTTAGTGAGGTAATTGGGGTTAAGTGACTTGCCCAGGGTCACACAGCTAGTAAGTGTTATGTGTCTGAGGCCGGATTTGAACTCAGGTACTCCTGACTCCAGAGCCAGTGCTCTATCCACTGCGCCACCTAGCTGCCCACCTTAATAAAATTTAAGAAAAAAAGTAAAAAAATACAATGTATCTTCTTGATAAATGTTTATGAATTCAGTTTTTCTAGCATTCATTTTTTTTTTGGTGAGGCAATTGGGGTTAAGTGACTTGCCCAGGGTCACACAGCTAGTAAGTGTCAAGCATCTGAAGCCGGATTTGAACTCAGGTACTCCTGACTCCAGGGCCAGTGCTTTATCCATTGCTCCACCTAGCTGCCCCTGTTTATGGATTCTAAAACAGCAATGTGGTGATAATACCTAGATAATTGAGACAACCCTAAGAGATCCCAATTTACTTTTTCATAATTCTTTAAAATTTTTTTTCAATTTTATTTAATTTTCTGTTTCAAATTCTCCTTCTTCCTTTCTCCCATCCCCAACAATTGAAAAGGGAAGAACTAAACTCAATACAAATATGTGTAGCCATGCAAAACAAATTTCCACATTAGCCATGTTCATAAACCTTTTATTTTATTATGTGCATTTTATTTGGATAGTCAAAAGTATACCCTTTAAAAAAAGATGAATGTATTTGTGCAGTTTCTTTATAGGTACTTGATAGACAAAATGTCTGTGTTGAGTTTGTTTGTTTCTTTTTTTTGGCTGGGCAATGAAGGTTAAGTGACTTGCCCAGGGTCACACAGCTAATAAGTGTCAAGTGTCTGAGGCTGGACTTGAACTCAGGTCCTCCTGAATCCAAGGCCGGTATGTTATCTACTGTGGCACCTAGTTGCCCCTTAAGTTCTTATCAGAATAACTCCTTCATTCTATGAGCTAAAGTCAATTGAAAATATGTGAAAGGTATATTAATTAAAATATTAGTAAGAAAAGGAAAAAAAATTAAAATCACCTCCAAATAATTTAGTACTTTCTCAAATAACTGCAGGAGATAACTTACCCAAAGATATTACTCACCATAGTCACTCGAAACCTACCTATTATTGATACTCCCAGGAGATATAATCTAATGGGCTTGGATTTTCAACTTTGACCTAAATTGTTGCATCCAACAAAAATTAGTTAGTATGGAAGAAAGATTGATTAGTAGGGGAAGAAAATCAGTTCTGTTTTAGACATGGTAAGTTTGAGATGCTTAGGGGACATGGAGATATCCAGCAATCACATACTGTAGAATTGGAGTTCAGGAAAGAGAATTGGGCTAGTTTTACAGATCTGGGAACCATCTTCATGGACATGATAATTGAACTAATGGGTGATGATGGATTATCAAGAGAGAGGACATAGAGGGAAAAGAGGAAGACTTACAACAGTTGTTGAAAAGGAAAGAAAAAAGACATGTTAAAAATGATGGAATCTACTTATAAAGAATTTAAGGGGGGGGGTGGCTAGGTGGCGCAGTGGATAAAGCACCGGCCCTGGATTCAGGAGGACTTGAGTTCAAATCCGGTCTCAGACACTTGACATTTACTAGCTGTGTGACCCTGGGCAAGTCACTTAACCCCCATTGTCCCACAAAAAAAAAATTTAAGGCCCTGTCCCTTTCATATATGAATAGTTTGGTTGCTCAAATGAGTTCACATATGTAAAGTGCTTTGCAAACCTTAAAGTGCTATATAAATGCTACTTGCTGCTGCTGTAGCTACTACTACTAATTATCACCACCCCCACCAGTACCATCACCATCATTTCTATAAAGGGAGCAAGAAAATGACTATTTTGTATGAAAATCAGATAAAAGCCAATGCAAAGAAACAGAATTCAGATAAAATGAGGAAAGACACAGACCGTTGGGAAGACTAGATAAAGAACAGGTGTCTCAGATGAATTACTGAGAGGACCTGCTTGAGGACAGAAAGATAACCAAGGCTTCGGGGCATTTCAGTCCCTTAGCTCATTTACATTTAGCTGTTTTTAGTTTGGAAACTTAAAACTTGCAAAGGGGGTAAATCAAATAATGGTTTAGAGACTATGGGAAGATAAAATAAGAACTTTTGGTTTCCTGTCTGCCAGACAAGTGGATTTCATGAGTTTTACCTCATAAAAGAAAGATGAATTCTATATCACCCAAAAGCTCTAATTTAGGCATTAGGGGCAGTTAAGAAGCTTGCAGAAGCTGAGTATGAAGATTCCAGAGGAGAGTCAGTTAACAGGAAGAGTTCAGCTACTATCTTAGGAGGGATTTGAAGAGAGGTATTGCTCAGTAGACTGGCTAAAGAAAAGGCTGAATATGTTGATCAGAAGAGAACTGAACTCTGCTACAGTTTGAGCTGTTGTTCTTGGGTACCATTTAGAATCTGAGAGAGGTGAAACTTCTCCGAGGTGCCTATTTGCTCTCTACTGCCCTCTTTGGTTCAGAGATGAAGAAGGGTGGGTGGGTGGGAAGATGCATGATCAGTTTAGCTGTGACAATAGGCTTGTATAACTGAGAGCAGATTGGAAAACCTGGAATCTTACCGAGTGAAGAGGTAGCTAGGTTTATCAACATTGCCCAGAAAGCCAATGTGAAAAGCTTTGTAATTCTCTGGTTTAAGGGAACTGCTTGTCACCACAATATAACACTTTCAGTGCCCTTTTCAGGGTAACTGGGAGTTAAAAGAGTTTGTCACTACTTTCTTAGTGTGAGAGCAGCAGTGAATTTGATCAGCAGGAGAGTGATGAAAATTAGAAAGAAAGTAGCTAGCAAATAAATAGCTTGGTGTGGGGCAGATTTTTTCCTGAAGGGACAAAGAACACCAAGTTCTGCAGTCCAGAGTTGTAAATTGCCATCACTCAGATGTGTCACTGTTAAATCTCTGTGAGCTCACTTTCCCTCCATCAACACTGTGTGCCTTTGGTGGGAGAATGCAACCCATATTCATGTATGGATTGTGATGTTTTGATTATTAATGTATTTGCCATATTGAGTAACTTATGTTACTGTGCCTTGCCTTATTGTAAAATAAATGCTTAAGAGTTAAGAATGTCATCTCATGGGGGCAACTAAGTGAGGAAGTGAATAGAGCACTGGCCCTGGATTCAGGAGGACCTGAGCTCAAATCTGGACTCAGACACTTGACACTTACTAGCTATGTGACCCTGGGCAAGTCACTTAACCCTCATTGCCCCACCAAAAAAAAAAAAGTGTCATCTCAGGTCAGAGAGATAGATAATGGATCCAAGATGTAGAATGAGAGAGAGCCAGTGCAAGTTGATTCTAGCACATCCCTGAGTGTAGCCCTGGGACTGGCCACACCCATAATTGGGTGTTACAGACTTCCACACTCTGGCTTTAAACAGTCTTAAAAAAGGAGCTAGTGGTAAGAAGGAGCAGAAAGCCATCATGGACAAGGAGACACCAGCAATAGGCTATAGGGAGCAATTGCTAAAAGATGTCACTAAGTTTGTTGATGTTTATAATGTTCATAATAAAAAAAGAAAATTACAAAAAGAAAGATAAATCATGAGAATTTGCCAGATGGTTGGACCAGAATGAAACAGAGCCACGGACAGGAGAAGGTGTGCAGCTCATATGTGGTGGGGATGAGACTGATTGTGACCTAGCAAAAATATCAAATTTTGGGATCTGTATCTCTCCCCCTTCACACCAAGACAGCCAGACATTCACTAGGAATAAAAATGCTTGTCTATGGTCCTTTCTCTCTTTCCCTTGCGGAAATCCACTCTTTCAAGAGCTTCTCCCCCCCCACCCCCACACACATTTATTAGGGAAAGCTGCTTAGCATTTTTTCAGCAACAAGTGAAAGTAGCCTGGTGTTTACAAACTTATTCGTTCCTTAGTACTTTCAGTTTAATTAATTTTTTTAACCTATCATAAAAGGCACAGGGCCCTATTTGATTATTATGTGTAACCTAAAAAGAAGAGAGATATGAAATATAAAGATTTGTTAACTCAAAGTAGCTTGGGGTTCAAAGCTGTATATTTAATAGAAATAAGAATTGTTTACGTAGTTGAATGAGGGCACTAAGAAAAAAAAGGAAAGAAAGCCATCTCAGGAAAGATACCTCTAAGAAATATGAGATGAGGATACAGCCCCAGAAGTGGAAAGACCAAGCAAGATAAGAAGCTGTTTTCCTTATTCTAGAAATCAATACCTGCTGAGCTTAAAAGGAAAGCCAGAAGAAGATTGAGTTGTTAGGGAAGGTCCCTGCCCATATCAGGAGAGTGGAGGATGATTCCCTTTGGCATGTGCCTCCAAAAGATTCCCTTCCATTTCCCTTGCGCAATGGCACCTACAAGTGATCCTAGCAATATAAAAGTGGAAAGAACTGGATTGGGCCCATGGGAGCAACTTCTTGTTCTGCTGGCAAGTAGTTGTGTGACCCTGGGCAAATCACTTCATTATTTTGGTCTTGTTGTCTTCATCTCTGACATGGAAGAGTGAGACTAGATCAGAGGTTTACAATTATAATAATAATAATTATTATTGTCATAGAGCACTATTGCCCCCTTTGTAGAATATTTTTAAATGCTTAAAATAAAGTACATAGGATTAAAAATTATATTAAATTATATTAAAATACAGCTACCACAATAATTAAACAAAACCAAGTTCATGGCCTCCAGGTTAAGGACCCTGGTATTAGGTGACATCCAGGGCCCCCTTCAATTCTATTACTTTACAAGCTTCAGCAGAAACTCATACTTTGTAAATAGCTTAATAATGCCTCTGGCTAGTATTAATTATACTACCATTAATTAAATACACTTATCAATACTAAATGTGAATCAAGCATTTCTAAAGAATTCCTCCTCTTAAAAGTGATCATTAACATAGGTTTTCTTTATATTACAACACCTAGCACAGTGTCTTGAACATAATTGGTACTCAATATTTATTAGCTGAATGAATAAACGACCTAATAAATCCCCCATCTATTTGAAACAAATTTAATGAATTTAAATAATATGACAGTGTAAGGGGTAACTAGACTCCCCTCCTTTTTTGCTTTTTTATTGACAAGTTATTCTCTTATTCAGAACACACATTAAATAGTGCAGACAATTGGAACATTCACTTTTGGCTTTTGAGAAGAATATAATTAATATTAAAGAAAATTTCCTTTATGATTTGAACTCAAATCCTTCTGATTCTAAGTCCAAGACAGTATCTCCTCTACTACCTAGCTGCCATTTTCCCTATATCGTTCTCAGTTTCCTCATCTGTGAAACGAAGGAGGTGGAATAAATTATCTCTGAGTAACATTATATGAACTTTCTAGTTTTCTTCTCACTCTAGTCAGGATCTAGAAGCTGAACTTTGAGGGGGAAATGCTGAATTTTAAGTAAAAAAGAAAATATACCTTGAAAGCAGGAACAGGCCTGTGAATCCTGACCCACTACTTTTCTTTACATACATTTTTTTTCACATTTATTCTAGCAGCAAGTTCCAATTTTATAAGTGACTCAGTGATTCATGCTGACATGCCTGTCAGCAGCCCCTAAAATTGATGATATTCAAATGAGAGTTTTAAAAGGATCTCATTTTTATTTAATATGGTTTTGATGGAAATTAAATACCTAGATTCTTTGTTCCTCCTCTGAACTTTGAGGAGGTGGCAAAGGAGGGGTAAGGAGGTGCATCTCTTGGCCTCTTCGTACATCCAATTACCCTTTTCCTCTTAGGTATTTTGCTTTGGACTTTTTCTATTATCAGTGTGTCCATAACTAAGATATAATTTCCCCTGAATTCTATTTTGTTATTTATGTCACAAGGGTAAGTTAGAACTCACAAGTGTGAGAAAATTGATACTGTTGCTAATGGGATACAGTAGAAATAAGCAGTTTGACTGACTTCTTCACTCCCTTATATTTGCAATGCTATTCTATTGCTAAACTATTCCTGAAATGATTAGTGTAGGAGGATGGGTTTGGTCTCGAATCTTCTCCCTTAAAGCTTTGAGAGCTGAAGATCCCAGAAGGATCAGTTTTCTCACTTGTACTGAAAATGTCACTCTAACAGTTATCTGTCTGCACAGTCAAATTTCAAGAATACGTTTGAATTTACCGCATTCACACCATTTTCTGTCGTGGTGCTAAAAATGACTAATGCAGCCTAGAGCCTGTGAGGTTGTGATAACTGATCAACTTTGCCAATAAGAAAAAAAAACCCTACACATACATTCAGCTGACATTATAAAGCCATAAAAGGTTTTTTTTTTTAAATCTAAATATGAAATTCAAGGATGAGGGATGTGGTTCACACATTGTCTGCGTCTGCCCTCAACAACTGATGACTTTGTGATGGCCAGTTTAATAAAAAATCAATATGGTTGTTAGGATAAGTTGTATTTCACTTCCCTGGTTTTTAAATTAATTTGATCATCACAGTATTTGATCAGCTATTAATAATAAAATCCCTGGAGTCACTATAGCACTTTATATTTTCCAAAGCATTTTCACATCCATTTGAAGGCAATTAATAACCTATTGGGCATTGATCATGAGTAAGGCATTGTGCTAGGTACTGGGGATATGAAGCAGATAACAAAGTTCCTGACCTCAAGGAGCTTAGATTCTGCACCTGTTTTATGATTTTCTCTTATAACATCCTTTTGAGGTAGAAAGGGCAGATATTACTATTTGCATTTTATAAATGAGGAATTTAAGTGATCTGCCATAGTGATCTTAATTAAACATCTATTGAATAAGTAGCTATGGAATGAATAAAAAGCATCCACTAGAGTCACCAGGGGCTCACTCTGAATAAGGCCAAATTAATCTCCTTTTACTTTTTTGAGAGTATTGCCAGATTTATAGAACAAGCGAAGACCATGGATATAATGTATTATCATTTCAGCGAGGCATCTGACAAATTCTTTCATGATTTCTTTGGGAATATGATGGAGGAATGTGTGGAGACTGGTGGAGGTCAGTCCATAGTTGGGATACTGTGCTCACTTCTGTGTGCTGTATTTTAAGAGGGACATTGACAAACCAGAATGCAAAAACAAATGGCTATCATGTAAGATGAATGGTTTGGCTAGTATATAATATGAGAATCATTGAAAGAATTTGGGTTTTTAGCCAGAAGAAAAATGTGGGGAGATTGTTATAACTGTCTACTAAGTATTTATTTATTTATTTATTTATTTATTTATTTATTTATTTTGTTGTTGTTGTTTTGTTTTGTTTTATTTTGGCAGGGCAATGAGGGTTAAGTGACTTGCCCAGGGTCACACAGCTAGTAAGTGTCAAGTGTCTGAGGTCAGATTTGAACTCAGGTCCTCCTGAATACAGGACCAGTGCTTTATCCACTGTGCCACCTAGCTGCCCCCTACTAAGTATTTAAAGGACTATCTTGTGAAGTTTCTCTGGACTTTAACTTCCTTCTCTGCTTGATGAAGGCCCACTATGATGATCTTTTATCACTACAATTATGAGATAGCATTGAAAAGAACAGTGGGGGGGCAGCTAGGTTGCTCAGTGGATAGAGCACCGGCCCTGGAGTCAGGAGGACCTGAGTTCAAATCCGGCCTCAGACACTTAACACTTACTAGCTGTGTGACCCTGGGCAAGTCACTTAACCCCAATTGCCTCACTAAAATAAAAAAAAATTAAAAAAAAGAAAAGAACAGTGGACTTAGATTCAGAATGACTGGGTTTAAGCTCAGGGTTGAAACTAACTATTGTTATGTGATGGTATATGGTGTTTTGTTTTTGTTTTTGTTTGTTTTTGGTGAGGCAATTGGGGTTAAGTGACTTACCCAGGGTCACAAATCTAGTAAGAGTTAAGTGTCTGCGGCTGGATTTGAACTAAGGTCCTCTTGACTCCAGGGCCGGTGCTCTATCCACTGCTCCACCTAGCTGCCCTGATGGTGTGTGTTTTAAAAATCTCTTTCAGTTACAGCTTTCCTAACTATGAAAATTGGCATCATATTTGTTTAACCACCTTATAGTGTTGGTGTCAAAAAACAAAAAGCACTTTGTAATCCATGATGGGAAGATCTATTACCAAAGGAGAGAATAAATGATTTCCAAGAGGTCCACTTAAACCCAATAAAAATAATCTCTAATAATTTGAGCTATATTTAAATGCAGCAGACTGCTTAAAATTGTAGAAAGATGATGGTCATCTGTGAGGGATGTTAGTTTGGTTTACAAGTTGGGTTTAGGACCCTTCTGGGGCAACTAGATGGCATAGTGGATAGAATGCTTGGCTTGGAGTCAGGAATAACGGAATTTAAATATGACCTCAGACCCTAATTATATGAGTCTAGGAATGACACAACCCCTGTTTGCCTCAGTTTCCTCAGCTGTAAAATAGGAATGATAATAGCACATATCTCCTAGTTTTGTTTTGAGAATAAAAACAGATATTATTGTAAAGCACTTAACACAATGCCTTAGTGAATTGTCATTTGTTAAGCTCATGTGGTTTTTGTTTAGTCATTTTTAGTCATGTATGACTCTTCATGACCTTATTTGGGGTTTTCTTGGCAGAGGTACTGGAGTAGTTTGCCATTTCTATTTACTTCTTCAATTCATTTCACAGATAAGGAAACTGAGGCAAAATTAAGTGACTTGCCTAAGGCTACAGAGCTAGTACGTGTCTAAGTCCATATTTGAAATCAGGAAGATGAATCTACCTGTCTCCAGGCCTGGTACTCTATTCACTGAGTCACCTAGTTGTCCTTTTAAACTCATAGTAGGTGTTTAATATGTCCTTCCTTCCTTCCTTCCCAATTCTAAGATGTTAATTTGGATAATTGTACTATACACCTTGATAAATCAAAATGTTTCAATGTCCAGAACACATTCTTTGACATCCTGCTAAAAGAATTTCCTTCCATTGACTGTCCCAAAATGAAAGACCTGCTGAGATTAACAACATGCTTATGTTTCAGCTTTTGCTTTTGTATCACACCCAGCACGGCATCTGTGTCTAAATAATGACAAACAGTAATAATATACTATAACTTTCTTAGTATATTGGGAAATTTAGTATAATTAATGGGTAATTCAATATAATATTTTGTATAAGGAAAAATTCTCTGTAAGATTTATACCCAATCCAAAATAACTAAGTTAAATTACAGAAAGGATCTTATTAGAAGGCAGTTTGACTGTCTATATGGAACCTGAGGATAACATCAGAGTGAGTCTCCATCACACATTGCCTAAAGCACACCCATATAGGAAAATCCATATTTTTTTTAAAAGATATATTTGGAGGATATTATATAGCTTACAAAAGAACTCACACAAGGATTTCTTAAAATAACATTTGACAATATACCTCCATTGTGTATTCTACAACTCTTTACCATTGTAGCAATTGTTGTCTCTTTAAAATAGATTGCATAGCTTCAGGCTACTCTAAAAAAAGCAGGAGGTACAATAATGATTTCAGATAAAGCAACAGTAAAAATTGATAATGTCAAGAGGGAAAAAAAAAGCCCCAAGAAACTACATTATGTTTAAAGGCAGCATAGATAATGAAAAAAATAACATTATTAAATATATATGCACCAAATGACATAGTGTCAAAGTTGTGAAAAGCAGAGCTATGATGAGATCTCCAAGATGGCAGAGTTGTTTTCAGCATAACTTTTTCAACCTAACAACCTCAAAGGAAAGAAATTTGATTCAAGTGTAGTGTAATTAAAACTAAATCTACAAGATAAGAAGATATATACACTGTACAGGAACAAAGCTTTATGAAGTAACATCAGAGAAATGAAATACCTAAAACTCTGACTCATCAACCCCCCCTCTCAGGCTATCCTCCATCCCAGGTTTGGCTAGCTAAAACAAAACATAGGCTTGTATGGTTTCATGATCTGTTTATGGTAGCCCATCTCTGGCTCCCCTTGAGAAGCAGAAGTCAGTTCATTAAAAAAAGGGGGGAGAACTTGGAGGTAAGGGCAGAAGGTGTGGCAGCACAGAGTCAACTAAGAGGGGGCCTTCATATTCAAGAGAAAGGGGAATAGAAACATAACTGGAGTCAGTCCTTTTGCCTTAAGTGTTTATTTGCATGGAGACTAAACTGGGCCTACAAAATGGCAATCTGAGGAGAATAAAAAAGCCTAGTCTCATGAGTTTATGTTGGAGACCTTGTATATTTCAGAAAAGTTGAAGGAGGTGGGTCAGTAAGGACAGTCAAAGAGTGAGAGGGAAGCAAGAGTTAATGTATTTGAAAGTACACAAATGATAACAACCAAAAAATCAAGAGAGAAAGTCTAGGAATAAGACAAACTCTCAAACAAACCAACAAGAAGACTCATAAAACAGAAGAGAAAATGAGTTAGAATTTTTTTAAAGGCTGTTAACGCATTAAATAAATATTATAATTTGAAGGAAAATGAACTCAAAGCCCTGACCAACAGAGAAACTTTTGCTGACTATCCAGAACCATTGCATAATGGCAAGTTCATCCAAAATTATTCAACAGAAAAGTAAAACTTTTCAAAATAGATATTAATATGGACAATAGATCAGAAACCAGAGCTTTCAAAACTGAAATAACTAAGGAAAACAACTGAGGCAATAACCAGGACTATACAATGGAGAACCTCTCCATAGCAATGAAAGCTAGTTTAGCCTAAGGGGCTCAACTTCTCACCAGGACAATTACAAAAGCTTGCTAACTGATCTCTCAGACTTAATTCTCTTTCTACTAGAATCTTCCATACAAATAGCTGCTAAAGTGTTTTTCTTATAGCACAGGTCTGACCATACCCATCCCACTACACAACAAAGTCCAGTGGTTTATTACCTCTAATATAAAATATAAAATTTCCATTTGGCATTTCAAGCTCTTTGTCACCTGGCAACATCTTCTCTTCTATGATTCTCATATATTATGCCTCTCAACACATTCTATGGCAGAGCCATATTGGTTAATTTGCTGTCCTTACACATTTGCAAAAGCTATCCTCAGCATCTTCAATGCTCTCCTTCTGCATCTTTTCTTATTAGTATTTTGGGCTTAGTTCAAGACTCAGCTCAAGTGGCACCAGTTCTTCTGAAGTGCTAGTGCCTTCATTTCTGAGATTACTTTCCACTTACTTTGTGTATACCGTGCATGTACCTAGTTACTTTCATATTTTTTTCTCTATTGGAATGTATGCTCATTGAAACTATAGATTTTTTTCCAATTTTTCTTTTTGGATTTAGAATAGTACTTGGTGCATAGTAAACACTTGACAAATACTTATTGATTGAATTGCAAAACAAAAATATAAAAATGCAAACACATTTACCAGAAGAGAAGTTAAATGATAATAATTTGTATAGAACAATATGCTTCATACAAGAAATATATTAAAAATAAATACACATATACAATTAAAATGAGAGGCTAAAACAAAATTTAGTGTGTATCAGATGAATACAAAAAACTAGTAGCTGTATTCATACTATCAGGCTATGGATAAGAATAGAGACTGAAACGATAAATTCACTGGCATAGGGAAGTCCTAGATAAGGAAGATCTCTTGGATGATGCAGGTCAGCATTTTCTTTGAAATTTACAGTGTTAGACAGTTGCTTAGAGAAATCAGAGGTTGTGATTTACAAAAGGTCAAATATGTTTCAGAGGCAGATCTTCAAACCAGTCTTCCTGGCTTTGAGGACAGTTCTCTATTTATTATTTAATACCTGTCTCTCCTTTCTATCATACATTGTAAATTTAAAAATTAAAAAAAGTCAAGAGAGATAAACAGGTAAAATATATTATGATTAAAGGGATCATATATGACAAAACAATATCAGTAACTGATAAAATAATGGGGTTTGGCAGACACCCAGGGGCCCCCACCTGAAGATTGATTTGGAATTGATTGAATTGGGTGACACTGAAAGACTGACTGAGAACCTACTTAAGATTGAAAAAATAGAGACCATGCCTGGCTGGCCCTGAGTGGGGTGTTTTTCTCAGAGGCTGTGGGCTACGACATCAACAGGAGACCACCCAATCAGCTTGAAGGACTTCCCCTTTCATGGATGGAGAAAGGAAGTAGGAAGGTGAGGGTGGCTCATTGGATTGGCCTTTTTTGTCCGTGAACTGGTTTGTGGTGGCAGAACTTCACGTGTTCCTTTTGGAAGTGTGGACTGCTGGGTAAAGGCAAGGTTTTCTCTCTGGTATCCTTCACAGATCTAAGCTGGGGTTTTCCATTCTATAAGAGATCTGTTCTCACCCTCTCTCTCTTCACTAACTACACTTTAATAAATACTTAAAAGCCTAAACTCTTGCTGAATTTATCAGTAAATTTTAGCTAGTTTCCCCCAAAAAACTGGGGGTAGGTAAGGACCCACATTAGATTTTAAACATCACATAACATGCACAAAAGGGCATAATATCTGAATTTACAGGGAAAAGGTAACAATTTTATAATTATACAGATTGTAAAAGTATTTTTAGGATACTTTAATGTTACTCTTATAGACCTGGAAAAAATTTACCATAATGAGAAGCAAATATATAGAACTAAAAACTTATGGCATCTTCTGAATCAAGAAACTAAAAATATACATATTTCTCACCATCAGATGGTACCTTTAAAATACATTAAATATTATGGTACAGAGATCTTGAAAATAATAAAAGAAGAAATATTAAACACGTCCTTTATAGTCCACATCATAATAACATTAGCAATTAATACAAAGACTAAAAGTGAACATATAGATTTAGATATAGGATTAGTAATGATACCTTGAATAATAAGTAGCTCAACAGAAAAATAATGAAAACATTTAACAATTATGTGAAAGAAAAATAATTATGAACCAACATATCAAAATTTCAGGAATGCAGTTCTCATGGGAAAATTTATTTCTGAAAATATTGATAAAATGGAATAAGAAGATTAATAAATTGAGCATGCAATTAAGAAAACCTATAAAATCAATAAGTTAGTACATGAGCCTTGCAAATATTTAGAGTAATCGAACCCTCTATTCAATAAGTTATTTTCAATAATTGAGAAAGGATGCCACTAAATTTCCTTTATGAGGGAAAATTTATCCTAATGCCTAACTCAAGGAATGATAAAGCATAGAAAGAGAAATCTGGACCAATATTACTTCTTCATACTTACATATACACATAGGCACATACACACAGAGTTAGAAAAAATATAAAAATCATATAATTATAGAAACAGATGCAGAAAAACATCTGGCAAAATACAACATTCATTTATGCTAAAAAGTATAGGTAAATGAAGACTTTTTAATATGATAAAATGCCATATTAATTATTTTTATTTATTTATCTATTTTTTATAGTAAACTCTCTAAATTTTACCATAAATGATGATGTATCTATATATAGATCAGCAGTGAAATTGGACCTTTGAGAGACTGTACTTCCAGCCCATGTGAGATAGGGAAACCAAGTTTCAAAAAAAAAAAAAAACCAAAAAGGGGGCATCTAGGTGGTACAGTGGATAAGGCACCAGCCCTGGAGCCAGGAGTACCTGAGTTCAAATCCGGCCTCAGACACTTGACACTTAATAGCTGTGTGACCCTGGGCAAGTCACTTAACCCCCATTTCCCCACAAAACAAAACAAAACAAAAAACTTCAAAACCCCAAAACATACAAATATGTATATGTGTATATATTCACCCAGGATATTTATAAACATGCATATACATACCAATTGTTAGAATTGTTTGCAATGAACACAAACTGACAACTTTCCCAAATATGTTTAGGAGTAGAGCGAAGATGTCCCCTAGCTATACCATTATTTAACATATATCCAAGGCAAGAGATCAGCATTAAAGATAGGAGAAAAAAATTATTCCTTTTTGCAAATTATATGAAGGTTTACTTAGAAAATTTCAGGTTGTTAAAAAAACTGATATTGATAGTTTCAACAAATTGTCAGGTCAGATAAATACAAAATATATGAACATGTCTGTACAACATTTAAAAAAGAGTAGAAAATGGTGAAAAAATCATTTCAGCATTACTTCAAAATACGTAAGATATCTTAGATATTAATCAACCAAGACATACATAATATATATTTCCTCCATGTGTTTTAAAGTACACTTTACAGAAGTAAAGGAAAACTAAATATTTGAATATCTATTCAATGCCCATATTTGGACAAAATCAGTATGATGAAATAATTTTATGATTCAACTTAATTTATAGGCTTGGGACTATATCTAATCACCGAGGAAATACTTTATAGAACTAGACAAAATAATAATGAAGTTCATTTGGAGGAACTAAATTTTTAGACTACCAAAGGAAATAGAAGGGAGAAAGTAAGAATGGAAGAATCATCTCATTGCCAGATCAAATTATATTATAATAATAAAAACCATTTGGTTAAAAATATAAAAATAAATGAATGCCTAGATAGAATTAGAAACAATCCATCTCAAAAATACATTATTCCACTAAATGCAAACTTAATCTACATGTGAAAAAAATCAGTTTTTGACAAATACTGTTGTGAAAACTGGAAAGTAATTAGGCAGAGATTAGGTTTATGCTAACACTCTTTAGCATATACAACAACAAGCATAAATGGATACCAATTTTAATATAAAAGATCAACTCTACAAAAATAAGAGGAGAACAAGGCTATACAAAACCTCTCACAACTATGACAAGGGGAAGAATTTTTAACTAAACAATGGATAAAGGAGTCTATATAAGAAAGAAAACCCAGATAATTTCCATTACTTGGAATTAAAATGCTTTTGCATGAACAAAATCTATGCCACTGGTAGAAAAGAAGAAACTGTTCATTGGAGGAAAAAAATATTTCCATTAAATTTCTTTGCTCATTGTCTGATATCTAAGATAAATAAGAGATTAATACAAATGTAGAAGACAAGGAGTCATTTCCCCCAGTAGTCAAGGGATTAAACAAATAGTTCTCCAAAGAATTGCAAACTATTAATAATAATATAAAAGAATGCTCCAAATCATTAATAGTAAGGGAAATGAAATTCAAAACAACACAGAGGTTTCAACTAATACCCAACAAATTGGAAACATATCAAAAGATGGAAATAAAATTGGACAGGCTGTGTGAAGGTAGGCACACTAATACAATATTGGTGTAGTTATTAATTTATCCTAACACTTTAGAAAACATGGAATCATGCTAAAAAGTGATTAACACATACACACCTGTTTTAACATACTTTACTGTGAGGAATATTATACTCCACAGTTGTGAATGATAGGTTGTGAAAGGTCACCATCAAAATAACCACAGGAAAATTTTTGTGGTAAAAAACTGGAAAAGTTGACTGACCTTAAGTGAATAAATTTTAAAAAGCTTTCCTTAAACACTTTCTAAATTCCAGGTGATGGAAATAGCAAATACCAAAATGATGTAGTCCCTACCCTAAGTAGACTATAAACTAATAGGAGAGACAATACATTTAGGGTAGGGGTTACCAGGGAATGGAAGTATGGTTTGGAGAATTATGGTGAATTTGAGTGGAGTCACAGAGCAGTTGATTGTCATACCCGATTCTAATACCAGTGGTAGTTTTAATGAAACTACCATTCACAGAGCAAGTGGAAAGCATGAGCCTGGGGGATGAAAGGACAGATGACAAGATACTTATCATTTGGGGCATGGATTATGATACAGGAATTTAAAGGAATATTACTGTGCCACAAGAAATGATGAAGAGGACACATTCTGGGAAGAATATGAAAGTTTATATAAGAACAAAGCAAAGTAATAGAATCAGAAAAACAATTAGACAATGATTAGACAATGCAACAGTAACAAATTCAAATGATGTGTAATTGTGCCAAAAGAGATTGGTATTGAAAAATAGGTAAGATCTTTTGGGTTTGAGAGCAAGAGAGGAAATGAGATGTAATTGTAGCAAAGAAGTTGTGGTGGTGAAAGGCAGAGAAGTAGAGATGGTAAAATAATGGTTGCATGACTAGCCATCTAATCATTTTACACTATTTATTTACTAATTGAGTCTGCTGAAAGTAAGCACAGAATGAAGTATCTAAGCATATTTATCTGCTCTCTAAAGTTGCTAAAAAAAATTATGCCATGGTCATGTGACTAGAAATTATTGAAATACACCAAATTCAAAAGATGACAGTGTTTTCCTGTGAGTAGGGTCTCAGAGGTAATTTTAATCAGATAGATTCACAAATCCATATACTCCTTGACAATGAACTACTCTTTAGAAAGAGAGATGGAGTTAAGGTCAGTGATGCCCTAGTAACTACAGAGAGCATTGTTCTTCCTCAGGACTTCCATTTTGCCAGGGCTGAATAAACTACCTGGTAAGTCGTTAAATATGCTACCTGTTGGTTAAACTGACAAAATTCTCTAAGTGATCAAATATCCCAGATCAGCTCTTCAACCATCATCCTCTCTTTTAGCATTGTGCTCTCTGAAAAATTCTGAAAAAAGGTACTATTGAAAAAATATTTTGCATAGGTATATCTGGTCTCCAAAGATTGTCTGCCCCTATGATGGGTATGGGTAGGTATTATAGAATAAAGCTATATTGACAGGTCTATTAGGTATATACACTAGTCATTGTGTTTTAAAGTACACGAAAGTATGTGGTAAACAAGTCTGCAAGAGAAGTGACATTCTGTAATTACCTCTTCCTATCAAAAGAAAAACAATTCACAGAAATTTAATTAATACAGCAAGAGTCTATTTCCTATCTTAATTCTATCTTAATTGCAAAAGCAGATCAATTAGAATCAACAGGAACTAGCGCAGCCCCTATGCAGTTTTAAGTTTCACCTAACAATTCCTTAGTCAGTAGGATCAATATATAGAAGTGCCTAATAGATGTTGAATTGAATTTAATCATGAACATACCTTCTGAAGTTGTATATACCACCTTCACCATTAGTGCCCCCACGAAGCAACCAAATCCATTAAATAGAGCCAAAAAATTCATGGAAATTCCTCTGACTCTACTTGGTATAAACTTATATAATATTGTAGAACCTAAGGGAGGCAAGAGAAAGGCAGAGTTCAGGAAAATCTATACTCCAAAACACAGTTACAGATATTACCTAAATTCTGTTGAATTAAATACCAGATAAAATAACATAGTGGTGGGTTGGGGGGAGGGCGTGTTGAAATGAGGAGTAGTTTATGTGAAGTTTGCTACTAAGCAGTAAATCATTTAACTATAATTTGTCAATGTCTACAAGGGTTAAAATCCAGCAGAAAATAATTTTTGTCAGGCCATGAGAAGTGGGTCAGTTAATAGGAATCTTACGATATTCAGGAAATCGCCCCACAATTTGTTAAAATGGTAATTTGTGATACAGTTTTACAATAAGATAGGCAACCTTTTGTGCCCCATTCTAGCACCATGATACTGTGATACTATTTACATTACAATGAATATGTAAACCTAATTTTTCTTCCAAAATAAAGTCAATAAATATTTACTGAGTGTACTACATGTAAGTAACTGTGTCAGCCTCTAGGTTTATTTTATTTTTTAAATTGTTGAGTTGACTGCTCATCCAGAGTTAGTGCCGAGCAATAGAGACGCAATCAATCTTTGGAATGTTTTCTTTCTCCCAAGATTATTAAGGTTACTGTTTGTGTCTGAGTCTCACAGGATCTAAGGAGAAAAATAAAAACAAAAGGATGAATTGCTTTTCCCCTCTCATCCTCATCTTCAGAAGATGAGGGCTTTTCCTCACTTTTTCCCTACTGCTGGCTAATGGTTGTGACCTTTCCTTAGTTAGCACTAGGTGAAGTAGTGCATAGACTTGGAGTCAAGGGCACTAGAGTTCAAACTCTGACTAAATGCAAGCTATTTACTGTCTCTCACATTCTTCTCTACCACTGCTTATTAATGGTTTAGAACCTAAACACTTCACAAAGAAATTATAACTGGTCATGATTTTGTTTTAAAAGTAAGACACTTTAAGGTACTTAAAGAAAATGTGAATAACTTTTAAAAAACAGAAGAATATTAGAGTAAATGCCTGCTATTTGTAGGAAGGGGGTGGGGTTAAAGCACAATTTTTTTTGGACAATCTTAACTTTAGGCTGTCTCAGCCACACTCCTTTTTGGAGGGTTTTGAATAGGCAAAGACCACAAAAAGGGAGAATTTAACAGTCAGTCAAGAAACATTTATCAAGTGCTTGCCATGTGCTAAGAAATACAGGCAAAAAGATAGTCCCATCCTCAAAGAATTTATATTCTAGTGGGAGGGGGAGAAAATATATAAAATATATAGATTGAAAGGGAGTACTCTATATGTGTGTGAGGTGAAGGAATCCAGTACCAGGCCATGGTAGAGTCCAGAGTATGTGCAACTTGCTGAGAAATGAAGCTCAAGCAACCTTGAAACCCCAGTCTTAGACCCATTTAAAAGGCCTGCTAGAGTCTCTTCTCTCTCTGTCTCTCTGTCTCTCTGCCTTTCTCTCTCCTTTCATTTTATAAAGTATGTGCATATATATATTATATATATATATAATATATATGTATTATTTGTGTAGATGTGGGACTGAACTTTTGAGAGAGGGATGGCAAAAATTTGGAGCAGATTGCAATTGCTATTAAAAATGATTATCAATTAAGCCCTCTTTTCTTATCTTTTGACAGAATGTAAGCTTCTTGAAGGTAGGGACTGTTTCATATTTTTCTTTCTTTCTCTAGCACTTAAGAGGACTTAATAAATGCTTGTGGTTTGATTGAGTTGACTATTATAATTCCTTCCTTTCAGCTTTCCCAGTTTAGTCTTTCAAAGTTATTTTTCATGATTTCACATCAATTATATATCTGCTCTTGCTTTTCAATTCTAAAATGGATTTACTTCTCCACACATAAATATCCGAATGTCTCTTCATGAAGTAGTTTAGCATTTTTACTCTATTGTCTCTGTGTCCTGAATATATATGGCTACAATGAATCTGCCTTCAAATATCAACTTCCAAAAAACACATAGCATATGAAGGCAAGGGATTCTTTATGTATAATATTTAGCTTAGCCTTAAGTAATCAGGCATTTACAATTTTGTTGTTTAGTTGTTTTTCAGTCATTTCTGACTCTGTGACCCCATTTGGGGTTTTCTCCAGTTCACTTTACAAATGAGGAAACTGAAGCAAACGGGGTTAAGTGACTTGGCCAGGGTCTCTCAGTGAGTGTCTGAGGCCAGATTTGAATTCAGGAAAATGAGTCTTCCTAATTCCAGGCCTGACACTCGATACACCCTACCTGCCCTCACTTAATAATACTATAATTATATTTTACTGATAATGATGAGTGATGCTGTGAAATAACATGAAGAAATTCTTTGAACTTTTTATAGGAAATATACTATGTAAATTCAAGGCAATTTTATGTAATAACATGTCAAGTGATGGCAGAAGCCTGAGTCTAACTTCTAGAGTAATGTAAAGAATGCATAGGGGCAGCTAGATGGCGCAGTGGTTAAAGCACCGGCCCTGGATTCAGGAGTACCTGAGTTCAAATCCGGCCTCAGACACTTAACACTTACTAGCTGTGTGACCCTGGGCAAGTCACTTAACCCCAATTGCCCCGCAAAAAAAAAAAAAAAAAAAAGAAAAAAGAAAAAGAATGCATAAATAAGACAAAAGAGAAGAAGCTAAAGAAGTTTTGGAAAAAAAGTTATTTTAAAAGAAGTAACTTTGCTTATGGACTTTACTATCTATAAATGCAGGAATACAAAATACTTGTCTAAGTAGCCCCATTTCTTTCATTGTGAAAAAGTAGATTTTTCAGTCATTATTACTCTGTTAGTTAATTATTAAGTAACACTTTTCTTTTGTTGGAATTTCTAATACAATATAATTCATTAACACACTTTGCTAGCCCTCTGCCTGGTGCTTAATCCCTCTTTTGTCACTTTAGTGGTTTTGAAAGTATTCAGTTCCCTTTTATAGCTTTTTAAGACCAAGAATATCTATTTTGATCCTTTCCATCTCTCTTCTTTCATGCTTTTTTCTTAAAGTAAGTGATTACCAGACTGATCATTTTTGGGACCAATGATATTTCCTTTGTCTCAGCCTCTTAACAGCAGGCATGAAACCAACCCCTATTTAAAAGTTCTTTTATTTTGCTACTAAATTACACAACCTACTCATAAGCATTAAGAACATATCTGAATTCTGGTCCACCTGCCAATAATTGCTAAAATCTGTCTACAGGTGGTGGTTGACTACTAACACAGATGTTTCATCACAACATAATCAGAGTAAACAAAATATATTGTTATAATAACCTTTTTCAAGTTCCTGGTACTGAAAGTCTTGGAAATTTCATTAGCTCTTGCAAGGAGATTGAGGTCTTTCCATGGCCAAAATTCAAAACCAGAGCAAAGGCTTAACTGCTTATAGATATGCATAATAAAGACAGGGATGAAGTCTAAATGGGTGGAGAATTTTGACTTTGCCTCTGTATCTACCTCTGACTCTGGTGCAAATTAATTTATACAATAGACCGGAGAGTATATGGGGAACATTTTACCCTAAATCAGATATATATCTGCAACAGAGTGATTTGATTTTCCAAGAAGATACAGGGTATAAAAAAGAAATATCAAGTGTCGGCCTGGGGACATTCTGTCTGGTTTTTGTTGGTTGAGTGTTGTGGCAATAATTAAAGAGTTATGAGTCTGTCCTCATCAAGGAGAAGTTCTAGATACTCTCTCCTAACTTAAACAGAAATAGCTTGAGTGGCCTTGAAAAAAAGATAGTATCATGATTCAACACTCTGTAGAGGTTATAGGATCACAGACATACAGGGGCAGAGGGCCATGGGAGCGACTATCAGAGGCTACCCACAAGGCCCTTGACTAGACCAGTAGAAATTAGCAGAAGACCCAGAAAAGAGGTCCAGCGAGATTAATGTGACATCATCATTAGAAGACATTGATATTCTTGCATTGTCAAAAGAATGAATTGCCTCTCCATATACATTCTCTACATATTGGTCTCTAGTATATGATCCCAAGGAATGACTCTTGTCAATGATGGTGCATAATTTTGGGAAACTGTGCTCTACATTTATTCAGGAAATGCAATATTGTGCATTATGTACTATGTGTTATTTCATTAATGTCTTTGCCTTCAATTAATTGTGTCCTCTGAGTGACTAAAGAAAAAGCAAGCTCATAAATAGGGCTTGTGAGCTATCATTTTGAGTAGAGTGGACTCTCAGAGTCCACTTCAACTTGAGTTAGCTATTTGGCTATTTTGGAAATTCCACATCCTAGAGGGATGTCCCAAATAGTGTCCTCTCATTTTTCTTAGGAAATGTTCTAAGGTGTTCTCAGCTCCCATATCCGTTTTAATACTCTGGTTGGCCACTGATGGCTTCTGACTATTTGAATAATATTGAAGGTCCTAGAAGAGATGACCCTTCTCCGCCTGGTCATATCACAGGAATGACCTCTCATGAGTCACATACTGAGGGAGTAGTCTCCTATTATATACATAGAGCAAGCCCCTCTTGATTCAATATCATGGACTATGAGAAAGGAGATTATTCTCTGTTAATTGAACAAGAATTAGATTCTGTCTTGAATGTGTTGGCAGTTTTCAACATGGAAAGAAATTGTATTACCTTTCAGTATCCAATATGATAGACATTGCATTTCCTCTAATAAGCTAGAGCTGAGAACAGATATGATATTCAGCTTGATTTGACCAGAAATAGGAGGACTTCTGGAGTTTTGACTCTTGATAGTCCTTCCTGTCATTCTCTTGCCTTATAGCTATGAAAAAAACAGGAACCTGGTGACTCAACAACTCTTATTAGTTTGTTTCAATCTTGCCTATTAGCTGAAAGAGTAACAAAAATCTCATAGTTCTGCTCCTACCTGGATTGTCAGTGCCAGTCCTCAACCCTATATCTCCTCTGCCAAATGTTGTTGGAGAGGAAAACTCTGCTGTGCTAATGCTCCACTACAAATTATTGTTATCTAGCCTCAAATTGGCCCTCACCACTACCAAGCAAAACTTTTATTTTTTCCTTGTTTGGTTCTGTACTCCAGTCTCTTTGTTAATGGTTCCAAACTTTTTTTTCTTCCCTCAAGCCCCAAGTTCACTCCATTTCCCCCTTTCACAGATGTTATAGGTTCCTTTATTGAGAAAATCAAGACCATCTGCTCTTCCTTTTACCCCATAGATGGGGAAGAGGTAGCCCTTCTCGTTGCTAAAGCAAACCTTTATTCCTGGGCCATGACACTATCCTTTTCTGTTATCTCCAAAAGCATACCCCAATTGATGGTTTTCTCTCTCCATCTTTCTTTCTTTTTTTTTTTTGAGGGGCAATGAGGGTTAAGTGACTTGCCCAAGATCACTCAGCTAGTAAGTGTCATGTGTCTGAGGCTGGATTTGAACTCAGGTCCTCCTGAATTCAGGGCCGGTGCTTTATCCACTGAACCACCTAGCTGCCCTCTCCATTTTTCACCTTCAAATCTTCTGACTCCCACCATTTACTGTTATTTTTTTCTTAACACCTATAAACAGAATAAGCCATCCCTAATTTCAAAATACTATTTTACCATCCCATCAAGTCATCACTATATATCTATCTTCCCTTTCACTTTCAAACTTTCAATTGTAACAGTGGTAGAAACAACAACAACAATTTGCACAGGGTCACATAGTTAGTGACTAACATGGGATCTGAACTCAGGTCTACTCTCTCTGTCTGACACTATAACTACTGCACAGCTTTTAAATGGAATTATCCATACCCTCTGACTTCATTTCCTCACCAGCTTCATAGCCCCTTGCAATGTGGCTTCTAATCCCAACACTGGAATGAAACTGCTGGCTCCAAAGTTGCCAATGTCTTACAGATAAATCTCATAGTATTTTATCAAACCACATTCACTTTGGCCTGCTCACAGCTTTTGATACACCCCTTTCTCCTAGAGACTTTCCCCCCTTCTTTCTACATCATGACTCTCTCCAGATTCTCCTTTTCCCTTTCTGTTTGCTCCTCAATCTTTGCTGGTTCATCATTTATCTTCTACTTACTTAGTGTGGATGTCCTCCAGGGTTCTGTCCTGAACCACGTTTTGAACTCAGATTTGAACTTAGGTCCTCCTGAATTCAGGGCTGGTACTTTAGCCACTGAGCCACCTAGCTGGCCCCTTCTTATTCTTTTTAAAAATCTACTCTTTCCTTTGGGGGCCTCATATACTCGTATGGTTTCAAATATAGCTAAGAAGATCGTTCCAAAATCCACATAACCAGTCCTTCTGCCTTCTGAACTTCACTCCTACATTGTCAACCATGTATTGGACATTTCTTGGTTGTCTTCTAGACATCTCAACCTCATTATGGCCAAAAGGAATTCATTACTTCATTTTTCTCAAAGCTGCCTTGCTTCTAATCTGTTTTTTAGGCTGGTACTTAAAGCTTCCAGACTCATTTAATGCTACCACCTTTCTCAAGTTCTACATTCCTTGAATTCAAACATTTAATCTACTGTCTCCATACATTTGCCATTCCCAATTCCTGTCAAATACTCCCTCCTAATCTCTACCTCTTAAATTCCTTATCTTTCTTCAATAGCTTAGTGGCCACTTCCTCTATGAATGAAGGCAAGGAAAGGATACAAGTTTTTAAACAAATGGAAATGTTGACATAACATTCAGTTATGATTTCTTATTCAGTTATGAATTTCTTATTCAACAAATTGTTTTGGTTATGTATGTATGTATATATGTATGTATATAGTAAAACTGTAAGATTTTCTGCTCCATAGAGATATTGGTACTGTATTCCTGTATTCTTTCCTCTTTCTTTTTCTTCCTTCCTTCCTTCCTTCCTTCCTTCCTTCCTTCCTTCCTTCCTTCCTTCCTTCCTTCCTTCCTTCCTTCCTTCCTTCCTTCCTTCCTTCCTTCCTTCCTTCCTTCCTTCCTTCCTTCCTTCCTTCCTTCCTTCCTTCCTTCCTTCCTTCCTATCTTTCTTTCTCATCCAGGCTAGAAGTACAGGGGCTATTCACAGCCTACTCTGATAATCAGGGACACTTCAACCTGCTCTGTTTTCAACTTGACTGATTAATCCTTCCTAGAGTAACCTGATTCCCTTCCCCTAATGCACAAGATGTGTTTTGTGTTTTTGTAAGTGTGTGTATGTATGACCGTATTAATGCTGAACTTAGTATGAACACCTGATCAACTCATCAACTTATCCCACTATAGTTCACTACAGTTCAGAACTCCCATACCTGAGAGATCTGCTAGCCTAAGTCTACCTGTAGCAGGAATGAGAGGTGTGCATTAAGGTGTGACTAAATCTTAACAGTGGAACATTTAATTCATAAAGATGAACAAGCTAGATAACTAAGTTGCCCTAGATATTTTATTGAGGCAAAATTTGAATTTTATATCTGTTTGCTGAGATGTTACTGATTCTATCAAAGAGTTCAAACTTTGTTAAAAAACATTGAATTATCTGGATTTTTTTACATTACACTTTGCTTGTGTGGACAGCATTAAAACACATTATTTTTTTACTTCTTTTAGGCTTGTTTCTGAGAAAGCCACAAAGAGATAGTCATCCTTAAAGACAGAATGTTTCCTTCAAAATATTTTATTTTTTTCTTGTTGAGCATCTGACCTAATGATTAGTGTTTTGATTCAGTTAGTATAGTTTCTATTCCACATAGTTCTGATAACATAAATTATTTTATATGTGACAAAGCAATAAAAATAAATTAAACACTTTTAAATGCAGGTGATACACAGGTTTGCTCAGAATTGTGGAAAACAGCCAGGGGGTAAAGAGACAATCATTTTAATTGTTCTTATTAGGCTGGTGTTATTTTTCATGAAATAGGTCCAATAGGTTCTAACAATAGTTGACATTTCTACTTACAGGCTGGATTTACTAGAGTTTCAGCCACACCAAGTAAAATGTACTGAGGGGCCAGTTGGAGACAAGGCATGGCAGAAACTGGAACAACTTTGCCAGAAAGAATCTGTTCCACCAGAGGGAAGTTTTTTCTATGTATCTCATAGAAGCCAGCTCCCATTACAGACAAGGTAGCAGAAAGGTTACCAGCAACTGGAGGAAAAAAAAATAAAAGGAGTATAAATAAAAATTCCTAGCAACAGATGTCCTAATAAGTAATAGTGTTTCTTGTAACAAAAATGCTTCAAAGTACTAACAATTAGAGAAACTTGTATTAAAGTAGCTCTGAGGTTTTACTGCATAACTAGCAGATTGGCAAAGATGATAAAAAAAGGAAAGTGAGAAATGTTAGAGAGGCAGCTGGAAAACTGGTCCAATAATACACTGTTATTGGAACTATAAATTAGTATAGCTATTCTGGAAAACAATTTGGAACTATGCCCCAAATGTCACTAAGTTGTGCATGCCATTTGACCTTCTGATACCTCTACTAAACATTTACCCCCCAAAGAGATCAAAGATGGAGAAGGTCCACATGTATCAAGATATTTGTAGCAGCTCTTTTTGTTATAGGAACGAAGTAGAAAGTAAGGAGACACCCATCAAACTGGGGAATGGCTGACAAATCATTGCATATGAACGTAATGGAATATTTTTGTGTTAAAAAATGATGAAAGGAATGGGTACAGAGAAAACTGGGAAGATTTTTTATGAACTCAGAGTAAAATGAGCTGAATCAGAAGAACAATTTATACAATAACAAAAACAGTGTAAAGAAAAACAACACTGAAAGTCTTAAGAGCTCTGATCAATGCAATAACCAAATATGATTCCAGAGGACTGATGATAATCAATGCTACCAACCTATACTACCTACCCACTGAAGATGCAGAATGACAGAGAATTTTGGATATGGACAATGTGAGAATTTGTTTTTCTCGACTATGTATATTTGTTACAATAGCTTTCTTCTTTCTTTTTTAAGTTGGAGGTGAGAGGGAAAGAAAATAAATGCTTGATAATTGAAAAACGAAATAAAATGAGGCTAATTAATTAGAAAATAAAAAGCATTATCTCCAAAAGATTAGTTTCTGAGAAAATAAAATAAAGAAAATGAAAGATCATTAGTTTTTCACTCTGATGCATGCATGTATACACACACATATCCACACACGTATACTCTCATATACATCACGCTATTCAATTTGTAAAATGTCTAAGAAATCTAATTTGTTTTCAAGGATTTATAATAAGAATTCACATTCATTTGGAATTTAGAGTTATAAGGGATATATTTTATCTCATTTGACACAATAACCCTGTGGCTGGATTAGTATAGATAGTATTATCTCCATTTTACAAAGAGGAAGAAGCTGAAACTTACATAGATTGTGTTTGTCAAAATTAAAATAGCTAAGCTACCTGACCTGCAACTAGGAATTCTGGTTGAGGGCAAATTCAACTGAGCTGGTTGGGGTGATCCATGGGACTTCCTCTATCTTATAGTTGACCTAACACTTTCTCTGTACTGAATGTGGCACAGGGACCCATATTCTCTTCCTTAGAATAGACTGACTCTTGCCCTTTGAGGAGTCAGGGTCCCAATTTTCTCTATGAGAAAAAAAATACCTGCTCCTTATCCTGGGACTGATGCACTGGGAAGCTGCAGTTTACTTCCCCATTCTCCTTCCTTGCGTGAAAAATTGCCACTCACTGGAAGCCTGTGCTGCAGTATATATATATATATATATATATAGCTTGGGCAAACTCCAGTGACCCCATTCTAATAATGGTTTTGGAGACTACAGAGTTCTTTTTACCTCAAATCTCATGTTCTTTTCCTTCTTGAATTAACTTCTTATGATTCATTTAAGTATTTTATAATGTTCTATAGAAGTATAGAATTGGTAACACTCTCATATCTCATAGATTTCTCCATGTCATGGAAGTGTCATTATAGATAACATGCTATAGGAGCTATTATTACACAAATTAAAGGAAAGAAAATTCTGAAGTTAAAAACAAATCTTATTTCTATCTTAAATTAGATCCCTAAACTATCATGGAATCCTTTTGCTAAAAAACACAGCAATTTAGTGATGATCCATATTTCTTAAGTACAATCTACTCTCTTTCTCTGTCTTTCTGCTTCTATGCCTCCTCCATTATCCAACATTTGGAGGTGAAGACAGTAAGGTCGAGTAGGGTGTCTAGACTTTTGGTGTTGGCTTGATTGCCCCTTCTTGTATCTTACAGACAGTAGCCTTAGATGTTAAAGAGCAAAAGCAATTATTCATCCTCCTACCTACTTGAAGGACTGAGTACAGAGTGATTAGAATAAACTATTTCAACTCTCTTGTTTATTTAAAGAGGTTTTGACACAAGGTTTATATCTGTTAAACTGATGGATAATTTTCACCTTTGTGAGAGTACAGAGTTCTGGAGAAGAAGCAGATTCTGCTGAAAGTATTTTGAGCTACTAGCTGCTTGCTAACCAAAGAAAATCTGGTGGATATGAATCTTTTTTCCCTCCTGTGGAGAGGAATAAAGGTTCTCTCTGGATCTCTATAGAAGAAGAAATATCCCTGCTTCAGCAAGTTGAATAGGGGGGAAAAAAGAAGATAGTGATTCTATTGAAGTCATGGATAAAGTGGGGGCACATTGAAAGAGTATCCTTAATCAAGAACAAGTTTACACAAACAGGATAATCTATAAACAGAAAGAGAGATTAATTATAAAACAATGTAAAATATACTCTTAGACTTGGGAGAGAGAAGCACTTGAGACAAAAGTGAGTCAAGTCCAAGAAAGAGGGACCCATGCCACCCATTTGAGATATTCCTTCAGGGGCAGCTAGGTGGCGCAGTAGATAAAGCACCGGCCCTGTTTTCAGGAGTACCTGAGTTCAAATCTGACCTTAGACACTTGATACTTACTAGCTGTGTGACCCCAGATGAGTCACTTAACCCTCATTGCCCTGCCAAAAAGAGAGAGAGAGAGAGAGAGAGAGAGACAGACAGACAGACAGACTCCTTCAACTTTGCATGAAAGTGATGTCCCATTCAAACATGTACACCTCACAATACTTTCCTTATATTCTTTGCTTAGGTGACATTTGGAATTCTTCCTCTTAAAAAGGTCTAGACTTAGGTACTTTCTTATTATTTATTCTTTGTTAAATAATAGTATCAGTAAGGTCCATCCTTGCTTTTTTTCTGAATTTATTGGATTTTTTCCAATAGTTCTCCATTGCAAATAATGCGACTATTGTTTATATATATGTATGCACATACACAAACATATATACATATATACACATATATATACTTTAGATAATATTAAATAAGAGCCCTACTATATCTGTGTTTTTATGATTTATCACAAATAAATTCTCTATTTTGTTGAAGGATTTTTTTTGCATTCATTTTAAAAGCATGAGGTTTTCTTTTCTTTTTATGTTATTGATGATGCTATTTTTTCCTAATATTGATTTGGAATTCCTGATACAAATTTGTTTTAGTCCTAATTAAATTTTTTTGGTATATTTCTGTATTGTTCTCTGCTAAAACTGTATTAAAATTTATTATATCAACATTCATTTTTGATTTAAAACTGGAACTGATCTTTGAGTTCAGTAATCTAATTTTACAAATGAGAAAACGGAGGCCCATAGAAGTTAACTGACTTCCCATAGGTTATACAGCTGGTAAAGTAGCTGATTTGATCATGGTTTTCAGGTAGTCTAATAATTTTCAAGTTACCTCTCCTGGATCTATTTTCTAGGTCAGCTGTTTTTCCAAGAAGATATTTTACATTCTCCTCTATTATTTTATTCATTTGGATTTGCTTTATTATGTCTTGGTTTCTCATAAAGTCACTTGCTTCCATTTGTTCAATCCTAATTCTTAACCAATAATTTTCTTCAGAGAGGTTTTCCATTTGGCTTTTTAAGCTGTTGACTTTTTTTTTTCATGACTTTCCTGCATCACTCTCATTTTTTCCTCTACCTCTTTTACTTTATCTTCAAAGTCCTTTTTGAACCCTTCTGTGTCCTGAGACCAATTCGTATTTTTCTTGGATGCTTTGGATGTAGGAGCTCTGATGTTGCTTTCCTCTTCTGAGGGTGCACCATGATCTTTCTTGATGCTAAAGAAATTTTCTATGGTCTGCATCTTTCCCTGTCTGCTCATTTTATCCATCTATTTCTGGACTTTTAATTCCTTCTTAAAGTGGAGCAGTGCTTCCAGGATGCACCATCCCAAGATTCAGGGGGTCCAAGGTGGTACAATTTAAGGAGGGGAAGATTCTTCACTCCCCTGGCCTGTGCTCTGGTATGTAAATAACCCCAAGCCTACTTGCTAATCAACTCAGCCACAAAATTTTGTTTGTTGTGGTTGATAGCTCTGGCAAGCCTGTACCCCTCACCCACATGGAACACCTCCACTCAAGATTTCTTCCTGGTTCTCAGCTGGGGTAGAACAACTGAATTCCACCTTAGCTTCAGCAGAGACCCCTTTAATCTCCTCCTGGCCAATCGCTCGACCCTTTCACCAGACCGTGATCTTAGTTCCAGAAGACATTGGTACTGTGGTTGATTCACAGATCTCGGGGTAAATTTTTCTGGCATGTCCAGCCTGGGACTGAATCTTTGTTGCTGCAACCACAGGGTTGGGCTCCAAGCCCACCCTGGCACAGCAGCCCCCTCCTGCCAGCCTTCTAAGCTGTCTTCGGCTGGAAAATGATTTCAGCTCATCCTTTTGTGGGTTATGCTGCTCCAGGAATTATCTTATGGGTTCATTTGGAGTTTTTTGGGAGTAACTGTGTCATGAGCTCTGATGATGTGACTGCCTTTCCTCCACCATCTTGGCTCTGCCCCTAAAGTAGCAGATTTGAACTTAGGCCACCTGACCTTGCCCAAATCCATTACTCTTTCCATTGCATAAAGGTATTAAAAGGTATAATGAATAGAGTTTATATGATTTGGAGTCCCTAAGATTAGGGTTCAAGTCCTATCCACACAGCATACTAGGCATGTCATCATTGATAAATCACTTATCATTCAGTGCTCCAGTCAACCTTTTAAGACCACACATTGTAGTATAGTTGCCAAATGTACTTCAGTAGAGGGAGTTTTCATACCAGAAATTTTGTATACCACTAAAGTAACACATTTAGAACAACAACAAAAAAGACATACTAATGATATTAACCTACAGTTTTGTTTTTATGCTATGTTCTTACCTATATTGAGAATCAGAAATATATTTGATTCATAAAAGGAATTTTATGTAGTACTTTTTTCTATATTATTGAGTACAATAATTAAAACCATTGGTATCAATTTTTTTTTTACTAAGTCCTACTTCAATGTTTCATAATTGCATATAGTCAAACCTGGTTTCTCAAAAGTTATGCTAATGGAGGGGCGGAGCCAAGATGGCAGAGAGGAAGCAGCAAACTGCCTGAACGCTCCTTCTGTTCCCTCAAAAAGAACATTAAATCAAGTCTCTGGACAGATTCTGAAACTACAGAACCTGCAAAGGGACAGAGAGACACAGTCCTCCAACCAGAGATAATTTAGAAGACTTCAGGAAAAGGTCGGTCTGACTCGGGCAAAAGGGAGGCCCAGCGCAGGGCAGCAACCCAGTGCCGAGAGGGTCAGGGCAAGTCAGCAGGAGCTGCAGGCCACAGCCAAACAACTGAGGCCCCTGGAACCTGGTTCAAAAATCTAGTGGCCAAGAAGGACAGTGGAAAAACCTACCTGCACCGGCCAGGAGGGTGACGAACGGGTCAGGCGGGAACGGACGCCAGGAGTGGGCGCCTGGCTGGTCAAGCGCACCCAGACAGGAAGTGCAGGGCAGGGGATCTCCACACACCATAAAGGCCTCAGAGTAAAAAGCCCTTCACACAGCACCTATACCCCTGCACAAGAAGCCCAAAACAGGGACTCTGGTGCCCTGAGAGCAGACCTCAACTTAAAAAATAAATAAATAAGCTGCAATAATGAGTAAGAAGCAAAAAAGAGCCCTCTCCATTGAGAGCTTCTGTATCAATAGGGAAGAAGCCAACTCAAACTCAGATGAGGACAATAGCCTCAAATTGCCTACATCTGAAGCCTCACAAGGGAAGATGAATTGGTCTCAGGAACACAAAGCCTTCCTGGAAGAGCTCAAAAAGGATTTTCAAAATCAATTGAGAGAGGTAGAAGAAAAAATGGGGAGAAAAATGAAAGCAAAACAAGAAAACTATGAAAAAAGAATCAGCAGCTTGGAAAAGGAAGCACAAAGATTGACTGGCCAAATGGAAAAAAAAGTGCATAATTTCACTGAAGAAAACAATGCCTTAAAAAATTCAATTGGCCAAATGGAAAAAAAGGTGCATAATCTCATTGAAGAAAACAATGCCTTAAAAAATTCATCTGGCCAAATGGAAAAAAAGGTGCATAATCTCATTGAAGAAAACACTGCCTTAAAAAATTCACTTGGCCAAATGGAAAAAAAGGTGCATAATCTTACTGAAGAAAACAATGCTTTAAAAATTAAAATCGGACAGTTGGAAGATAAGGAATCCATGAGACACCAGGAATCAGTCAAGCAGAATCAAAAGAATGAAAAAATAGAAGAAAATGTGAAATACCTCATTGGAAAGACAACTGATCTGGAAAACAGATTGAGGAGAGACAATTTGAGAATCATTGGACTGCCTGAAAGCCATGACCAGAAAAAGAACCTAGACACCATATTCCAGGAAATTATTAAGGAGAACTGCCCTGATATCATAGAATCAGAGGATAAAATCATCATTGAAAGAATCCACTGATCACCTCCTGAAAGAGACCCCAAAAGGAAAACTCCAAGGAATATTGTAGCCAAATTCCAGAATTATCAGGTGAAGGAGAAAATACTCCAAGCAGCCAGAAAGAAGCAATTTAAATATCATGGAGACACAGTCAGGACCTGGCAGCTTCAACATTAAAGGACCGCAAGGCTTGGAATATGATATTCTGGAAGGCAAAGGAGCTTGGATTGCAGCGGAGAATCTATTACCCAGCAAAAATGTGCATTTTCTTTCAGGGGAAAAGATAGACATTTAATGACATTGGGGACTTTCAATCTTTCCTGGTGAAAAGACCAGAACTGAATAGAAAATTTGATCTCAACATACAAGACTCAAGAGAAGTTTAAAAAGGTAAACAGAGGGGAAAAAAAAAAGTTACCCTATTAGGTTAAACTGTTTATATCCCTACATGGGAAGATAATACTCATAACTCTTAAGAATTGTAAATGTATTTGGGCAGAGAGAAGGACTTTACACAGAGGGTATAAATATAAATTGTCTTTGATGTGGTGATACAAAAAAAAATTTTAAGGGGTTAAAAATGGAGTCTATGGGGAGGAGAGGAAAGGGGAGGTGGAAAGGGATGAATTATATCATATGAAGAGGTGGAAAAAAAACCTATTACAATAGAGGGAAAGAAAGGAGGGGTGAACATTGTTTCAACCCTATTCTCATTAGATTTGATTCAAAGAGGGAATAACTTATATGTTCATTGGGATAAAGAAACTTAACGCATTCTTTAGGGAATCAAAAGGGGAAGGGAAAGGGGGACTGATAGAAGGGAGGACAAAAGCAAGGGAGAAAAGGGTAAAGAAAAGAGAGGGGGGTGATAAAAAGGGAGGGCAGATTGGGGGAGGCAGGGGTTAGATGTAAAACATCAGTGAGGAGGAATAGGGTAAAAGAAGGAGGGGAAAGTACAAAGTGGGTAAATAGAATGGAGGGGAATAGACAGTCAGTAATAATAACCGTGAATGTGAATGGGATGAACTCTGCTATAAAACAGAAGCCAATTGCAGAGTGAATTAAAAACCAGAATTGTACAATATGCTGTTTACAAGAAACACATTTGAAGCAGAGAGATACACACAGAGTAAAGGTAAAAGGCTGGAGTAGAATATATTATGCTTCAGCTAAAGTAAAAAAAGCAGGGGTAGCAATCCTTATCTCAGACAAAGTGCAGGCAAAAATAGATCTCATTAAAAGAGATAAGGAAGGAAATTACATCTTGCTTAAAGGTACTATAAATAATGAAGTAATATCAATATTGAATATGTATGCACCAAGTGGTATAGCATCCAAGTTCTTAAAGGAGAAGTTAAATGAGTTACAAGAGGAATTAGACAGTAACACTATACTAGTGGGGGATCTGAATCTCCCCCTCTCAGAATTAGATAAATCTAGCCAAAAAATAAATAAGAAAGTAGTGAAAGAGGTGAATAGATTACTAGAAAAGTTAGACATGATAGATGTCTGGAGAAAATTGAATGGGGATATAAAGGAATATACCTTTTTCTCAGCAGTACGTGGCATATTTTCAAAAATTGACCATGTATTAGGGCACAAAAACATCATAGTTAAAGGTAGAAAGGCAGAAATAGTAAATGCATCCTTCTCAGATCATGATACAATAAAAATTACATGTAAGAAAGAGCCAGGGAAAAGTAGAATGAAAATCAATTGGAAACTAAATAATTTCATTCTAAAGAATGAATGGGCCAAACAAGAAATCATAGAAACAATCAATAACTATATCCAAGAAAATGACACTAATGAGACAACATACCAAAATCTATGGGATGCAGCCAAAGCAGTGCTTAGGGAAAAATTTATAGCTCTAAATGCTTACATGAATAAAAAAGAGAAAGAGGAGATTAATGAATTGGGCATGCAACTTAAAAAGCTAGAAAAATAACAAATTAGAAATCCCCAATTAGATAAAAAATTAGAGATCCTGGAAATCAAAGGAGAAATTAATAAGATTGAAAGGAAAAAAACTATAGAATTAATCAATAAAACTAAGAGCTGGTTTTATGAAAAAACCAATAAAATAGATAAAATATTGGTTAATTTGATAAAAAAAAGAAAGAAAACCAAATTACCAGTATCAAAAACGAAAAAGAGGATGTTACCACCAATGAAGTGAAAATTAAATCAATAACTAGGAATTATTTTGCCCAACTGTATGCCAATAAATTTGAACAATCTAAATGAAATGGATGAATATTTACAAAAATACAAAACTGCCCAGGTTAACTGAAGAAGAAATAAAATCCTTAAATAAGCACATATTAGAAAAAGAAATTGAACAAGTCATTAATGAACTCCCTAAGAAAAAATCCCCAGGGCCAGATGGATTTCCGGGTGAATTTTACCAAACATTTAAAGAACAATTAATTCCAATATTATACAAATTATTTGGACAAATAGGTGAAGAAGGAGTTCTACCAAATTCATTTTATGACGCAAATATGGTGGTGATACCAAAACCAGGCAGAGCAAAAACAGAGAAAGAAAATTACAGACCAATTTCCCTAATGAATATTCATGCTAAAATCTTAAATAAGATATTAGCAAGGAGATTACAGCAAGTGATCACCAGGATGATACACTATGACCAGGTGGGATTTATACCAGGAATGCAGGGCTGGTTCAACATTAGGAAAACTATTAACATAATCAACCACATCAATAAGAAAACCAACCAAAATCATATGATTATCTCAATAGATGCAGAGAAAGCTTTTGACAAAATACAACACCCATTCCTAATAAAAACACTGGAGAGTTTAGGAATAGGGGGAGCTTTCCTTAAAATAATAAACAGTATCTACCTAAAGCCATCAGCAATTATTTTATGCAATGGAGATAAATTAGAGGCCTTCCCAATAAGATCAGGGGTGAAACAGGGATGTCCATTATCACCCCTATTATTTAATATTGTCCTAGAAATGTTAGCTTTAGCAATCAGAGAAGAGAAAGGAATTAAAGGAATTAGAATATGCAAGGAGGAAACAAAACTATCACTCTTTGCAGATGATATGATGGTATACTTAAGGAATCCTCGAGAATCAAGTCAAAAATTACTTGAAACAATTAACAACTTTAGTAAAGTAGCAGGATATAAAATAAATCCACATAAATCATCAGCATTTCTATACGTGACCAACAAAGTCCAGCAGCAAGAGATAGAAAGAGAAATTCCATTTAAAGTAACAGTAGATAATATAAAGTACTTGGGAGTCTACTTGCCAAGACAAATCCAGGAAGTCTATGAACACAACTACCAAACACTCTTCACACAAATCAAATCAGATCTAAATAATTGGAAAGATATCAATTGCTCATGGATAGCAGAGCTAATATAGTGAAAATGACAATACTGCCTAAATTAATTTACTTATTCAGTGCCATACCAATCAGACTACCTAAAAATTATTTTATAGAGCTAGAAAGAATAATAACAAAATTCATCTGGAAAAACAAAAAATCAAGAATATCCAGGGAAATGATGAAAAAAAATTCACAGGAAGGTGGGTTAGCAGTACCAAACCTGGAGCTTTACTATCTGGTACTGGCTAAGAAATAGAGTGGAGGATCAATGGAATAGGCTAGGCTCAGGAAATGCAGTAGTAAATGACACTAGTAATGTAGTGTTTGACAAACCCAAAGACTCCAGCTTCTGGGATAGGAACTTAGTATTTGACAAAAACTGCTGGGAAAACTGGAAGATAGTATGGCAGAAATTAGGCATAGACCAACATCTTACACCTTATACTAAAATAAGGTCAAAATGGATACGCGATTTAGACATAAGAGGTGATACCATAGGTAAATTAGGAGAGAAAGGAATAGTCTACCTATCAGATCTTTGGAAAGGAAAACAGTTTTTGACCAAAGAAGAGATAGAGTTTATTATAAAATGCAAAGTGGATGATTTTGATTACATTAAATTAAAAAAAAATTGTACAAACAGAAGCAATGCATCCAAAATTAGAAGGGAGGCAGAAAGCTGGGAAACAATTTTTGAGGCCAGTATTTCTGATAAAGGCCTCATCTCTAAAATATATAGGGAACTAAATCAAATTTATAAGAACCCAAGTCATTCCCCAATTGAGAAATGGTCAAAGGATATGAACAGGCAGTTTTCTGATGAAGAAACCAAAGCTATCTATTCCCATATGAAAAAATGCTCTAAATCTCTAATGATTAGAGAGATGCAAATGAAAACAACTCTGAGGTACCACCTGACACCTATCAGATTGGCTAAAATGACAAAAAAGTAAAATAATAAATGTTGGAGAAGCTGTGGGAAAATTGGAACACTAATCCATTGTTGGTGGAGCTGTGAACTGATCCAACCATTCTGGAGAGCAATTTAGACTTATGCCCAAAGGGTGATAAAGCTGTGCATACCCTTTGACCCAGCAATACCACTTTTGGGACTTTTCCCCAAAGAGATCATGGAAGGGGGAAAGGGACCCACATGTACAAAAATATTTATAGCTGCTCTTTACGTGGTGGCAAAGAATTGGAAGTTGAAGGGGTGCCCGTCAATTGGGGAATGGCTGGACAAGTTGTGGTATATGAATACAATGGAATACTATTGTGCTATAAGAAACGATGAGTAGGAGGAGTTCAGAGAAACCTGGAGGGTCTTGTGTGGGCTGATGATGAGTGAGATGAGCTGAACTAGAAGAACATTGTACACAGTAACATCAACATTGAGTGTTGATCTACTGTGATGGACTATATTCTTCTCACCAATGCAATGGTACAGAAGAGTTCCAGGTAACTCATGATAGAAGAGGATCTCCAAATCCAGGAAAAAAAAAAAAGAACTGTGGAGTATAGATGCTAAATGAACCATACTATTTCTTTTGTTTTTGATGCTGTTGTTTTTTTCTATTTTGAGGTTTTCCATCATTGCTCTGATTTTTTTTCTCTTTTAACATGACTAATGCAGAAATAGGATTAATGTTATGTGTGTGTGTGTGTATATATATATATATATATATATATATATATATATATATATATATATATTTATAAATAAAACCTATATCAGATTACCTGCTGTCTAGGTGAGGGGGGAGGGAGAGGAGGGAGGGAGGGAGAAAAATCTGAAATTGTAAAGCTTGTATAAACAAAGGTTGAGAACTATCTTTACATGTAATGGAAAAAAATTAAAATTCTTTATTAATTAAAAAAAAGTTATGCTAATGGAGCAAAAGCTCCTTGGGTTTATACTTCCAATCGATTCTCACCAAAAGCAAAACAAAAACAGACAAAGAACTGTCTGCTTTTTTGAGATCAGACAACCTAATTATAGGGAGACTCATTGCCAACAAGTCTAAGTAGTAATGAATTCTTTGGTCTTTACAACCAATGAACCATGCCCATAAGTCTGGGGCACACTTCTCCAAATACGTATACTAACAGTGTAGAGAATTTACATGCCTGGGAAGCATGTATAGAAGTGCACACCCATATGTGGCCAGAGCCTATAACTTGAAGGAGGAATTCACTCTTCTATTATTAGGAGACCCCCAATGACTTTGATAATGACAACACAAAGCCCCACAAATAGTCACACAATGACTATATACTAACATCCTAGGCATGGAGTCTCTGCTGGGCAGAGCTTTTCTAATATTATGATCAATAATAAGTGGTGTTAGGCTGGGAAAGTAGTTGTGTCTTTCCATATGCCACATGCTTCAGGCTTTCTTCTCTTCAAAGAACCTGCAGGCTATTTTGGTTACCATTTATTATGATGCAGTGGCTAGAAAATCTCTACCTGACAAGAACAGATTGATAGCTCTTTAGTCATAGATGAAGCTATGAGTTATCAGATTTATCTAAGGGCCAAAAAAATGAGTAAAGTACCCGAAAGCTCAGATTGCCTGTCTTTTTTTTTTGTGGGGCAATGAGGGTTAAGTGACTTGCCCAGGGTCACCCAGCTAGTGTCAAGTGTCTGTGGCCGGATTTGAACTCAGGTCCTTCTGAACCCAAGGGTGGTGCTTTATCCACTGTACCACCCAGCTGCCCCCGATTGACTGTCTTCTTGATTCATTATGCCTGTGTTTATCACAGTTCCTTCTGTCAGATAAACATTTCACTTGATCTTGGGAATTACTAAGATATTGAATTTGAACTGGAACAAAAGCTAAACAAACAATGTTAGATTATTGTTCTATAGTCAAGTACATTCTTGACTGTATCATACTTTAATATATTTTTGCTATTCAGTAAATTTAAGGCAAAGGTGAGTGTAGATGACAACAGTGAAAAATATGTAGGGAAATATGGTTCAGTAGTAGAAAATTAAAGACTTGTAGATTTTACAGAAGTTACTTGCTTATCATGTATCCTTTCCCTGGGAAAAGAACTGAAAGGCATTAGAGATAGAAAGTACCAAATCAAATCAAAAAAGTTAGACTGATTGTATTTTAACAGATAGGAAACCAATTATTAGTCATGGAGAAGTATTCTTGAATCTGCTATATGGATGTGTACAGTTAGAAAAAATATTAAAATTAATAGAAAAACTAAAAGAAAATAAAAATAAAGAAAAATATGCGATACAATGAAACAATTCCAACCTGACCTACTTAAATGAGTCATTGATGCTAACAAATGAGAAATGGATGAAATTACATTAATACTTATAACAACTTTGCATAGAAGTTTAACTGATAAAAGTCGATTTCTATAATGAGAACAAAAGAACTCCAAAACCACCTTAGTCAGAAAACACTTGACCTTCTTACCAATTGCAGTTTTGAGTATTAAACTTATTTCAAAAATCTTAGAGAAGGATGGAAGAAGGTTATCTGCATCATAACTTCATAAAGCAGAGAAGAACAGTGGAGAATAAACCTAATTTAAGGAAATCTTGGTTATGAACTCAATTGAAAAAGTAGTTCCAAGAGCATCTAACAATTCTAGATGGAAATGATTTTCATTTTTTAAAAGAACAAACTTCTGATCATCAAGGACAGGGAAGCCACCAAAGATGGAATATAACATCATGGTATCTGGTGTGTTTTTAAAGGAAGTGGAAATTTCACTGAAGAAAATAAACTGGACTACACCAAATATATACAGGAGTAATTCATATCAGAAATGAAAGAATTTTGAGGGAATTGACAGTTGGAGGGTAAAGTGGGATGGATAGCAATATCAAAGTCATGGAAAAAACATCCTAGATTTTATGAATTCATCAATCAGTCACCATTTATTAAGTGTCTGCTATGTGTTACTGAGGCAATTAGATGCCTTAGTAGATAGAGTGCTGGGCCTGGAGTCAGGAAGACTTGAGTTCAAATCCATGTTCAGAGACTTTCTAGAAATGAGACCCTGGGCAAGCCACTTAACCTCTGTTTGCCTTAATCCAATGGAGAAGGAAATGGCAAATCACTCTAGTGTCTGCCAAGAAAACCCCATGAACAGTATTGGCATACCCACAGGGCCACTAAGAATTGGACATGAATAAACCAAACAATGAAATATATTATTATTAGACAAAGGCAATTCAAGGGACATCAAAAATGACTGATCTATATTCTTATTTTTCCCATTTATATGGAATATTTATGAGAATATGCTGCACAAATTTGAACAGGTCCAAAGTGAAACAGGATGCTGTAGAGATAATGCATTTCTCCAGATGTTTTTGTTTGTGACATTGTGATAATTGCATCACATCCTAGATTACAGAGTATATGGCACTGGAGTCAGGAAAACCTGAGTTTGGATCCCACCTCATACATTATTAGCTGTATGACTAATAAATCACTTAATCTCCATCTACCTGAATTTTCTCATCTGTAATATGTGAATAAAAATAGTACACATTTTCCAGGTTTATTGTAAGGGTAAAATATGAGATAATTGTGAAGCACTTTCCAAACCTTAAAGTTCCAAAGAAAAAAATGTTAGCTATTATTGTTGTTATTTCATAATCATAGATTTGGGTTAACTATTCACATAGAAAAAAGGTATTGAAGACTGCCTACCAGTAATAAAAAATGGTTCCTGTGCTGTTTATGTGTATATCTATATGTATCTGTATATTTGTGTATGCATATATATAAATTTATATTTGTACTACTATATTCATATGTAGTATGATTATAAAACTTACAAATTAAAGTCATGCAATAAAGATAAAATATTTTAAAATAATTTTAATTTTATTTATAAATGGTACAAACTCCTTTTTGCTTCCACTAAATCATTATTGATATTATTTTTAGAAGTAGCAATGTAATTAAATATTTCATCATTTAAAAAAAATCTTAGTTTAATGTTTTATGATATATTGATTCAGAGGTCTGCTTCTAAGTTCAGCTTATTTTGATACTAGGTTTTAACTACTGAAAATGATTCCTCACAAAAATACATAGGTTCAAATGAAAGACTTGCATCGTTGATTGCACTGACTAAATCATGATACTTATTTTCAGTCCCACCCACCAATTATGCAAAGGGTTTTTGTTGTTGTTGAAATTTGACTAGAAATTTCCATTTTCCTTGATGTTAATCAGTTTTTCTTGCAAACTAATCCAAAGTTTTTATAGTTGTATACTTTAAAAAATTAGGTTCAAAATTCATTGAAACTCTTAATTTGGAAAACTTTTACTTTAAATGTTATAAAGTTCTGTTCCCAAGTTTTAAATAGTTGAGATATTTATATAAATTTTTGGCAACACAAGCTTAATTTTTAAATGTCTTGCTAATTGTGATGGCTTCATAGTATCTGTGGCTAATACATGCATGGAAGATTCATTATTAATATAGAGTGTGCAAATAAATGTTTCAAATTTTAAAATACATATTTCTGTTTCTTTTTGGCTCCTTTTTTGTCTGATCTGATTAGATCATTGTTTTTACTTTACAATGGGACTAATGAAAGACTCAACCTAGGAGTAGAGGTGTCACTCCCATTATCTTCTAACTGTTCACCTATGTTCACATTACTGGTATTAACTTCAGTGTAAGGGGTTTTTGTTTGTTTTTGTAGCAATCTTTATAAACAGCTCATCTACTTTCTGATGCTTAGTTTAGTCAAAACTGGATAATATGAATTATAAACCTATTTAACTGAAAGAAATAACTAAAAACAAAAGAACAAAAAATGAAGGCACTGTCTCCCTCTTTGTACTGTGTAACTCTTTGTACTGTACACTATTCCTTGTTGACTCTAGGTGAAAAGTGAGTGATGGTGCAAGTGTCAATCTACATTTGAAATATTAGTAAAGCTTGGTTACTTAGTTTTAGATAATAAATAAATAAATATAACGATACATCTTAATTTTTCCTCTTTACCCTGATGCATCATTTTACATACATCCTACTCTGGATGGAGTTCATTGATATAGAAGCTGATATTACTTGAAAAAATATCCTTGTAGTTCTCATCTATTAGAGTATATATCTTTGATAGGAATAGGAGAATCAGTTTAATTCCTTTAGGAACTTACAAAGTTCTTTTAATGGCCCCAAGTTTCTCTCAGAAATAAAGGTCCATCTTTTTAATCCCAATATTCTTTTGGTGATATGGCAGTGTTGAGTTATGGAACATTATAGTGCTTGAAGTGAAATGAATCATTCAGAAGACAATGGAGGGGCAGCTATGTGGTGCAGTGAATAAAGCACCGGCCCTGGATTCAGGAGTATCTGAGTTCAAATCCGGCTTCAGACACTTGACACTTACTAGCTGTGTGACCCTAGGCAAGCCACTTAACCCCCATTGCCCCACAAAAAAAAAAAAAAAAGAAGAAGAAAACAATGGAGAGGCTCAACATGGACATGAACAAGCTGCAATACAATACATATAAAATATTATGAAGTAAAATCAATATTTAGAATGATATCAAAGAAATGTACAATTAAAAAAGATGAGCATGTTATATCAATAAAAACAAAGGAAAATTGATGAACATTTTGTTCCATTACTATTCTGATACTGAGAGCTCAAAGAAAGTTTCCTTAGGAGACTTAGAAGACTCCTTGTGGTATATGGAAAGAACAACATAGGATGGACAAGTATGATAGGTTCTGATCTATGTTGCTGGAGGACATATTCATATTGATGGAATCATAGTTACTGGAGAATTGACTATTATTTTTTTCTTTTGACATTTGATTGATTATATATTCTTATATATAAACTTTAGATATGTACTACCACATATTGTATAACTATAAAACTTAGAAAATAAATTAGAATAATGTCATAAATATGAAATATTTTAAAATATTTTTATTTTTTATCAATGGCATTTGAACCCTTTTGGTTCAACTAAAATTATTATTGATGTTTTTAGAAAAAATGCAATATAATTAAATATTTTTATTATATTTTAAAATCTTAATTTAACATTTTGTGATATAGTGATTCAAAGGTCTGGTTCTAGGTTTAGATAATGTTGATACTACGGTTTAATGAATGAAAATGATTACTTACAAAAATACATAGATCCAAATGAAAGATGTGCATCGTTGATTGCATGATACTGTAAATACATCTAGATGTAGAGTTAAATTAAATCCTGTTATTTAAATTTTTCTCCAATTTTAAGTCAGGACTTAGTTCTTACATTTGTTTATCTTATTCTAATTTCATTCTGGTCTTCTACAGAGATTCTCTGTCTCTCTGTCTCTGTCTCTGTCTCCCTGTCCTCAGAACCCCAATCCAAGGAGACACCTAACATTCTTCAATGAACAATAAGAAGGAATGGACTTCAGATTTGCCCCACTGTCTATTCCTTCTATTCCTTTTTCCTACCAAATAATCTTCCTATTTTTTTCTTCCAAAAATGTTGATTCATTCATTAAGGAATGTAGGTTAATGTCTGCAAAATATTATTCCAAGTCCAGTCCTTCTTCACCTAATTATTTTGCATTTGAAATTCCCCCATTGATGTTAACTCTTTGTTGTCTCAATGGCCCTCAAATACTGTGAAAGTTCACACTCTCTGATCCCGCATGTATATGCACACATACAAAACCTAACATTAATGTCAATAGACTTCCCTTCCCTTAGATTCAGGAAAATTAATTTCATTGCAGATATTTTTCCAAAAGTTCTTGTTTATTGCTCATATTCTTTTGTGTCATGAATTTGCATGTCAAATGCACTATTCACTTCTGATTTCTTTTAAAGGAGCACCTACAATTCCTCTTTTTATATTGATAGCAAAACAACTTGGCAGGATATACTTACTTCCCACAGAGCTTCTCTGGACTTTATGTTTTCCAGAAACTCAATGTCCTGCAAGGTGACATCAACTCAAAAACTCACACCTCTGTCCCTGGGAAAAGGTTAGACATTGAAAAGGTGTCCTGGATACTCCATCATTTAGGAGGCCACCCACAGGATTCACCTCATTATTTCCCACTGCAGTATAGGACGTCATGATGCCTTTACATTAGCTCCATTACCTTCATCTTTTTTTTTTTTGTATTGTCTTTCCCCTGAGATCCTTGAGAGCAGTGATAGTCTTATGCCTGTTTTTTGTATCCTCAGAACTTAGCATAGTGCTTTGCACAGAGTAAACACTTAAATTTTTATTGGCTGATTTTGACTGATATTTGTGGAGCAAAATAATATCCTTTGCTTTTTAGAATATCATATTTCAATTGCCCATTTGCTTTCTTGTAACTGAAAAATCATCTTGGACAATCTGGCTTTTTTTTTTCATTTTTAAGTGAAGAACTTTTACTTGGCTACCTACAATAATTGATATTTAATGCTCTATTTCTGAAGCCTGTCCCCAATATATTTTAGTGAATTAAACTTGGGGTTTTCTGTCATGCCACATAATGCTTTTTGGTTATACTGTAGTACTTTTCATTGGTCCCACAATGCTTGGGATTATCAGCTAGCTCTTCTACCATTGTAATTTAGAGTATTTTAAAGTAGAAATATATACATACTGACATATATGTAGGTACCTATATACATACATAAATTTCTGGAAGTAAGTTATACTTACTAATGCATATTAACAGTGGTGGTCCTCCCCTCTTTAGAGGAAACAGGCAAGTGCTGATACACTCAAGAAAAGGAGCAAGAATTAATAGAGGTATGATGCTTATCACATTCATTGCTGCAATTGGCAGAAGAAACCCATTCAAATTCAAGTTGGAATTCATAGTCTGCAGGTAATATCCTGAAGGAATCTGTATTTGGGAAAGAGGAAAAAGCCTCTTCATTAAAATAGTGACAGCTTCAGAGAAAGCCTTTTATATATCCTCCCAGTGAACATTATTCTATTGACTAGGCATCTGTGAAAGACTGGTATAAGAATCCTTACCTTTTTAATAGTCTTAATTCTGAATTGATATAGCTTTACTAAACCTATGGTAGGAGAAGTTTTGTTCATTCTATGCACAATAGTAGTACAGTTCATGGAAAAATTATTTGTAAAACCCATCTATCTTCATAATTTTCTCTGTTGAGTATGTATACCATGCAGAATGTATCCCTCCTAGGTTGGGATATAAGAAATGAGATCCCTTAGGTTTTGAATCAGCTGTCAGTACCTTTTCTTCTATCAACAATGAGTAAGAATCACTTAAAAGTGTTATTGTTGCTTTTATCTACATGGCTGAGTTAAATCCCTCTCCACAAGATATCCCATAGCCCGCATCAGGATCACTGGCAAAATCACCAAGGGGGAGTTGTTGTTTTTGTTTTATTTTCCCCAAGGCAGATAGGAATTGGTGGAGACATTTTTGAAATTTTTAGTTATTGATTCATTCATTCAAATATTCACTAAAAGGCTTAATAAGATAGTCTACTGGAGTTTGCTAATTGAACTCAAATGACCTAAGAAAAGAAATGGAGGGTAACCAAACGCTTTATCTACTTTATGATTTTTGCTGAAGTGCTTGGGTGCTGCTGTCTGTGATTCAAAAAAGAAAACTAAGTGAGAGGATATGTTTGAATAAACACAAGTCTATCAATATACTAGGAGACTAGGAGAACTTGGATGGACAAAATGAATAAATTTTAAAATTGCTATTTCATTTCCTGCAAACTCCATGAGAGTCTAAATCTTTAATATCTTTAGATCTTGTTAAGGAATTATAAAGTGCCTTATTTAACATATCCATACAAATGCCTTAGTAAAGTAGATATGTCTTCTATCTATCTCTATTAATATATAGGGAAATATATATATACAAATGTCCTTCCTATGTATTAGATACTTAAATATATACATATTACCTATTTAAATATATACATATATGTATATACAAAACTACATCTCTCTCTCTCTAATATATACAGTTGACTAGTTTACTCTATAAGTCCTTTGGGAAACACAAAGATATTAAAGATTTAGAATTTATCTTCATGGAGTTTATAGGAAGTCAAATAGCAACTTATAAATGTAATCATATATATATTTATATATGATTATAGTGTATATACTATATCTTCACTATGTAAAAATCAACATATTTTATATACAAATATGTATGTATGTGTATACAGAGAGAGAGAATATTATCATAGCTAAGAAAGTATAAATCTAAGTAACTTTTTACTCATGTGTCCTTTTTGTCAACTTTCATAGTAGTGTTTTTTCCCTTCAGAATACTATCAAGTTCTCCCTCCATCTCTCCACCAACCCCTTTCATTAAAAAATACATATATTATGTAAATGATCACTATCATTATGTAATAGTATTTATTTAGGGTCCATAGTTATATCGCTACATAAGGAAGCCAATTATGAAGTAATCTTTAACCTCTAGAGTAGGTATTAGTAGGGATTTCCACCTTGATCAAGTCCAGCCATGAGAAGCTGAGAGAGGTGAAATTTAGGATCTAAATGCCATTTGATCTATTCCTAGCACTTGGAATTGTCCTTTGGCTATACTAGGTCCTTAAATTGCCTACATCATAGGCACTTAACCAAATCAATAATTGGTTGACTCCTAGTAGATGCACTAATGTTTGCAGACTGAGAAGAAACATACTAGGAACTTTATTTAGAATGGAGCATATGTTAATGAGGAACAATGTGAAATGAATAAAAAAAGTCATCAGGATTCCACCTCCATATGGACTTTTTTTGGGGGGGGCAATGAGGGTTAAGTGACTTGCCCAGGGTCACACAGCTAGTAAGTGTCAAGTGTCTGAGGCTGGATTTGAACTCAGGTCCTCTTGAATCTAGGGCCAGTGCTCTATCCACTGCACCACCTAGCTGTCCCTTATATGGACTATTCTTAATGCAACCCAACAAGCAATTATAGAGTATCAACTTAGATACTTGGGGGCAGCTGGGTAGCAGCTAGATGGTGCAGTGGCCCTGAAGCTGGGAGGACTTGAGTTCAAATCTGATCTCAAACACTTACTAGCTGTGTGACTGTGAGCAAGTACTTTAACCCCAATTGCCTCAAATATCCAGTGCCATCTCCAGTCATCCTGATGCATTTCTTACCACTGGACCCAGTTGGCTCTGGAGGAGAGAGTCAAGTTGGTGACCTTGCACCACCCTCCCTCACATCAATTCAGTGAAAGTCATTACATCATCCTGATGTCATATTCCTGTGGACCTCAGATAAACAACAACAGATACTTATTTTCTCTTGCCTTCAATTTCTCCACTTGCTAAAGAGAAATAAAAATCCATAGGATCACAGATTTAGAGTCAGAAACTACCTTAGGAATTCAGCCTCCCCTGTTCTCTTTTTTTTACATGTTGTCTACATAGAATCACAGAGACAATTAAAAATAAAGTTGAGATTTGAACCCTGGTACTTTCTCTCCTCTATACCAAACTACTTCTTCAAGTTAAAGAGCTTTTGAGACTTGAGTGTAAGTTAACTGTAAGTTGTGTTTATTTACCTTGTTACTCCTATGACGTGTCTTCTTTTCTCCTATACCCAGGTTCATGGGACTATTAGGAGAGTAAATATTTATTTTTTAAAAATCACAGCTCTATTTATACCAGAGCCATACTGATAACACAGGAATTAATGCAAAGAAATTTAATTAAAATAAAATGGCAATTCAATAACAAGGAATTGAAGGAGGTAAGAAGTACTCTCGGCACCCATTCCCATGAAGGTGCCAAATCTAGCATGTTTCCCAATAGTTCTAATCAATTCCCAATTAACCTTTCTGTCTCCCTAACACAGCAGGAGGACATATCAGATCACTCACAGAAAGTTATTAGAGAAACTTGTTACAGTGGAAGCAAAAATCCCCCCCAAAAAACAGCTGACATCTTTGGGCACAGCAGCTGTAGTCTAGAGGGTTCATTGATCCCTTGGTGATACGTCCCATGGTCTGGTCTAGATGAAGCTCCAAATTTTCCTCATTGCTCCCATCTATTCTCTCTAGCCTCCCTGGTGAGACTCATCACCTTTTAAAAACTGTGCACTGGCAGTGTGCCTGCCCCAAAAGAGTCCATGATGGGTGACATGGTTATACTCTAGAGTCCATGAACAGGTTTCTGCGAGTTGTAGTCCAAAGATGATTTCCTTCAATGATCTAGAAACTTTTCACTCCAAGCATTGTGGGAAAATAAGGGTTTGTGCATACACACACAACCAGTTCCTACTCTCAGAACACATAAAATAAGTTCCATACAAATTCTATTTTTATTTAAAATATACTTTACTGAATTCTCATCTTTTCAAAAATGACTCTGCATTTATTATTTCATTTTATACATATAAAATCTCCACTAAAGGCAAAATGTTATGAAATGTGATGTCTCAATGTAGTGTGTACTTGACCCTGGGTTCTTGAAGGTTATTCTAATGGAGTACAATCCTTAGCAGATTCTACCAAGCTAGAAATCTTTTTTATAATGTACAGGCAATAAACTCTAATAATAAAAGCGCTCTCTCTCTCTCTCTCTCTCTCTCTCTCTCTCTCTCACACACACACACACACACACGCGCACACACATATACAGTACTAAAGTTTTTAAAGCACCACATATACCTTGTATTCTCACAACACTATGAGGTAAATATGAGAGATATTATTAATGTAGGGTAAATGCATAAGTGTGGTCATTGGTCACGTAGCTGTGTGTATATCCATCTGGGTTTGTCTAAGTGCACCCTATACAGAAGTGTGAATATATATATCTCTGGAATCCTACTTCAAGGGAGACTTTGATTCTTTCTGGAGAGAAGCATGATACTGGGGCTATGAGTCTGGCCTGCGCTGTTCTCCTCAGAGATGGCATAATGTACTATAATTATAACCATCAACCTCCCTAAATATTAATAGTTGAGGGGTAAATTACTTTTTAGGTTAAAGCCAATTTGTATGCTTGTTATCCCTTAATGGGGAAGGAGTCTCCTCTATATCTGAAGGTTTGACTCCATACAAGCCAAACACAAGGAACCCCCAAAACCATCCCAAATATTAATTAGTGAACAAGTCTATTTATTCATGTCAATAACAAAGAGAAGATCACAGTCCACAGACATTGCACAAAGTAAGGAGAGAGAGAGAGAGAGAGAGAGAGAGAGAGAGAGAGAGAGAGAGAGAGAGAGAGAGAGAGAGTCAGTCAGAGACCTCAATGTTCCCCATGAAAAAGTTTCTGAAATTCACTAGTAAAACAAGCTAGAAATGAGGACATTTTTGAAGTTCTGACTCCTCTACACATAGTTTTTCTCTCCCTCATGGAACCTCTCAGAACTTTGGATCCATGTGTCTCTTCCACTGAAGCTCAGAGGAAACAATTTCTGTTTTCCCAAGCTCTTGCCAATTCTATCCCCCAGGGAGACAGAACATCACATAATCATTATTTCTACCTATGAGGAAAGTCCTATGAAAGTACACAGGCTTGCTCACTGGGCTATATTCCTCACAGTTGAGGAAATGGAACTTCAGAGATTTCTCATGGTTGCACAGCTATTATCAAAGGCAAATTCCAAATCTAGCTATCATCTCACTCTAAGTCTAGTGTTCTTTGAAGCTTTGAAAAGAGCAGAAGATTGACCATAAGAGATGATATTTTTTCCACAACAATTCCTGAAGATTGTCTGCTAAGATATAGAGTCTTTACGGTGCAAGTATCCATACTCTTAAAAATTTGGATTTAAAAAATATTGAGATATAGTGCTATGATGAATATATAAACCACCTGGATTTGATGGAGCTGCCTTACCTTATTATCCAAAAGAATTTTATGAAACCCTGGATTAGTAAGATCAAAATGACCTCTAACTGAACTCCAAACTGAATCAAGATAGCTAACAAATAAGTCCCTATCTACTGACTTCTTTCTCCAGGAAAATAAGTCCCTATCTTGTAAAAATATCTGGGCATCCTTGTTCTTGACAAACCCCTTTTTGAATCATATAATCTTATGATAGTGGTTGCTTTAAGTTGAATTATCAAACTGATTGGCATTTTATATATTCTTGTTATAGTTGAAATTGTTAAACTGTTCTGTATTTCATAGATTCTTGTCATAGTGTTTGCTTTTAAGTTGAATTGTGTCATCCTGATGAAACTGATAACATCCTGTTTATATACCTTCACAAAAAAAAAGTGTCTTCGAGCTCCTTCTTTGGAAGGAGTCTTCACATGATCATGCTGCTTGTTTTTGGGACAAATAAACTGCTACTATGTTTTTCCTGTTTGTCCCTAATCTGGTTTTCTCTGTAGGAGACATGAAAAAAATAATTTCTCTGATCTATTTTCTGTAGGAGAGAGACAAAAAAATAGATTTTGCACAATAGCAATATCCTCAGAATAATTCTTTGTTGGGTAGGCAGGGACTTATTTTGAAGATTAGGGAAATTTAATTCAGACTCCCAATTGTTTTCCTAATATCCCATACTTAGTAAATGGAAAAAAAAGTACGAGCCTTATTCAAAAGAAGCCAATTAGATAAAAGGGATGGTGGAGTAGCATTTTATATAAAAAACATTCTTTTGTGAGAAAAATCTATGAACTAAAGTGGATAAGTATGGTAGAAAGCATTTGGGTCAGTATGCACAGGTGAGTGGATAGGATACACAGACAAACACATATGTATGTTTGAATATATTCCAGACTGGATGAGTTTTAGAAGTTCATCATAAAATTGGCATGTAAATATGATATAATAGTAGTGGGAATCTTCAATAATATAGAAATGGATTTGAGCTTTCTTTTTGCTAAATGCTTCACAACTAATGGATTCTGAGTTTACTACAATAATTTTATTCACAAAATAATGGAAGAAATTGAGGAGAATTATAGTTTAGATATGATTTTGAAAAGTAAGTAGGAAAGGGTTGCCAAAGTAGAAATAATAATCTCAAGGAGGAGGAGATTACTCATTGGAGTTTGTTATACAGATTTAGGGGAAAGCTGACTCTATGAGCTGTACATGTTAGGTTTAAAAAAGAGAAGATTTCAAAAAAGTTTAGAGAAAAGATATTGTCTCACAACCTAAAAAAAGAAGCTATGTGAAGAGACTGCTGTAGATGTCAAAGGAATTGATCAGAATACATTTTTAGGATGTGTCTAGAGGATAGAAGCCAAGGTGTATAACTGAGAATAAATACAAGATTGAATAGCCTTGGTGGAATAATGCCCAGAATCCTAAGGCCATCAAGAGGCCACATTTAGCAAAGAATGCTAAGGATTGTCCAAAATGTTTTATTTCTTATTTTTTTAGGGTGAGGCAATTGGGGTTAAGTGACTTGCCCAGGGTCACAAAGCTAGTACATGTTAAGGCTCTGAGGCAGGATTTGAACTCAGGTCCTCCTGACTCCAGGGCTGGTGCTCTATCCACTTTGCCACCTAGCTGCCCCTCAAAATGATTTTTTAAACGTATGTTGGGAGACAAGAGAAAGATCAAAGAAGGCATGGGGTGAATTGCACAGTGATAAGATGATGGAGAGAAGGGAAGACTATTCAGCTCTTATATTTCTTTGTTCTTCACTAAGAATGATCTTCAGATAGGGGAGTATTCAACAAAAACAACAGGGAATTGAAGTATAAGGTAAGAACCACTAAGAAAGTACTTAGATGCTCTCAGTGTGTTCAAATCACCAGTTTTAAACAAACTGTATGCATAGATAATAAAAGAACTTAAGGCCAAGCTAGCTAAATCATTCATTATCAGTGTCTTGGAGAGATCTTAGAGTACAGGAAAATAATAAAAGGACAAGAGACAAGCAGATGTGAAAAAAGAGAAAGAGGGAAAGAAATATTATATCTTAATTATCTATCAAAATTCTAGAAGGCATTATGGAAAAAAACAAGTTAAAAATCGCTTAAGAAAGGATATGGTAAATGCACAGGATAAGCAAGGGTTCATAACAGGTCATGCTAAACTAACCTATGAGACTGGTCATTCAGGAGAATGCCACATTATATCTGTATTTCAACAAGGCATTTGACAAGATCTTTCACAATATCCTTAAGGAGAAGATATATATGGATACAGGCTGACTGATAATGTAGCTTGATAGAATTGATTAAATGACTAGCCCCAAAGCAGTCATTAATGGATCAAAGGGCTCTAGCAGGAGAGAGGAAGGCCTTTAGTAGAGTGTCTTAGGGATTTAGTCTTAGCCCAGATTGGTTCAATATTATTATGACACAAACATAAAAGAAATTTGCGAATGAAAGAGGAGGACATGTATCTGACTGGATGACAGAATTAACATCCATAAAATTTTTCCTGGCTCCCTTGACCTGAACAGTGGGTCAAATCTAATAATAACAACAGTGTGGGATAGTGTGTAGTTATGACTTTGCCAAGGATAGGTCATGTAAAAAAACCTAAAAATTAGTTTGATCTAATTGGTTCTTTTTGAATAAGGCTTGTCCATTCCTTGCCATATAATCAATATGGGATATAAGTAAGTATGGGTTTCAAAGTATTGGTTTCAAAACTATGCCATATGCTATCATTTGAAGGACATTTAATATGAAGAAGTAAATATTTAGGGGGCAACACTAAGTATTTGAAGGGGCATAATTTTTAAAATAAAATACACCGGGGCAGCTAGGTGGTGCAGTAGATAAAGCACTGGCCCTGGATTCAGGAGGACCCGAGTTCAAATCTGGCCTCAAACACTTGACACTTACTAGCTGTGTGACCCTGGGCAAGTCACTTAACCCTCATTGCCCTACGAAAAAAAAAAGAAAAAAGAAAAAGAAAAAAAAAGAAAAGAAAATACACCTGAGTTTAGTTTGATTGGAATCACAGGAAGTAATTAGAAACAATGGAAGGTTACATAAAGTTAGATTCCTACTTGATATTAGAAAAGTATCAAGACTATTATTAAAACTGTCTAAAATTACAATGAATTTCATTCATAGGTAGCAAGTTACTGTTCACTGGAGGTATTAATACCTTGAAGACAATTGTTGGGAATGTTGTGGGGAAAATTTCTCCTGTAATGTGATTTAAACTAGATGACTTCTGATGTTCTTTCGTTGCTGAGATTCTGTGATTCTCTGATATTAATATTGATGTTATTGACTTCTTTTGAATTTGGAAAAAAACACACACCTCAAAGACTAATGTGTAGTCCTATAATATTATGGAGCCAAGAAAGGACTTTAGAAGAAAGTTGACTAAGCCTTAGACATACAATAAATAAAACTGGTTTTGAGTCTCAGACTTGAAATTTCCTAGCCATATGACCATCAGAAATTCACTTAACCTTTCTTGTAATCCACTAAAACTCCTACACATTTTTCAGTTGAGTTATTATCTAAGTTTGACTCTTTAATGTACTTGTGAAGTGAGTTTTTTTGGAGGGTGGAGGTGGAGGAGGAAGTATAAGAGTTTATATTTATCACAATTACATTTCATATTGTTTTATGTTGACTGATTCTCAACTGTAGAGAACTATTTGAATTCTGACTCATACTTCTTATAGAGTTTAAATTACAATGATAGAGTATAATTATCAATGTCAGCTCTAATGATTAATTGCAAAATAACTACTTATTGACTTTGAACACATGATAAAATCAACTCCACCATCTTCTTTTATTTACCTCTATGAGAAGAACTTGTGGCTTTTTCTTCCATTTAGGTCCAGCTCTTTTGTGTCTTTTCATTTTTATCAAGAATACTAATATTAATGTACTTTAGTTTCTCCACTAAAAATGAATTCAAACAGAGTTGTCCTTGAGTCTGAGTGGAACATTTTATCCATTTTACAGTATTACCTAATTGGAGAAGAGCAAGTCTCTAGATCTGCACTTGATACCCATTCCAGTTTCATCTTAGAACTTGGCAGAGGCTGTCTTCCATTGGTGTAGCTTCCTAGACGTGACGATATCTTCTATGCCACAAAAAGTTTTAGAAAAGGACTTTTATAAAGGGAGGTTTTGTATTATACTGTTTTACAAATTCTAAAAAAGAAAGATTGCTGCTTCCATTTTATTTCCAAGAAAGTTGTCTCCTTCAAATGTATGTATAAAAAAGGCTCCCTTCATAACAGAGGTAATAATGTCTTACCTGCCGTCAAGTAAGGAGTAGGAATATATAACTTCTTCCAGTCTCTTCTAATTCTAACTTAAGAAATGTGTCCTGATAATGGGTCCCACAATCAATAATATGACTCCCTGGACAGTAAATAATAATCAATTTAGTTGGGTACCAAGGAGAAGTATGATCTAAATATCAGTAATTACCATTATAAGTTCAAAAGATTTATTAAGAACTTATCCCTTAATCAAAAGGAAAATGAATAGCATGAAAAAAAAAAGGGCTGGCAGCTGAGCTATTGCAAGTAGGAAGAGCTCCTAGCACAACTTTCAAGTGTCTGTTAACTGATTTTGAATGAGAATTATCGTTAAAAGGAATAAAGTTATTATCAGCATGAATCACAGGCACAGAAACCTGTTAACTTAATAATGTGGCAAAAGTACTATTAATCTCTAGTGAAGCAATATTAATATATTGCCTAATCTAAGAAAAGGTTCCAATGTCTTGAAAGCTTGAAATCATTTTTGCTTCTGCCTCAAGTACTGAAATCATTCCCTCTTAAAATTTTAAATAATTTATATTATATATGCCTATGAGTGTTCCATATAGTTGCTGTCAATAGAGATTCATTATCACCTTTGAGTGTCCAGTAATGTCAAGTGCCAACATCATCAAACCTAAGATCAAAATATTTTTAAAAATATGTCTCTGAAATGAAGGTCAGTAATGACTGCTAACATTAAAATATAGAATTACCAGATTATTTTCTATTCTATTCTTCTTCAGTACCTTGGTCACCTTTGCAACCCTGATATTTTTCTATCATTTAAATAGAAGCCAAACACCCAACCACAATCCCATTGAAAAGCTTCTCTATTTTCCTTAGCATGCAGAAAATCCAACAATCCTTTTGAATTTTCTAATTTAACATCATTCTAAATAACTTGCATCTGGACATTACCTAACAGTAAAAAATACTTAAAAGAACTGTCGTGGAAGGAATTTAGAATCCAAAGGTCTCAGACTGAATTCTGATGCTTATTTGAGGCACAGATAATTTCATGTCTATGAGACTTGGTTTCCTCATTTGTAAGATGGGAATAAATGTATTTTCCTAATTATCTCACAATGTAGTTGTGAATAAAACACCTTTACAAATTATGAAACACTACATAAATGATATAATAATCATCAGTTAATTGATCATCATTAATCAATGAAAAATATTAATAAGGAATCCTAAATCATATAAGGAAACAATAGGAACTGTGCAACATATCACTGTAGGCTGCAAAAATAGAGCACTTATCAATTATATAATAAGATATGACTTGATAGATAGAATGAACAGAGGCAACTAGGTGTCTCAGTAGATAGAATGCTGGATTAGGAGTCAGAAAGACCTAAATTTAAATTAGGCCTCATACACTTACTAGCTGTGTGACTCTGGGCAATCACATAACTTCTTTTTGCCTCAGTTTCCTCATTTGCAAAATAAAGATGATGATAATAATAGCACCTACCTCCCAGAATTTTTGTGATCAAATGGGATAATAATTGTAATGCATTTAGCAGAGTTCCTGGCACATAGCAAGCTATATAAAAGCATACATACATACACACACACACACACATATATATACACATACACATACATACATGCATACTATATATAGGCATATATATGCCTACGTATGGATATCGCACACATACACACACATACATATAAATGTAAGCTGTTATTATGCATCATAAACTCACTTTCTTTCATAAACTAAAAGATACATCTATAGATTATAAATACAGACCTCAAAATATCCTTGTGAATTCAAGATACAAATTATAGTAGAAAAATCTCAGATAAAACTATTGACCGCAATTACCCAGAAAATAAACATTTATGAATATAAAGTTTTAGGAATCATATTTATAACAGATATTGCCATACTAAATACTCATAATCTAAAATTTATGTAGAATGAAAAGCTTTCCAAATATGGAGGTCTAGCAAAAGAAATAAAAACCATGTGGACACTGATGAGGGGAATATCATCCCTGTTATCTTCTCTGCTACAAGGGTTAGCCTAAAGATGTTTTTAGTAAGCAGAGGATGAACTTACATGACATTTCATTTATTAAATTATAAAAAAAACCCTTTTAAATAGTCTTTAGAATAATATCTATAAAAGAATGGTAGGATAGTAAAATGTCCAAGGAAAATTTCTATATTAATTCCATTTTAAGAGATGAGAATAAGATTAATGAAAATAATAAAGAAAAGCAGCAAATTTTAATTTATCATCCATGTCTTGAGGGATGGGGAGGTTGGGTATAGGAGGGGTGAAATGTCAAATTAAGAGAATGCCAGAACAGGTGATTATACTGGGGGGTTTTGTGGCATGAGTCTGCTATGGTAGTTGTGAAGATCTAGCAGAGATACTGAAACTCTGGTGATTTGGGATTTAGTAACACCATTGATTAGGGAGGTAGCCAAATCCATGTTTCTAAGAGTCAATAAAATATATGGGATAACAAAAGGTTGTGGGTTGTGCTTACTCAAAACCATCATGATGATCAGCTCAGCACAGAAGACAATAAAGTTCTTTGACTTTCTATTACCACAAAAAGGCAAAGTACTTTCAAATAAATCTAAAATACACTAGTATCTCACTTGCCAACAGTGCTTTAGTGTAGATAGTGCTATAAAATAAGCTGGATAAATCACAGGTACATAAGAAATGGACCAATAACATGAATACTATCATTATGAAACAGTAGTATATAATAACAACATGGGAAATTGATATTGTTATTTACAGGTAAGAGCATTACATTGCTTTTCTTTATCCATAACCTAAGCTCCAAATAATGCAATCATGCAACAACATACTGCCAAAATAACTTCATACGTAAGTACAGATTAGGTGAAATCAAAGAGCTACCAAATCTGAAGAGGGAAAAAATCATATAATATGAGAACACTGATAATTTTTCACTTAAATCACTCCCACATTTTATTTAAAAGAAGAAATATATGTCAAAAGGAATACCAATGTTTCTGAGTGGTAGATGTTGACATCTAGGTAGGAGATTTGTTAGAGTTCTGGACCTGGAGTTAGGAAGAAGACCTAAGCTTGAATCTAGCTTCAAGTGCCCTGAGTGACTCAGGGCACGTCTGATTTTTCTCATCTGCAAAATGGAGATAATAATAGCACTTACTGCTCAGGGTCATCGCGAAGATAAAATGAGATGATATTTCACAGGTCCTTTGTAAACTTTAGGGTACAATGTAAATGTTATTGTTATTATTAATAATAAAAAATTAAAATAAATGATTGTTCAAAGGAGATGGACCTAATCAACCTGGAATTTAAAACAATCCTTCTCCATCTTTGATATCATGAATCTAAGTAGCAGATCAATGACACCAAAACTGAGTTATTTAAGAAATATATCATTCACTAAAATAATCATGAAGAAACACATTCTCCCAAAATATTTTATAAAAAATAATAAAAATACAATAGGATTTGCAAACAACAGTATATGCAGCAGTTAATGCCACAGTTAGACCTTCAGGAGGAAAGAAAATGTATCTAAAGAAAAGCATCAAGAAGTTTCATGGAAGAAGTGATTTCAGAAAACTGCGGAAGGTCTGTGGAAGGATGCTATAAAGAGAGGCATAAAAAAATCAAAGGGATGGGGCCAACATGGCAGAGAGAAGCCAGGAAGCTGCCTGAGCTATCCTGAGTTTCCCTCCAAAACATTAAATTAAGCCTCTAAATGGATACTGGAGCTACAGAACCTACAAAAAGACAGAGAGAAACAATCTTCCACTTTGAGATAATTTAGAAGATTTCAGGAAAGGTCTGTCCTACTTGGGCAAAAGGGGAGCATAGTACACTCAGCAAAGCTTAGACGGTTTCTTTGGAAATCAGCATAAGGTTCTTGGCCACAGCACAGATCAATAGCTGAGGTCCCTAGGTCCTGGCTCAGCAGGCTGGTGGAGCAGCATACCAGTTGTGAGACCCCTCCTCCCTCCCAGCCCTGGCTTAGAGGGCAAACTGTCAGCTAGAAAACCACCCACAGGACACAGATGACTAAGGCAAGCCATTCTAGCACAGGGAACAAGCCCAGGGCAGTGAGGAATCTACAAGTCAAAGAGGCCTTAGAGAAGAAAGCCAGTGACCATGTCCCTATCCCCCAGCATGAGAAGCTTGCAGCAGTGGCCCCTGTTGCCTCAGGAGCAGAGCTCAACTTTTAAAGTTACAAAATAGCCTAAAATATGAGTAAGAAACAGAAAAGAACACATGCCATAGAGAACTTCTATGGTATATATATATATATGGTATATGGAAGACCAAAACACAAACCCAGGTGAGGATAACAGTATCAAAATGCCTACATGTGAAACCTGAAAAGGGAAGATGAATTGGTCTCAAGACCAAAAATCCTTCTTGGAAGAGCTCAAAAAGGTATTAAAAATCAAATAAGGGAGGTAGAAGAAAATATTTTTTATATCATCACACCAAAGTCAATTTATACCTATACCCTCTATGTATACTCCTATCTGCCCAAATACAGATACTGTTCTCAAGAATTATGTTTTATCTTCCTGTGTAGGGATGTAAATAGTTTAACCTTACTGAATAACTTTTTTTTCTCCAGTTTACCTTTTTATACTTCTCTTGAGTCTTATATTTGGAGATCAAATATTCTGTTCAGTTCTGGTGTTATGACAGTCAATATTATATAGGACCTGGCAGCTTCCACATTAAAGGATCAAAGGGCTTGGAATATGATATTCCAGAAGGCAAAGGAGCTTCAATTGCAACCAAGAATCAACTACCCAGAAAAATTGAGCATTATCTTTCAAGGGAAAAGATGGTCATTCAATGAAATAGGGGACTTTCAAGCTTTCCTGATGAAAAGACCACAGCAGGAAATAAAATCGAAAGATAAACTCTGCTTTCTGTTTCCAATTTATCTTTTTTTCCGATTTATCAAACTGAAGGAACTGGGAGGAAGGAATGGGAAGAGGACAAGTGGGTCAAGGGTTCAAGGATCTGGGAAGGGCACAAAGGACTTTGGTTGCAAGGTCAGGAGCCACAGGGGGAGGGCTTTCCTCCCTAGCTACCCCCTCCCCTGCTGAGGGAGGACTCAGTGTTGCAAGGCTCACTCACAGTCATGCTTAGGAGAGGAAACTGAGGCCCAGTGGCAGGCAGGGCATGGCTGGCTTCTAAGTAAGGGGAGCCCAGGAGGGCAGGGACTGGCAGAGGGGCTGGGGTGGGGGATGTCCTGTCAAGTGGGGGACACCTTGTGCTTGTAACCCAGCTCGACGTCTCCGGTCAGGGGCAGCTCCATGCCGGCGCAGAAGGAAGCTTGGAAGGCCAGGAAGACAGCAGCAGTTCCCACCTTGTCTGGCCTGCTGATCTGTCCCACGGGCTGCGCCTCTTCCCCTTCTCTCATGATGGCAGAGAGATTAGGGGTCAGGGCAGCCAACTCCTCTCACAGAGGAGTCCAGATGTTTCCTGGGGAGATGCAGTTGACTCGGACACCATATTGATTCTCATCCAGGGCCAAGGCCTTGGTCAGGATGGTCACAGCACCCTTGTTAGCCATGTAAGATGCAGGCTTTCTCTGCCTGATGGCCCCTATCAGGTTGGAGATCTTAATAATGCTGCCACTGCTCTGCTGAAGGAAGGGAAGACCACACGTGGACACCATCTACATGGAACTAAAGTTCAGCTCCAGCAGCTCTTGGAAGGCCTGGGAGGACGTCTCTTCCAGGGTTTTGTTTGGGGGATAGCATCCAGCATTGTTTACCACACAATTTGGGAGGCCAAAATGTTGCAGGGTCTTTGAGATAAAGGCCTCCACTTCCCTTTCTCTGTTCACATCATATAGGATAAAGACAGCTGCTGCCAGTGGCTGGACTAAACACAATCCCTTTTCAAGAGCTCTTCCCCCAACTTATTCTTGTCACAGATAATCACTTTAGCACCGTTCTTCATGAAGACACCCACAATGCCAGGACTATACCAAGACCACCCACCCTCGCTGCAAGGACCCACAGCCATCTCCAGTCCCAAGGACCTCACATGGGATGATTGGCCTCACTTTGGTGTCTGTCCCTCCGCACCTTTGGCCCCCTCAAGTGAATTCTACCAAACCTTTAAAGAACAATTAATTCCACTACTATATAAATTTGAAAAAATAGGTGAAGTTTTATCAAATTTCTTTTATGACACAAGTATAGGGTTGATACCTAAACTAGGAAGAGCCGAAACAGAGAAAGAAAATTATAGACTAATTTCCATAATGAATATTGATGCAAAAATTTTAAATAAAATATTAGTAAGGAGATTACAGCAAATTATCACCAGGATAATACACTATAACTAGGTGGGATTTATACCAGGAATGCAGGACTGGTTCATCATTAGGAAACTATCAACATAATCAACCACATCAATAACAAAACTAACCAAAATCATATGATTATCTCAATATATGTAGAGAAAGCTTTTGACAAAGTACAGGACTCATTTCTGTTAAAAACACTAGAAAGCATAGTAATGGAGCTTTCCTTAAAATGATAGTATCTACCTAAAACTATCAGTAACCCTTATATGTAATGGGGATAAATTAGAGGCATTACCAATAAGATCAGAAGTGAAACAGGGATGTCCATTTTCACCTCTATTATTCAATATTGTACTAGATAGGAATTCTAGAGGTGGAGCCAAGATGGTAGAGTGAAACCAGGAAGCTGCCTGAGCTCTCCCTCTGAAACAATGTTACATTAAGCCTCTCAACAGTCTGCAGTTGTAAAATCTGCAACAAAAACAAATCAAAAATAAAATAAAACAACAACAACAACAGAGTGAAACAATCTTCCAACTTAAGATAACCTAGAAGATCTTCAGGAAAGGTCTTTTTCATCTGGCTAATAGGGGAGCACAGCTCAGTGCAGAGGGTATATGGGCAAGCCAGCAAAAGGATTTTAGTCACAATACAGATCAACAGCTGAGTACCCATGGTCCTAGCAAAGCAAGCTAGTGGCACAGTAGGCCAGTTGTGAGGCCTCCAACCCCAACATAGAAGGCAACTGCAAGCTGGGGTATCAGCTACCCAACAAAACCAACTAAGCTCTGCCATTACAGTGCAGGGAGTTGCTGCAAGCTGCTGCCACTTCAGAGCAGAAAGCTGGTACGTTGGCTCCTGACCCCCAGCAAAAAAAGATCTAGACAGTGCACATTGTACCCTAGGAGCAGAACTCAACCTTAAATGGCACAAAAGAGGCAAAAATAAAGATAAAAATGTGAAATATAAACAAAAAAGAATCCTCACCATTGACAGTTACTATGGTGACAGGAAAGATTGAAACATAAACTCAGAGGAAGAAAACAATGACAAAGCTCCTACATGTGAAATCTTTTTTTTTTTTTTTAGTGAGGCATTTGGGTTAAATGACTTGCCCAAGGTCACACAGCTAGTAAGTGTTAAGTGTCTGAGGCCGGATTTGAACTCAGGTACTCCTGACTTCAGGGCCGGTGCTTTATCCACTGTGCCACCTAGCCACCCCTGAAGTCTTAAAGAGAATGAAAAATTGGTCTCGAGACCAAAAATCCCTTCTGTAAAAGCTCAAAAAGGATTTTATAAACCAAATAAAAGATGTAGAAGAAAAATAGATTGGAAAAATAAAATAATGTCTTAAAAATGCAACTGGGGAGATTAGTATCTCAGAGCCATTCTCTGTGCCATGCCTTCTCACCATGAGAAGAATTCCAAGGATTTCTCTCTTGGTTTCCTCTTCCCAGGCCCCTAAATAAACTATTATCTTATTCTAAAAAATTACAACTGGAAAATTGGGAAAGGAGAATAATTCTCTAAGAATCAGAATTGAGCAGATAGAAGCTAATGACTTAATGAGACAACAGGAAGAAATAAAGTAGAATCAAAAGAATGTAAAAGTAGAAGAAAACATAAAATACCTCTTCAGAAAAACAACAGACCTGGAAAATAGATCTAGGAGGGACAATATAAGAATAATCAGACTAAAAAAAGAATAATCAGACTACCTCAGGGCTATGATTAAAAGAAGAGCCTAGACAGCATATTTCAGGACATTGTTAAGGAGAACTGCCCCAGTGTCTTATAATCAGAGGTAAAAGTAGTCATTGAAAGAATCCACTGATCACCTCCTGAAAGAGACCCCAAAAAAGAAACACCAATGAATACCATAGCTAAATTCCAGAACTAGTAAGTAAAGTAGAAAATACTGCAAGCAGCCAGAAAGAAACAATTTAAATATCAAGGAACAACAATAAGAATTACACAGGAATGTACTACCCAGCAAAATTAAGCATACTTTTTCAGGTAAAAGATGGACATGTAATAATTTAGGAGACTTTAAAACTTTCCTAATGAAAACTCCAGAACTGAACAAACGATTCACTCTACAAATTAAAGACTCAAGAGACACATGAAAAGGTAAAAAAAGGGAAAAGAAAACCATGTTATTCAAGGTTAAAATGTTTGTATCCCTACATGAGAAGAAGATACTTATAACTTTTGAGAACTGCATCTTTATTAAGGCAGATAAGAGTACACACAGACAGAAGGTGTGGGTATAAGTGGATTCTAATATGATGATATGAAGAAAAAAGCATAAGGGGAAACAAAAAAGATTATATTGGGAGAACAGGAAAGGGGAGGCAGAATAGGGTAAATCACATCACAGGAAGAGGCATAAAAGACCCATTACAATGGAGGGAAAGAAGGGAGGGGTGAGCATTGTTTTGACCTTACTCTCATTTGATTTGGCTCAAAGAGGGAATAACATACACATTCAATTGGGTATAGAATTCTATCTTACCCTAAAAGGAAGTAAAAGGGGAAAGAGGAAAGAAAAGGGTGGGGTGCTAATAGAATGGAGGGTAAAACTAGGAGGGGAAAGGGGAAAGGACAAAACGAAGGTGGGGTTGATAGAAGGGAGGGTAGACTGAGGTAGTCAGAAATGAAACACAAGTGAAAAGGGACAAGGGAAAAGGAAAGAGAAAAATACAAACAAGGGAAAAATAGTATGAAGGGAAATACACAGTAAACATAACTGTGAATGTTAATGGGATGAATTCTCCTATAATACAGAAGCAGATAGCAGAGTGGATTAAAAACCAGAATGCTACAATGTGTTGTTTACAAGAAACACATTTGAAGCAGAGAGATACACAAAGTAAAGGTAAAAGTTTGGAGCAGAATATATTATGCTTCAGCTGAAGTAAAAAAAAGCAGGGGTAGAAATCCTTATCTCAGGCAAAGCAAAAGCAACAATAGATCTAATTAAAAGAGATAAGGAAGGGGGACAGCTAGGTGGCACAGTAGATAAAGAATCAACACTGGATTCAGGAGGACCTGAGTTCAAATCAGGACTCACACAGTTGACACTAACTAGTTGTGTGACCCTGGGCAAGTCACTTAACCCTCATTGCCCCACCAAAAAAAAAATAAAGAAAGAGAGGCAGAGATAAGGAAGGAAACTACATGTTTCTTAAAGGTATGATAGATAATGAAGTAATATCTATAGTAAACATATATGCACCAAATGGTATAGAATCCAAATTCTTAGAGAAGTTAAATAAGTTACAAGAGGAAATAGACAGCAAAACAATCTGAACCATTCCCTCTCAGAGCTAGATAAATCTAACCACAGAATAAATAAAAAAGAAGTTAAAAAGATGGATAGAATTTTATAAAAGTTAGATATAATAGAAATCTAGAGAAAATTGAATGGTGATAGAAAGGAATATACCTTTTTCTCAGTGGTACATGGCACATACTCAAAAATTGACCATGTACTATGGCACAAAAACCTCATAGTCAAATGCAGAAAGGCAGAAATAGTAAATACATCCTTTTCAGATCATGATGTAATAAAAATTACATGTAGTAAAGTGCCATGGAAAGCTAGACCAAAAATGAATTAGAAACTAAATAATATCATCCTAATGAATCAGCAGGTCAAACAATAAATTATAGAAACAACCAATAACTTCATCCAAGTGTTAGGGGCTAAAATTCTAGCTAGTCTGTCTAAAATATCTAATGAGCGGTTGCCAATAAACTATAAGCTTTAGAAAAAGTTAGACTTTTAAGCATTTATTAAGGAGAATAAGAATTTGGTAAAGAGAGAGAGAAAGGCCTAGATTCATCTATCTATTAAAGGGAGAGTGCATTTCTAGCTCCACTCTCCACCAAAGTCCTGACAAAATCAAGTGAGAGCTCCAATCTTGCCCCCTCTTCCTCCCATAAGCAAACGTCACTTCCTAATGCCAAAGAAAAGCCACATGGCTTGCCCTCAGGTGCCCTCTCCTCATGGCAGAGCTTTCCTACAGTAGCTTTCCAGCAAGTGGTGTCATTCCAATCATTACACAAGAGAATGACAATAATGAGGCAACATGGCAAAATTTATGGGATGCAGCCAAAACAGTTCTTAGGGGAAATTTTCTATCTCTAAATGCCTACGTGAAAAAAAAATAGAAAAAGAGGAAATCAATGAATTGGGCATGCAATTTAAAAAACTATAAAAAGAACAAATTAATAATCCTCAGTTAAATAGCAAATTGGAAATTCTGAGAATTAAAGGAGAGATTAATAAAATTGAAAGTAAGAAGCCTATATAAAATAAAACTAAAATCTGGTTCTATGAAAAAAAAACAATTAAATAGATAAAACTTTGGTTAATTAGATTAAAAAAAGAAAAAAGACCAAATTACCAGCATCAAAAATGAAAAGGGTAGACTCATCACCAATGAAAAAAGTAATTAAAACAATAATTAGGAGCTATTTTGCCCAACTATATGCCAAAAATTTGACAATGTAAATGAAATTAATAAATATTTACAAAAATATAAACTGCCCACATTAAAAGAAGAGGAAATAAAATCCTTAAATAAGCCAATTTAGAAAATGAAATGGAACAAGCCATCAATGAATTCCCTAAGAAAAAATCTCCAGGGGCAGATGGGTTTTCAAGTGAATTTTAACATTTAAAGAACAATTAATTCCAATACTATACAAACTATTTGGAAAAATATGTGAAGAAGGAATCCTACCAAATTCCTTTTATGAAACAAATATGGTGCTGATACCTAAACTAGGAAGAACAAAAACAGAAAGAAAATTATAGACCAATCTCCCTAGTGATTATTGATGCAAAAATTCTAAATAGACTATTAGCAAAGAAATTGCAGCAATTTATCACCAGGATAATACACTGTGACCAGGTGGGATTTATACTAGGAAGGCAGAGCTGTTCAATATCAGGAAAACTATCAACATAATCGACCACATCAATAACAAAACTAACCAAAATCATATCATTATCTCAATAGATGCAGAGAAAGCTTTTGACAAAATATAGCACCGATTCCTATTAAAACATTAGAAAGCATAGGAATTAAAATAAAATAAGCTTTAAAAATAAACTTTCCTTAAGATGATAAATAGTATCTATCTTAAACCATCAACAAGCATTATATGCAATGGGGATAAGTTAGAGGCATGCCCAATAAGATCAGGGGTGTAACAAGGATGTCTATTATCACCAATATTCAATATTGTACTAGAAATGTTAGCCTTAGCAATAAAAGAAATTGAATCAAAGTACACAAGAAAGAAACAAAACTATAACTCTTTACAGATGATATGATGGTATACTTAGAGAATCCTAAAGAATAAACTAGAAAACTATTTGAAACAATTAACAACTTTACCAAAGTTACAGGATATAAAATAAATTCACCTAAATCATCAGCATTTCTATATATGGCCAATAAAGTCCAGCAGCAAGAGATAGAAAGAGAAAATTCCATTTTAAATAATTGTAGACAATATAAAATACTTGGGAGTCTACCTGCCAATGCAAACCCAGGAATTATATGAACATAATTACAAAACACTTATCATACAAATAAAATCAGACCTAAACAAATAGAAAAATATAAATTGCTCATAGATAGGCCTTGCTAACATAATCAAGATGACAATTCTACCCAAATTAATTTACTTTTTGAATGCTATACCAAACTACCAAAAAAAGCATTTCAAAGAGCTAAAAAAAAATAACAAAATTCATATGGAAGAACAAAAGGTTAAGAATATCAAGGGTATTAATGAAAAAAAATGCAAAGGAAGGTGACCTAGCTGTACTAGATCTAAAACTATATTATAAAGCAGGAATCATCAAAACTATTTGGTACTGGCAAAGAAATAGAGGGACGGATCAGTGGAATAGGTTAGACACATAAAACACAGCAGTAAATGAATATAGCAATCTCCTGTTTGATGAATCCAAAGACTTTAGCCTCCAGGATAAGAACTCACTATTTGACAAAAACTGTTAGGAAAACTAGAAAATAGTATAGCAGAAACTAGGCATAGACCAACATCTTACACAATTCACCAAAGTAAATTCAAAATGGGTACAAGATCTACACATACCATAGGCAAATTACAAAAGGAAGGAGTAGTTTACTTTTCAGAAATATCGAGAGTGGAAGAATTTATGACCAAAGATGAGATAGAGAACACTATGGATTGCAGACTGGATCATTTTGACTTCTTTAAATTAAAAAGGTTTTGTAAGTAAAGTACAGGCCCTGGATTCAGGAGGACCTCAGTTCAAATCTGGCCTCAGACACTTGACACTTAACAATTACTAGCAGTGTGACCCTGGGCAAATCACTTAACACCAATTTCCCCTCCTCCTCCCTAAGAAAAAAGTTTTTGCACAAACGAAAAAAATGCAAACAAGAAAAAGAAAGCTGGGAAACAATTTTCACACACAGTGTTTCTGATAAAGGCCTCATATCTAAAATATATAGAGAATTGAATCAAATATACAAGAATACAAATCATTCCCCAATTAAGAAATGGTCAAAGGATATGAACAGGCAGTTTTCAGATGATGAAATTAAAACTATCTATAGCTATATGATAAAATGTTCTCAGTCACTACTGATTAGAGAAGGGTAAATGAAAACTACTCTGAGGTAACACTTCACATCCATCCAACTGGCTAATATGACAGAAACGGAAAATGATAAATGTTGGTGAAGTTGTGGGAAAATTTGTACATTAATGCACTGCTGGTGGAACTGTGAACTGATTGAGCCGTTCTGGAAAGCAATATGGAACCATGCTCCAAAAGCTTTAAAACTGTGCATACCCTTTGACCAGCAATACCACTACTAAGTCTATATCTCAAAGAGATCATGAAAAAGGGAAAGGGACTCACATATACAAAAATATTCATAGCTGCTCTTTTTGTGGTAGCAAAGAATTCAAAACCAAGGCGATGTCCATCAATTGGGGAATGGCTAAACAAGTTGTGATACATGAATATAATTTACTATTATTCTGCTGTAAGAAATGATAAGTAAGGGGCAACTAGTTGGCATAGTGGACAAAGCACTGGCCCTGGAATCAGGAGAATCTGAGTTCAAATCCAGCCTTAGATACTTGACACTTAATAGCTGCGTGACCCTGGGCAAGTCACTTAACCTTCATTGTCCTGAAAAAAAATAATATTAGAAAGAAAGAAAAGAAATGATAAGCAGATAAATTTCGAAAAAACCTGGAAAAATTTATATGAATTGATGCTGAATGAAATGAGCAGAACCAAAAGAACACTGTACACAGTATCAACAATGTTTTGTGATGATCAACTGTGATATACTTAACTCTTCTCAGCAGTAAAATGATCCAAGACAATGCCAAAAGACTTATGTTGGAAACTCAGAAAAAACTCTGGAATCTGACTGCAGACTGAAGCACACTATTTTTATTTTTGTTGTTGCTATTTTGTTATTGTTCTTATTTATTCCTTCTTGAATTTTTTCCTTTTTGTTCTGATTAATGTTTAAATATGTTTAACATGATAGTAATGTATAACCTATATCAAATTTCTTGCTGGTCTCAGGAGAGGGGAGGAAAGGCTAGGTGGTCATAAAATTTGGAAATAAAAAAAATCTTTACACGTAATTGAAAAAAGTAATCAATCAATCAATCAATAAAAATGTTGTGCTAGAAATGATAGCATAAGCAATAAGAGAAGTAAAAGAAATGGAAGGTATTAGAATAGGCAAAGAAGAATCAAAACTATCACTCTGCAGATGATATGATGGTATAGGTAGAGAATCCTAGAGAATCAAACCATTTGGTACTGCCTAAGAAACAGAGTGGAATAAGTTAGGCACATAAAACACAATAGTAAGTGAATATAGCATTCTCCTGTTTAAAACTCCCCAAACTCTACCCTCCAGGATAAGAACTCACTATTTGGCAAAAACAAACAAACAAAAACAATTCCTGGGAAAACTGGAAAATAGTATGTCAGAAACTAGGCATAGACCAACATCTTACACTGTATATCAAAGTAAGGTCAAAATGCTATGTGATTTAGACATAAAGTGTGATACCATATGCAAATTAGGAGAGGAAGGAATAGTTTACCTCTCAGATCTTTGGAGAGGAGAAGGATTTATTACCAAAGAAGAGATAGAGAATATTATGAAATAAAATGGGTCATTTTGATTACATTAAATTAATCTTTTTTAAAGAAATACATGCAAAGCAGCCAAGATTAGATGGAAAGCAGAAAGCTGGGAAACAATTTTTATAGCCAGTTTCTGATAAAGGCCTGATTTCTAAAATATACAGAGAACTGAATCAAATTTATAAGAATATCTATCATTTTTCAATTGAGAAATGGTCAAAGTATGTGAATAGACATTTTTCAGATGAAGAAATCAAAGCTATTTCCATATGAAAAATTGTTCTAAATCACTATTCGTGAGGGAAAGTACAAATTTAAACAATATTGAGGTACCACCTCATACCTCTCAGATTGGATAATATGACAAAAAAGGAAAATAATAAATGTTGGAGAAGCTGTGGAAAAATTGGTACACTAATGCATTGTTGGTGGAGTTATGAACTGATCCAACCATTCTGGAGAGCAATTTGGAACTATGTCCAAAGGGCTATGGGGCTGTGCATACCCTTTGATTCAGCAAAACCACTACTAGGTCTATATCCTAAAGAGATCATAAAAAATGGAAAAGGACCCAAATGTACAAAAATATTTATAGCAGTTCTTTCTGTGATAAAAAAGTATTGGGAATGGGCGAACAAGTTGTGGTATATGAATGTAATGGAATGCCATTGTGCAATAAGAAATGATGAGCAGAAGATTTCAGAAAAATCTTGAAAGGCTTAAGTGGACTGATTCTGAGTGAAGTGAGTAGAACCAGGTTCTTCTAAGACATAACCATGATGTCATTTTTCTTAATGTCCTCATTACATCTCATGCAAGGCCTCATACTTCTACCAAGAGTTGGGATCAATTGTGACTATATCAAATATAGGATACTGACATGTATTTCATACAAATCATTAACAAATTATATCATTAAAATCTGAAAACATAAGAAAAATTATGCCCAGGACCAAAAAGTGTGTGTTAAAAAGTTCCATGGATATAAAAAGTAACTTATGAGCAATTCACTAATTATTTGAGAAGCCACTCAAATGTACTATAATATTCATCATGCCTCCATTGATAATAAAAATGCTTTTGACTTAGTCTTGCACTCATGGCTTGTCCATGTACAATAAATGAGTAAAATAAATTTAAGTCTAGAAAGAATAATAACATACCTTATATCCATATGGGATATTATCCTCTATTTAAATTAATGTCAAGAACAATTGAGAGAAATTTTGGTATTTTTCAAGGAGATGTTTTAAGTACATTATGGTTCTGGTTAGTCTCAAATCAGTTATTATTCCTCCTAAATAGACTAAACATGGGTTCCACATTAAAGAAGTTGAAACAAAAATTTATTAATTGGCATATATGGATTGCATCTAGCTATTGGGCTCTACCTAAAACACATTAGACAATTCATTTTTCTCTGATGATATCAAAATATTATTTACAGTCAATGATTACATAGTTCAAAACAGCAGAAGGAGTCTGAATGGTTGTAGGGTTGGCCCAGAGGTACCAGGGAGAAAGGTGCAACAGCAGCAGTAGCTGAGAGATTAAAAAAAGGAGTGAACCAGATAGGAAAGATATAGCATGAAGAGGCTAGTTAGAGTCACTGGACAACTTCCAGTGTCTACCTTAGGCCGAAGAGGTCACAACCTAGAGTGGAAGATAAGCTTGGTGGTGAACTTTCCCCTATGTCTATGAACCTATGTATCTGAGGGAATATATTTTTTTTTCTTATTTTCTTTTTTTCTCTACCTACTCCTCTTTCCCCTTTCCATAATTTCACAAAGTACTTTTAACACAGTTTCCTCTTTTTCTTTTAAACTTCTTTACCCACTGTCAATTGTTTTACAAAACAGATTTCTTTAGCTAAAAGTATTGTCCCCATTATTTAGAGGAATGTCTTTACTTATGATCCAAGTATGCAATGGGGGACATCTCTGAGATGTTTCTTCATCTTATGGAGCATATAAGCTTGGAGTTACACAATTCTGGCTTGACAATGGGATGCCTGAGACATTTATTCTGCATTTTTAAAACAAATTTATACATTGCTAGAGTAGAACTTAAAATAGAATCTAAGCCTTTATTTCCATACTGCCTCCTGGATGTATAAACATGCCTAAGGAAGTTTGGCTAAGTATCTTCTTCAAATTTGTACCAAGAGGAAGGGGATTGGGGAAGAAAGGAAGAAGTGATTTGCAGCTGGGAGGCAAGACACAATCCTGAGTTAGCTTCATTAGGCATCATCTTTTGGTCTAGGATTTTGACCCTACTTCTCTTCTGATTGAGCATGGGAAATGAGGTGAGTACAGACAGCTAATTATTAAAGTCAAACCTATCAGTTACATCTATATTCTGATGGATCAGCTCTATGGGGTCTCCAATGTCATGGTATAAATAATAGGAATTCTATATCCACTTGATTTTTCTCATGTTGATAGTCTAAGTTTTTCTATTACTATGGATATCATTTAAAAATCACTGCATTGTTCTGGAGTTGGATATAATCACAATGCATTTGCAAAAAGCAACAGGGAAGGGCTATTTGGATTTTGTGCTGTAGATTTTCTGACAGTCGTAAATATATTTTGTTGCATATAAGTCATGCCCATGTATGCCCATGTATGGCCACATGGTTTGTCTAATTGTGACTGGTAGGGAGACATGAATAGATATTTCTGGAATCTTACCATGGATTTTCTTCCTGGAAGGGAGCCAAAGAAGGGATCATAAGACTGGACCCTGTGCCCTCCTCAGAGAGAGGGTGCCAGATCAGAAATATATTTCTCTTCCCCCTTAAATACTGGTAGTCTAAGGAAAATGTTTTTTCTCTCCCTAGGTTCAAGATGTTTCCCTAGTTGCTTTGCCCTAAAGAAGAGTGCCCCTTCTAACCAAATGTTAGTTACACAACATACCATCACAAATAGTTGATAATGATCATACCCATTTATCTAAGCAGACAGTAAACAGAAATCAGAGAAGATATATAGATAAGAATGAGATCTCCCAAAAGATAAAGAGAAAAGGAGAGGTGTGGGGGGTGGAGAGATGACAGAAAGACAGATTCTGATCTTCCCTGTATTCTTTAGGTAACCAAGCTAGAAATCAGGGACATATTCAGGGCTGTGCTTTTACCTCCTTGCCTTCCAAAGTGTACTTTCTTTCTCTCTGGATTGATCTCCAAAGTCTTCTCTCAAATCAGAAAATAAGGAAGTTGCTTCAATGACACTGCTTATACATATACATAGCATGATTGAACATTCCATCAATGAGGAAAGTTTTATGCAAATGTAACAGGTGTAAATCCCAAATTACATGTAAATACATGTCTTTGTTTTATGCCATATTCTGTATTAATAGTTGGAAATATATAGCAAAACTTTTTTGCCACATATTTAAAAGGGTTTTATGTGATATTAACTTTCTATGTGAAATACCTTGTTGGAGGAAATCCTTTAAGGTGTCATTTTCTCTACCACATAAAATGGTTTTATATAGACAACAAAAAAATAATCACAAATAGCACTTCATATTTGCTACATCTTTTAGTGAATTGTGTGAATGTAACACTGGGTTGTTTTTAGAATATTGTATGGAAAAGCCTTCCCATTACCTTTTCATATCCTCATCAAGGATGTCTTTGATGTATGTGAAAATTATACTTTTACATTTTTTTAGAGATAGGAAGTAGGCATATGGGTCAATACTTATTGATATTTTATCACTTGCCTTTTTTGTTAATAATATTTTCCTATTTTTTCCCGAGTCTTTGGTATATTCCTTTCATATATCTTGACAGGCCATTCCTTCAACACCTTTAAAACTGTTTCACTTTCACCACAACTACTTTTCTCATCTTTGTTTTCTTTAGTGCCATTTCTATTTCTTCATACAGCACACCAGGAACTTACAATGTTTGAGTCTACAAGCAGTAGCTCCAATATCACTGACAGAGACACAAGAATTTGTTACAGAATTTTCTACAGATTTTTTTCCCCATTTTCCATCTGCTCTTTGGCTTGCTTCCAGGTTTATGCTTTTGGGATCATTCGGCTTATTTGAATCTCTTGCAGACTTTCAATAAACTTGCTTTTCCCTTCATTGCTTCTGTTTTATGAAATGATATTGCTCATAATCTTCTAAAATCCTCCTCTATAAGATTTAAAAAATGAGTTTGTGTTCTAAACTGTTTTTGCCCTTGGAAGCCATACTACATTGTTTGGCAAGGAGACCAAGTGTTTTCTGGCTGAAGGGGTTTTTAGGTTCTTTTGCTCTCTTCATTGTCCAATTGATTTACATTGCTTAAACCTCTTTAGGAAATGATGATCAATTTTGTGATATCTGTTTTTATAAATCAATTTCCCAGTTTTGTCAATAACTTATTTAAACAGACCAGGTTTGAGTTGATTTAATTGTGCACTGTATTTTTGAATTTTTTTTTCTTGAAACAGAGTATTGATTTTGATATTTTCTTTAACAAGTCATTGGCCAGGGGGCAGCTAGGTTGCGCAGTGGATAGAGCACAGGCCCTGGAGTCAGGAGTACCTGGGTTCAAATCCGACCTCAGACACTTAACACTTACTAGCTGTGTGACTCTGGGCAATTCACTTAATCACAAGTGCCTCACTAAAAAATAAATAAATTAAAAACAAAAACAAAAACAAGTCATTGGCCAGTCTGTATAAAAATAGCTGATTCAGGAATGACTCCAATATCTTTAAGCAATTTTCTTTTTGTTAAACTATAATACAATTGGTTTTTAATGATATTATTTAATGTCCACAATAGCCACCCCCCCCAATATTGATACAATTTAATTCCACAAGTAGGATGCTGATTTATGGGTCTCTAGACAAGGATCTCACATTTATACTACCAACAACCAAATACATGTTTGTAGATGTTGCAAACCTACATGATTCTTAATATTCTTAGCCCCGCTTTTTTTACTCTGCCACCAGTACTGTAAATTTGGAAAGGGGATGCAAGAACTGAAGGGCATTAAATTTTGTTATTTGTCTTATTGGTTTTTAAGGTCGAAGAATAAATTACTGAGTGATTGACCTATTGGAGAATAGTTTTCCCATCGTCGCGTAGGCTGATGTTTAGAAAGAAGATATATTCTTTTGTTGGGAAAATACTTGAAGCCTTTCCAGCACTGTAGAACTTGTAGGACCTTGTCTTTTCCCTGAACCCTCTCCCCACTGGAACCTTTAAGAACCCAGGGTTACTTCTGCCCTACAATAAAGGCTGGAAATGTTTAGAAAAGAATTATTATTAACCAGTCTTAGATGTCCTACATCCTGAACATCTTTAATTATATAGATGATGTGGGAAAATATTTTTTTTAAATTCTCACAATGACTTATAAATCATGCATATGGAAAACAGAATTTAGGCAAGAGAATTGAACTAAAAAAATCATCCAGTGTTATTAACTTATTAAAGATCCGCTACCATTGTTTGATACCATTTTGCTACTTTGATTCTGGGTACTCACTAGAACAACTAAAGAATATTGAACTGGGAGTCATGAAACCTAGAATGTAGTGTAAGTTTTGCCATTTAGTAGTGGGTAAATCATATCAGGCTAATCTTATTTCCTTTTATGATAGAGTTATTAAAATAGTATATCAGGGGAATGCTGTAGATATAATTTACCTAGATTTTAGCAATTGGTTTGAAAAAAGTATCTCACATTATTCCTGTAGAAAAAAATAGAGGGATACTGACAATGATAATACAGTTAAATACAGTGGGAACTGGGCTGAATGCTAGAGTCACAGTACTTGTTAGAGGTTCAATAGCAAATTCATGGAGAATATTCAATAAAGGCCCCCAAAATCTATTCTTGGCTTTGTGTTGACATTTTTAACAATGATTTTCTAAAGTTATATAAATAGTATGTTTATCAAATTTGCAGATATAGACAGGGAGTGATAGCTCCTTTACTGGATTGATAGAATCAGGATCTTTAAAATAAGGACTTTGCAGGGCAGCTAGGTAGCACAGTGGATAGAGCACCGGCCCTGGGATTCAGGAGGACCCGAGTTCAAATGTGGCCTCAGACACTTGACACTTACTAGCTGTGTGACCCTGGGCAAGTTACTTAACCTCTATTGCCTCAAAAAAAAAGTTAAGGACTTTGGAATGAATCTAATGAGATGAAGTTCAGGAGAGGAAGATATAAAGTCTTATGCTTGGGTTTAATAAATTAACTTTGCAAGTTCAAGATCGGGAAGGCATGTAGTTTCTCCAAAAATTTTTTGAGGGTTATAGTTGACTATAAACCCAATGTGAAGCTGTAGTATGGTGTGAAAGCCAAAAAATAAAAACAAACAAAAACCAAACAAACCCCAAACTCTATACCACCCTGGCCTACTAAAGTGATAGCTTCTACAAATGGGGAGATAATAATTACACTGGTTTCTGCCCTGGTCTGACCATGATTGGAATATTGTGCTTAAATTTTTGACACCACATTGTAAGAGAGGCATTGATAAGTTGGAAAATTCCAGGGGAAGGCAACCAGGATGATGAAGGGTCTTGAGTCCATTTTATGGAAGGACAGGTTGATGGATCTGGTGATATTTAGACTGGAGAAGATTGAGGGATATATGTTTGTGTGTATGGAAGATAAACATGTTCATATATCTGAGATTCTGTCATGTGGAAGACAAATTCATTCGTTTGGTTTGGTCCAGAGAGTAGAACCACAAGCAATAGGTGAAAATTGAAAAGAGGCAAATAGTTAACATTAAGAACTTTTCCAAAATGGAATGATATGTCCTGAGAAATCAAGTATTTTCTTATATTGGAGATTTTTGAGTAGAAGCCAGATAACCATTTGTCATGTTACAGAAGGAATGTCTTTTTTGGTAGAGTTTGGATGAGATATTCACTGAGGTTGCTTCAGAAATTATCTCATTCTGTGAAATTACTCAACTTCTCATTGCCTCATTTTCCTTATCTAAAAATGAAAATGAGATATGCCAAATGATCCTTCAAATTACTTCCTGATCTTGGTTGGGAGTAGAAGGAGAAAAGGAGTCCAAAGATATTTCTAGCTCCAAATTTCTCTAATCCTCTAGTCTTCTACACTAGAAGTTTCCCCCATTCCCCACAGGGAGTATTATTTTACATAGGTGAGATTTTTCATGTAGTATCTTTTTTTTTTTAACCTATCAAATTGGGTTGAATCATTTTGGAAGTTGTAGCTAAATGTGAAAAGCGTATTCTACCTCCTTGTTTCTCTCACAGGCCAGTTAACCAAAAAATTGCTGGATTTACAAACTTCTTAAATATTAGGGTGAGGTGGAAAGAGAACTTGCAATGGGATGAGGAAATCTGAACGAAGTGTAACCTTTATGTTTCTTAGCTTTAATTTCCTTATCTTTAAAAAGGGGGTGGAGGTGGAGTTGAACTATACAGATTAGAGATAGAAGAGACTAATGTCCAAGAAGACAGCTCATTTGTTTGCCTCTGCATTCCAAATTGTCATTCATAAACATTCAAATCCACTCAAAAACTCACATTCATCTAGATACTTATAGTCCTTTGCCAGTAGCCACATTAAGGCCACTGAAAAGTTAATAAAGTTGTACTCATCCTTAACTATTTGCCTATTCTTCACTTAATTTTACTGTTTATTTCATTCCCCACCTCCCATATTTTGATTTTCCAAGAATCTTATAGATTGGAGGAGGAAGAATCATTGGGAGTAGGCTAGGTACTAAGTTAGATCAATTTTGGTACTTTTACTCTCCTTCAATAGTGAAGTAGTCAAATAACAAGAACAATTCTCAAAATAAAAAAATCACAAACTATTAATCAAATAATTAATAATCAAAGAAATGCCAATGAAAACAATTCTGAGGTTTCACTTCACACTAAGAAAATTGGCAAAAATGACAACAAAAGATAGGGATACTCCATGTTGGAGTGGTAATAGAAAGATGGACACGTTAATTTATTACTGGGGAATTGTAGATTGCATCAATTTCCTTCTGGAGAAGGAAATGGCAAACCATTCAAGTATCTTTGCCAAGAAAATCCTCAATAAACTCAAGAAGAATTGGAAATAACTGAAATTACTGAACAACAATCACAAAGAAATTTGTTCAACCATTCTGGAATTATGTGAAAAGTGACAAAATGTTGAAACTTTTTGACCCAGAAATTCAACTGTTAGACATATACCCAGAAGTCAAAGACAAAAAGAAACCATACATGTAAAAATGTTTATAGCAATGTTTTGTAGTAATAAAAGCTTGGAAACAAAACTGATGTTCATCAATTAGGGAAATAGCTAAACATATCATAGTACATGAATATAACTAAATATTATTGGGTTGTAAGAAATAATGAATATGATGAATACAGAAAATCATGAGAAGACATCTATATTGTAGAAAATTGAAATAACCAGGAAAACCATATATGTATATATATGTGTATATACATACCTTCATACATACATATACACATACACCATAGCAATGTAAATGGAAAGAAAAATAAAACAATAGAAAATGAATCTTGCTAAATTCTAATGACCATGTTTAGCTTCAAAGAAGAGATATGAGAAGGTGCCTTCCACCACTTGATTGCAGAACTGGTGGACTATGGATTTAGTATCAATCTTATTTTTGGATGTGTTAGTTTTGCTGAGCCTTGTGATTCTTATTTTCCCCTTTTAATTACTTAATGAAAGGAAGATCTCTTTGGAAGGAGAAGAGGTAGAGATAAATTGGAAAGTGTAGATATAAAAACAAATTTAACAATGCAAATTTATTTTTTTAAACAAAACATTGCTACTTATTATCACCTCTAAAGATTTGTTGGGGAAAGTGGAAGAAACTTTTGATTAAATATAGTTTATATAATTGCCTATAGGTTTAAATTTTCTATGTGCAATTAATCTCATGCTTCCTTAGAGGATTACTTATATTGAACACCCATTGAGATTTACTCTCAGGTATAAGTGAGCAAAGCATTTCATGCTGAGATTCTCCTAGCAAAAATTCTACCCATTTCTGATTATGATTTAACCTATTATGCCTGATTCTACTTATGAAATCCGAAATTGGCATTGGTAGGATCATAGGATTTAGTGCTGGGGGGGATCTTAGAAATCATCCAATCCAAACCCCTCATTTTACAAAGGAGAAAAATAAAGGAGGTGGCAGAGGTGGGATTTAAACTAATTAAAGAAGGCAGTACAGTTCAACATAAAGGTGCCTGGGTTTGAAGTCTTGAGTTTGAAGACTTGAGTTCCTATCTCAGCTCTGTCACTTGGACCTCAGAACATAATAAAACCAAAGAAGACAGAGTGATTCAGTGGAAAGAACATTGGACTTAGAGTACCTCAATTCAAATCCTCAACTCTGCTCTTTAACTATCTATCTATGTGATGTTAGCAAAATCATTTAACCTTTCTTGGCCTCAGTTTCCTCATCTGTAAAATGAGTTTGTCAGATTACATGACTAAGATTCCTTCCAATTCTAGATCTGTGTTATTTTATCTTGAGTCCACAGCTCTTGAATGATGAAAACATTTTTGCTGGAACATTGTATTTATAGGGGAATGTTGACATCGTATAAAAACTGTTAGATCAATTTTAAAGTGTAATCCTCTTTTGTAGAATTCCTTACCTGCATAATGCACACTCGATATAAAAGCTGAAAAACAAAGAGAGGAAAAAGTCTGAAGAATGATTTTGTGTTTTCCACCTGAAGTTCGCTGTACCAGCCACCATTGTTTTCTTTGGCCCGATCTAACCAGCTAGCCACATCAGGGCCAAGATGGTTATACTTCAGATAGCACATTTTCAGTGCATTAAGAAACACTCCCCAAATTGTCAGTAGGGAGCCACCTGTAAATAATGAGACATTATGCATTATTAAAAGACATAAGACCACAATATTAGAACTGGAAGGACCTTAGATACTATCATATCCAATAACCTCAATTTACTAAAAGAAATGATGCCTAGAAAGGTGAGGTGACTTAGATTTGGACAGAGGTCCCTGCACTCCGAATTCAGTGTTCTTTTCATGGCACCTCTCTGCTTTCCTTGAACATGTTGTTCACTCACCAATGTCAGTTAAAAAACTGACCTTTGTGATCATTAAGGACAATAAGATTCTTGAGGTGCTAGAGCCTGAAAGAATAAACTCAACGGGACATACATTAGACCTCTGCACACTCTGAATCTTGGTTTCCAATAAAGGCTGTTTTTTTAAGCCATTGTAATAAAGGAATAAAGATAAGATAGTTGACAAAGAGGAGATAAATTAAAGCATCAAGTTAAAGAGCTCGGAATCTCAAGCACTTGCCTAATCTATTAAATTTTTGAAAGATAGTCCTTCCTTTTAACTATTATGTTAATAAGATTGGACTTTTCATCACTTAAGATCACAGATTTAGAGCTGCAAAGGATTTCAGAGGCCTTCTGGTTCAACTTGATTTTAAAAAAGGAATAAGTAAGGTCCTAAAGGAATTAAATGAATTGCCCATCATCAAAGGAGTAGTAAACAGGAGGTGTAAAATTTGAACTCAGGTCCTTTGATATCTTTCTACTTTTCTTTGTCTCTCTCTCTTGACTCTCTCCATCTCTCTCTTTCTTAGCAGAAAGGGCTATGGTTAGTAGGCACATGCTTTGGTGTAACTGTGAGATAATTCTTTTTGTTTTGATTTTTCTTTGAATTTTGGAAATGATTATTAACATTGAACTATTTACATACAGAACAAAAAAATTTTGATGAGCTTAGTTTGATTTAATTTTCTTCAGTTGCTTCTGATTGTTCTCTAATCACGAATACCAATGATTGTTGTATTGTCACTTACACCTTAATACCTTGCCTTGTATATATCAGTATATTTTAGACTTTCTGATGCAAACAAAAGGTAAGAAAACCTTGTTCAATAATTGGTTAGCCTGTGTAATCTTGATTGCTATGGTTTTTTGGGAGTTCTCCTTGCCTAACTAGATTTTGGTCACAGAAACTCATCCTATAAATTACACGAGTGCCGGGCACGGATATTTCCAGGGTAAGTGGGAGTGCAGAGAGTGCTTTGAGTTATTTAGAAAGGTGCTATACAAATCCAAAGTATAATCATGATTGTCATAATCATTATTATTAAATTCACTTTTTCTGAAATATGGAATAGACCAACATTTAGCTGCACAGCTCATTTTTAAAGTGCCATGGACTATTTAGTCATGAAGTTTGACTGAAAAATGTTTATTAATATTTCTCTTTGCAGCTGCAAAGTAGTTTGATTTGATCAGGTCTTTTCCTTAAGCATTGTAATGGATCTATTATGTCAACCTTTGATTAATTGGGGAAGCATGGAGGCCTGGTAATTGGATATGGAGCCTTTCACCTCCAAGTCACTGAATCAAATCTGGTCCAAATTGGTAGTGACCAAGAATGATTATAGTGATGCCTCTTTGGTGGCCTCTGTGAAGTGTGTTTAGGGGGTAGGAGGTGTTTCAGGAGAATGTCTGAAAGGAGAAGGATTTGTTAATAGGAGACCCGTTCTGCATTTGCCTAAGGTTGACAGTCTCAAAGGAGAGTCTTAGGAGCTAATTGGACCAATGAGTCAGAACCACCTCTAAATAGATAAACCAAACCTCAGAGGCAGGTTATAGGGATATATCTGTCCTTATTACTGGAAAGGACCTACTTTATGATGAAACTTTTATAGATCTTTCAATTAGTTATGTTTTAGTGAGAAACGAGCATGGGACAGATTGATGAAGAATAATACAAAGGTTGGATTGGAAAAGTATAGGGCTAAAAAGACAGGGTTTTTATTTTTTTACATTTATTTTTGTGTACTGTTTATACTGTCAATGCTCAAAAACACTTGTTCATTGAATGAATGAATGAATGAATGAATGAATGAATGAATGAATGAATGAATATGTGACTGTGCCAGCATTGATCTGACTTTCCCACAGTTTTCAGATGGCATTTTCTTTTGTTTTGTTTTTTACTGTGTGGACCTTCATATTCTCCTGTCATGCAGAAATAAGACTATGTTAGTAAAGTGATTGATATACAACCTGGATAAAGAGTAAAATAATTTTTTTGTGGCACAATACTATTCCATTTTATTGGCACATCACAATTTGTTTAGCCATTCTTCAATAGATGAGCATCCCCTCAATTTTCAGTTTGGGGAAACTAAGAAATAAGCTATTATAAATATTGTTGGGTATATAAATCTTTTTCTTCTTTCTTCTGATCTCTTTCAAGTATAGGCCTAGTTATCAGAGGGACTGCACAAAGGCTCAAAGAGTATGCATAATTTAGAGATTTTTTTAGGAATAGTTCTAAATTGTTTTCCAAAATGGCTATACTAATTCATAGCTCCACCAATAATGTATCATGTGGCTATTTTCCCATGGCCCCTCCAATATTTGTAACTTTCTTTCTTTTTTTTTTTTTTTGGCCATCTTTTCCATTATGATTCATGCATGAAGTAGTACCTCAATGTTGCTTTAATTTGCATTTCTCTATTAGAGATTTAAAGCATTTTTCATATGGTTGTTGATAGCTTGAGTTTCTTTCTTTGAAAGAGATTCATATTCTTTAACTATTTATCTGCTAGAGAACAGCTCAATTTAAATCAGTTCCTTTTATATTTGTATATAAGATATTTATTAGAATTACCTGCTGCAAAAAGTAAAATCCCTTAGTTAATGGTTTCTTTTTCCAATAATAGCTGCATTGTTCTTAATTGGTTCAACTTAAAAATTATGCAATAAAGTTGTTCATTTTATGTTCCACAATCCTTTTTATCCCTTGTTTGGTAACAAACTCTTTCTCAATTCATAGATCTGAAAGGTAATTTATTCTTTGCTTCTTCATTTTGATTAGGATACAACCTTTTATATTTAAGTTATAGACATTACTGTTTAGTAGGTAGACACCATTTTCAGTGCAACTTTTAATGTATCATTAAATCCAATTCAATTGATACTGCTGGTACAATAGATTCTCAGTCCTTATATCCCTAACCTAATCATATCATCTTTGCTTATAATATTATTTTTTACTCCACTGGCTCTGGCTGATCAGTGGAGTCACTGATAACAAAAATTCTCTCACACTCATATCTTCTTGTAGTTTAGCACCTATCTCTTATGTTATTTCTATCTTTACTCTGATAAATGAAAAAAAGAAAGAACCTTCCTGTAATAGCTAGCCCCTTCTATTGATGCCTGAAGTCCCTACAAAAACCAAATATATACAGTTGTGTTAGAAGATACCCCCAGGGCTGAATCTATATTTCACAATTAGTCTCAGTCAGAATGTTGCTGCAGTTAAAAGTTGATGCTATCAATGCAAAGAATGGTATCCCATTCTCCACCAAAGACTCTGCAAGACTGTGTGAAGGATAGTTTGTAAAACTTCAGACTTTCAGTTTTGTTTTTATATGTCTTGTCCTGTGCAGTCCTTTTTATATAGTTTGTATTTCCATTTGCTGAATTTTAAGAAATATAGGAAACTAAGAATAAGAAAGACTAGAAAACACTGGAATAGGAAACCAAAGTAGGAAAAATACCATTAGTGAGAGGGAATGATATGTACTTTGAGAGAATATGAAAGAGGAACTGGGAATGAGATAGAGAATAAGAATGACTGGGTATGGGGCAGCTAGATGGCACAGTGGATGGAGCACCGGCCCTGGAGTCGGGAGTACCTGAGTTCAAATCCGGCCTCAGACACTTGACACTTACTAGCTGTGTGACCCTGGGCAAGTCACTTAACCCCCACTGCCTCACTAAAAAAAAAAAAAAAGAATGACTGGGTAACAGACAGAGAGAGAGATACAAAGAGACAGACAGAGACAGAGAGTTAGGGAGAGAGAAAGAGGGAAATAGGAGAGAGGATGGCTGACAGCATGTATGAGTGAGAAAGAAAAAAGTAATATGAACAACATGAAAAAAAGTTAGTTCCAGATATACAGGGTGTGGGAGTGAGAAACAGAATAGCACCTTAATATATCAAAACTGGGTAAATATCACTTACCCCATCTGGAATATCCAATTTGGGGCCTGAGACCATGTGAATGGTTTCATGGGTCCCAGTACAACCTGATGACTGACTGACTAGATGCATTTGCAGATAGAGATAAGTGGGGTTGAATCCTGAGAACCTACTTTCCCATCCAGTTTTGTAATGGGAGGAAACTTCACTAGGCAAGCCCCTAGGGAAACTGGGGCAGAAGGAAGTAGTGTTGGGAGAAAGTTGTGTCAAGGCAAGGGAAACTGCTGTCCTACCACATCCCATGGAATAAATTACTTGCTTATCACCTAAAATCTCCATTATAATGGAAGAACTGGCTTACCTTAAACCCATTATCTACAAAGAAACATAAAAAAGATCTTATTGAATAAAACTATTAGATTCCAAGAGACACAAGTAAAATACCCCCAAATTACTTAGTCATTAGAAAAATATCAGTCAAGTCATTAAAATTTGAAAATTGTTTTTTGCACTAGGAAAAGAAATCAGAATGTGAACAAATCTAGAATCAAGGATTTTATCAAAATTAGGATAATTTTGCTTAAATGTCCAAAATTTATGGCTCACAAATAATACTCTGAGTTCACACAGTTCATATTAAACCTTAGGGATTTCTCATTTAAACATGATACTCTATATTTTTGTGATCTCCTAGGATTTCTCCTGGCTAATGTCAAATTTGTCTCATTTCTAAGTCTCTGTAACAAAGGGAAAAGACTCTCAAGCACTCAGGAAAACAAAATATTAAACATAGGATAAATTTTATTTAACCTGACAAAAATCCACAAGAGATTCATACCTAAGACTTAAATGATTGAGATAACTTTACTTTTCCTCTTTATTGAGTCCCACTCCTTCAGAGACCAATACAGTCCTAGGAATGTATAGCACGATTTTGGATAGACTTCTCTCCATGAGGGGAAAAGACTTGGAGTTATTAACTAGAGAAGCATCTCACCCCATGGTAAGCCGTACCTTTCTAGTGTAATGATTGGAATGACGCCACCTGCTGGAGACTTACTGTAGAAGAGTTCTGCCCATGAAGCAAAGGTCTTTGAGGGCAAGACCAGGCTTCAGGAAGTGACGCGGACTAGTGGGAGGAGGAAGGAAGAGACTGGCGCTCGTTCTCACTCTCTTTCCTGAGGACGTTGGCGGAGAAGGGAGCTAGAAATGTGCTCTCCCTTTAATAGTTAGGAATCTAGGCCTTTCTCTCTCTCTTTACCAAATTCTTATTCTCCTTAATAAATGCTTAAAAGTCTAACTCTTGCTAAAGCTTATAATTTATTGGCGACCACTCATTAGATATTTTAGACAGTTTAGCTAGAATTTTAGCCCTTAACAGATGGCTGACCACGAAGAGGAAAGCTGAACCTCACTTCTGATCTTCCGGTTGGGTAAGAAATTTCCCCTACCCTTTAAACTGCTAAGTACTGGCGCACTGGCTGTGTTTTCCCTTTAAATTTTTTCGAATGGACCTTTTAAACTCCCTAATTACCCTATTTTTGATTTTAGTCTGTTTAACCAGACAAATGGGAGATAAGATCATGTTAATGCTTTGTTTTTCTGGATTTTCTATTTTTCTTTTTATTTTTGTTAAAAGAGCCAGCAACTTACTCACACAAGGAAATATCTCTCCCTCTCCCAACCATGCTTTTTCAGAGGAACCTGAAGAAATTCCTGCAGCTTTTCCCAGTTCTAACACTAATTGTTGCTCTAATTTTGCATGCCTGGAGGCAATGACCCACCCTCTAGAAGCTTTTAATCCCCTAGCACCTGGAGGCAAAGTGGGGGAAGAGGAATCCAGGCCTGAGTTCAAAATCAAGTCTGATTCAAATTGCCCTGGTCCCTCCCCTCCTCTCCAGACCCCACCCTCTACTCCTCCCATGGCCAAGCCCATTGCTTCCCCTGCCTGGGAAGTCCAGAGATCTGATGCGCATGCTCAACTTTTTCTACCTGCATTTGCAGCTTCAGGCTCAGCCCTTCCCTGGCCTGGCTGTGCTTTTGAGACAATCTTAGAAAACTCTTTAAATTCCAGATATGCTCGTTTTGTTCATAATTTTGCTAACCTGCTTTTGTCTTTAATTAGTAATCTTATAAAGCATTTGTATGGTGAAAAGCCCGACAGACAATATAGAGGGGTTAAAGAAGAAAAACTTAGGCTGAATAAGAATGACAATCAACATAGTTCAAGACTCTGCTTCTTTTGCCATGGAAGGGTATATATTTTACAGAAATGTAGAAGTAAGCAGCAAGGTATTGATATGAGTATTGGGGATTTTAGATATTGGAATCAAGAGTGTTCTGAATTCACTCAGATTATTAATGTCAGTTCAGAGGTTACATAGGATTTCTATGCTATTACATATACATTTTGGAATTAATGGTATAGGTTTATTTTCATAGAGATTTTAATGCTTTTGAGATTGTGTCTTATACTTAGTTTCTAAAACAAGGAGAATATTTGTAAAAGCTTTTTATAGTCATGTGATCAAGTTTATATTTTGTAATACTCTTATTAATATTAAGTTCATATTCATTTAGATTTCCCTAGTTTGAATTTCATTGTCTTTTATTATTCCACATGTATTTTCTTCTATTCATTCATCTATCTAATTTTGAAACATGGTTTTGATTTCATAATACAATGTTAATTCTAGGAGTATTGTGCTCCCATATTCTGAGTTATTTGTTTTTGCTATTTTTTCTCAACTGATTATTTGATCAAACTCTTTAAAGCATTTCCCTGGCAAATTGTTTGCCATGGCAAGTGTAAATTGATTCTAGAAGTATTATTTTTGATAAGCATATTCCAAAAAAAAAAAAAAAAAGAGGGGAACATTTGTAAAAGTTTTCTTTGAGATTGTGTTGTGCTTTAACTTATATTTAAATATGTTCTGATTTTTCACAAAAGTAATAGTATACTAAGTAAAAAAAAAGGGGTATTATTTGAAATTGTTGCATAATTATATATTATATTCTCAGTCAAGATGTATTCACATTTTTTGCAATCATTTATTATCCTCAATTTTAAATCCATATGAAACTTGGATTATGGGAACTTATCATTTAAGACATTAATTGCCTTTATTCTGAGTTATCAGATGCCAGTTGGCCAAGATGCCATCCAATCACAAGAGGAATACATGCAAAGAGCAGACACTGAACTGTTACATGAGGGGAGACATGCACGAAGTTAAGGTATGGCCGAGGGAACGGCTTTTGACAAATGTTGAGGTTGGATTCTCTTGGTTTAATATTTTATTTTATTTTTCCCCACAATATTGTATGGATGGCTGGAAGTATTGATCCCACCCATCTCACTTCTACACCTGGCTTCTATGCTCCCTCCTATATGCCTGATGCCATGGACATCTCAATCCCATGCATCTGATTAAGTCTGACTCAGTTTCCTCCAATATGTTTGGTGGCATGGACATGTATTCCATCCACCTATTTTAAGCCTGGCATACTGTATGGGCAGTACATATTGCTCAAGTGTGGGAATGCTCATATCCCATCATTTCTCTGTTCTTTTATGGTAACCCCCATAATTATCTCAGGTGCCATGATAAATAACAGTGTTGAATTTGGCCTTGACACCTGTTACCAATTATATTAGATTTTCTAATTTCTCATAATGGCATGAGGATAATTAGGCAGATGATGCAAAAAGTGATGAAACAAAGATAAAAATTATTTTTAAAAAATTAATATCACAGCAATTGTCTTCTCAATTACTCTCCATAAGGGGGACTATAGTAATATTATAATTTTAAAGAATGTTTCAATTTTTGTTTTATTATATGTTTCATATGTAACAACTAAGATTATGAATTCCCTTAGAAATGTTTTTGAGAACTTTCATTGTTTGATTTGATTATTGACAAAGCTATTTTAAAGTTGTGTTAAGCTCAATTTTGTAGGAAATTTCCTGGCTGATTACCAGTATCCACACATCAACACCTGAAAAGACTTCCATTCCACGACTACACCTAGAGGACATCTGAGAAAAGACTTTCAGAGACTTTAAATGAACAGTTTTGATTTGTTGTTTTTGTTGTTTTTTTTTCTCTTTCTGTTATAATATACACCATCTGTAACATGTATTCTCTGCAGAGGCCCTCCCTTTGCAAGACCAATGTCAAAGCGTCGGTTCATGAGGACAAAAAAAAAAAAAATCGCCCCTCTGGACAAAACTTTCCTCTCTTCCTTTTCTATATTGTTGTTCACATATTATTAGTTAGCAATAGTTATTATATTGTTTTTACTGTTCCGTCAAGGAAACATTTTGTTTCTTGAGGAACAACAGGGGGGACTGTAATGATTGGAATGACGCCACCTGCTGGAGACTTACTGTAGAAGAGTTCTGCCCATGAAGCAAAGGTCTTTGAGGGCAAGACCAGGCTTCAGGAAGTGACGCGGACTAGTGGGAGGAGGAAGGAAGAGACTGGCGCTCGTTCTCACTCTCTTTCCTGAGGACGTTGGCGGAGAAGGGAGCTAGAAATGTGCTCTCCCTTTAATAGTTAGGAATCTAGGCCTTTCTCTCTCTCTTTACCAAATTCTTATTCTCCTTAATAAATGCTTAAAAGTCTAACTCTTGCTAAAGCTTATAATTTATTGGCGACCACTCATTAGATATTTTAGACAGTTTAGCTAGAATTTTAGCCCTTAACACTAGGTATCTATATGATCCTTCTGACTTATAGTACCACAATGAATGGTCATTGCCAAAAGGAAAAAGGCCAGCCTTTTAGAAAATTAACTAACTTCTTGTACCTCCACTGTCCTAATAACTCACAATACCAGTAAAGGGAAAAGTCCAAGTTTACTTCTCCACTTAATAGTTCTATCTTATGGTGCTTTATTTTCAGTTTGTGCTTGGGTCAGTAGGATCTCTGCTGGTCTAGGAACTCCTCTGTCAATATGCCACTGCTACTTGTATGAATTCCTATGATACAAGGAATTCTACCCCATTGCTTCTATTTTCTATCAGCTCATTGTTTGGGTTTTAATGTCTCAGAGTGAGGGTAAAGAGCAATTGTTTCTGTTCTGGCCAGAAACTTTGAGGGTCTTTCTTTTCCATACTGATTTTTTTTTTTAGTGAGGCAATTGGGGTTAAGTGACTTGCCCAGGGTCACACAGCTAGTAAGTGTTAAGTGGCAGAGGCCGGATTTGAACTCAGGTACTCCTGACTCCAGGACTGGTGCTCTATCCACTGTGCCACCTAGCTGCCCCTGATATTTTCTTAATAAAGGCAAACTAGGCCATCTTTTGCCTTGATTCTTCCCTAGCTTTTAATTACTAAATGGACATTGCTTCAGACAAACTGAGACCTGTGAAAGACCTTAGCTTAAAAAGTCCCAGGACAGGGCAGCTAGGTAGCACAGTGGATAGAGCACTAGCCCTGGATTCAGGAGGACCTGGGTTCAAATCCGGCCTCAGACACTTGACACTTGCTTGCTGTGTGACCCTGGGCAAGTCACTTAACTCCAATTGCCTCACCAAAAAATAAATAAATAAATAAAATTAAAAGTCCCAGGTCACCCATTGCATCCAAGGCCATCACCAGTCATCTTGACCTATGTCTTGCCACTGGACTCTGATAATTGTGGAGAAGAGAAGAACCTAACAACTTTGCATAGCACTGCCTCACCTAAATCCAATTCACTTTCAAGTCAAGATGTCAATCTCCTGATGTCATTGGTCCTCTTTTAAAATGAACAATGAACAATATTTTTGCCATCTTCAGGCCATGTGACTCTTTCCCTTCTTGATAGAGGATGCAATGTGGTTCCTTTGTACTTGTGGTTTTCTCATGCACATGGTACTCTGGTTGGGAGGATGGATATTGTGTGGATCATCAGACTTCCTTTCAGGGAACCAGGTGAATAGATACATAATCATCTCCTCTCCATCCAGCCTCTGAACTCTTGGGAGCAGATCTTTTTCTGATTTCTGTGCCTTTTGTTTTTGTTCTCAATTTTAAAGCCATATCTTAGGGTAGAGATGAACCCACCAATCATCTACAATTCATAGTCAATGGGGCAATGGAGAATAAAAAGAAGGAAAAGATTAAATGTTTTATCAAAAAGTTATTCTTGTCAAGGGGCAATTAGGTGGCACAGTGAATAGAGTGCTGGGCCTGGAGTCAAGGAGACTCATTTTTCTGAGTTCAAATCTTCCCTTAGACACTTATTACTTGTGTGACCCTAGTCAAGTTTGCCTCAGTTCCTCATAGGTAAGATGAACTGGAAAAGGAAATGGAAAACCAAGAAACCTAGCTGAAGAAATGGCCAAGAAACCCACAAATGGAGTCATGAAGAATCTAACATGACTGAAAAATGATTGAATAATAACAAATTCTTGTCAATGAAATTTTATACCTTATTAAGTGTTCATCATTAATGTTTGAGAAAAGAATTTATCCATGGAATGATTTGTACCTAGCATGAGGAAATATTATCAATGCCAGAACAAGATTTCCTCATTGGAAGGCATTGAGGCTTCTTGCACTTTGTAAAAAGAGACTTTGTTATTAATGCCTTAACAGAGAGGCCTCGTCAATTATGGCAATGTACAATGACTAGGTATACCCACTACATTTGCACAGTGGGCAGAATATAAACCTTTTAAAATAAATAAAACAAGATGAGCTATTTTGAATACTTTAGTCTGGAAAGAAATGCTTTATCAGGAAATAAATACTATAATTATTTATAAATATGTCATTATATATGTATAAATCTATATATATGTTTGTATTTACATATATTTATGTATGTGTATGTATGTGTATATATATGTGTGTATATATATATATATATATATATATATATATATATATATATATATATATATATATACACTTTAAGAAAGCATTTTTTCTATTCTCTATACTTTTAAATCCTTGGCTCTGATCCTCTGACCTTGATCTAATCATGAATATCTATGCTATTTAATTATAATAAAAAAGCCTACATTGCACTCTAGATGGTAGATGCACGTTTTTCCCTCTTTGGTCACCTGCCAGTTCTCAAAATTATAGTAGTGGGAAGAAATGCAAATGAAGGCAACGCTTGACAGCTAAACATAATGGAATGCATGGTCCACATTTGAAAAGTTACCTTAAAATAAAAGGTAGTATATATAAAATCACTTCTTTAAGGTCACCTATGGCTTTGAATTACAGCTTTGAAGAATTTCCAATTTAGTCATTATAGAGAAAGAAGCCAAAATAAGGATTATATACTTTGCTGAAGGCAAGATAGAATTTACTTCATCATAGGTATGTGATCTTATAAATTAGAAGTAGTAAGAACCACAGCATTCATACTCATTACATAAAGCATTGTAAACACAAGTGAATGCTCTCACCTGAATTTTATGTTACTAACACATTTTAAAATATTTATGTCTAATTCAATTTAATTTCATTAAAAGTTTATTATTGCAAGGCATTATTTTAGGTGCCAGAAATACCAAGATGAAATCAAACAGCTCTTGTTCCAAAAGGGACTTTCAATTTGTTAGGGGTTATACTTTGCATACTTTATGCATATAATATACATATATTTAAATATATAAGCATATACACATATCTACAAAATATACATATATGTGCATAATATCTATATATGTTTATATAGGTTTGTGTTCATTATAAATGTTTTTATGTAGGCTATCCCAAAAGATTTATGTAGTATTAAGCTTTAAATGACACCCTATATATTGGGAATGAAGGAAGCCATGGAGAGATAAGACTGAGCATTCCAGAAATATTTGAAGAGAGAACTAATAGTTGAGGGGATCAGGGGCATCTTAATGATAATGTTTCCAAGTAATCTGAGTCTTGATAAAGATTTTGAAAGGCAGAAATGAAGAGAAAATTCCATGCATGAGAGGTGACTTTTATGACTATGTGGGGGACATCATAGAGTCACAGAACCATTAAATTTCCCAAGCTGGAAAGGAACTCTACCACTACTACTTAGCCGAACCCATACTAGAAAAAGAATTACAATTATGATACACTTGACAACAAATAATCTAGCTAGCCTTAGCCTGTAAACCTCCCATGAAAAGGAACCATTCCTTTTTTTTTTTTTTTTTTGGTGAGGCAATTGGGGTTAAGTGACTTGCCCAGGATCACACAGCTAATAATTGTTAAGTGTCTGAGCCCGGATTTGAACTCAGGTCCTCCTGAAACCAGGGCTGGTACTCTACTGTGTCACCTTGCTGCCCCAGGAACCCATTACTTTTGAAGGCCACCTATTCACCTTTAGATTAACTTTGATTTTTAGGAAATTTTTCTTGCTGTCAAGCCTAAGTTTTTCTCTTTTCAAATTTTACCCAGTATTCCAAGTTCCACCCCATAGAGACAAACAGATCAAGTCTAATTTTATTCTATGCAACATCTCCTCAGGTACATAATGATAGCCATCAAATCATGCCTAGGTCTTCTTTTCTCCATTTCAATTAATCCTTATGTGGCATGGATAGGAGACCTGACACACGGTAGACACAATAAATGCTTGTTCATTGACTGGTTGATCTGTTCAGTATATCCACCCACCCACCCACTCACAAGGTTTATCCCTAGAACCCAAGGTAACATCCACTCCACATGGGGAACCTCAGCTTCAGAGTGAGAGTGATCTGGGATGGTAAACTTGGAGGGGTGCTACATGAAAAGTAATATAATATTTGACCTTATCTAGCCCTTCAGTTTTCTCTTGTTCGCCATAATCTTAATCTTTCAAATATCACTGTTAATGGTTCAGTTCTTTCAGTTCCTAAGAATGTAATTCATTTGAGCCAAGTGAAATGAATTCATCAAGGTCAGTTAAGCACTCTATCTCCTTACTTATTTTTAGTATTAACACCTTCTTGGCTATTTTTGTTTTGTTCTTCTCACTATTGTCATTCTCTTTCAGAGAGAAAATAGTAAAAAAAGAAATAACAAAACAAAAAACCACTAAACAGTTCCATATTCAATATGATGTCAGGTATTATCATCCCACCCACCTGAGAAATCTCTTTTTTGATTCTACTATTTTGCTCAATATAACAGAAAATATCTTTTTTGCCTTTTTTTCACCAGTCTTAACTCATTCTGAGCTTTAGCACTTCTGACATATTTACACTTTTATATTCATCTTCTGTTACCTTCCCTTATATCTATGTCTGTATGGAGTTCTCTCTCCACACATGCCAATTTTCATTTTTCCTCATTAGAATTGTTTCTCTTTGTTTCTTTAGAGTTTTGTTCTTCAGTTTCTTATCTCTCCATAGTTGAGTTCCCCTTTAGTATGTCAAATCCATGTAATTATGTGTATTCTTGCTCTAAATCGTGTGAAATCTGCTCCTAAAATCTAGTATTTACTTTTGTTTTTTATTCCATACTCTGAAAGAAAGTGTTCACATTCTTCTAAGTTTCCTTTTATTACCATCCAGCAATCAGTTTCTCTCTTGGTGAAAATCAAATTTGAACTAGAATTCTGCTTTGTCTATTCCTTTACTGTTTAAATAAACAAAGATTTATTAAAGTGAGTCAAGAGAGTGTTTGACACTTTGCTTTTGACACGAACAGATAGATAAACAGAGAGAGAGAGAGAGAGAGAGAGAGAGAGAGAGAGAGAGAAAGAAATACAGAGACAGAGAGGAAAAGAGAGACAGAGACAAAGAGATAGAGAGAGACAAAGAGAGCTCCTCTGTCTCTCTGTATCTGAATGTCTGAATAATTGAAATCCCAAATCACTATTATATCATATTTCCCTTTTCATCCTGTGCTCTAATGTCAAAATTGCTATTTTGCCCCTCCATTTTTGCTTTTCTGCTTCCTTTTATGTGTATCTTCACCCATTAGAATGTAAACTTCTTGGTATTGAGGGCTTTAAAGATGAAGGATAGGGAAGAACATGATATTCTTGACTGATGGACTATCTTTTCTTCACAAAGTAGGAAGTGAAGTTCTCTCTTGAGAGAGAGAAAGTCAAGAAGAGAGAATGGCTTGAGGAGAGAATGCCATGTAGGAGTAGAGAAAATGAACGGTGCATGTAACCCAGGGTTGGATTTTTGCCAAGCATGGGAATTGAAAGGACAAAGGAGTAAAGAATTCACTATAGCGGACAGTATCTAGATGAAATAATTAACTAAAAGTCAGGATTTTGAAGATACTAAAAGTAAGGCCAAAGTAAATGAGGCCAAATGAGACTAGGAGAGGTTGGAGAGAGATGACATCAAGGCTTGTGGAAAATGACAATCAGAAACTAGGATAATATAGACAAATTTCATGAACTTTAATGGAAGAAAGAATATTATCATAGCAGCAGAATTAGGATCTTTAAGTATCAATGAAGAGCAAAGAATATACGCACTCTTACTTATCCAAGGTTGCTGGGGAACATAAGAGAAGATGCAAAAAATTCTAGAAAGGGTGACTGGCTTCTACAATTTTTATGAGGTCTTCTGGGACTCAATGAGTTCATAAAGAGGGAAGGAACATGATAAGAAAAAGTCCAAAGTAAAAAATAGCTTGTTGACAATGAAATGAAGATTCCATAAAACAATGGAAAGAGAATACAAAGCAGGCTATGAATTCTGGAAAGACAGACTTGAAGTGGAAAAAGATGAGAGAATGGGGTAGTGTTTGTAGGCAAGTGTAGCTTTCATCGAGAACACTTTCACAGGTAGGATATTTCTATTCATAGAATGAAGATGTAGGACATTTGACTTGCACTTCCACCCTCAAGGATTTGTGGTTAGAGAACATGTCAGAAGGTAAATAGACTAGAATTGGTTTCCAACAATCTGATTGAAATTTATATTCACAATAAAATTTTAAAAATAAGATAATCCCAAGATTGTATAGAATGATACAAAATTGGAAAGTTTCCTGCATATGGAAATAAGCATTAAGCTCTGTACCTAAATGATATTCTGATTTAGGATGTTTGGTTTCTGAGGCTCTGGTCCAAGGTAAGGTCTGGGTTCAACCACAGTAGCTTCTTTGTCCCATTACAGTGGTAATAGAGTATTCTAGTGTTGCAGTGAGTCAGGTCTATGTAGCATCTTTGGGTGGTTGGGACATTTTCTGATCCTAATGATGGTGTTTACTCTCCACAAAACAGGAAGTTGCTTTTAAGCACCACCTGGTATTTACTTTCCTAGACCATAGAGTTGCTTTCTTGAAACTTTCAGTGGCTCCAACATATCACATATTATTTTTCCTGCCTCAACTGTGAGGATATATTGCACATGGCCATCTCAAGAGAGATAAATCACATACTCAGACTGGGAGCAGATTTATTGGCATCCATGTCTGGCCAACTCATGGTTTGTTATGATGAATGTTAAGATATATACTACTTCCCTTTCTTAGCTGTAACTCTCATAGTGTAAATTATCAATAAAAAAATTTGTTAATTTATGCACCCATCTAACTGCCTAGATGAAACCAAGGCAAGATCCACTTTTGTAAAAGAGGTAGGGGTTATTGAGGTAAATAGAGGTAAGCACAAGTGTACAGCATAAGATAAGGGAATTTTCTTAATGAGAGAGCAGAGATTTCAGGGGACGTAGTAGAAGGAAAAAGGCAGAGGAGGGGAGGGATTGGAAAATTGTGATAATGAACTTGATAGGAATAAGATTTTGAGGATATATCCCAGGATAAAATTTGATGGTGATTCAATCACAGAGATTTAGGGGGAGAGGAGATGAGAGATTGTCAGTCATTGGATGGGGTAAATACCAGCTCATCAAAATACTCAATATCTCAGAACTGGAGGTAGTAATGTTGATGACAATAGAGGTTGGGAAGGTTATTTGGTGAAGGAAACTACTCATCTTGGTAATATATATCAAGGGCAGTTATTTTGCTCTCCATACCAACCCTTATGTGGGTCTGTATGAGAGCTAGGAGAGATGGTTTAACTTAAGAAAGCTTAGCTTTTTTGTTTGTTTGTTTGTTTTGATGCTGATCATATATAAAGCAGTAATGATATACATAATCTAAACAAATGGCTGAGTCCCGATGATTTAGTTATAGAAATAAAAGGGATTATGATGGCATTTGAGGAATAGGTCACTCATAAGGAGGCCAGAAATATTGATTCACACAGATTAAACAAATAAATGGTATTAAGTATTTAACATTATTTCAAGCTGCAAAAATTTCATACCTACTGAATTCTGAGCAAGATATGACCTGTAGTTAGGATTATATGTCAAAAACCCACTGTCTTGGGGTGGTGCAGTGGATAAAGCACTGGCCCTGGATTCGGGAGGACTAGGTTCAAATCCGACCTCAGACACTTGACACTTATTAGGTGTGTGACCCTGGGCAAGTCACTTAACCCTCATTGCCCCACAAAATAAAAAAAACCAAAACACTGTCTTTCATAAACCAATATATAGCAAATCCTTGTACTATAGGTAAAGACTTTGAAATAGCTTTGAAATTTAATTAAACTCTAGTGGAACTTGAGTATTATCAGAGACTGAATTTTGACTAGGACAGAACATCAATCCATAAAAATTTAAGACCATTTTTATCAGTCTCCATACCAAATACTTATACTTTTCAAGTTACATGAAATTAAAAAGCTTTCATATAATAACAACCTAACTGAAGAAGTTAAAATCATATGAATACCTAATGAAATACATATAGCTCAATGAGTGCTAAACTTGTAGCTAGGAAGACCTAAGTTCAAAATTTGCCTTAGATGCTTACTAGCTTTATGATCCTTGACAAGGTACTTAATTGAGGCCAACCTCTCTTTCTTCATCTGTAAAATGAAATAATTATATCACATTCTTCCATGGTCATTATGAGAATCAAATAAGTTTATACATACATGTATACACACATGCACATACACACATATATGTAAAATTTTGTAAACCTTAAAGGGCTATTTAGAAATTAGCTTTTAGATTTTAATTAGAATTATATACTATTGCTTTCAAGGAGATTACAGAAGTTGAGCTGATGTCCAAATGCTTTTATTCAACTGCAAAAAGCAGTTATTTCATCCACTTACACAATAGTTTGCAGAATATTAAAAAGTAATAATAGGGTAGAAACTTATCTTAGAATCATTTCTATCTGAACTCCATCAAAATAAAAATTATGAGTTAACAATAACAGTGATTCATATTTTTATAGGACTTTATAGTTTTCAAAATACTTTTTTCATGATAATCAGTGGTGGAGATTTCAAAGAATTAATAGTCCCATTTTACAAATTCAGAAACTGAGACTCAGAGAGAGAGAGAGAAAGAAAGAGAGAGGTTTCTTCACTATATCATCACATAGCACATATCAGAGCTAGGACTTAAGGATGGGTTTTTGGATCCAAGATCCTATGTCCTTTGTCATATGCCATATTTTGAGTAAAATATAATCCCTTTGTTCCCCCAACATACTAATACATCTGCCCTCTATAAAAAGTCAAATTCCTTTATTATATGGACATATTTTCAAATGTTTCTTAGGCTAAAATGAAACAAAGTTGAAAAGCTACTCAGTGAATTTAAATCTATCTCATCAATTTAGCACCTCCCCTTCAAATAAGCTATATGACCACCTGCAGAGCACTATTCCAGGATCCCCAAAGGGCATCAGGGAAGGAGGTATTCTGGAACTTAGATTTATGGGTAGGAGAACATTCACATCCTTGAAGTAATTTTCAAGTTTCCTTTCTGTATAATCTTGAAGTGTGAGGTGTTGATATTAATAAGAAAAAATGGGTATAAAGGAAAGAAATTAACACATCTCAGATCAAAATGAACAACATAGGAAAAAAATTCAATGTTGATTATCTACACTGAAAAATCATATTGGTCCATTTTGCAACATGCATTTTTTACATGAGGAGAAGGCCTCTGAGGGCAAGGCCATGTGGCTTTTCTTTGGCATCAGGAAGAAACGTTTGCTTGTGGGTACTCTCTATCAAGGCTAACAGACAATCAACTTGAGGAGCCTCCCATTTCTGGGAGGAGGACACGAAGTAGGAAGTGGATGCTGGCGGAGGGGTTCTGTCTCTTTTGGTTCGTGACCTCGCCATGGTAGGTTGGATGATAGGGTCTCTTAGAAATAGTTAGATTTTTACCTTTCTCTCTGATCCTAATGCTCCCTGATAAATACTTAAATACTCTTGCTAAAGCTTATAATTTATTGGCGATCACTCATTAGATTTTAGATAGTTTAGCTAGAATTTTCCCCCCTTACAATGCCAATTTTGCCTTTGAGGTTTCTTAGCAAAGATACTGGAGTGGTTTGCCATTTCCTTCTCCATTTTAAGCCTACTGGACGTGGTATTCTCATGTGTTCTCCCATCCAAATGCTAACTAGGCCAACTCTCCTTAGTTTCAGAGACAAGGAGATTGGGTATGTTCAGGGTCTTATGACCATGGACTATCTACTGACTCATTGCGTAACACTGGAAAGTTACTTAAAATTATATCTGCAATATCTACCCAATAGAACTATTCTAAGGATAAAGCCTGATAATATATCATAGAAGGCTTTTAATTTTTAAAAATCATTACAGAATTTCTAAGCATTAATATTGTATGTTAAATATCTAGTAAGTTACCCTGGGTTCTTAAAAGTCATACCAGTGAAACACAAATTTTGCTAAATCCTAAAAAAAAAAATTAGAAAAATTTCTAAAATGGATCTAAAGACCAGCCTCACTAAATTAGCAATCAATTCAATATCATAAATATTTATTAAGAACTTACTATGTGCCAGGCACAAATAAAAAGAAAGACAGTTCCTGCAGTTAAGGAGCTGAAAACTGAAAAAGCATGATATTCTGTGGAGTTGAAACCAAATAGAACAGTTGATTTATAAAGGGAGACTTTGGAAGGGTTTATTGTACCACCCTTCAGCACTCCAATTAGAAGAAATTTGCCAACAGATTGACTACACCATTATTAATTTTTTGCCTGTAGTATTCTTGAAGAGCATGTACTAAATTAAAGGGATTTTGATTTTTTCTCAGCATAGGACATTTCTTTTTAAGGAGGGGGGCCAGCTCATCATTTCCTACCTGTCTGTATGATTTCATCATGCCAATTAGCCAGGTAACCTCCTTCTCCTCCTTTACCCTCCACCCTCTGCTTTTCAGCTTCTTCTTCTTTTTTTTTTTTTTTTGCAGGGCAATTGGGGTTAAGTGACTTCCCCAGGGTCACACAGCTAGTAAGTATTAAGTGTCTGAGGCCAGATTTGAACTCAGGTACTCCTGAATCCAGGGCCAGTGCTCTATCCACTGTGCCACCTAGCTGCCCCTTTTCAGCTTCTTTTTACATATTGTCTTACCTCATTTAAACTCCTTCAGGGTAGGGACTGTCTTTTACACTACCTGACACATAGTAGTTTTTTTTTTAATGGATATTTATTGATGGATTGACAGGGAGTATTATTACTAGATGTAATCACTAATATTTTAAAACAGTAAAAGATTCAATTAGAAATTCAAACAACAGAGAGAGTTCAAGGAGAAAGTAAGGAGAGGTAAGTAAGGAGATAGTAAGAGAATACTTAGCCGTCCTTGAGGAATTCAAGATATCAAAGAGAGACTGAAAGAACTAGCAAATGTAATTGCTGAGTCACAGTAAAAAAGATACTTGAATGATAATAGTGAAAATGAGAGGTAGTATAATGTTGGAAAAAAAGCAAATTTTATCCTTTTCAAAAAGAAAAGCAGAATCAAACTTGAAAACAATGAGATTGACTTGAATTGCTAGCAGAATGTGAGAATGTATTATTAAACGTATGATTAGTAAACATCTGGAAGAGTCACAATAAGCCAGCATGCTTTCAAGAATGAGTCATTCTAGATTAATCTTATTTTCTTTTTGACAGGTACAAACTAGTAGAAAACAGAATTTCTATATAGTTTACTTAGGTTTTAGGAAACAATTTTCTAAAGTATCTCATGCTATTTTGGTAGAAAAGATAAAGGAATGTCAGCTAGATAACTGAAATTACATGTATTTGGAACTGGTTGAGTAGTTGAACTCAAAAAGTAATCATTAATGGTTTGATGTTATCTTGGCAAGAGGTCTCCAATGCATTGCTGCTTGGACCTCTAGTATTTAACATTTAACATTTTTATCAATGACTTGGATAAAGACATGATTGTATTTTTATCAAATTTGTAGATGACCCCAAACTGGGAAGGATAACTGAGAGTGAATAATAGAGTCAGGATTGAAAAAAGATCTTGAGGAGCTCTCGTACTCATGACACAATTGCTCCAAAAAACATCCAAATAATGCCATAGGAAAATGCCCAGAGCAGCAAAACTCACAGAAGAATGTGCTGAAATCATTTTCTAACCAAGAATGGCTTGGAAGGTCAGAAGGAGGGAGCTGCTGTGCTGATACAGGAGTCGAGCCCAACCCCACAGTCACCCTGACACAGATCCAGTCCAAGGAAGGTCTCACCAGAGCAGGAGACCCCCAGAGCCTCTGAATCAGCTGAAGCACCAGTATCATCTGGAACTAAGCTCACAGTCTGGTGAGAGGGCTGAGCCCTGGGCAGGAGGGAGACTATAGGGGTCTATGCTGGGTCTGAGGCAGAACTTGGGTTTTTCACTCCTGCTGGGAACCAGGAGGCAGGCTTGAGGAGCAGTGGCCCAGATGGGGGAGGGACTCATCAGAGCTAACAACCACAACATACAAAGCTGGTTGATTAGCAAGTGGGTCTGGGGCCATCTACGGACCAGGGAACAGTCCAGGCAAGTGAAAAACCTGATTCTCCTTAAATCATACCACCTGGGCCTTCTTAAGCTTGGGATACTGCAGCCTGGAAACAGTGCTCCACTTTAAGGAGCTAAAAGTCAAGTAAAAGAAAGGCAAGATGAGCAGAGAGAGAGGTGAGGACCACAGAAAGTTTCTTCAGTAACAGGGAAGCCCGAGCTGCAACCTCAGAGGAAGATGTCAACATCAGGGCCCCTATATCTAAAGCTTCAAAGAAAAATATGAATTGGTCTCAGGCCATGGAGGTGCTCAAAAAGGACTTTGAAGATAAAGTTAGAGAGGTAGAGGAAAAAATGGAAAGAGAAATGAGAGTGATGCAGGGAAGACATGAGAAAAAAGTCAACAGCTTGAAAAGTCAAATTGGCCAAATGGAAAAGGAGGTACAAAAGCTTACTGATGAAAATAACTGCCTAAGAATGAGGATTGAACAAATGGAAGCCAGTGACTTTATGAGAAACCAAGACACAGTAAAGCAAATCCAAATGAATAAAAAAAATAGAGGGCAATGAGAAACATCTTCTTGAAAACGCTGCTGACCTGGAAAATAGGTTCAGGAGAGATAATTTGAAAATTATTGGTCTACCTGAAAACCATGATCAAGGAAAGAGCTTAGACATCATCTTCCAAGATATCCTCAGGGAAAATTGCCCTGAAATTCTAGAAGCAGAAGCTAAAATAGAAAATGAAAAAAATCCACCTATCACCTCCAGAAAGAGATCCCAAAAGGAAAACTTCTAGGAATATTATAGCCCAATTCCAGAGTGCTCAGGTCAAGGAGAAAATATTGCAAGGTGCCAAAAAGAAAGAATTCAAGTACTATGGAGCCCCAATCAGGATAGCACAAGATCTAGCAGCTTCTACATTAAAGGACTGGAAGACATGGAATATGATATTCCAGAGGGCAAAGGAAATGGGAATACAACCAAGAATCACCTACCCAGAAAATCTCAGCATAATCTTTCAGCAGAAAAAATGGGACTTTAATGAAAAAAGAAGACTTTCAAATATTTGTGATGAAAAGACCTGAACTTAATGACAAATTTGACTTTCAAATACAAGACCCTACAGAACCATAAAAAATTGGAGCTGGGGGATATACCTGGGGTCGTACAGTGGGCAACTGTCTTGTGTCTGAGGCCGGGTTTTGGCTGGGATCCCCCTGGGTCCAGGGGTGATGCTTTGTCCACTGTGTCACCTACCTAGGTGATGACATCTTTAGGGTTAAATTGAGGGGTGAAGGGAATGCACTGGGGGAGGGGAAAGGGCAGAGGTGAAATCCTACATGAAAGAAACAGGAAAAGGCTTATGGAGTGGGGGGAGAGATGGGAGAGGAGCAGGGAAGTAAATGAATTTTATACTCATCAGAAAAGGATCAAAGACCTTAAACTCATCAGAGCTGCCTCAAGGAGGGACTAACACACACACCCAACTGGGTGGAGTAATCTATTTAATCTGTGCAGTAAATAAGCCTAACACTCATCAAAATTGGCTCAAAGACCTCAATCTCATTAGAATTAGCTCAAGGAGGGAATAATGTACACACTCAATTGGGTGGAGTAATCTCTCTAACCCAGCAGGAAAATAGGAGGGGAAGGAGATAAAGAGAGAGGAGCAAAAGAAGGGCAGAGTGGGGGAGGGAACAGACAGAAGCAAATCCCTTTTGAAGAGTGATAGGATGAAAGAAGATGGATAATAGAATAAATATCATGGGGAAGGGAATAGGATGGAAGGGAAACAGTTAACAATAATAATCATGAAAAAGAGAAAGGGTGAAAAATTGTACAAAAAATATTTATAGCAACTCTTGGTGGAGGCTAAGAATTGAGAATCAAGGGAATGTCCATCAATTGAGGAATGATGGAAAAAGCTGTGCTATATGATTGTAGTGGAATGGTCTTGTGCTACAGGAAATGACAAACAGGATGATCCCCGAAAAACCTGGAAAGACTAATGAGCTTCGATGTGTAGTGAAATGAGCAGAGCTGGGAGGATATTGGGCATAGTGACAGCAGTATTGTTCAATGAGCAATTGTGAATGACTTAACTACTCTCAGCAATGCAATGATCCAACACAATCCTAAGGAACTAATGAGGAAGCTTACTATGCACCCCAATAGAAAGAACTGATAAAAAGAACACTGTCTTGTGGACGGGGGAGGAAAGGGAGGGAGGGAGGGAGAAAAATTTGGAACTATAAATCTTATGAAAATGAAAGTTGAAAACTACCCTTACATGTAACTGCAAAAAATAAAATAAATGTTTGCTGCTAAAAAACAACAACAACAACAAAGATCTTGAGAGTTAAGAATATTGAGATGAATATTATTAAATTCTTTTAATAAGGATAAAAGTTCTACCTCTGCCACATAGTGATGGTGTAATCTCAGTCATGTCACTTAACTTTTCAATACTCCAGGCAGCTCTTTAAGGCTGTAAATTGGGGGGCTTGTGCTGATCTGCATTAGTAGAGGGATTTTCCTTATGAATTTCATATTCCAATTAAATCACAGGATTAATACATAAAAAAGGAAATTTCTGAACTTTGACTAAAAGTATCTTGCTTCACAAGTAAACATATATTGCACACTTATACTGTGCCCTGCTCGATTTGTTTAAAAGAGGTTGTAGAGATTTCTGGGGATTGTAAATTTACATGAGTCTGGGTGATATGGCAGGCAACAAATTGTAGGTTACATTAAGAAAAGAGCTTCCAGGAATAGGGAGGTAACATTTTCTTTGTTCTCTGTCCCAGTCAGTTCATAGTACTTGTGTCCAGTTTGGAGTTTCACATTTCAGAATGCGCTCATTGATTAGCTGGAAATCATCCAAAGAAGAGTGTTACTTTGAGTACTTGCCATATGGATGGATTGAAGGATGGGATATTTTGTCTGGAGTAAATTTACAGAGGACAAAACTGTTGTTTGTGTTTGAAGGGCTTAATATGAATATGAAGGAAGGACTCTTTGTTTGGCCCCAGAGAGCAGAACCAAGGTCAATGGATGGGTGTTGCAAAGAGGCAAAGTTTATCAGGAAAAGTTCCTAAAGAATAGAGCAGTGTAATAGTGGAATGGGTTGCCTGGGGAGGTGGTGGACTCTCTGTATGTCCCTTTATGAGATATGTTGTAATACTAATTCTTTGGAGAGTATGGTTTAAACTGAGATAAGGGTTTGTAATGTTTAAAATCTAAATTGTGTGGTAGCCAAAGATAGAGAAAAGCAGGTACTTAGGAGGCACTTAGCAGGTAGAAGGTAGAAGAAACCCAATGGATTTTTCTACTAAAAGGGCTGTGGCTGCCACTGCCCTAAGGCAAGGTGGTGCCCCAGAGGCTAAAGGGTTAAGTATGTCATGAATTCCAGGCCTTTACAATGCCTTTCAAAAAACAAACAAAAAAAGAGATGGTTTCAAGGAACAAGGGTCTTAGTTGTTACACCCCATAGGGGTTTATTTTATCACAGGTTTATCCCTAAATTTTTTCCAAACTCAAAAATCTTGTGATTCTGTAAAATGGCAAAAGTATAAAAATAACAAAATGGTAACACAAAGGATATTCACCTACCTTTTTCTGGCTGGTAAATCAGTTCACTGTGTACCATGTAAATAATAATCAGAACCATAAGCATAGACATAAATGGAATAAGGAAAACAAAATTTCTGGCCATTGATTGCTGGATATAACATATTCCCAGAAAGGCAATAACTGCATTTAGATTCATCAGCCAATTGAACCTATAGTAAATGGAGAGACAAAAAAAAACAACACCCTCATGAGCCTACTTCAAATAGTCATTCTAATGTTTTTGCACAAATTTATGCAAGGAAGTAATCTGAAGATTTAAGCAAATGTCTAAAAGATTGTTTTCAAATACTAGGGTCACTAAGTGTATGGTCAGAGTATAAGACTTCAGTAACATATAATTTTCTTCATCTATTCCATAAATATAGTTCCAACCTCATGAAAAAATATGCAGTTTTAAGGGGATGTGTTTTCTCCTTTGGAAGTGTTATTTAACCAAACTCTTGATCCAGAAGGGGATAAACTCCATATTTCCTTGGTAGTAGTTTCCCTTCTACATTTAAGTTGGACAGAAAAAAGTAATAGAAAAGCCAGAAACATTGGCAAACAGAGCTGGATGTGATAGTGGTAAAGTGCTGGGCTTGAAGTCAGGAAGACCTGAGTTCAAATTATGCCCCAGGCACTTAGTAGCTGTGTGACCTTAGGCAAGTAACCTAATCTCAGTTCATTTCAGCTTCTTCTATAAAAGGGGACAATAGTAACACTTCCCAGAATTGTTGAGAGATAATAATGGTAAAGTGCACAGTGTCTGGCATATAGTAAATGCTACATAAATGTCAGCTAGAATTATTTTATTATAATTATTGTAATTATTTTATTTCCAAATGCCCCAGAATATCAGAATTAAACAAGAAAGAGACAAGGCACAGGAGAAATGAGTAAGCTGTGAAAGATAGTCTCAATTTTTCTTTTTGAACTTTATAAAGCAGTCCAGCTAGGTAAGTAGCCCTTCAAGTATTGTGTGTTTTGAGGAAATTTTCCAGGTTCTAGGAAAACTTCTTTGCCTAAAATATTTCTCCCAAGTGCTGCTTGTGAAACTAAATGAAATTACTAGAACTTCACACCTTAAACAAATCAAATCATAGTATTTTAGAGTTAGAAAGGTTTTCAGAGGACCTTTTTATACACTTAAAAGGAATGATACCTTAAACCAGAATTTTCTAAACTGTGGAGTGTCTTCCCCTGAGAGGATACAAGGTCCTTTTGGTGAAGGGAAGAGGTTGTGGAGTGCAAAATTGTGGCCCCAAAAGAGGCAGGTATTAGCCTATTCTCCCCAAATAGGAGGCATTGAGCTATAATTATATTTATTTGTCTCCCTAAATATTGCCAGTTGAGGGGAAATAATTTCTAGGTTCCAACTCTATTCTTGGTCACCATTCCTTTAATAGGGAATGCTTCTAACTAACTATATACCCAAGGGACTGAATTCCTCCCTACCAAATGTAAGTTACACAAAGAACATCACACATAGTAAATAATAAATAAATCCATTTATCCAAACAAACAGAAATCATAGAAGTTATACCAAGCAGTAATGCCAGTTATTGGGTTCTCCCTCTGGGAAAGAAGTAGAGAGAGACAGAGAAACAGAGACAAAGACACACAGAGACACACACAAAAACACACAGAGAGAGAGAGAGAGAGAGAGAGAGAGAGAGAGAGAGAGAGAGAGAGAGAGAGAGAGAGAGAGAGAGAATCTCATGTAAGGGAGAATTCTACAAAATATTTAATGCAACAAGACAGGAATAAGGGCATGATCAAGGTGCTGGCTCCACTATATGTCAGCTTCTTCCCAGAAGAATTAAATAAACCTTCTACCCTGAATGAAATAGAAGGGGAAAACGTGTTTATTATTCACTTGGCTGGTATACCAAAACAATTTTCTTTTTTATTTTAAAGACCTAGATAGTTATAAACATAAATGGATAAATACATAGCTCAACTGCCATGGATAAGAATGATACTTTTGGGTTTTAACTGAAAAAAGAAATATTAATAGACTTCTATTGATAATATATTGAAATAAGCATTTTTACCTGAACATCTTATTATGTTTTGGCTAGAAATAAAAAAAAAAGTTTCTCTGATTTATCAAAGTGATGCCAGTTTTGCTACCATTCTTAATAGCTTATTTGCGTGAAATGTGATTTTTCTTCTATCAATGTAATAAAGAAAAAATATTGATCTTTATTAGTGTTTCAAAAATAATTATGAGTGGAAATAACATTGAGAAACATGTTTCGAGAAACTTTGTGCAAAAAAGACCTTATTTATCACATTCATGTAATTATTATTTTATACATTACAAATAAATATTGTAAAATACCTTACCAAAAAGGATCTTTTTGATTTTATTGTATTTTAAAATAATTTTGTGCTTCCACTCTCTGGCTGCCTCCACTAAAAGCTTATCAAGGATTATTTTGTAAGATGCTTGTCAATTTTTAGAGTTTTCTGAGAGTAGAGGTCTTCAGGACTTGGACACAGGATGGGTAGAGAGCTCACAGGAGAAGTCAGAACTTCATGGGACTTTAGCTACCAAGTAACTAGAGTCAAAGACTCTCATTTTATAGATGTTAAGTGTGGTACAGAGAAATCAAGCAATACATTAATCAATAAATATGAATTAATCATGTACTATGTACCAGTCACTGTACTAGGTGTTAGGGATAGAAAGATAGAAATGAAATAGTTCCTTTCCTTACCAAATGATTTGATTATTATCACAGAAACCGTTGCTGAGGCAAAGGTATTAAATACTTCTACTATTATTAGTAGTAATGATAACCAGGACAATAACTGACATTTATATCATTTCAATGTTTGTGAAACACTTTACATACAAGCATTCAGGAAAAGAAAAATTGTCTACTTCATAGAATAGGAGCCAGAACTTTTAAATTTAGGAAGTCTTATTTTTCACTATTAATTCTCTCCCCATGATGTGGAGGTGAATAATAGGAAGAATATGCATGTATGTGTTGGAAAGGTGAAGAGTGTGGGCTGGCTTAAATCCATAGAGTGACTATGCATTGTTCCTTGGATTTTTTTCAGGGACAACCTTTCTCCTTCTATGGTTGTAAAAAGCATTACCATTAACCAATTATGTAATCACAGTCCCAGAGACCATAACTGTGGCATAGCTAGTGAAAAGTAAGCAAGCATCCTCACCTGTTTCCATAAATTATGCATGGTCTTCTCTGTCACTTAAGAAGCTTTGTTCTACCATTCCAAAAGTGGCACAGCAAAAGTGTGCCATCTCTTACTAAATAATTCTGGTATTACCTTTAATCTGATTTCTCACTCTTCAGCAATATTTACAAACCTTCTTTTCAGTTTGACTGCCTTATGTACACAATGTACTCATTTTTCTTTCTCTGCCTTTAGTTATGTTGTTCACATCACCTCAAAAAAAAGTGCTGTTTTTACTTTCCTCTGCCTACTCAAAGACTACTTATGCCTAAGACCCATGTCCCTCTTCAATATTTTTATTTCATTGATTTTATTTGATCATTGATCACCTATTTTTCATAATACATATTTTTTCTAGGCTTCTCCTCTAGACAGCTTCCATGATGTGTCTAGAAACCAGCTACATCTAGAACTTCGAGTTTGTCACACATTTTAACAGTACATCATCTTGTAATTTTATTTGTTTCAGTTATATCATTCTCCCTAAATGGATTGAAAATAATCTCCTTAATGTCTGGGATAATTTCTCTCATATCTTCTGTATCTATCAAAATCTAATGTGATAGACACTTAGTAGGTATTCTATTATTTCTTGATGATTAGTTTATGAGGAGACATTTGGGATATTGTATGCAACTGATCAAGAGTTGGATTTGGAAAATAACAATCTTTTAGTGGAAGAATATTTTATACATTGTAGGCAATACAAAGTGGTAATTTTATGAGGTTTCTAGATGAAGTCCCTAGACTCAGCTTCAGGTCCTCCTTTACTGCTGCTCTAAGCTACACATTTGAATTGTGATTACAGGAACTAAGAGTAGCATTGAACTGGAAATCATGCTGCATTTCTTAAATGTGGGTGTTTTCATGTAGGTGAAGAAGAGAATGAAGCCAGAGGAAAGCTTCATATATCTCATGCCAAAAAGGCAGCTCCACATTATAAGTGCTTGTCATTCCCTTTGGGCACAGTTCAACTCACAGCAACATTGAGTAGAATTTGCCGATTTGATATTAAATCTGTCCTTTAAGAAATTAAGCATGGAAAATGAATGAAGTGCACAATTTGTAGCCAGCTTGGTGCTACTATTAGATGTGAAATAAAAGTTTGTGTCAAGGCTTACCATTACTATGCAAGATAAAGCTAAATATATTGAAATTATTGAAAATATATCACAAGGGATTTACAAACTTTACTGGTAAAATAAAAGTTGGGGAAAAGTAGGAAGTGATAACAGCGGCTTCCCTAAGCATCAGCTCAATGGAAACCAGGCTCAAGGGACAGAATTAGAAAACTGGAGATGAATAAGATATCCATAATGGCTATTCTTTTTCACTGTTTTCTAAAATCAGAAAAGGTTGAGAACGTTCTACTGTCTGATGAAACTAGATCCTTCACTGAGATCATGTTCATGGGATGTTCATATGTATGAGCCTTCAATAAGTGGTAGAGTTTTATTTGTTGATATTATCTAGTTTGTAGTCTTCATTGTCTGGGGAAAAAAATAGAAACACTCAGTGATATATACAGTGTTAAAAGTTAAGGAAGATGGGGTATCTAGGTGGCACAGTGGATAGAGAACCAGCTCCGAAGTCAGGAGGACCTGAGTTCAAATCTGACCTCAGACACTTAACACTTACTAGCTGTGTGACCCTGGGCAAGTCACTTAACCCCAATTGCCTCACCCTCCCCCCCAAAAAAATGAAATTTTAAAAAGGATGCACTGAACATCTATCCTAAAGACATAAAATATATAAAAAAAGACATAGTCTTCTTTTATATCAATGTCTTTTGCTTATACTTTCTGAATTTATCATTATTTATTTTGTGTTTTGGTCAGTGAACCCATCAGTTAACTAGCATTTGTTAAGTGTTTACTATGTGATAGACACAGTGCTAAGCAGCAGGGATGCAAAGATAGTCAAAACCATTACCCGTGCTCTCAAGGAGTTCATATTCTAATGGGGTGGGGGGAGAGCATAATGCAAATTAATATATGATACAAGATATCTATATCTATAGTAATAAGGATATAGAGATAGAGATATTGATATGACATAGATAGAGATGCATAGATATAGAGCTATAATTAGATATAGTTAGATATAGAGATAGATGCATAGTATATGTATAGATTTATGTATACAGATAAAAAAGATATATATGTAATATATGTATACTTATGTATGTGTTATAAATATTATTAAATAATTATTAAATATATTAAATATTATACTAAATATTAAATATATATCATACATATGTATATACTTACACATATATATTTTGTGTGTTGCACATGAAAAGTAATATCAAAGAAAAGGAAATACAAGTGGAGGTGAGTTTTGGGAGGGGAAAAGAAAGGCCTCTTGAAATCGATCATATTTCCTCTGAATCATGAAGAAAACCAAGGAAGTGAGATGACAGAGATGAGGAAACAGAACATTCAATTCACAGGAGAGCCAGCAAAGGGTGATAGGATTGGGAGATGAAGTGTGGTGTGTGAAGAAGAGAAAATAGAGAACTAGATTGTAGGGGAGTATAGAAGAGATTCAAGTAAGAATCAAGTAAGTCTACAAGAAAGGCAGGAAACGGATAGGTTAAAATCGGCTTTAAACAACAAAGATAACATTTTATATTTGATTTTAGAGATAGCATTGATTGGATAAAGGGTGGGAGTGATAAGGTAAGATCTGTCTTTTAGGAAAATAACTTTGGAAGCTAACTTGGGGCATAGATTTGAGTGGAGAGAGACATAGGCTGGTCAAGAAGTTAGAAAACTAATAATGTAAGTGTACATGTGAGAGGTGATGAAGGGCTGTACTAAGGTGATGACCGTATGCATGAAGAGAAAAGCCATGTACTAGAGTTCTTATAAAGATAGAAATGGCAAGATCTGACAACAGATTGGATATATAGGGTAAAGGAGAGTGAGGAGTCAATAGTGACATTGAAATTAGGTGACATGGTGACTGAGAGGATAGTGGTGTTCTTTACCAAAATAAAAAAAGGAGATAAGAGAATTTGGAGACAAAGACAGTGAGTTCTGTTTGTACACACTAGGCTTGAGATGCTTATGGAACAATTCGATCTGTCCAAAAGGCAGTTGGTTTATAGCACTCTAGTGCAAAAGAGAGACAAGATGTATACATACATCCACACACACACACATCTGGGAATCACATGGATACAACTGATAAACTAACAGATGGGAACAGATAAGATCACCAGATAAAACAGAACAGAGGGAGAAGACAAAAGGGCCTGGAACAGAGCCTTGGAGGGGCACCTGTGGTTCATGGACATGACCTTGTTTTAAGATCCAGCAAAAAAGACTAGGGAAGAGCAATCACCTAGGGAGGAGGAGAAACAGGAGAGAATAGTGTTATAAAAGGGAAAAAAAACTAAAGAGGAACCTTTTTTCCTGGCTCCATTCCTTATTTTCCAGACTTCTCTACCTCTACCACAGCAGCTCCTGCAGCTCCATTCTCTATTTAGTGAATTCATCCATGGAATCTCCAATTGAAGAAGTACCCAAGTCAGCTATGTTTATCCCTTTCCTGATTCTCTGGACTTCTTCATCTTGTCCCCAGCAGGTACCTTCTCCCACACACCTGGTTTTCAGCTCCCTTTTCTGTTTTCTTTCCTCCATTAGAATTTCAGCTCCTAGAAGGCAGGGACTGTCTTTTCAATTGCATTTATATTCCCAGCACTTAGCAGAACATGTGGATCATAAGTGCTTGGATAGATAAATGTTTAACAAATCCAATCTATCTATTCCCCTATCTAACCATCCATCCATCTATTTAGTTAAGAAGTTATCCTGAGAGAAATGGTGATCAAAATTAAAGTCAAGAAAGAAGAAGAATTTTAAAAGACAAATTAAGAGACTTCTTAGAACAATTAATTGAAATATTACATTTGTTTGCCAAAATAGGACAAAAGAGATACTACTGAACTCATAATATAAGACAGATATCTTGAAACCTAAATCAAGAAATACTGCAAAAAATCCTACAGACTAATAGTGCTTAATGCATATTGATACAAAAATATTTTTTAAAAAATTAACAAGATTGAAGTAACATATTAAAAAGATTATACCCTATGTCCACATTGAATTTACACTAGAAAAGCAGAGTTGATTCAATAAGGAAAATCATAAACATAATGGAACATATTACTGTAAAAATAATAAAATTATGACTACATAAATAGGAGCAGAAATTTTTTGGACAAAATACAATACCCATTTATGTTTTTTTAAAATTACAATGCTTAGCAACATATATCATTATGTAATATGCTAAAACAATCAATCTAAACCTAAAAGCCATCCTTATCTGTAATACCAAAACATTAAAGGCTTTGCCACTGAAATCAGCAGTAAGGCCAAGGTGTCTACTGTCACATCTACTATTTACTATAGAAATAAATTTAAAAAAAAATTTTAAGCGGGTCAATGAGGGTTAAGTGATTTGCCCAGGGTTGCACAACTAGTGTCTGAGTCTGGATTTGAACTCAGGTCCTCCTGAATCCAGGGCCAGTGCTTTATCTACTGTGCTACCTAACTGCCCCCTAGAAATAAATTGAGGAAACAAGCATAGACAAAGAGAAAACAAATGATCAATTCTTGCAAACAATTTGATGCTTTGTTTAGAGAGCCCTGGGGATTCAATTAAAAATTACTTGAAATAATAGCTTCAGTAGTGTATCAGGAAAGAAGAGAAATTCATAAAAATGATCACTTTTTCTGTATTGCCTATAAAACCCAAAGGAACAAAATAGAAAAAGAAATTCCATTAAACATAACTATATAAAATATTTCAAATATCTGGGATCTGACCTAAGAAAACAAACACAAATTTTATATAAGTACAATTATAAAACACTGCATAAAAATGAATATTTAGAGAAATTTAAATTGCTTATAGTTGGGTCATCCTATTATAATAAAATAATTCTAATACCTAAATTAATATATATATTCAGTGCCATAATAATCAAACTACAAAAGGGTTACTTCATAGAACTAGAAAAATAGTAATTATATTAATCTTGAGCCACAAATTTAAAAAAATGGGAATAATAATATGGGAAGAAAGTAGTACCATATTTCAAACCATATTACAAAGCAATACATGTCATAAAAATGTGTACTTATTAAATAGTAAGAAAAAATTGACCTGGGAAAGAGATTAGGTGCCAAAGATACAGAAGCAATTGAACATAATAGAACAGTATTTGCTAATTTCCTGCTAACATAAAGATTTCAACTCCTGTGCTAAGTAGTCTGGCAGAAATTAGCTTTATACCAACACCTTACACCTTTTACCATACACAATATATTTCAGTAGATACATGATCTAGAGGTAAAAGGTCTTCATAAACGAAAAGAAAAATAGGAAAGAGCCTTGATAAAGCAAGGGAAAGAGAAGATCACAGGAGATATAAATGGAAATTTTTGATTAAATAAAATGGATTTTGTTGATAAAAACTAAATCAAGGCTGTTAAAATTAAAAGAGAAACATTAATTTATGAAAATAAATCAATAAAAAATTTCTTGTGGGGCAGCTAGGTGGCACAGTGGATAAAGCACCAGCCCTGGATTCAGGAGGACCTGAGTTCAAATCTGACCTCAGATACTTGACACTTACTAGCTATACGACCCTGGTCAAGTCACTTAACCCCCATAGCCACACACACCCCCCCAAATTCTTGGATAAAGGATTGATGTACAAGATATATGTGGGACTGATACAAAATTTGAACAGAGATCTTTGAATTGAAATAACTACCTAGTAAGGAAGTAATGATCATATACAACCAACACAGTTTCATCAAGATAAATGTCAAACCAGGCTAATTTTAATTCCTTTTAAGATAGTCTTAATTAAATTGATAAATCAGGGAACTTCTGTACATATATTTTCTTTTACCAATATTTTAGCAAAGTTTTTGATAAAGTCTTTATGTTAGTTATTGTTGAAGTAGGATAGACAAGAGTGTAATCAAATGGATTGAGAACTGGTAAATGAGTCAAAGAATTATCATCATAGATGTGCATAAAGTGTGGATCAGGTGTGTTGGCAAACTGATTCAAGGCTCTCCACATGGCTTTGTTTAGCATGATATGATTCTATATCAACATGGGAAGAAATATCCTGTGGACTTCCTCAAGGATCTGTAAATGGGTTCAGTGCACTTAGATAAAAATAAAGATAACAGGCTAATAAAATTGGCAGATGATACAAAGATGTGAAGGACAGCTAACACACTGTATAACAGAGTCAGTGTTGATTCAGGGCCAAATTTAATAAGATGATATTTAATAATAACAAATGTGAAGTGTCATTTTGGGTTCTTTATGTTCTATTAAAAATATGTTCTTTTCATAAGTACAAGATGGAGCATGCATGGCTAAACAGCAGTTATAGTAAACTCAATATGAATATATCAGTATGATATGATGGCCAAAAAACAAATGTGATTTTGGACTGCATTTAGAGAGGCATAGTTATGAGGAAAAGAAAAGTGATACTTCAATTGTACTCTGTCCTGTTTAGATCTGTTGGAAGTGTAGTATTCATTTCTAGGTAATTCATTTTAGAAATGGAATTTTAAAATGAGATTATATTAAAGAGGACACTCAGGATGGTGAAGAACCTTAAGTCTATGGCAAATTAAGATCATTTGAAGGAATGTGGGATAATTAGGGAAGAGGAAAAAATAAGAGGAGGATGATGAAGGATAGAGTAGGACTCAAGTAACTACGAGGTGCTCAAGTTAAATCAACAAACATTTATTAAGATCTTTTTGGTTTTAGACAGGGAGAACTAGAATATAAACTAGAAGTGAGTAGAAGTTGCAAAAAAGGAAAATGTGGACTTGATGTAAGTAATGGATTTGTAACAGAGATATTTTCAAGTGAAATGGGTAGGCAGGGAGTAGCAGACTCCTGCTCACTGAAGGTCTTCAAGACTGTATGACCACTCTGATGGCATGTGGTAATGGAGATTCTTTTTTCCTTTTCTCTTTCTTTCTTTCTTTCTTTCTTTCTTTCTTTCTTTCTTTCTTTCTTTCTTTCTTTCTTTCTTTCTTTCTTTTCTCTGTCTCCCCCCCCCCTTTCTTTTTGCAGTGGGGCAGGGATTAGACTAAAATACTGTGATTTTGTCTTCCTGAGTTAAAGCCCTATACTCAATCCGTTATTTCTTGTAGTAAACAACTCTTTATGAGTCTCATTTTCAGTACCTAATTGAGTTTATTATAAGTAATTTTAAAGCCAGTCAATAAACATTTATTAAGCACCTCCTATATGCCAGGCACTATACTAAGTGCTGGAGATACAAATGCAAATAGGGAAAACAACACACAAAGGTTAGCTAAAGAGTTGGGGGGAGTGGAAGAGAAGAAGGTACTTAGTGTGGAGGACATAATGGAGAATTCCAAAGAAGTCCAAAGTCAGTGTAGCTGCTGAGAAATATGGAGAATAACTATGCAGACCTCTCCTTAAACAGAGACTCTGGAGCCTGTGCCTCTGCCCTCCAGTCAGAAGGTTCAATTAGAGGGAGAGAAGGTATCAATAAGATGTGAGTAATAGGCAGATTTAGTCCTGCAGGATAATGGGATTTCCCTAGGATGAATGTCTTGAGGAAGGAAAGCATTTTGAAGAGTTCTAAAGAAATCCAAAAGCAGGGTAGTTGGTCTGAAATACGGAGAAAACTGTCATTTTAAAAAATTTGTTTGAACAGGCATCCTATGATGTTTGGAATTCTTTAAAACACTTTTAGAAGAAGGTTGTTATTTTCCCCCTAGTATCATTAGAATTGAGTGGGTAACAAAGATGGGTGTGTTATTTGCACATGCTACCATAGTATTACTGTGCAATTTTGAAACAAGAGAACATCTTCTTCCAAAGTAATATTGAAAAAAAGAATCAAAGTGGGCACTTTGTGACTTGTTAATGTGTGACATTAAATTGTCTAGGGACAGTCAGAGAAATGTGCAATGACTCGTTTTGTTCTGTCAGTTGTTGCTTATTTTAGAATAAGCATTTTTCCCTCATAAATCTATTTTTTGGGGGAATACTCTTGTAGCTAAAAATTTAGAGCAAGGGAAGAGGATATAATCTTTAAAGTCCTTCTAAATTTTTCAATGGAATGGATTAGGTTTACACTTTAATGAAAGAGGGTCATTGAGTTTTGTCTAGGGAATGAAAGGTTGAAATGAATTTTTAAACCTTATTTTATGATTTTTGATTTGGAAAACCTTGCAGCTGTTTCACTCCTTTCTCCTTGTCTTCTCATTTTTTTCCTTCTTTGTGATTGCTGTGGGCTTTTTTAGTTGTCCTCCTTTTCCCACAGACTGTTTCAGTAGCCTTGAACTCTAAAGTCCTATAGGCAGTCTGCTCATGAAAATAAAAACTGTTTCAAGCATCCAGAGCCTAAAAACCTTTCCTAAGAAGGCAAATCAGGCAACAAGTCAAATGAGAAGTTTAATGTATTCAGTCTCTTTTTCTATTTCCATTTTGGTTCGATTTTCATGGGTGTATGCATTTGGGGAGAATTCTAAGGAATTTCCTGCAGGCTTGTGTTCATATTACCCTTTTGATGTGAGGAGGCTAAGGAAGAAGGTATTTGTTTCTAAGAAGGGAGGATATAGTATTGTTGGCATGGATAGAATGCCAATAGAATTTCAGTGGGGTTATTTTTGTTGAAAAATATTTTCAGGCTGCAGCTCAGAATGCAAGGCTCAAGATATTCTAAAGATAAAACTAGATGACACTAAGGCATAGAGGCAAATTTAAGGTCACAGATATTATTGTGACTTGGTAGGATGAGAGCCATGACTAGAATATGGCTTTGTGAGGGCAGACCTAATTCAAAAGGAACAGGACAGGTAAAATAGAGAGGCTGAGATGTAGTAATATTATAAATTATCAAGATGTATTTCTTTGAGGAACGTCAGGTGTCAGAGAGGAGAAACATTGTAGAGAGCATCTGGGTGAAGATCAACAGAAGCATAAATAAAAGCCATATTGCCAACTACCTGGAGGAAAGAGGAAATAGATCATAAGCTTAATACTGAAACAAAATATGGTAGTGATAAGGGGTTTCAATTATATTATTTACTAGAGCTTTCTGATAAAAGCAGAACTAAAAATGTATTGAATTGTCTTAATAGTAATTTAATCCTTCAAAAGGTAGAGAAACCATCCCAGAAATTTTTTCATCAGATGCTTACCAATAGAGAGGAACTGTTTTGGGGGAAGAAAATGATGGGAACCTTGGAGGACATAACCACACTATCTTACAGTTTATGAGAGAGAAAAGAGATGGGCATACAATAGTATGACATTCACCTTAAAATTTATAAATGCTTATTGATTGATAAAATATTCATTCCAAGAGAATTCTATAAAGACTAAGAAATGTTTGTAAGGGAATCTCTAAGCATTTGAAGGTTCAGAGATGTTTCTTGGGATAGGGAAGATAATGACCTCAATCCTTGAGTTTGGCTTTGTCTCTGGACTCTTCTACTATCTAGAGAAGAAGAGAAGTTCTTAAATTAAAACTTCAAAGTCTAACATCCTGACATTTTTGTTCTGAGAGTATACCTTACATGAAAGATGACAAGGCATAGCTTTGACATCAGACATTAAAATTGGGAGACATATGAAATTCTTATCTAAAGCTGAGATTGAGGTCTGTGACAGATATTGAAGCTCCAGACAGGAAACTGAGTTTGCAGAAAAGATTAACATTGGCACTACTAATTAGCTTGGAGGGAGGACTTCACGATTGATTTGGATATGAGGGTAAATAAGGGAGAGAGAAGAGTCCATTATCTTGAGACTTGTGAACCTGGGATATTGGAAGAATTGGGTTCACTCAACAGAAATAGAACAGTTTGAAAGTGTGATTAATTTGGATATGTTTGTGGTGAGATAATAAGTTCTGTTTTAGACATGTTGAATTTAGGATGACTATGGCACATCCATTTGGAATTGACCAATATACAGTTGGTGATGTGAAATTGGACTTCAGGAAAATAACTAAAGTTGCATATATAGATATAGATAAAGGAATGGTCTATAAAGAAATATAGAAGCTTCTACAGAAGCTACTGAGGCTGCAGAAAGATGCTGTAAAGATAGAAAACAGGAACTTGGACAGAATCTGGGTGGGACCATTTATGACTAGGCATAGTGACACCAATTGTGATTTAGCACAAAAGAATGAGATAGAATATTTAGATAGGTAGAAAGAGAGCCAGAGGAGATCAGTGCCACAAAAGCTGAAGGAGGGGAGAGTACCTTGGAGAAGGAGGAAATAAACAATTTCAATTTCAGTCTCTTGGCAGAGACTACCAAGAGAAGAGATACTGGATAGCACAATTAAGTATCATAAATTTAGAGAAAAGAGTATCAGTTGAGTGGTAAGGTCAGAAATCAAAGTGCAAGGACATAAAATGTTTAATTCTGTCTTCCTCAGGTCTCATGGTATATAGGAACATGGAACCTTGGGACCCCATTTCTTGAGTCACCTTCCAGAGACTGAACTACAACAGTATTTTAATTCCTGCATTGCCAACTTAGTGTTCTCTAAATTTGTGCATACCCAAGATAAAGCTCTTCTTCCCTGATTCTGGTTCTGGTTCTATTCTCCCTAAGAAGATTCTGCAGTAGGGAATTTGGCTCATTATTGTTTAGCATTAATAATGCTAAACTAATTTATTATTATTATTATTTTTATCCAACTAGGAAGAAAACTATTTATTCCAGTATTCCCATTTCTTTCTTGGTTTATTGACAGGAAACTGACAATAGTTTCTCTTAATTGATCAGCCACAAAATGAATGCCTTTTAAAAGTGCTAAATAATAATGAGCTAGATTTTCCCAAAGCCAAAGCTCCTCTCTAGAAACTGGGTTAACTCTTTCAGCTCATTAAGGTATCATTTGTTCAAACACTTGCTAGTATCCCAAGTGTTAACACTTGTGGTCTGTCTTAATATACCCCAAATCAATGCCACATAATGGATTTCACACTAGTCAAGTCTAAGTTGGTAATTTTGTCTTAATGTAGATTGGAGTCCTAAAGCTTCAGTTATTTTCCATTTACTAGCAAATAACTCAAGAAACTATGGATATTGACTTCAAAGTTTTGGAAATGTGAATCTTTCAGCCTCTGGAGACTCACATCACTCTAAACTATCACACTGATTTCTTACATCAATTTACAAAGTCATATAACTTCAGGATGCTATCTAACAATGAGAAAGTAGCACAGGATTCCATTCCTGGAGTCTGTAATGAGATTAGGAAATAATAAAAACCCAAATTTGAATTATTCATCCTATGGCTGTAATTGAATGGCCTGGATACCACACAGCTGGAAAAATTCATTTTCACCTTATTCCCCACCCTCCTATTTCCAAAGCCCCTTCCACTCCCCAAAGAAGTAGTTCGTTCATATTATGTCTCCTTTGTAATCAACACTGAGAAATGTCACTTTGATTAAACACAACTTTGAATGACTAAGACCACAGTATAATAAATTCTCCAGAGCTATCTTTCAGAACAACTGATTGCTCTCCAGTCTTAATCCTCCAGAGTCTTATTTAATCAAAATGATGTTGCTAATTAAGGATTAAAACCTCCAAATAGAGTTAGAAAAAAGAAGGATTTTTCTTTCTCCTTTGGGCAGGTCAAGGAGGCAAAATCTGCTATAAGGAATTGAACAGTCCCTCACACCCCTAGTAAAACTGCATTATTCTCTGACATTTGGATTTAATCCAAAACAGGCTTGAGTGCTTTGTAATATTAACATAATTGAAAAGAATGAGTCTAACTTGGAAAGCTACATCCAGATAAGCAAGATTTGTTCTAAATTTTCTCACTTACTTTGTATGTGGGGTTACTGAGTTTAAAATTATATATAAGAGATACACATCAAGTTGCTCAAAATGGAGGATCCCTGCTCAGATTTACTGTCAATTATGGCTGAAACAAAAGTACTAGATTTCACTGGGACAAGCCCAAAGACTTCAGAATTGTGGGAGACTTGGGCCTAGACGTAGGGATTAGATCAGGAACGTTGAGTTGGTGTATTCAGAAGAGAATCGAAGGTAAGAAGCATTCATGGTAGTGTCACAGGATACTGAAGAAGTTGCCTTGGAATCTGTTTGCTGGTAGGCAGGAATAAACTGGGAGAACTAACAGGGATTACTTCCTGATGTGAAGAGGAAAAGAAAAATTGGAGGGGAGGGACCAATAGGGTGAGCTTGAAATAGCACCCCCAGATCCAAGAGTACTGGAAGAAGTTTGAACACAGGAGGCATAAGGTGAATAATTCCACCAGAAATACATCCACAAAACTCCATGACCTAGTTGAGAGAAGGGGAATGACTGTCTAGGTAAACATGAGGAGAATAATTTCTGCCCCTTTCTATGATTTTCCCTCACATTATTACTTCCCAACTGACATAGGTGGTTATACCATTATTTTGGGGGTGGAGGGGTGGGGGAGATTCTGTAGGAAGATTGGAGAGGGGATTGAAAATGATTTTCTCGACCCTTTCTGCTTCTGTTATTATGACTTCTTTGATTTTTAAAAATCAATTTCTGTCTGCTGGTGAATGAACAGAAAAAATATACTAGAACATGGGTTTATGCAATAACAAATTAGGATTAGCCAAAACAATTGATACTGAAAGTGAAGGTGGCCGGGTCCCAGGTTATATATATTTATGTAGATTCATAGAGATGGTCAAGATTCTAAGGAGCAAATTGCTCCCAGTAGTAATATTAAACCAGTAATTTCTATCTATCAAATGGCTTATACTAACAGCCTTCCATTAACAACTGTTACATATTTACATAGATATTTTAAGTTCATTATACCTTCATATTTTAAGGTAAATATTATTACAATATGGCATAGTAGATAGATAGCCTCAAAGTCAAGAATGCCTGGCATTAAGTCTTGCTTGATACACACTGGCTTTGTGACCTAAGGCAAGTCATTTAACCTCTTAGAGCTCTTAGTAAGCTCTTGATCTACCTCATATTGGCTGGAAGTGGGGTGGGGTGTGTGGAATGGTACAGAAGGAAGCTGAATCAGAGAAGTTGAAGCCAACGACTTCCTGGGAGAACCTTTGTCTTCCTTTAGATAAAGCCTCCTATGTTGTGGGTAGAAGGAAAGAAGTTGCATCATGGAAACACTGCTTTCTATCACAAGACTATATGATTCACTTCAACTGTGTTCAACAGCACCAAAATAGGACCAAACAAGGAACATGGTAGAAATAGTTGGGATTTAGAAAGGAATAAACTGCGATAAAACAAGAAGGCTAGGTCTTCAAGAGCACTGAACAGTGTAAAGTTGAATTAGTCAACTATAGGGTTAAGATTAGAGAGGGAAGAAAATGAGACCAGGGCAGGAGTGAGAGGCTGGGAAAGCAATGAAGGATGAAAGAACTGGAGGTTTCAGTATTAAGGGTTGGATTACGAACGGTGAGGTAAAGTGAGAGATGAAAGGATATGATCAGATGTGGGACTTTAAAAGTTTTGTATCACAGAATGGAACACATAAGAGACAATGAAATTAAGGGTACAGCTTTGTGTAGCTGAAATGAAGTGAAACTACAGATCATAAAAACTGAGGAGGTCAATGAACTAAGAAATTTTCAGGAATATTTACATGAAAAGTAACACCCCCCCCCCCTCCAAAGAAAAGGATAAGGGAAGAGGTTGGAGTGGAGAGGAAGACAGAACCAGGTACTGAATTCCTGGAGAAAACTAGGAGAATAACTTCTGGGGATAGTATATGACTCAATCATATCTGTATAGGGTTTTACAAGTGGATGGAATGAAGCTCCAAGGTGAAGAAGTTTCTGTGCAATGATGGTAAGATAAGGCTTTGAAAATGTCAGGGAGAAGCAAGAAGCACGTTAAATGTCTTCCCCCTAGCTTATTGTGTGGGGGAAAAAGACAGGGCAAGAAGAAAAACAATGTCTTCTGTTATTATAAGAAGGTGAAAGGAATGTGGGGTGAAGCAATAAAACATGGGACACTCTATAAAGGGGGGGCAAATTGAGATGAGGTTGTGGGAAGGGTAGGGTAGCCATAAATGAGGATGCGGGTATCAGGAGTGGTAAGAGAAGATTTTTCTTCTCCTTCTCTCTCTCTCTCTCTCTCTCTCTCTCTCTCTCTCTCTCTCTCTCTCCCCCTCCCTCCCCCTCCCTCCCTCTCTCTCTCTTTCTCTACAGCTTATGACTCTGAAATACAAGGATTCTGAGTGGAAGAAATAATTTGCTAGTCAGGGGTTAAGGGAAGGCCAGTTCAGGTATAGGCCTGGTGACCAGACAGCTCACTGGTGAGAACAAGAGGTCATTCACTGAGAGATCATTTTTTTTCCTCCTCCTCTTCTTATATCACTCATATTCCTTCTGCCACTACCTCCTCCTTGACCCTTGTCTCAAATGAAGAGGTAGCTCTTCTCAATAAGGCAAACCCTTTCTACCTACTCAAGTAATATATTACCCCCTATGTCAAACCTGCTTTCACTAATCTTCAATCTTTTCCTGCCAACTGACTACTTCCTAACTACCTATAAACAAGCCCATAACTCCCCCATTCTCAAAATACCCTTACTTTATCAGTTAGTCCATCACCTCTAGCTATAATCCTATATTTTACTTGGTGATAATATCAATTCCCATTTATTCTATTTTCATAACTATGCTAATAATTTTCAGATCTACTTATCTACACCTAACCCTAATCTCCCTTGTGACCTTGATTCCTATATCTCCACCTGCTTATTGGCTGCCTCAAACTGGATGTCATAGATATTTTTTGTCATAGATATTTTAATTAAACATACCCCAAAATGAGCTCATTACCTTCCCCCCACATCCCCATGCTGTGAATCCTCCTAACTTTTCTATTACTGTCAAGACCATCTATATCTTCCCAGTTAAGAAGGTTCACAAACTAGATGTCATCATTAACTCCTCACTCTCCTATATCAAAACTGTTGTCCAGGCCAATCAATTTGATATCTCTTGTATGCCCTCACCCTATCCTCTTTTGCCACTTCCATTGTCTTGGTTCAGGCTCTGATCATTTCACACCTGGGCTGTTGAAATAGCCTTCTGTCTCATCTTCTTTTCTCAAGTATCTCCTCCTTTCAGCCTATTATTTGCAGTGACAAATTGGTCTTAAAGTGTAAGCTTGACCACATGACTCCCCTATTTGATAAACTTGAGAGACTCCAGGATCAAATATAAAATCCTATGTTTGTCCTTTAAAGCCCTTCATAACCTGATCATTTCTTATCTTTCTTCTTCTACTCCAAGTACTTTGTGATCCAGTCACATTGGCCTCCTTACTATTCCTTATGCTAGATACTCTATCTCCTGACTCCATACATGATCTCTTGCTGTCCTTCATGTCTGGAATCGTCTCCCTATTTATCTCCTTCCTCTGGCTTTTGTCAAGTCTCAGCTAGAATTAAAGTTTCTACAAGATACCTTTCCTGATCTCCCTAAGTCTTTCAGACTGATTTCTTCAAGATAACACTCACTAAAACAATATCTAAAGGACCTTTCTATATGAACTTTTGAAGCAACCTAAAAGAACATCTCTATTTACCTACATTGCAAGGTTCAGGGGATGTCATCTGAGAAATGGAATAATGGGCAAACCATTAATGTGAATTTGAAGTTTCCCAAGAAGACATGTCCATCAGCAAGAAAGTGTCTATCTGGGCTCAGGTGAGTTCATAACCAGCAAAAAATCTTGTGTGTCTGTGTTGATTGGAATCAATCCCAGCCTTTTCAATGTATTAGCAGAATACTGCAGACTGATCTGAGACTTAATACTGCCATACCCTAACAATCCATGGTTCCTATACAGAAGCTTACAAGAAACTAGAAGCAAGTAGAGGCAAAGAACATCATAAGATGCTTGATTCTTCTAACTCAAAACTAGACAGGTTAGACTTTGGTAATTGTCATTTGTCTCAAGAGGGGAAGGTTCACTTGAGGGAGAAGCTCAGTCTAACAATCTACTCAAGTGGGATACAGAATGTGCCCATGGAGTAAAAAACAGAATCTCTCTCAAAATGACTCCTGCCATTTTTCAAATTGTTCTCAGAAGACAATTCCATCAAAATTAGACGACCCTTTAATGCACTTGAAAAAAAAAGTTAGTAAATGACATCATCACTAAATCTGGCATTTTCTTTATATTACCTATTGTGATGTAAGAAGACTCTAAAGTTGAAAATGTATGTAGACTTGAATGGAGTCCAGGATTCAAAGAGGGAGAGATAAAGAAAGAGAGTAGTCCATACAAAGCCAAGGAAAGTCATATGAAATTCCATGTGTAGAGAATAATAAGTAATTGAATCTAACTGGAACACAGAATTGAGAGGGGAGTCTGGAAGAATATATTGGACACAAGCTTGTGAAAAGCTTTAAATGACAAGCAGAGGTCTGTATTTATCCTAAAGGCTATAAAAAGCAGGTGGAAAATCCAGGTGGAGAAGTCTATCAGACAATTGGTAATGGGACAATAGAGCTCAGTAAAGAGCTAAGAACTGGATATGTATATTTCAGTCATTAATCAATAAGCTTGTAATCGAAGCCATGGAAACAGATTGATTTACAATAAGCTTTTATTAAGTACTTTTTACATGCCAGGTCTTGCATTTGGTGCTGAGAATGCAAAAATGAAAGTTTCCTCTTCCTCAAAGAGCATGCATTCTATTGAGTTGATGAGATCATGGAGATAGAGAATAAAGAGAGAGAGAAAAAAAAGATGACCTAGGACAGAGACCTGGACACACAAGCATAGGTGGTAGGACATGGATATTAGAAGGATATTGAGAGGGAACAATCAGAAAAGTAGCAGGACAAACAGGAAAAGTGAAGTGTCACAAATTCAGTTTTCCAGAAGACTTAATGACAACAAATAAATTAAAGTTCTTGGTGGGAACATAATAGATTCTTGATGAATGTTTATTGACTAATTTGAAATGGGTTGTCACTGAGAAATTTGGGCCTATGTATAGAGTTCAGTTTCAAGGGTGGACTAACAGACTTAGAGTATCCATAAGATGGCTGATGCTCCGACTTAGTGCACATTATGTCAGGGAAGAATACTGTGAATGTACATGATCTGTCTCATGGATTTCATGAGTCTTAAACTATGGTGATACCCTTATAAGGAGTGAATGTGCTCTGTGAGATTCAGGGAGATGGACCACATGAAAGTACAGCTGGGATTCTTAACTTTCCACCAGGGAGTATGCCCCCTGGGTTTGTGTATTTTGTTTTTTTGAACCAATCTTCTTTGCTTCAGCTATCTCTAGATAACTGGTATTCAGGGACAGATTCTTAAGGGTTCAAGTTTCCTTCCCTAGAGAGTGCCTTACTTTGATGCAATGGAAGAAGTTAAACCTCTGCAGTAGAAGCTGAAACAAACTGACTGATCTTATACCTAATGAGCAATAAGCACTTGCTGGTACCCAAGGCACTTCAACCTATGGCCATGGTAGTACTATACTATAATTTTGAAATGTGGGTCAAGAGAGGATAATTGAGCTAGTAAGAAGCAGATTTTACTAGCCCCAAATGGCAGTAAATGTGAGATGTGCTCAATCTGTTTAAAAGAAAGTGTTGCCAATTTGTGCTGCATACTTAGAGATTGTAAGTACCAGTAAGTCTTTGGAATCTGTTTGCATTGGCTTTCAGTCTCTGGAAGGAGATAGGGAAAACATAAGCAACATCTTAGTGGTAATAGACCAATTCACTTGGTATTCATAGGAATCCCCAGTGATGATCTAGAAAACTTCTAAAAGTGCCAAGGTGTTGTGGGAAAACTACTTCTCTATGTATGGCTTCCCTTTCAGGATTGAACCTGATCAAGACAGAGACTACAAACAAACTCCTTAAGGAAGCAGTAATCTTGGTAGGAATCAAGAAGTCTGGAGCCACTCTTTACCACTTTCAGGGAATTCCACAGCTTGAGTATTTCAATTACACAATACTAAACATGTTGAGAACCCTGACACCTTAACAGGAAACCAAGTAGAGTCAACATGTGAAATTGCTAGTACATGAAAACAAGGAATACATACATTCAAGGAATGATGCTATAGGTTTTACACTATATTGATAATTTTTGAGAGTCAAGCCTGCCCATTCATTTATGCTTTGGAGTTTTAGAATATGGAAAAGATGGAGAGAATCATAATCAGTATGTTCTCAACTAAGTGACAGCTAAAGAATGCCTGCTGCTTTAGTGGTGGTCTCAGCTCAGAAAAACTGTGATAGAGAAAAGCAATAGGATAATACGTGAGTATTTTGTCATGATTTTAAGTGATATGAGAGTTCTGCTAATGAATCTTGGGGTGCATGGCAGACTGATGGAAAGTCATCCATATGAAGGAGTTGAAAGACTGGGAAGCATAGTTGTCTAGCAAATAGCCCCAGAAAATGTTAAAGGATCCATCAAGACAATAGATCCATCACAACCATCTATTGGAGAATTAAAAGGACTCCTTGGTAAGTTGTTTTTGTCATTTTGTTCTTCATTCTCATTCTTGAAGGGGACCATGACATCTGGATGATGTTGTGATTTGCAGTGAATTGGATTTAAATGATGGAGGGCTGTGCAAAGGCAACAATCTCACTCTTCCAGAGCCATCTGGGTCCAGTGGCAAGATATACAAAAGTACAGATGGAGATGGTGCTGGATGTTTAAGGCAATTTGGGTTAAATTACTTGCCCAGGGTCACACAGCTAGTAAGTGTCTGAGGTGAGAATTGAACTCTGATCCTTCCAACTTCAGGGTCAGTGCGCTATTGACTGTGCCACCTAGATGTCCCTCCACCTTGGCAAGTAGAAGGAAAAGAAAGTCACCAAGTGGACTCTAAGAAGCAGTCCATGATCAGAAATCTACATAATTTTAGAGAGACTGTCTAAGCTTGATAATTATTCAAGTACCTACTCAGGTGAGAAAGCACATGAATACTAACTGGTTCCGTCAGAGAAATCAATTAAGTATATGCTGGTCCTGAAGGTGTCCCTAGTCCTTGTACAGTCAGAAGTAAAGGCTTGATATAGGAACAACCCCTTTTCAATATGATATTCTAACTGTGGAGACACCTGGGTGACAAAGGGAACCTAAAGAACTTGTAGAGAGTGATAATCATCCTGAGTCAGATCAAGATTAAGGCTACAGGCAAGGGTATCTATGGATAATGAGCCCAAGTGTTCCTGGTCAAGGTGTCAACCCTATTAGTCCAGTGACCAAGCTCACTAATCATGTTTTATGAGAAAGGAGAGAAGCAGCTACTGATGTAGCACTACTCATTACAGTGCATATCTATGTTTGAAATGTAACTGAAATGTCCATTCTTTTGTGTTGTATAAAACCAATGTATTTGCTATGTAATGTGATTTTGTTGCTTATGTTATACATCTTTGCTATTCATGCTATTTTGCCTAATTTGCTATTCATACATATTGGTGGCTAATGGCATACTACAGAGAAGACTAATCTTGAAGTCTGGAAGAGGTGAGTTCAAATTGTGACTGATGCTTACTAGCTATGTGAAACTGGGCCTCTTTATGTCTCAGTTTTCTCATCTGTAAAGTGAGGATCACAATAGTATCTTTCTCATAGAGTTGTTGTAAGGATTTTGTGAGAATCTATGCAAAACATTTTCATATCTTTACTCTTCCTCCAATTGCTACTACAGATAACAGAATGTGCACTGGATGGGAGTTAGAAGCATATTTCAATAATTAGAATTAACCCCAAATAATCTATAATGTACTAGGATGTAGCAGAGCCCCAGTGACATTTATGGATCTTCAGGTCACATATACAAACCAATTTTCATTCAGTGATCTAAACATTCATTTTCTTAATATTTGTTGTTTACTGATGAATACATTCTCCTTGATCTCTTTGATTAAAGGTCCTGAAACACCAATTAAAAATAGTGCATGCCTATTTTATAGAACAATAAAAATGTTTCATTGAAGTTATGGGGCAATTAAAGTCCAATTGAGTTAAATTTGGGAATATTATATTGAAGGCCAAAGTAATCTCCATCAACTGTAAATTTTAAAACCTTAATTCAATTTGCATTAAATAATAGTATTTAGCCAAATAGTTTCTATGCCGTAAACCATTAAGTTACATACCAGGTAAAAAAAGACATTAGTTTCTTTGGTCCATACTCCTGAGGTCTGTAGGAACTTAGCGGACAGACTATGGTCCTTATTCCTCCAGTTCCAAGACAGGTTGCCATTAGTCCTAAATAGAACAGGATATTTTGTTCCTTTTTAGGTAGACTGTGAATCATATAGTGGTAATCTACATAGAAATCTTCTGAGGGAAAAGCAACAACAGGTAGCATAGCAGTACCTGTGGGCAAAGCAAAATGAAAAATTAATGAGGTTTGAACAGTCAATAAGTTATCAAACAAATTTTAAGTTTTATTATTCCTTCTTTAGGACAACAATTCTAATAATTTTTAAAAAATCTCTTAGAACACCATGTTTCTATAAACCCTTGGACACTCGGGGGCCTCCAAAAGTGAAAATTAGGTAAGAAAAATTCCTTGGGAGGAGTATTAACTATCTTAAAACTATTTTATTGATAGTTTTTTTTTCCCTTTCTTCATCATAGTAACTTTCTGTTTACTTAAACCCTGCCTTGCACAAAAAGAACCCTCCTTTATAACAAACAGGTATAGTCAAGCAAAAGAAATCAACACATAGACCATGTAAAGAGGTGCTTTGACTTTTCAGGGGTGCTAAATTTACTAATTAGATGAATGAGAGAACTTGATTGACTTAAGGTATCTCAGACACAATTCTCAGGATTGAAAAATGCATCAAAGATTAGTTTTCTCCAGCTTGAAATGAGTCCATAGGCATGCCCTTTGCATCCCTCTATTTCCTTTTTTTCTGATTCTTTCCCACTTTTCTGTCTCTTTTCTTTTCTCATATACTGGAATTCAGTATTAGCTATTGACCCACGTTGTACTGGAATAGGGTTAATGAAATGACTTGAATAACACAATGTTGTAATATAAGCAGGGTGGTGGTATAAAAGGCATCAGAGGTGGGTTATCCTTTGATTTGTCCTTCAGGGGGCCTATATTTTTAGGTACTTTTTTTGTTTCAAGTCACTGTAACTCTCATCCCTTCTCTGTTCTTCCATAACTACTTAAAGTCAGTACAACACATATTTAACAGTTTCTCTTTGCTTCAGACATGTTAATTTTGTTCCTGCAGCTAGATTGTAAGCTCCTTGAGGTCAGAGAATGCATCATGGGGTTCAGTGTTTATCCACCCTGATACCCTAGCCCAGTGGCCAGGTATGTAGTAAACATAGAATAAATGCTAATTGTGTGATTATCATTACCACTCCTCTTTCAACCTAGTGTGAAAAGGCACTTTCAGGATTATGCGGAGACTAGTATTTTTCATACCTATTTCTTTGGGACTCATCTGTCTCAGCTGACAATAGTGGTAGAGACCTTTGTGAGTATCAAGACTCATCCAGTTTAGGAGATATTCTGATGATATTTAGAGGGATATGTAGAATATTTTTAGGAGGACAGAACAATAGTCCTAATGGAATCGGAGAAATATAAACAGGCCTATCTTGGAGAAATGAGAAATAGTGAATGAGTGATAGTCTGTTGAATTCTGAGTTAATTATTGCCATTTATGGCCTAATCATTTGCCAAATGTTTTAGTAAACCCTAGCTTCTTAAACTATGGTTGCAACTCCATTTAGGGTCATGTATCTGAATGTGGAGGGGTCACAAAATTTTGGCAACAATACAATGTTATGTATACCTATTTGTATGCCTAAGATAACCTGAGTTTCATAAAAATTTCTTAGGCGAAAAGAGATTGAAAGTAGAAAAAGTTTAAAAGCTCTACTCAAATGACCAGACCAAATGTCCCTAAAATACCTTATCCTGTTAAATAGCAATAATTCTTATTTATGACAAATATTTTCTTAAAATTTAATGCTTTGATCAATCTATGATCTTAGTGTATTCTCTCCAATATTATAAATTGCAATGCCTGTACATTTTCTCATCTGACCAGAAAAAACTATTCTGAAAAACAAAGGAAAAGTCCAAAAAAGGCAAAAATAAATCTATTCTTGATGAAGATTTAGCTACAATTTAAATAGATGTTTATAGTCTTCTTCATATTTTCTTACAAGTCCCACATGGAGGCTATATCCAGCTTAGCTGAAGCTTTCCTCATAATCTTTTATTATCTTAGAGATTATCAAGTCTATTGTCTCTTGTTCTCTCTACAGAATTCCCTACTCCATTTGCTGATCATATATATATATATTATATATATAATATATATATATATATATATATATATATCTGTGGGGGTTTTTTGACCACTTTTCACTATACATCATTGTTGGCTACATGCTGCAAACTAGGCAGTATAGCATAGTAGAGAAAGGACTAAATTGGTACTTAGAAGATATGGGTTTGAATCCGGCTCTGCTAGTTACTAGGCATGGTACTTTAAGCAAGCCTATTAGTCTCTCTGTTATATCATCTTTGAGCTTATGTAGACTCTGGCCTTCCTCTCCTAATGCCCATATGCACTACCCTGTATGGTTCCCAGAACAAAGACCTCAGAGGCCAAGGGTAGCCCTGAGGGATTGATTCTAAGGCTTTAGCTTATGAGCCCCCACCAATGTATTTTCCCCTTGATAATCATATGATACTGATTAGTCAGCCAAAGCTAATTTGCTTTTAGAAAGGGATAGTTATTATGAGGTAGAACTGGAGAGTTTGCATGAGAAGGTTAGGATCAGATTAGTATAAGCAAAACCAGAGTAAATTCTGATTTTAAAGAGGTGGATAAGGAAGGAAAAAAAGACATTATTTAATTTCATGGAAGAAAACTCAGATTATAACTCTAAATAAGAAAGAATTAAAGTTTTTAATTAAAATAAAGTAAATAGATAGTAAACCAAAGCCCAATAATCTGTTGCATATGTATGTGTGAGTATACACACACACACACACACACACACACACACATATAAAATTCCAACAGAGACACATGCAGAATGAAAGTGATGAACTCATCAAAAAATCTATTAAGCTTCAGGGCATTTTAAACAACCAGAATTGAGATTATGATTTTAATCAAGACAACAGTAAAAATTGATAATGTCAAAAAAGATTAACAGGGAAACTTCATAATGTTTAAAAGGCAAAAGAGACAATGAAAAAAAATCTAATATGTACAAATACATATATACTAAATGACACCTCTATGAAATCTTAAAGGAATAACAAAAGGGCATTGAGGGCAATGCAATAATTTTAAGAGAGCCGAATATTTCTCTTTCTGTGCTGAGGTAAATCTTAACAAATAAGATTTACAAGAAAAAAATATAAAAATGAACAGAATGAGGGGAAAAGTAGAATTGAATAACCTTTGGCAATTTCTAATGAGTTATTAAAGAACATAACTATATTTCATTCCTACAATCATATTTTTATAAAACATTGATCATGTATCCCCACATTTTTTAAAGTACAGATAATAAAACTTTCTAGAAAATAACAGAAGCAAGTTTTTTGTGCTGCTGTTTTTTAGAGCTAGTTCTGAGGGTCTGTGAGTTTTTGGTGCTTCCAAGGTGGTATGATCTGAGGAGAGGTGTGCTCACTGCTCTCCCTGGCCTGTGCTCTGATGTTTTACCCAGAAAAGGAGCCTTGCTCCCTTGGCAAATGCAAGTGGTTTGGCTCCTTTTGGCCCTGGAACTGGGACTAGGTTCTCGCTCTTCAGTAGCCACAAGTACTAGAGCTCCTTTTTGCCTTAGAACTAAGACTGGAGGCTTTGCTCCATTGTGAGCCACCACAAACATGCTCTCCACCCTGGAACTGTGACCAGGGTCCCTGTGTCTCTGCCCACAAGTGCTAGTAATTTCTCTTTGCCCCTAGAACTCTGATCCAGACCTTCCTATGGGTTAAAGCATCCCAGGTTACTACACCTAGTGCTAGCAGAAGGTCCCCGTGTGTAATCTCTTTGCTGATCAGTTGTCTGACCCCTTAACTTATCTGTGGGCTTGAATGCCCTAGGCTGCCCCTGATGTAGCTGGTCTCCAAGACTACTACAGGTATTGCCATGATATGTGTTGCTCTCTGGGACAAACCCCAACCCCAGGTCACAGACTTCTCCTGCTGACCTACTAAATTGTCTTGGACTAGAAAAATGTCTCATCCCAACCTTTTGTTGATCTGCCACTCCAGAATTTGATTTGAGGCATTAAAGTTGTTTGGAGGGGAATTTCAACTGAGGGAGAGTTCAGCCTGAGTTGCTGCCTGTGCTCCATTAGCTTGGCTTCTAAGGTTTCTTTGCTCACAGGTTACAAAAAACTTCATTAGAGTGATACAAATCAACCCAAAGCAAATACTATAAATGTAAATCAGTTTAATAGTTCTACTTAAAACAGATGCTGTGGTTAGATTATGAGGAAACAGGAAGGGTATTATCAAAGACAAGGAGGTCTCGATAGTTGATCAGGAGAACAATGAGATCTATTTACTTTCTTGGGAAAGAAAATAGTAAATAAGAATTTCAAAGGGGCATTTAAATTTGTTTATTCTCTTGGGGAAAGTAAATAGGCACTGTCTGGCTTCAGTTTGAAGTCTTTGAGCAAAAGACTCCTATTAATTCAGGTTCTCATAAAATCCATTTGGATAATAAGGCAGCTCCATCAAATCTAGGTGATCCATACAGTCATATTAACCATATACATATATACACACATACATGCATAATGTGTGTACACATACACACATATGTATATGTATATGTATATGAATGTATGCATATAAATAGGAACGTGACACAGGTTGGCACTTGTTATTCTCTTGTGTAGTGGAACCCCAAGAAATCCAAAAGATTCCAACCCCCTCCACCAACAGAAATACAGCTCTGTCTCCCATCTTTGGGATGAGGTATGGCAGAGCATTATAAGCAATACCAAGGTCTGCAAGATGATATGCAGGATAGGGATGGATGCTGCATATCCTATGGATACCCCATTTTTTAAAGAACCCCTTCTAGTTATCTGGCCCTTTTTGCATTTTCTCTTGCTTTGTAATTCCCTCCCGTCCTTTGTTTTGTAAAGATACGAAAGACCAGTTCTTCTCTTACTCCAGTGGGACAGTAACCATAGTGATCTTTCCCCCAGCCATATATTCCTCTTTGCCAATAAATCTCTTCTTATTTTACAAGATTCGTGGTAAGCTTCCATTTCTTTGGGTGAGGTAGCCCCTGATCTAGGTTGCAAGTCCCTCCAACACTTTTTTGGCTACCTAGAAACTCGATCCCTCACCATCTTTACTAACACAGACTTCCTTAATATGCACTTGGTATGATCTAGCTATTTTCAGAAATTGTTCTCCATGCCATTTCAATAAGTGCTTACTGAATGAAAATTATTATATCAAATTGAATCCCAAATGGCAGAATAGATCAAAGTTATTCATTGAGCCTATACAACAACAACAACAACAACAACAACAACAACAACAAATCAGTTTGTGATAGCTTCTCTTTACCTACATCCACCAAAAAATTTTACTTTTCAATAGATCACATTAGTCTTCAACAACATTTTCCCAGAACTAGAAGCCTCATTTCTCATAATTGTGGATAGATCAAAGAAGTCAGGAGCCATTGTAGTCTCTTTCCATCCTTTGCCACTTTTCTATATCACATGAGGCATGTTTTAGATAGTAAAAATGGGTATTTTCATGAAGTAACTTTGAATTTCTCCACTTTCCACTTGTCCATAATTCACAAAATATTACTTCTTATGCATTGTTCAATGGTGTATAGCTTATTAGGTGAAAATCCCTATTATGAAAACCATCATAAAATGGAAGTCTCCTTGTATTTTTTTTTGCATTGTCTCTAAATATCCTTTATCACAGACATGAGTTTATCAAATCTTAAGCTATACCGAGAATAATAGTGTGCTGTCATTATGTAGTGACTGTTAACCATATTTGTACTATAGCCATGAAAATAAATGCAAACATTTCACAACTTCTTAAAAACAAAAAAAGAACTTTTCACCAACTTCCTCCTAAATACTTATGTACACAGAGTATAAGAAAAAACATTCTTTATCAAAACAGCCTAATTCAGACTGAGAGCAGGGTGGCAATAATGTAAGCTTAAAAACTAATTTTAAAGTATACATCAAATTTTAAGAAATACAACACTAACCTACAAAATGTAGAAATGAACAAATATAAACCAGTTTTGTCCTTTCCAGGCAAGTGTCTGCCAGCCATCCCACAAACACAGGTGTGAGCATGGAAGTCCCAATGAAACTGAGGTTCACAATGACTGCCTGGTAATTGTGGTAGCCTAGCTTTACAGTACAAAAAATAATCATATTACAGACGATAGCAAAAAAAGTAAACCTTTCACACAACTCCACCAGCAGCAAACAGATTCGAGCTTGGAGTTTTTTCTTGGTCTCTGATAAAGTGAAGTTGCTGACATCCCTTTTCTTCTTCTTCTCTTTTTGGTAGTTTAGATGAAGTTTCTCCTGAAGTTTTTTAAAGTCTGTAACAGGCATGACTAAACTCGTCGAATAAGACAAGCATGAGTGGCTGAAACTTGTGTTTTTTCCTCCTGTCCTCTAATGAAATAAGATCTTTGCTTTGAATTTCACGCCTCCATGCTACAATTTTGTAGTATTCTTTGCACATTAATGTTATTCATTTTGGTGATCTGAGAGTACAATATATGCAAGTATTTGAACTTCTATTGTCACCCAGCAGTGTCTAAATCTGATTTGTTTGTTTAATTAGTTTATTTTTACTCTTCCCTTCCTCCCCTAAATTATATTGAATTACATGAATCCAGTCGAATATGTGTGGGAACTCATCTGCTTTACACTGATAAAGGTTTAAATAGTGAGGCAGGTGAAGCAATATTTCAGGAGAATTTGAATAGTAGATCGAGAAATAATTTGAGTCTAATAATTTCTGATACTTTAATTAAAAAATCCAGAACAGTGCAAAGAAACAAAGAAAATCTGTTTTGGAGAGTGTGATATCTTATCATTATTACATTTCTTTTTATTTTTGGTTGAAATTTAGATAAGAAAGTTAATTAGGTAACAAAAATGCTAGTATTTTAGGTGACTATCTGCATTTATAATAGAGCAATTTGAGTTCATTAATGAAGTGGGAAAATATTAAGCAAAAGGTAATGTTTGAATGTTATTATAAACTAGTGGCAAGGAATAAAGAAACAAAGATACTTTTGGATAAGGGATTATAGTGTCTTTGGTCATCTAAGTGAGTGGATAATGGCATGCAATTTTAGAAGGTAGGAGTTTACCAATAGAGCCAAATATCAGTAAGGAGAAAATACTTTTAATTTCAAGGTATAACTATGAGTCTATGAGAAGGAGAGTAGCATGTAGACTTAGTAGCTACATAGGAGTTATATGGAACCAGCTAGCTGTATCAGGACCAAAGAATTTAGTTAGAGTTTGTCTGTGATGAATCAGTATAAAATCTTCAGCCAATGGGTCACAGGGTACCCTCCTCTACTAAGGGACCCTAGCTTTGGGCTCAAGCAGATGGTGTTCAATCTCAGGGGGAGCCTGATCTTTATTATTATTATTTTTTAAAAAATAATAAACACTTTTATTTAACATTTTAAGTTCTAAAATTATACCTCCTTTCCTCTCCCCCCTTCCCCCTCCCTGAGGTGGTAAGCAATCAGATACAGATTAAATATGTGCAATTATGTAAAACATTACCATATTAGTCATTTTATATGACAACTTGAATTAAAAAAAGAATGAAAGAAAGTGAAAAATAGCATGCTTCAGTCTGTGCTCAATCAACATCAGTTCTTTCTTTGGTGGTGGATAGTATGCTTTAATAATTAGTCCTTTGGGATTGTCTTGGATCATTGTATTGCTGAGAATAGTTGTCATTCACAGTTCTTCATCAAACAATATTGCTGTCTCTGTGCACAACGTTCTCTTGGTTCTATTCACTTCACTATACATCAGTTCACATAAGTCTTTCAAGGCTTGGGGCAGCTAGGTGGTACGGTGGATAAAACATCAGCTCTAGATTCAGCAATATTACTAGTTGTGTGACCCTGGGTGAGTCACTTAACCCTTATTGACCTAAAAAAAAAGTCTTTCCAGGACTTTCTGAAAGCATCCTGCTTGTCTCTTTCTTTCTTCCTTTCCTTCCTTTCCTTTCCTTTCCTTTCCTTTCCTTTCCTTTCCTTCCTTTCCTTTCCTTTCCTTTCCTTTCCTTTCCTTTCCTTTCCTTTCCTTTCCTTTCCTTTCCTTTCCTTTCCTTTCCTTTCCTTTCCTTTCCTTTCCTTTCCTTTCCTTTCCTTTCCTTTCCTTTCCTTTCCTTTCCTTTCCTTTCCTTTTTCTTTCTTTCTTTCTTTCTTTCTTTCTTCTTTCTTTCTTTCTTTCTTTCTTCTTTCTTCTTTCTTTCTTTCTTTCTTTCTTTCTTTCTTTCTTTCTTTCTTTCTTTTTGATGGGCAATGAGGGTTAAGTGATTTGCCCAGGGTCACACTGCTAGTAAGTGTCAAGTGTCTGAGGCTGCATTTGAACTCAGGTCCTTCTGAATCCAGGGCCAGTGCTTTATCCATGGCATCACCTAGCTGCCCCTGCTTGTCATTTCTTATAGCACAAGAATATCCCATTATCATCATATACCACAGCTTGTTTAGCTATTTGCCAATTGATAGGCATTCTTTGATTTCCAATACTTAGCCACCCCAAAAAAGTGCTGCTATAAATATTTTTGTACAAATAGGTGTTTTTCTCTTTTTTGGCATGTTTTTGGGATACAAACTTAGCAGTTCTATTGCTGGATCAAAGGGTATGCACAGTATTATAGCCCTTTGGGCATAGTTCCAAATTGCTTTCCACAATGTTTGGATCAGTTCACAACTCCACCAACAATGGATTACTCCCAGTTTTCCCACATCCAACATTTTCCTTTTTTGTTATATTTGTCACTTTTATAGGTATGAGGTGGTACATCACAGTTGTTTTTATTCTAATTTCTGTGATCAGTCGTGATTTAGAGCACTTTTTCATATGACTATATATAGCTGATTTTATTTGTCTGAAAACTGCCTATTCATATCCTTTGGCCATTTATTATTTGGGAAATGACTTTTGTTTATTTTTGTAAATAAATTTGACTCAGTTCTGTGTATATCTATCTCTATCTTTACCTCTATCTCTATTTCTATCTATGTAGAGAGAATATATTATATAATACAATTATACTATATTTATATATAATTAATATGTACTATATAATAATATATCACATATATAATTAATGTATTATACAATATAATTATTATATTATATATTTTTATATATTCTCTATATGTTACAAAAATTCTTTCCCAGTTTTATTCTTTCCTCAAAATATTGGTTGTATTGGTTTTGTTTGTGCAAAAGCTTCTTAATTTTATCTAATCAAAATTATCTGTTTTACATTTTGTAATATTCTCTATATCTTCTTTGGCTCTAAATTCTTCCCCTGTCCATAAATCTGACAGAAAACTATTCCATGCTTTCTTAATTTCCTTATGGTATCACCTTTTATATGTAAATCATTTACCTATTTTGATCTCATTTTAGTATACACTGTGTGATGTTGGTCTGTACCTAGTTTCTGCCCTACTGTTTTCCAGTTTTCCCAGCAATTTTCATCAAATGATGAATTTTTGTTCCCAAAACTTGGATCTTTGGACTTATCATATACTAGATTACTATAGTAATTTGCTATAGTGTAATTTATACCTATTGTATTCCACTGATACACCACTCCATTTCTTAGCCAGTACCAGATTGTCTTGATAATTACTACTTTTTAATACAGTTTGAGACCTGTTACTGCTAGACTGCCTTCTTTTGCATTTTTCTCATTGATTCCCTTGATATACTTGAGCTCTTTTCTTCCAGCTGAATTCTGTTATTATTTTTCTAGCTCTATAAAATATTTTTGATAGTTTGATTATTGCTATGGCACTAAATAAATAGATTAATTTAGGTAGGATTGTCATTTTTAATATATTGAACTGCCCTACCCATGAGCAATTACTATTTTTCCAATTGTTTGGATCTGACTTTATTTGTATGAAAAATGTTTTGTAGTTGTATTCATATAGTTCCTGGGTTTGTCTTGGCAGGTAGTTTACCAATTATTTTATATTGTCTACAATTATTTTAAATGGAATTTCTCTTTTTATCTTCTGACACTGGACTTTGTTGGTTATATATAGAAATGCTGATGATTTATTTGGCTTTATTTTGTATCCTGTTACTTTGCTAAAGTTAATAATTTAAAGTAGTTTTTTAGTTGATTCTCTAGGATATCATCTGCAAAGAGTAATAGTTTTGTTTCCTCATTGAATATTTTAATTCCTTTAATTTTTTCTTCTCTTATTTCTATAGCTAGCATTTTTAGTACAATATTAAATAATAGAGGTGATAATGGGCATCCCTGCTTCACCCCTGATTATATTGGGATGGCTTCTAGCTTATTCCTATTACAGATAATGCTCACTGAGTAGCCTGATCTTTAAAGAAAAGAGATCAGACTTTTTTATTATTATTATAGTTTATGACAACACACTAGGAGTCTCAGATTAAAACTCTTGGAGAAAAACTCTAAGGCATAATGTGGGGTTGACATGTGACTGCAGTTCCCCTGAAAGGGATTCACAGGGTTTCCTCAAAAAATATACTCAACTTGCAATGTAAATCAGATATACGACAGCTATTTACTTCCTCCACATCAAAATAAATGCTTAAAACACAAAAGACACATAGGCACACATTTACAAAAAAAACTTAAAATATGAAATAGTAAACCAAATTGAAATTTGTGTCCTCAAGTGTCTACACATAAATTACCAAAGTTTAGGCAGCAGATAAGACGAACTGGAGGTCCTAATGCAAGGGGTTACTATAACCTAATACGCACTACTGAGATGTAGTGAAATGACACTCATAAGTAGACAGTAACTCTGGATGGGCATGACTTATTTAAAAGAAAAAGGATATATAAAAAGGTTTGTGGTGAGTGTATAATTGTATTTTAGGAAAGTATATTAATTTTAGGAAACATGAGACCTAGAATAGGAAAAGCATGATCATGAGTGTTTAGATAAAGGCCAAAGGAGAGAGAAACAGAATTGATTTTGTCATTAAAGTATACAATAAAGTAGACCACTTAGAAAAAAAAACAAACAAAGATATGGAGAGTTTAGAAACAGATCATAAGCCTGGCACGGAGACATCATATGGGAATGATAAAAATTTTAGTTATCTAGATATCTGCCAGAGGTTTCTCTTTTCCTAAAACAGAAAAATAGTAGGGAGGAACTGATTTCTGGGATGGAAAGGGTAGGAACATTAAAGGAAAGTGATAACTCTACTTCAGAATTTGCAACAGAATAAAGAGAGAACATCTGGTCTTATTCTGACATAAAATCTAGATTTGGGGAAAACACATTTCAAAAGGTTCAGGAGAAATATATGTAGGATTCCATGGACTAAAATTCTGGGCCAGCCCAGGAGTAAAAGGAGATGCTTTTATATTTTTGGAATTGCCATTGTTGGCCAGATGAGGAAGGGGAAAATAAATTATCTCCCTTCTTTCAGGCAGAATCTAAGTGCTTTGGAGTATCATGCAATACTTTCAGGCCAGAGGAAGAAGAGAGTAAAGAATGGACTTTATCTTTCCTTTTAAAGTCTACTAAGTAGGTACTTCTGGACTAATTAGTTTTGATGTAGCTCCTTCCCTCTGTTGCAATCATGTTGAATGAAGGATTACTACACCACTGTTTAGTCCTTCATCAATGATCATGCTTTCACAAGTGGCCAAGGGAGCTCAGCTCAGTTCCATGTAGATGTCCTAGGGGATACCTTAGCTAGAGCAGATCAGGACATGTGTATTGGGCACATCTGATCTTCCCAGTTACACTAAATCCTCTGGTTTAAAGGGTATGGAATGTTAGTCACTTTCTCCATATTTTGCCACATTTCTTTCCAGAATTATTAAACCAATTATTAGCTTCACCAACAGTGTGTCCATTTTTACAACCCCATTTTTGGTCATTTTTGTCAATTTTTGGGTGTTACATGAAATTTCATAGTTGTTTTAATTTGCTTTCCTCTTATTCTTAGTAATTTATAACATTCCATTCTTTTACATGCTTGTTAATAGTTTGCAATTCTCTTTTTGAGAAGATACACAAGCCTCTTTTTGTTAATTGTATGTTAGGATATTTGTGATTGTTGATGAGATTCTAAATGAAACTCTTATTTAAGTTCATAATCAAAATGAGTTCATAAGTAAAAATAAAAAATGTATCTAAAATAAAATTTAAACAGAAAATGTAGGAGATCTTCTACTTCTCTTTATTCTTGGGTTTCCTTATCAACCCACAGTCAAATTCAAGCTATGGTTGAAGGATGGCCTGCTCACAGAGAAAATCTGGATTAGTTACTAAAAATGGGATACTTAATGGTATGATTTTTCATAATTCTGACAAATAGCCCTATCAAGAAATACAAATAATTTATCCAAGTGTAAAGTCACTCTCCAATCCAACTTTAATATTTGAACTATTTACATTTGACTAGAAATAATAATGTAACATACACTTAACAAAATAAATAATTATTTATTTGCCAGTATCTAAATGTTTTCACCCATTTTGGTCCTGCAAAATATTATTTTAGCAACATGAATGTCATTCTTAGTCTGCTGACTCTGATCTGTATAATTGCATTAAAAGTTTTCAAAACCTTTTTGAATTTTCCATATTTGTTATTGTTACATTATATATATGGGCAGTCTTAGAGTTGCAGTTACTATCTGTCCATAAATTGACATTTTTCTCCTGATATATGGAATGAGAGTTTTAAATAATAGAAGTGTTTACTCATTACTGCTCCTGGGGCATTCTTGAATTTTCTCCATGTCCTGTTCAGTAGGCTCAAATTGAGAGCTGTCCTTAACCCTGTCTCTGAACTTCAAAGACTTTCCAAAGCCAGAAATTACACTGGGTAGTGCTACAACATGAGGAAACTTTTGTGTTCTTTCATTTCTGTTAATATTTCACTATGTCTCAAACTTATGTTTTGAGTAAACTGCTGAATATCAACTTTTGAGAGTTAGATGCTTTATCACAGCAAAAAAGGAATTGACACAACACAGATTTTAACATAATTATCAACTCACATTTAAGCTTTAGGATTATTTGTTTTTTTTTTCTTTCTAAAATAATTCAAGTTTATTTGCTTTCTAAGGCTTACAAAGCACTTTCCTTCCAACAATTCCATGAAATATGTGTAATTTAAAATTCTAAATGTGGGTCCTAATCTGTCTCCCCAGTTTTGGGGGAAACTGACTAAAATCACTAATAAAACGAGTTTAGGTTTTTAAGGGTTTATTGAAAGATAGAAAGAAAAAGATTGAGAACAGAATTCCTACAGCCTGGCAATCCTAACTTTCCTCAATTATTCTGTATAGTCCTTTCCTGAACTCTTCTGTGTAGTCCTCTCCTCAATTCCTCTGTTTAGTCCTCTCCCACCACCACGATGAAGTCAGGAACCAAAAGAGAGATAACTCCTCAACCAGCTTCCGCTTCCTACTTTGTGTGTCCCTCCCAGAAATGGGAGGCTTCTCAAGTTGATTGGCTGGTAGCACTGATAGACAGTACCCATGAGCAAACGTCACTTCCTGATGCCAAGGAAAAGCCACATGTCCTTGCCTACAGAGGCATTCTCCTCATGGTGGAGCTTTCTTATAGTAAGTCTCCAGCAAGTGGCATCACTCCAATCATTACAGTTGCCCCTTTGGTTTCATTTGAAAAATGAATGAGTTTGCTCAATGAAACAACCAAAAATAATATCCTATGCTAACTAACAATATGTTAATAACAATATGGAAAAGGGAGAGAGGAAAGTTTTGTCCAGAGGGGCAGTCCCTCATGAACTGGACTTTGACATTGGTCTTACAAAGGGAGGGCCTCTGCAGAGAGTACGTTACAGATGGTGTATATTATAACAGAAGGAGAAATCAAAACCAACAAAACAAAACTGTTCATATAAAGTCTCTGAGTTCTCTTGTCTTCTTGGAGTCATAAGATGTTATCAGGAGGAAACTGGACTCTGGTCCAGAAAACTGGGCTCTGGAAAGCTGGATTCTCTTCTTTAACTGTTTGAATTGCTGGATTTTTACTAAACCTTAGCATAGTGTTGTCAATGATCAAATTAATACATTCAATTACATTAGGTAGTTATGCAATCTATAACACTTCTTACCACCATGTGTCTGGATCAAAGCTAAATTTAGTATGTGTTCATGACACCTGAAAAATGTTATGGAAAGATTATTGTACCATATCTCATGGTTTCAAGACAGCCAGTGATTGTGCTAGGCCACGGGTGATTAGACTGAGTGAGACACAAAGAAAACAAGTTCAGTTAAATTAGGTTATTTTAGGAGGGAAAGAGGAAGGAACTGGACTGTATCTAGCAATTGTGCTCTACATAGTCGCCATCATGAGCAAACCATGGACTTACTTGTACCTGTCTCTCCTCTTGTTGCACATATATTCTCTCCAGGGCCTGCATCAAGCTTACTGTAAGAGTCAGTTATGTCTCTGAAATTATAAGTTCCCATACTTCATAAATCTCATATTAATTTCACCAAAGACAGTATGATGGTAAAAATGCATGTTATGCTGCATAACTGAGGATATACTGGTAATATGTACAATAATTCCAAACCATACCCAGAGTATAATGACATATAAATGATAAATGAATGTAAATAACTAATTACATTAGACATTATTACATAATCTTCTTTTAGCAAGTAAACCACATCATCTTATACATGAATTCTCTATCTAGTATAACAGTAACAGATACTTAAAGTGGTGATCAATTTATCAAAAAGAAATAAGGTCAGGGGCAGCTAGATGGCGCAGTGGTTAAAGCACCGGCCCTGGATTCAGGAGTACCTGAGTTCAAATCCGGCCTCAGACACTTAACACTTACTAGCTGTGTGACCCTGCGCAAGTCACTTAACCCCCATTGTCCCGCAAAAAAAAAAAAAAAAAACCAAAAAAAACAAACAAACAAAAAAAACCCCAAAAAACAAAACAAAACAAAAAAAGAAATAAGGCTTCAATCAGCAAGATTCAATATTCAATATGTTCATTGATAGATCAAGCAATAGGGTTTAATAACCCCCTTTTTTTTAAACAGAATTCCATAAAAAAAATTTAAAACTCATGGTTCTCTCAAAAAGAAAGAGAAAAACGAAAGAATTCTGGTAGCTTCTGAGGCCCAATGGCCCCACTCACAGCATATACTTAAAATGTCTTTGAAAAATCACTTAGTTTACAAAATTGAGTTTTAAAAAAAAGGAAAGCAAAAGAAACAAAAGTCAAAAACAAAGCAAAATCAAAACCAAAAATAAAAAGCAAAAGATTTGCTAAGCACTCTTTTGTGCTCTTAAAGAATTTAAAGGTGTGGTGAATTCCAGGCCTTTTCAGTGCCTTTCAAAAGCCAAAACAAAAAAAGACAGGATTAAAGGATAGGTACAGGGAGGGGAAAGGGTGGGGGAGATTGAGGTGGGCCAGAAAACCAGGCCATGTGATTCAGTGGTTTGCTTGTAGAAGGAAATGTTTGTTAAATTTTAAGGTATTTAAGCTGCTAGAATTTGGGGTATGCCACATTGTTTTAACTGGTTCCCCAATTCTCTGCATGCCAAAGTGGCAGGGGTTTCTGAATTGTTATTGATTTTTCTAATGCTGTCATAATGTTTTCTATGGTAGAAAATGTGGAGTTCTCTAGCATCAGCTTTGTCTGTGCCACTGATTTTCAATAGTGGCTGATTCAACTGATGAACTATCACATTCAGCTGGTTCTGTCTAGCAACAGCTACAATCATTTCATTTCCTCCCGAACTACACGGTTGTCTTAAGTCCTCAACATATTTTTCAAAAGAAGAGTCATTTATTCTAAAAGACTCAAATTCAGTTCTATGGTTAATCATATAAGAAGCAGATTCTTGTCTGTGTCTGAGATGATTCCTACCATGACCTTGTAGCTGATCTGCTAAGGCCCTAAAGAGGAAATTTCCATCTCCCAATACTTTATGAAGACTGAGTCCCAAAGCCTGTAACTGATCAGTGGGACTATCAAATGGGAACTGCCTGTTGTCCCTGGGCTCTCTATTCTCTTTAATAGTTGCTATTGTTAGGGTTTTTTGCACTTCAGTGTCTATTTGAGTTTTATCTGAAATCTCTTTACCTATGAATGGTGCTGGCTTTACATGAGAACAATGAATCCAAGAGTCTTTTTCACCAATTGTAATGGCAGTAGGAGTTGTCAATAATACCTAAAAAGGTCCCTCCCAAATGGGCTGGGTTCCACTGGTTCTCTCAAAATTCTTTACATATATTATATCTCCTGGATTTAGATTGTGCAATGAAAAATCTAATGAATGGTCCCACCTGGACCACAGCTCCTGCCTCATGGAGTTCACGTAGCCTAGTTTGTAATTCCTGTATATAGGAGGCAACAGAAGTATCACCTCCCACCAGTGATGTATAAACTGGGGAAAAAATTTTAGCTTGGATAGGAAGGTGACCAAAAAGCATTTCATAAGGAGATATATGAAGTTCTCCTCTTGGTCTACTGCATAGATAGAATAATGCCAATGGTAGAACATCAGGCCATTTCAAATGGGTTTCAGTACATAATTTGCCAATCATACTCTTAAGCTCTTCATTCATACATTCAACCTGGCCTGAACTTTATGGGTGGCAGGGCATTTGGAATTTTGGAATTACTCCCAAGAAAGAGTAGATTTGGGATAAAATTGAATCAGTAAAATGTGTGCCTTTGTCAGAATCAATTCGGGCTGGTGGACGACTAACTCTTTAAGAACAATCTTGGCAACAAAGGCAACTGTGGCTCGGGGGCTGGGAAATGCCTCCACCCACCAAGTGAGTTGATCAACTATAACAAGGCAAAATTTACAATGCGCTGCCTTTGGCATTGTAATATAGTCAATTCGCAACTGCTCAAAGGGTGTATATGCTAGAGGATGTCCTCCATAAGCTTTGGCCTTGAAAGCATGCTGATTCTAAGATTGACATGTGGAGCAGCCCAAGCCAAGGAAAAATCACATGGCCTTGCCCTCAGAGGCATTCTTCTCATGGTGGAGCTTTCCTATAGTAAATCTCTAGCAGGTGGCATCATTCCAATCATTACAAATAGATAATGAGTATTATTCTAATTTTTTGGTATCTTATATTAGGAGAGATTTTAAACACCATTCTAGCTTCCTTGTTTTACAGATGATGATACTGAGGACTAAAGGGACCAACTGACTTGTCTAAACTCACTTAGGTACCAAGTAGTAGAGTTGGGGTTTGCAACCAATTGCTGTCTCCAAATCTAATGTTCTTTCCACTACACCATAATGAAAACAGAAACTCAGATCAGTGAAAGGACAGTAAATATTAGAGCTAAGATTTTAGCCTAGAACTTCCAATTCCACATCCAGTGATCTCCTTGCTACTTCATACTCTTATAGGAGCTTGGCATACATCAACTGTTTTTGCTTTATTTCTGTAGCATCCTGGAAGTTATCGTATTTCAAATACTTATGACTAAGAAGAGTATATTCATAATGATGTGTATTGCATTTGTCCCCCCCCACTCCAAGGGAAACATTTATATAGCAAAGTTAAAGACTAAGATAAAACACTGAGTAGGAAAGTAGGCTTTATTTGCAAATAAAGAATTACTGACATTGAAAGAATAGAAAATGGTGTGTGTTCTCTTTATTTTAACACAAAAGTTATAAATCAGAACTGGAATTAGAGTTGTAAGCTTGTGATGGAACAACAGTGGTTAGAGGCACAGTGAGGGATACTTTTTAGTATTTTAAATAAGTGAATATATTTTTAAATTTGAAAATATTTTTCTCAGATTTTTTTTTTAGACATAAGTTAAGACACCTGGTAGACAGTGATACACAAAGGATGAATTCCTCAAAGTTAGAAAGGGAGAACAATTTTAAACCTTAGCCAAGGCAAATACATGCCATCAACACTCCTAAATGTGTAACTCTATAGGAGGCACCATGGAATAATGAAAAGAAGATTTCAGAATCAGAAAATCTACTTTCTGGTCCCAACACTAATTATCACAGGGACTTGAGAAATAAATATGAATGTGAAGACAATCCCTGCCTTCAGTTAACTTCTATTCTGATGGGTAAGACAGTATGGGCAGGGAGAGATGTTTATAAGGCAGTGAACTGACATTGTTGTTCAATCATTTTTAAATTGTATCTGACTCTTTGTGACCCCATTTGGGATTTTCTTGGCAACAATACTAAAGTTATTTGTGGTTTCCTTCTCTGGATCATTTTACAGATGAAGAAAATGAGGCAAACAGGATGAAGTGACTTGACTAGGGTCACAGCTAGTAAGTGTCTGAGGCTGGATTTGAACCCTAAAAGATGAGTCTTCCTGATTTCAGGGTCAGCACTCTATCCACTGTGCCATTTAGCTGCCTATAATGAAGGTATTACTTTGATTATGAAAGGGTTTGAGTTGGATGGGAGGAAATGGATGGCTACTAGCAAGGAGATGGCTGGGATATGAAGTAAAACATGTCTAGGGCTAGATAGATAGAATAGAGCATGTGAGGCCCTCACTAATTAGTATAGGATTGACTGTAGAAGAGCAAAACTAGAGGTGAAAGAGTTAAGGGCATGACCTCTAGTCCAAAGGGTGCAGCATCAAAGAGTAGATAAGATGATGGTCAGGCTGTGTCTATATTTCTCTTTTACCTGCACTCAAACTGAGAGGCTATGGAGAATGAAATTTTTTAAATGATATCTTTCCCAGGACTCCTAGTCCAAAGAGGCTTATGTAATGCTTGGAAACTGCTTGGATCTAGGGGAAGTTTTGGGGCATATAGCCTAGCAGTTGATGTTTTATTATGCATAGTTTTATTGTTGTTATGTATTATTTATTGTATTTTATTGATCCTATGCCAAGAGAAAATGCACTGACTCTTTAATCAGTGTCCTATGAATCAATACTCTGCACAGGAGAGATTTTGGCAAGCAGCAAGGCATGGTCTTAGCGGCACAACAGATGCTGTACTAGTTAACAATCCACATGTAAGTAATAGGACACAATGAGCAATACTATCATATGTCCATGTCAAGTCTCCTCTTGTATTTGGTTGGTATTTAATCTCTGCCTGAACTCTGACTTGGTGCCCTCTCTTGTTATACAGTCTTCAATGGGGGGCAGGGATTAGGGCAATTTGAATTAAGCTGGGTTTCAAACTCAGGCCTGATTTCCCCTTCCCCCACTTCTAGGGGTTTAAAGGCTTCCAGAGGTTGGGTTGTTGCCTCCAGGCATGCAAAATTAGAGCCACAATTAGTGTTAGAATTTTGAAGAGTTGCAGGAGTCAGAGGTTTCTCTGAAAAGGCATGGTTGGGAGAGGGGGGGATATCTATATTCCCTTGTGTGAGCACCTTGCTTTCTCTTCTAACAAAAATAAAAGAAGAAATAGAAAATCCACAAAAACAAAGCATTAACATGATCTTATCCCCCATTTGTCTGGTTAAACAGACTAAAATCAGGAACAGGGTACTTAGGGAGTTTAAAAGATCTATTTGAAAATTTAAAGCGAAAGCAGCTGGTACTTAACAGTACTTTCCAATATAAGGGGACAGGGGAGGGGAAATCTTACCCAACCCGGAAGATCAGAAGACAGAGATTCAGCTTTCCTCTTCATGGTCAGCCATCTATAAGGGGATAAAATTCTAGCTATACTATCTAAAATCTAATGAGTGGTTGCCAATAAATTATAAGCTTTAGCAAGAGTATTTAAGCATTTGAGTATTTATTAGAGAGCATTAGGATAAGAGAGAAAGGTAAAAATCTAACAATTTCTAAGAGACCCCATCATCTGACCCACTATGGTGAGGTCAGGAACCAAAATAGGAAAAAAAGCCCTCTCCCAGCTTTCACTTCCTACTTCATGTCCTCCTCCCAGAAATGGGAGGCTCCTCAAATTGATTGGCTGGTAGCCTTGATAGTATCCACGAGCAAACATCACTTCCTGATGCCAAGGACCCTGACTGCATGGCTTGCCCTCAGAGGCCTTCTCCTCATGGCAGAGCTTTCCTACAGTAAGTCTCAAGCAGGTGGCATCATTCCAATCATTACAGTGATGAATGGGTTTCATGAAAGACTAGTATTTCCCCTCATAATTTCTGTGAAATTTTCCTTTTAAGTCCACATCAATTGTACTGAATTTTGGAGAAATCAAATGGAGAATCAAGAGAGTTTGAATTATAGTTCTGATTCGCTTCATGAACCTGGGCAAATTGTTTAAACTCAGCATCTCAATCTGTAAAATTGTGAAAGCAATATTGACTTTTCCTGGAATGCCATGAGGCTAAGACCTATGAATGCTTTTTGAGCTGTTCAGAAGAAAGACACAGCTATACCCCTATCATAGTAAAATATTATCACTAGTGGCTTGGTGATGAGATTCAGGATTATTAGCCTCAGTTGATTAGCTAAAGGAGTGATCAAGTTTAAGGGTACAATCTTTGTAAGGAGGTAAATAAAAAGTTTCCCATAACATGATCAGTTATTTTATCATTGCAACTTATGAGACACTCTACTGAGATGTGAAGAGGCTGGGGCTCATTCCCACTTGTGAGAGTAATGAAATTGCAAATTAAAAAAAAAGTATTGGGATGCTCTTGCAAATCTAAATTTATTCAATTATTGCAAATATCACAGTCCTCATTGAATCAACCAAGTCATTTCCTTAGAAAACAAGCTAAAAAAAATTAAGTAAAGTCTGTTACACAAAGAAGTTATGGTTTCCCTAAGTAATATCCTGTTAAAAAAGTGGATAGATGCAGTGATTTCTCAAACTCATGACATAATCGCTCCAAAAAAACATCCAAATAATGCCCTAGGACAATGCCTAGAGCAGCAAAACCCACAAAAGAATTTGCTGAAATCATCTTCCAATCAAGGACAGCTTGAAAGGTCAGAAAGAGGGAGCTTTTGTGCTAAGACAGGAGTGAAACCCAACTCCACAGTCACCCTGACACAGATACAGTCCCAGGAAGGTGTCTCTAGAGAAAGAGACTGCCCAGAGCCTCTGAATCAGATGCAGTGCCAGTGCTGTCTAGATCTAAGCTCAGTCTGGTGAGAGTGCTGAGCCCTTGGTGGGGGGGGGGGGATTACAGGGCTCTATGCTGGTTCTGAGGCAGCACTTGGGCTTTTCACCCCTGCTGGGAACCAGGAGGTAGGCCTGAGTAGCAGTGGCCCAGGTGGGGAAGGGGCACAAGCTTGTCAGAGCTGACAACCACAACACACAAAGCTGGTTGATTAGCAAGTTGGTCTGGGGTCATCTACAGACCAGAGATCAGGCCGGACAAATGAAGAACCTGATCCTTCTTAAATCATATCACCTAGGACTTCTGAAGCTTGGGATACTGCAGCCTGGAAACAGTGCCCCACTTTAAGGAGCTAAAAGTCAAGTAAAAGAAAGGCAAGATGAGCAGACAGAGAAAGGTGAGGACTATAGAAAGTTTCTTTAGTGATAAGGAAGATTGAGGTGCAGCCTCAGAGGAAGATGTCAACGTCAGGGCCCCTATATCTAAAGCTTCCAAGAAAAATATGAATTGGTCTCAGGCCATAGAGGCTCTCAAAAAAGGACTTTGAAGATAAAGTTAGAGAGGTAGAGGAAAAAAAGGAAAGAGAAATGAGGGTGATGCAGGAAAGACATTAGAAAAAAGTCAACAGATTGAAAAGCCAAATTGGCCAAATGGAAAAGGAGGTACAAAAGCTCTCTGATGAAAACAATTGCCTAAGAATTAGGATTAAACAAATGGAAGCTAGTGACTTTATGAGAAACCAAGATACAATAAAGCAAATCCAAATGAATAAAAAAAATAGAGGGCAATGTGAAACATCTTCTTGAAAATGCTGCTGACCTGGAAAATAGGTTCAGGAGAGATAATTTGAAAATTATTGGTTTACCTGAAAACCATGATCAAGGAAAGAGCTTTGACATCATCTTCCAAGATATTCTTAGGGAAAATTGCCCTGATATTCTAGAAGCAGAAGGTAAAATAGAAATTGAAAGAATCCACTTATCACCTCCAGAAAGAGATCCCAAAAGGAAAACTCCTAGGAATATTATAGCCCAATTCCAGAGCTCTCAAGTCAAGGAGAAAATATTGCAAGCTGACAAAAAGAAAGGATTCAAGTACTGTGGAGCCCGAGTCAGGCTAGCACAAGATCTAGCAGCTTCTACATTAAAAGACTGGAGGGCATGGAATATGGTATTCCAGAGGGCAAAGGAATTGGGATTACAACCAAGAATCATGTATCCAGCAAAACAGAACAATCTTACAGAGGAAATAAATGGGACTTCAATGAAAAAGAGAACTTTTAGGTATTCGTGAAAAAGTGTATAGAATCTATAATTAAATTGGCTTAGGAAACTTCCTATCAAAGCAGATCAGCAACTAATGTACAATGAATAATCTTAGTTTCCTGAACCACTGAGAGGTTACATGACTTGTCCAGAGTCAAGCTGCTAGTGTATGTTAAAAGGACTTGAACAAAGATCTTCCTGACTTCAAGGCTGGTTATTCATCCACTACACCACATCATTGCATATATGTCTCTCTTATTTCAGTGTTCCAATGATCTATGATTTAGTTATTGTGGGCATTCCCTCCACCATTTTAGCTTTCTACCCACCTTAGTAGTTCATCATGAACTGCTCATTACCTACCATTTACTGATCAATTTTTATTTATTTCAACCCTCAATTGAACATCTTTGAAATGAGCTAAATTGGCCCTTGAGAAAAAGGCAGATAGTTCAACACCTTGTGACTGACCCCTTTCCACTTTGCTAGGACCTCCCAGAGGTTGTACTATACCTGGCATGATGTTCACGATGCAGTAGTTACTTCTATGCCATAAGGAAATATCAAAACAGAACTTTAGTGGAAGAAAAAAGATTCCTTTCTTCCTTCTTTCCTTAGGGGAGGGGGAAAGTTTCAGCCTTCTAGGGTCAAAACAGGGACTGTTAGTGGGGCAGCTAGGTGGCAGAATGGATAAAGCACTGGCCCTAGATTCATGAGGATCTGAGTTCAAATCCAGCCTCAGACACTTGACACTTACTAGCTGTGTGACCCTGGGTAAGTCACTTGACCCTCATTGCCTGATCAAAATTTAAAAAGGGGGGGGACTGTTAAATCATATCCACAAGAAATTGTGTTAGTTCACTGTAAAAATTATATGTGTGTGTGTGTGTGTACATATTATATACATGTATTTAAATAGAGGCGCATTGTAGCTGGAACCTTTTATTAGGCCTCTCACAGTACTAGGGTTGGTGATTCTTGACAGATGACCAAGAATATTTTCATGATGTATTATTGGAAAGAACATTTACTTATTTGGTAATAAATAGATATGTTTCCAATTCTAACTTTATCTATGCATTTTAAGAAATTGTTTGATATCTTGAGTTTGAGTTTTCTTATCTGAGGAAAGGGGACCAAATTAGACAATATCTAATGTTCCTTTCAATTTTGTAGTTCAAATTCTCATTGCCTAAGAGTCTTTAGCACAATATTTTAAAACAGGAAACTTTCAGTTGGGGTCCTACCTAAGAGGTATGTGAGCTTAGGCAAGTCACAACCTCAGCCAGTGATTTTCAAATATTTTGGTCTAAGGCCCCTTTTATACTTTAAAATATTGAGTACCCCCAAGAGCTTTTACTTTTGTAGATTACATCTATCAGTATTTACCAAAATATAAATTTAAACTGATTTTTAAAATATGTATTTATTCATTTTAAATAGAGGTAATAAACCCATTTCATGTTAACATACATATTTTTATGAAAGTAACTGTAGTTTCCAAGGGCAGCTATGTGGCACAGTAGATAGAGTTCTGGGCCTATAAGTCAAGAAGACCTGCATTCAAATCTGGCTTTAGATATGTGACCCTGGACAAATCCCTTAACCCTGTCTGCCTTAGTTCCTTATCTGTATAATGACCTGGAGAAGTAAATGACAAACCACTGTAAGGTCTTTGCCAAGAAAACTCAAAATGTCTGACAAAGAGTCAGACATGACTGAATAACAACAAAAATGGTTGTGTTTAATTCAACTGAATAACCTGCTATTTACTTAGATGTATTGAACTGTTTACTCTTATATTTTTATGGCATCTAGGTGGTACAGTGGATAGACCACAGGGCCTGGCATCAGGAAGACCTGAGTTCAAATCTAGCCTTAGACACTACTAGCTGTGTGACCCTGGGCAAATAACTTAACCCTGTTTGCTTCAATTTCCTCATCTATATAATGAACTGGAGAAGGAAATGGTAAACCACTCCAATGTTTGACAAGAACATACTAAATAAGGTCAGAAAGAGTCAAGATATAACTGCAATGACTGAAAGGCAGCAACAAATAGTCTCCCTCCCCCCCAAAATAGTGATAATATTCTTTTTACATAGTTTTGAAAATCTCTTTAATGTCTGACTCAATAAAAGGCAACTGGATAATCATATCTATTTCTGCATTTAATCAATCAAGTTATGTTGTTTCAATTGACATATGTGAAGAAAGTACAGCCCCACACAGCTATGTAGTTGAAAAATGGAGGAGTATTTTAATAAGCTAATAAAGCCTTATTATTATATAAAAATAGTTTTTTCTTTGCACATCCCACAAAAAACCTCCAGGGGTCCTCAGACCACACTGAGAATCTCTGCTCTAGATAAAGTTCTTTCTCCCTCCACTTGTATAGGGTGAGGAGGGGAGAGAATTTGGCCTAGAGTAGATGATCTCTAAGGTCCCTTCCAGCTCCAAGATCTATAATCCTATTAAATACATTCTTAGAAACACTTTTATTTTTCTTATGTGTAAATTATGCAGAGAGTTTGGCTGCAATTTCAGCCTTTAAATTAAAAAGATTTTATAACTGGTTATGGTTGGATTTCTGTCCTTTGTAGTTTTGTCCCTGTTATAGGTAGAAGTTGACAGCTGGAGAATGTGGGGCGTAGTTATTGCTTATTTCATCCTGCAGTGTGCTTCAATGTAAGGGGGAAAAATTATTCCCTGGCCTTTGAAAACTTTCAAAGGGGAAAAAATAGAAAATTCAAAAATACAGCTATAAATAGAGCTTTGAGTCTGATTTCATTGTTTCTTCAAACACTGCAAATTTTATTCTGGGGACTTCATTCAGACATATGTAATTACCTATGCTAAGCAGTTTTTCATACTCTCAAGGTTCTTGCATTATTGCACCTGTACGATGGTTTTATAATTCAGTAGTAATTGAACAGCAATTATTTTTCATGATGCATGTACATTTTTATATTAGATTGTTGGCAGATATTCTTTATGATGATGTCGCTCTTTCTAATGAGGAAATTAGAACTCGTTATATCATACAGTGAAATGTATTTTTCTGAGTCATTTCCTACTTCTTCTTGACATGAGGATTTTTAAGGTAGGTTTCTGAGTTATAAAGCAGCATCCACAAAATGATGGGGATCATGTTATCTATGAATCAAGGTTGTGGCAGAAGGCCACAGAAGGAGGTGAGGTGCTCTCTGGTATCTAGGCTCTATTTCCCCCAGCACATATTATCTTATCCTGAGAGCTGATTTTAATTGTGCTTTGGTCATGTGTTTCTACTTAGTTTCCAAGTACTTTTGAGATAGAAATTATCTTTTTTTTTATAAGCCCCACAGCATCTAGTACAGTGATATGCACATAGTAAGTCCAATAAATATTTTTATTGAATTTGTATGTTGAATTAATGAATGTTTACACACTACACAAACAAAAAACCTTGCTGATGATATTATCTAGTGAATTCAGGCACCAACATCAATTAATCTAAACCATCAACAGCTAATCCTTTTGAAGTCTTCTTTAGAACTTTTAATCTTGATTGATAGTCTATAATTGTACCTGGTATGCTTAGTAAATACACCCAATCTGGATATTGCAATCTTTACTTCCCAATCGATATTCATCAGCAGACGACAATTTTTACCAGCACATAATTGTCTGAAAGATACAGACTCCAAGATTCCACTTGCTTATTGTTTGTTGACTATTAAAACAATTTGATTCATTAGAGCAAACAGGCATGTTAAAGGCTTTCCACTAATAAGGTATTTCCCATGCATTTGCAAAAATTATAAATGACTCTTTGAAAGCTATAATAACAGAAATAACCTTGTCTGATGATGCTCTGATCTTTAATATCAAGTGAGGCATAAAATAGGCAGACATATGTTGATCAAAGATGGCAACCAAAGTCCTGGAAGAGATCCAGTACAGTCCAAATGGAGAGGGAGTCTCTATATATGGTGAAGTACTCCAGATGCTCCTATATTTGGATGACATTGTGCTGAATATAAAGTCCTGAAACATCACAGACCCTCCTAAATGAGATCCATAATCTTAAAATTATTTGGCTTAACAATGAACAAAGTAAAACTAATGAATAATGAACACATATAGTCTAGTCCAGAGGCATCAAACTTGCTGGGCCTGGATTGCTTAAGGTCCACAAAACTTACAAATGCAACCAAAACTAGATTAAAATGTAACTGGGAAATGTCTAACTAACTAACTAAAATTACAATACAACTTAGATTTTAGTTTGTGTTAATGTTCATATGCATATATGTGTGTGTGTATATATATATATATATACATGTATGTATGTATGTGCATATGAGATACAGTGGAAGGACTCAGGAGAAAAGCAGACTGGATTGACTTCTTCGTTGTTGTTGTTGTTGTTGTTGTTGTTGTTGTTGTTGTTGTTTTTGAGGCCATTGGGGTTAAGTGACTTGCCCAGGGTCACATAGCTAGTGTTAAGTGTCTGAGGCTGGATTTGAACTCAGGTCCTCCTGACTCCAGGGCCAGTGCTCTATCCACTGCGCCACCTAGCTGCCCCTGGATTGACTTTAAAAACTTGTAAAAAATCATTTAAATTTCCCAACTCCTCTTAGAAAAAACATGTCATCCTTTTTTATCAACAATATTTTTCAAGTGATGTATAGCTGTGAATTAAGGGATACTAGGGAATTGAAGTTGAGAATCACGCAAAGGGCTAAATGCAGGACCTGGTCAGTTTCTTTTTTTTTTTTAATAAAGTATTTTATTTTTTTTTTCCATTACATGTAAAGATAGTTCTCACCTTTTGTTTATACAAGCTTTACAATTTCAGATTTTTCTCTCCCTCCCCTCCCTCCCCCCCCCTAGACAGCAGGTAATCTGATATAGGTTATATATATATACATATATACACATAATAACATTAATCCTATTTCTGCATTAGTCATGTTATAAGAGAAAAAATCAGAGCACTGATGAAAAACCTCAAAAGAGAAAAAAACAACAGCACCAAAACCAAAAGAAATAGTATGGTTCATTCAGCATCTATACTCCGCAGTTCTTTTTTTTTTTCTTGGATTTGGAGATCCTCTTCCATCATGAGTTCCCTGGAACTCTTCTGTACCATTGCATTGGTGAGAAGAATATAGCCTGGACAGTTTCTAAGACACTCTAAATGAGGACATGCTAAGGGGAGGAAAAGATGTCTTCAAATAAATGAGTGAATGTAAAAGATGTTTTGGTAATGAAGCAGGAACAAAAGATAATTGCATGTGCTCCATTAGTATCATCTCAGTGTGAAGAGAAAGTAAGAAGGCCCTCCATACATTTGGTGGAGAATTGTACAATGGACAGTTTACATGATTGAAGACAGTGTGCATCTAAATCTGATCATAGATCTATTAGAGTATTAGAGACCAATGGTGTAGTAGATAAATGTAGGGAAGGCAGTATGGTACAGCACAGGGTCTTGAATCTAGGTCTAAGCTTATGATTTTGGGTAAATAATGGAGTGGAGTAAGTACTGCTCTATGTTTGATGATCTGGGCTCAAATTCCTATTCTGCTACTTAAACACATGTGAGACCTTGAAACAAAACATTTTTTGTCTTTGATCCTCAGTCTCTTCATCTGTAAAATGACATGGTGGACTCTCAATGAACCCTGACTCTGTTTCAGCACTATGCCTTATAAATTACTTAAACTCTCTAAGCCTCAGTTTACTCATGTGTCAATGGAAATAACGACAGTGGTACTGCTTACCTTGTAAGGTTGTTGTGCAGATCAAATTAGACAAATTTACATAAAAATGGTTTGTAACTCAAAGTGCTATACAATTGTAATTGTGATAGTTAAGTGAAGTAAAGAACTGAGTAAATTTTCAAAATTCAGATAACAAACAACAACCCACCATTATTGAGTAAAAGAGGAACAGTGGTAGGGAGAATGAAGGAGGGTTTCTTTAAAGAGCAAAATTCATGCCAGATTAATTGCATAATTACTAAATCTCTCATTGATATGACTTGTAATGACAACCCTTTCTAGTTAATTTAGGTTACTCACTTTGCTCTCCTGAATACATACTCACTTTTTGACTTACATATCCAATTTAGCTACTTATAGTGATTAAAGTAACTCAGTATTTGCCAAATTTATTTGTGCTGTGCAGACAGTCCTTCTTTAACATCCTGAGAGCACAGAACATTTAGTTGTTGCATTCCCTTACATTTGAAAATCATTTTCTGTGTCAATTCATGTGGCTGATACTATAAAAATCATTTTAAACCTAGTTTAACTTTTCTTTTTTAACGTTTGGCTTATTCATAATTTTATGAGCTATAAATTTTATTGCATTGTGAATTGCCTTTCCCATCTGAAGAAGCCCTTGGAGGAATTGCTTAGGATGTGGTGAAAAATTAAAGGAAATAGACTTATTTTGTGACTTCCTCTATGTGAGGCCAAAATGTATCCTTGGGCAAAAAGGGGGGAATTTAACCCTTTCACTTAGTATTCAAATGACATTTTATTTTAAGAAATCTACTCTACTAAGATATTAATGATGTGGTTATACAAAACAAATTGGAAGGGAAATTTGCCAAATAAATATATGTTTTCCCTCAGTCAATGAAAATCTGTCAGTTGTTCAGCTACCTTCTAGCTACCTTCTCTCTTCCTAATTCCCCTATTACTGTTGAGGGTACTACTATCCTTTTAAGTACTCAGGTTCACAACCTCTGTGTCACTCTTGACTCTTTACTTTCTCTCTCACCATCATCCCCAGATGCAATCAATTGTCAAGTTCGGTTATTTCCACCTCCGTAACATCTCTCATATATATCACTTTATTTCCTCAGATCCTGTTACCACCCTGGCTGGTGAAGGCTCTCATTACCTCCCTCCTAGATTCTTGCAATATTTTGCTGATTGGTTCTCCTGATTCAAGTTTCTTCCCCCTCCTTTCTATCTATCCCCTACTCAGTGGCAAATAGATCTTTCTAAAATGCAGATCGGACAATATCACCACCCCCCTTCAGTAAACTCTAGTGGTTCCCCAATGCCTATAGGATCAAAGATAAAATCTTCTATTTGGCTTTTTTTTTTTTGCAGGGCAATGGGGGTTAAGTGACTTGCCCATGATCACACAGCTAGTAAGTGTCAAGTGTCTGAGGTCGGATTTGAACTAAGGTCCTCCTGAATCCAAGGCCAATGCTTTATCCACTATGCCACCTAGCTGCCCCCTCCCCCCCCCCCAATTTGGCTTTTAAAGCCATTCATAACTTAGGTACTTTCTACTCTTTTTATAACTTACTCCTCTCCCCAAACTCTGTGATCCATTGACACTTGTTTCCTTACTGCCCTTCACACAGAACATTTGATCTCTTGAGAATTCCCCCATTCTTGGAACTTTTTTTTTCTACTCATCTCTACCTCCTTGCTTCCTTCAGAGTTCAGATGGAGTCCCAAGTTCTGCAAGATTCCTTTACTTGTACTCCCTAGTCTTAAGGAGGGCTTCTTTTCCTCTGATACTACTCCCAATTTATTATCGATATCTATATCTAGATACAGATCTATATCTTATTTATACATTATTGCTTGCTTTCTCTCTCTCTCCCTCCCTTGACAGACTATGAATTCCCTGAAAGCTCATGAGAGCTTTTGTGCCTTTCTATGTATGCCCAGCATTTCTTAGCACAATATTTGAGATATAGTAGGCACTTAATAGATGCATGTTGACTGATTGACTAAAACTGTTTCTAGAAAGGTTGAATAAAATGTAATAAATTATGAAATATTTCAAGATTTCCCACCCACCTGGGCTAAAGAAATGACTTCAGGTGGTGATTTTTTTTTGAAGTGGAGACATAGAAAGAAGCTTTGGCTTCAGCCTTACTCTCCTTCCTTCCCCACACTTTGCAGAGGAAGTATTCCATTAGTTGAAATTATCTGAAGGATGTCAGGTTACCATCTTCTACTGGCATCCTGATGACCATTCTGCATTAATTGATTACAGAGTTTGCAGTAGGGGTTAAGGACAGAAAGATGTAGACTCACAGTTCCACAAGGAGCCCAGCAATAAATAAGGGAAATGAACACCCACCCCCTTCCCCCCCAATGGGAAAAGACTTCTTTCGACAGGAATTCAAACTTCTCACCTTAGTAGAAGCATCTGCCATCATGTTACACTCAGCCTTCTTATTCTATTTTGGTCATGGCTTTCCGCTAGTCCAATGATTTTCAAATTATCTCTCTTGGATTTATTTGCCAGGTCAGCTATTTTTCCAAGAATATATTTCACATTGCCCTCTATTTTTTCATTCAATTGGATTTACTTTACTGTGTCTTGGTTCTCATAAAGTCACTAGCTCCATTTTGTTCAGCCCTAATTCTTAGGCAATTATTTTCTTCAGACAGATTTTTATCTCCTTTTCCATTGATGTTCAGTGATGACTTTTTTTTCTCATGACCTCTCCTGCATCACTCTTATTTCTCTTTCCATCTCTTTCCTCCCTCTCTCTAAGTCTTCCTTCTATCCTACTTTCTCTTCAAAGCCCCTCTTTGAGAGCTTCCAAGGCGTGAAACCAATTCTCTAGATGATTCATCCACCCATGTGGACCCCTCTGCTTTACAGGTCAGTTTCTATAATAACCTCTATTTCAAGGAAGCACCAGGTTGTAAAGTCAACTCCTTTATTTCTCTCTGGACTCTCTCTGAGTACTTTCCTCTGTGTTTTTCCTATTTCCACTGAGTTTATGTTGCGGTACGTGTGGCCCCACTAAGAAAGAACACTTTTAAACATTAAAAGTTTCTAAAGCTCATGTGGGCAATAAGTCCATGTTTCATATTATTATGTATTATATGTAACATGCATTATAACATATCATGTGATAAATTATAGTAAGATAATAATATCATAATTATGCAATTATATGTTATCTGTAATGCAACATAGATATTTCTATATTGATAAATATAAATACAGAACTAGATACAGACATGTGTATGGATATATATGTTCATGGATATGCATGTGTATTCATGTATATATATATATATATATAAAACATGTGTGTGTCTATATCTATTTCTAACTTTGACACATTAACCTTTTTAACATGGAGAGAAAGAGAATGAGAAGGAAAACAAGCTAAAAGCCCTCATATTTGAGGATAGATGCCTCTTTTGTGTGTGGGCATCTTGGCACTAAGAAGCCAAAGTTTTGCCACTTTTTCTCTGAGAATATTTTTGGTGCTATTAAAGAATCTGGGGTGCTTATTGTTGCTTCTGCTAGCAGGAGGTACCCAGTTTTTGTCAGAGTGCCCTCACACAACCACAGATGTACACATAACAGAGTTTCTCATGTACCATTTAACATATGCCCCTGCATGATCAGAGCATTGCAACTTATACTGACTACACTTAACTATCTGTTTGACTCTGGGTACAAAAGTGCTTAACATGATATCTGGCACATAGTAGGTACTTGATTAATGTTTGTTCTCTTCTCACCCCTCCTTCAATATGTGCTGTTTGTTTGCAATTTTTCATCGAGAGTTCTGATTGCTAACATAAGTCTATTCCTAATATTTTCTAAAAGAGTTTTATTTTTCTTTTGATTCTTTCTACAAATGTCTGCTTTTGTTCTTCACTATGAGAGTTCTACTCTTTTTAATCAGGGAACTGTGGCTTTTTTATTACCTGGTACTAAAACTTGTTTGTAGCATTTTGGTCACTCTCTGAATTTCTGCTTATGTCTTTGTGTCTTTATGACTTCACTGAGTCGTTGCTTGTGAACTTTGCTTTTATTTAGGTTTTCTCTCTTGACCTTTTGACCTTTTAATTTACTTCTTGTATTCCAGTAAATTTGGACTTCAACACCCTTCCACTGCTACACGAGCCCTGAATTTGGTGTCCTTAAGCTCCTTAAAGACTTTAGGGACTCAGTATATGGTGCTTGGTGCGAGAGGCTGCTTGGACCCCTGGAATGAATAGCTTACATCTTCCTAGGCACAAAAACTGACCTGGAACTCCAAACAAAGTGTGAAGGCCAAATCAGAGGCACCAGAAAATGAGGAAATTGAGTCTCAGAGAGGTTAACTGTTCTTGTCCAGGATTACATAATTATCTCATGGTCTTATTTTGTATCTTTCTTCCACATATATAATGTATATAGAATGTGGTCACAATTTTCTGCAAAGAATGCATCCTCTAGCTATTTATGGAGTTTCTGGCTACAGTTTTAAAAATCCTGAATGCCAGAGAATTTCTATTTTCCAGCCAATAACAACAAGGGACAGTGGCAATGTCTTTTAAACGCTCAAATCTCCCTTGATGAGGAGCATGAATGAGACAAAAGTGATTAAGACAAAACTCTATGAGGAAATCCAGTCTGGATCCTGAACTGGCCATCTCAGAATCATGCTGTCCATAGAAACAATGAGGAAAAGAGATACATGGGAAAAGTTGCTTTGTACTGTGTAAAGATATAATTAATCTATGTGGTGTTCTTCTAGTAACTCAGAGCTTTATGTCTGAGAGACATTTATTGGGAGGTGACAGAGGAAACAGTTTTCCTTGGGATGTTGGCCTTTGTGAAACCTCTATAGGTAGAATTGGAGAGGTTTTCACCATTTCCTTCTGTTAGATATTGGCTTTGAGTCTAAGACAAAATAAGTATATAGTCTGCATCATAGTCAAACTAGTATTCCCTTAAGATTGAAGCTGTGCAAAGTAGTGATCATTTTGGATTATGAGGCAGGAAACATAGTGTTTTGTGATGTAGATAGTAGATGACAATCTATACATTCATCATACCTTTTTTAGAGAATCTCTGGCCTATATTCCAGCTATACATATGTGTCTGTGTCTGTATATATATATGTGTGTGTGTGTGTGTGTGTATAAATACACACATACATACATACACACAGTATATATAATATAGAAAAGGGTTCTTTAAACATTTTTCATTCGTGAACCTTTTTTGCCTACGAAATTTTTATGCGACCTAAGTATATAGAATTATAAAATTGGTTATAAAAATCAAACATTTATTGCCAAATATTTCATGACACCACCCCACACACATTCAGTTACATGATCCCATACTGGGTTGTGATCCACAGCTTAAGAAGCTTTGATATAGAATATAGAGGCCTTTAGCATCTGCTGGAAGAAAGAAAATCTTCTGACTATTGACCCAGTATCAGATGAAGCTGAAGAAATTCCAGAGAATGCCTCTGACCATACCATTTGCCTGAAAACTTCCTCCAGAGAGGAACCTAGGCCTTGATCCCACAAAATTTAATCGTTCTTCTTTATGGTGGTACTCTTTACTTTGGGATCAGGGAGAAATTTTTCTTATTTTGAAATTTTCAGGCAATGTACTGCATCCTATTCACCATAAGAAGTATTGATGCTCTCTAGATAACTGACAGAATATTCTTTAATAAACTGTGTGAGTTGGGGCAGCTAGGTGGCACCAACCCTGGACTCAGGACAACCTGAGTTCAAATCTGGCTTCAGATGCTTGACACTTAATAGCTGTATGACCCTGGGCAAATCACTTAACCCTCATTGTCCCATAAACAAACAAACAAACAAGTAAGTAAGTGAATGACCTGGATGAATGAATAAAAAATAAATGTGCAAGTTTAGAAAATGCAAGAAATCGGGGCAGCTAGGTGGCGCAGAGGATAGAGCACCAGCCCTGGATTCAGAACTTGAGTTTCAAATCTGGCCTCAGACACTTGACAATTACTAGCTGTGTGACCCGGGGCAAGTCACTTAACACCAATTGCCTCACAAAAAAAGAAAGAAAGAAAGAAAAGAAGAAAGAAAGAAAGAAAGAAAGAAAGAAAGAAGAAAGACAAGAAAGAAAGAAGAAAGAAAGAAAGAAAGAAAAGAAAGAAAAGAAGAAAGAAAGAAAGGAAGGAAGGAAGGAAAGGAAGGAAGGAAGAAAGAAAGAAAGAAAGAAAGAAAGAAAGAAAGAAAGAAAGAAAGAAAGAAAGAAAGAAAGAAGAAAGAAAGACTAAGAAAGAAAGAAAGAAAGAAGGAAGGAAGAAAGGAAGAAAGGAAGAAAAAGAAAATGAAAGAAATAAAGAAATTGATTTTGCAAATACATAGATGGAAAGAACAATGACACATTAAAAAGTAAAAAAATAAATGTACAAAATTATTAAGATCAAACTGGACTCATATGAAGTGATACAAGAAGTGATACCCGTTGATAAATGGTGGGAAGTCGACATGTTACAAACTATATTGTGTTTTCGGATTTTCTCAACATATTGATCAGTTATGCTGATTAGTTTTTCCTCTCTAAAATACAAACCAACCACTATTTGTCATGTGGGGATGGCTCACAGGGTGGGGATAGGGAGTGATACATGGGATACTATGGTGATATAAAAATAGAAAACATCAATAAAATTATTTTTTTTAAAGAAAAAAGGGCAGATAGGTGGGCAGTGGATAGAGCCCTGGCCCTGGATTCAGGAGGACCTGAGTTCAAAGCTGGCCTCAGACACCTGACATTTACTAGGTGTGTGACCCTGGGCAAGTAACTTAACCCTCATTGCCCCACAAAAAAAAAAAAAAGAAAGAAAGAAAGAAAAAGGAGACTTTAGGGTCCCAATTAGGAACACTGAAAAGAATAAATTCAGAGGGTTGGAGGAACGTACTGATTGCCTTGAGGTCTCTTAGTTCCTTTTATGAAGAAGCTATGTGGTCCAGTGGATAGAGTATTGAGCCTCAAGTCAGGAAGACTTGAATTCAAATCCAGCCTTAGATACTTACTAGCAGTGTGACCCTAGGTAAGTCACTTAGCCTCTGTTTTTCTAAATTTCCTCATTTATGAAATGTGAATAATAGCACCTCTCTTCCAGAATTGTGAGGCTTAAATGAGATAATAATTATAAAGCATTTAGCACAATTCCTGGCACATATTAGGCACTGAATAAATGTCAGCTATTGTATCTATTACTGTTTTCCCCATTAGACAGAAGGTCTCTCCCTTCTAGGTCTAGGTTGCATTACCCACATCTTCCACCCTCCTCCAGTTGCTTTTATTTCCTTCAAGTGAATTGATAAAATCAGTATCAGTTACCTGGGGTATTATTGTAGGGGGTTCAGGCTGAGACACTGATGTGGAAGGTCCAGATAGGGAACCCCCATTACCAGTATCTGAAGTACGTCTGAGTAGCTGCTTGTGTTCCCTGCACCAAGTGGGCTGATTGGGTTGGATGAAAGAGAGATACTAAGGGAGTTTTTTTTCTTAAGAAATTAAACTTTTTTATATTATTTAATTAAATTTTTATATTGTGTATTGCTCCTATCTTCTTCTCTTATGGATTTTCCTTTAGTTATTGCAACTGGTGAATAAATCCTTTGTTGTTGAGGTTTTGGTATTAGAAAATTTTATAGAAAACAACAATCCTGTCATTTTTTTGATTAAAAGATCTTCTTTCCTTCCCCCCCACAAAAGCTGAAAGTGTTTTAAAATATCCCTAAAAGTACTACATATCTCACTTTGACTACTATATATCAAATGATTTCAGAAGTGAATGATTCTTATTGATATATTAAAAATGTTTATTTGGATTGGAAATTATGTAAAGTGCCTTGTAATAGTAAAACACTAAGTATGAATGACCATAATGATATTGATAAGGCATGTAAAATAAAATGATTGTTTAATGAGCAGTACCAATAAGGGGAAGAAGATTCAGAAAGCTTAGCAATCAATATTGTCCTGGGATACAGCCACCTTTGTCACTAACTCGGAGAGGGTAATGGGTATGGACAGAAAATGGAATATAATGATGATGAAGAGTACCTTGCACTGCAGTCACATAATGCTACTTGACAATAAGACACAGCTGAAGATCAGAGCAGGAATTTTTTTTTTTTTTTTAGTGAGGCAATTGGGGTTAAGTGACTTGCCCAGGGTCACACAGCTAGTAAGTGTGTGTTAAATGTCTGAGGTCAGATTTGAACTCAGGTACTCCGAACTCCAGGGCCGGTGCTCTATCCACTGTGCCACCTAGCTGACCCCAGAGCAGGAATTTTTAACTTTATAGAGCTGCCCAAGAATGAAGAGTGAACAGAAGAATCTAGCAGCCAGCGTGCAATGGAAATAGCTATGTACAAAACTTTCAGAATGAAAACAAATATTTCCATAGAAAGCAGGGAGTGAAAGATGTGCTTAAATGTATCTTCTGCCATGAAGTCATTAGGCAGGTCATGTAGCAAGGTTGACACAATAGGGTGTATGAGTTAGAGATTGGACTACAAAAATGGCCAAATTATGAGTTCCCCGTTCCCCCAAATGGAGTAAGTCAATGATTCTATTATTCAAACATAACTGGATACAATAAGCAGAAGATTGCAAATTCTACTATCCTGTGGGTCGGTGGTTTATCGTGCTGAGTGGCTATGTAGTTGAATAAATGAACGATTTATATTATACATTTGGAGGCACAGTCATGTTGCCCTATCCACAGTGAAAAATCTCCTAGGAAGTTCAACAAAGGAATCAAATGGGTTGACACTATATCAAATCTCAGAGTGCATTTCTAGCTGGTATAAAACTTTGGTTCTGTGCCAAGCAAAGGACATTGGAATGAAGTCTGTTCCAGCTTTGTTAGATTAGAATTGCTGCCCTTGCTATTTTATCCTTCCCCTACAGTAATGGACATTTATTTACAGAAGTCAGGGAGGTGAAAGATGTACTTAAATATGTATTTATTAAATTCTTACTATGCCAGGCACTGTGCTAAGTGTTTTACACATTTCTTATTTCATCCTCACAATAACTCTGGGAGGTGGGCACTATTTATTATTTTCATTTTACACTAGAGGAAACTGAGGCAGACAGAGGTTAAGTGACTTGCCTAGAGTCACAGAGGTAGTAAACTTATCAGGAGTGATTTCACCTCAGATCTTTCTGAGTTCATGCCCAGAACTCTATCCACCTTTTACTAGCAAACTTCTTGGCTGAGACTGACTAGTGTATAATAATAGCTAACATTCATATAGTGCTTAATACATGCCAGGAACTGTGCTAAATGCTTTACAATTATTATTTCATTTTATCCTCACAGCAATGCTGGGAGTTATGTGTTATCATTATCCCCTTTTTACAGATGAGGAAACTGAAGCAAAGAAGAAGGGATAAATTTAGACAAAAATCTACATGCTTATGTAATAGCTAGCATGTACATAGTATTTTAAAGTTTGCAATATTATCTCATGTTACCCTTACAACAACTCTTCAAGGTATGTTCTATTATTGTCTTGATTTTATAGATGAAGGAGCCAAAATGCCTTTTATTTTTTCATATTTAAATATTCCCCTTGACTTCTGAGGCAAGATTTGAAGTCAGGTCTTCTTTATTCAAGGAATGATGCTCCATCCACTGTACCATCTGATAAAGACCAGGCTACTTCTTGGCTGAGACCACATAGAGTATAAATCATGGAATCATGATTCAGGGAGAAAAGATCTAAGAGGTTATCTAGTCCCAAAACTCATATACAGGTAAAAAATACTGAGGCACAGTGAAGTTAAGTGATTTGCACAAGGTTTCACAGCGAGTTAGCAGCTGTGTCATAGTTCTTTTCAATGAAGGGTGGAAGGGAAGAAAAAAGGGAAGAAATTTCTTGAACCACTTATGTGATTATTTCTTCACTGGCCTCCCAAGGTACAGGAAGCCTCTTTCTCCAGAAGAAAATAGGGAATCAGGGAGACAAGGAGAGTACCCCACAGAATTTAGCTCATTCTCTGAGGTGCTATTCCATGTAATTAATAATCATAAATATATATTTTTAAATGCTATGTAAAGAATCCATAATATTACCTTATTAAGGATATTACCACTTAATTATTAGTCCTATGCTTTTAAATATTACCTTTTTGACTTTATATAGCTAGGTATGAAGTGAATTGAATGTTGGACATAGAATCAGGAAGATCAGAGTTCAGATACAGCCTTAGACATATACTTGCTTTGTGACTCTGGGCAAGTCATTTAACCTCTGTTTTCATACTCCTTACTATTCCTCAGTATTAATTGGATTTATTCAATTCTTGCTTGAATATCATGGTAGTTCCTAAAATTATATTGAGACATTTTTACTCCAGCCACTCAGTAGGCTTTTAAACAAAATTGTTGACATCATTCAGGTTGTCATGCCGGGGTGGGAGTGGGGATAAGCTCCCACTCTCTATAAAATGCTCCAATGGAATGCGTCTCAAATAGCCTCTGACAACCGAAGCCCAACTCCTGGCCTTCTTGTGGCGGGACTGTTTCCACTAACAGGAGAAGGGGTGAAGGTGAGTCACTGGCACCTTAAAACCAGTTGCTTTGGGCAGGTGGGGTTCGTCGGCCTTGGCAGGCAATTCGCCTAGAGGAAGGAAAACCCTGCCTTGTGGCTATACCCATATATGGGAAAGGCTTCGGGAATTAACCCTGAGGGAAAATCAGGAGTCGGAGTCCCTTAGGCAGTTGGATATTGGACATCACATCCCTCTGGCAACTCCTGTGGCAGCACTGGTGCCAAACTGTATTGGCTCTGCCTCTCCTTTGGATCCACCAATGTTGCGGAGAGGGAAAACCTGCTACATGGGCAACAGCTCATTTTCCATATTGATCCGCCCAGCCCAGTGCCCTGGAGAGGACACTCCAGCTACTCCTCACGGGGTAGATACAACACAGGATGCAGAGTTACCGGTTATAAGTTACTTGCCCGATTGACATAGGGCTTGACACCAGGGGCTGCATTCAACCGTGGGAGGAATGATCGAGTTCCACTGGACAGCTACCACCCACCTTAAGCTGGGCAAACCCCAGCCAGTAAGGTGTTGTCCCGTCACAGTTCATCTTCTTCATTGGGTGCATGGGGATTAAGGTTATGGCCTGACAAGTGAACTGATGCATTAGCACCAGCAAATAATAAAGTTAACTCACATTCCAAGCCACCTTCCCTAAAGTTGGGCAGTTGGAATGTCGGGACTAGGATGACCAGACTCTCAAATGACCTACAAGCAGTCAGAGACTTTTGGGAAACAGCGGTGATAAACAACAAGCTACGGAGGCTAAATTTTGACATTGCAGCTTTGCAGGAAACGTGAATCACAGACTCAGGAAGGCTGAAGGAAAAGGATTACACATTCTTTGGAAGGGCAAAACTTTGGCAGAACCATGAGAACATGGTGTGGGTTTTGCTGTGAAAAATATGTTGCTGGAAATGTTTGAATTGATTGGCGACAGTACTGAGAGACTGCTCACACTTCATGTGAACACAATTGAAGTCCCTTTGAACCTTATCAGCATATGTGCTCCAACATTAACAGCATCACAACAGACCAAAGATGGTTTCTATGATAAGTTGAAAGCAGCACTAGGATGTATCCCCAGATATGAATTCATCATTCTTCTGGGTAATTTTACAGCAAGAGTTGGCTCTGACCATGTGTCCTGGCCAACTTGCCTTGGGCCATATGGCATTGGAAAGATTAATGAAAATGGGCAAAGACTATTGGAATTTTGAACTTATCATGATTTGTATGTATCCAACTCATTTTATAAGTCCAAGCCACAGCACAAAGTATCATGGAGACATCCCAGATCGCAAGATTGGCACTGATTGGACTTAATAATAACCAGGCGGTCTACTCTCAAGTACATTCTTAACACGCTGTCATACCACAGTGCCGACTGTGACACCGATCACTCCTTAGTTTGTTGTAAAGTGCAGCTCCAGCCCAAAACATTGCATCACCTTAAACCAACAGGGTGATCTCGTATTGACACTAGCAAAACCATGAATCTCAGCAAGGTAGATCAATTTTTGAGATCATTAAAGAATGCATTGATTGCGTCTTCTTCTGCTACATCAACTGCTGAAAAATGGAAACAGATACATGAGAGTGTCCACAGACTTGATCTTGATGTCTTTGGGAAGAAGACCAACAAAATGAATAACTGTTTCGAAGCCAAGTGTAATGAAATGAATCCTGTCTTTGAGGCCAAGGGAACGCACTCATTGAATACAAACGCTTCCTGAATGAAAGTGCTCTTCAGAAACTATGTGTTGCAAGAAGAAATGCTCAGCAAATCTCGAGGTGGTGTGGGAATGAATATTGGGTTGAGCTCAGTGAGGAAATACAGGTTGCTGCTGACATGGGAAACATCAGAGGAATGTATGAAGGCATCAAGAAAGCTTGCAGACCCACTCAGAGCAAGACAGCTACCCTCAAGTCCAGCACCTACATGCTGCTGAAACAACAAAGGCTGTGCTGTCTCGGTCATGTGTACCGCATGTAAGATGGGCACATTCTTAAAAACCGACTCTATGGCGAGTTAGCTTCAGGCCAAAAACCTGCTGGATGCCTCCAGCTTTGTTACAGAGATGTATGCAAGCAAGACTTGAGGACTCTGGGAATAGACATCGGCACCTGGGAGGAGATGGCCAAGCACCGCGCCTGATGGAGTTCAGTACTCAGGAGCAGCTTGTACGCAGCTGAGATGGGCCTTCAAGCTCGGGAGGAAGAAAAACGAATGAGATGAAGTAACTGACAGGCAACAGAGAGTGCAGTTTTCTGATGTCCTCGTTGAGGCGGGAGCTGTGGCTCCCGTATCAGAATGCACAGCCACACTGTGGCCTGTGGCTCTTCAAGGTGCTGATCCATGGTCATCCGCGACTGGTGGAAGCCTACTACTACTACTACTATATGTGTGTGTGTGTGTGTGTGTATACATCTCAGAGTGAACAAAAAATATAAATTTCTATTTAGGTATTGCAGAAGAAGTAAAGATAAAGTCTGTGTTCCTACTCTTCAAGAAACCTCAAGTCCAATGGTGGGAATTGGGTACACATAAAAAAAGACAATATAAATGAAAACTCCAAAAGACAAAATGAAAAAAAAGGTGGAAGTTAAGATAATGTCAACTATGTAAGTAATCACAACTGAGCAGAAGAGGAAGTCGCTGAAATGAATTAGAGGAAACATCACAGAAGAGGTGAGTTTCAAAAAGAAAGAAGGAAGAAAGGGATGTAAACTGGCAGAGAAAATGGGAAAGGTAATCTGGGAAAGGAAAATAATACATCCAAATATTGAGAGTTAGAAACCTGCACATAATCAATCAATCAATCAACAAGTGTTTACTAGGCATTCACTATGTTCCAGGCACTGATTTGGGGCTGGGAAATTCCAGGACAAAATTAAATTGTTACAGGTTAAACTAGGTCTTCCTACCCTTTCCACTTTCCTATAGTACTTGTGGGAGCAGTTAAAATAAGGTGTGGGTAAGGGATTTCCAGTGTCATAATACTAATGGGATTTTTTTTGGGGGTATACCTTAAGCAACCATAAAGGAAATTTGATTGCCATAGAACTTTCAAAATCAATGAAGGGATTAACTCTTAAATGTGATATATTATCTTAGTCTGATTAATCAAGAAGAACTTACCTTGATTAGATTTTGTAGCTCGTGTTTCAGAGGTTTAGTCACTTTGTATTAAGATTTGGGGAGATGAGTCCAGAATTAATTTTTCTCTATTTGATAAATTTTTATAAAGTAGTTTCTCTAGCACTTATTGAGTATTTTAAAAGTGCTTTGTAATTGTTTTTAACAGCTCTTTATAAGAACTGTTAAATTAGTTCTAGTTGATGAAAAATAGTTAATAAAAGCAGGTGTTCATTTTTAAATTGCCTGTAGTCTACAACTAATGCCCATTAAATATGCCAGTGCAGTATTTATTTGGATATTTTTACATAAATCTGCATATCATAATCAAGAGACTCTACCTCCAAATATGCAAAATAAAATGCAATTAGTTAACTAATGCTGCCTATTTTCACTATTTTCCCCCAGTATTCATACATGATATTCATAGGATATATTAGACATTTTAATCAATCGGTTTGATTATATGCTTATATAATGTGGACCGATACACACTAAGGAGGACAAATACATACATACATGGGACCAAACCAGTAAAGGGCTATGATGTCAAATATTGTTCTTACTGTTCTTGTTGTTCACCCTTCAACATGGGAAATTAGAAACACAGAGATTCCCAAACCCTAGAACCTTGGCAGTTTGGTGGAAGACTCCAATATCCAATCCAATAAACATTTATTTTATTTTATTTTGTTCAATATTTTACTATTTTCCAGTTACACATAAGGATAGTTTTCAACATGTGTTTTCATAAGATTTTTAGTTCCAAATTTTTCTCCCACCCTCCCTTCCCTTCCTTGTCCCCAAGACAGAAAGCAATCTAATATAGGTTATATATGTGCAATCCCATTAAACATACCTCTGCATTAGTCATATTGTTAAAGAAGAGTCAGAGCACAAGGGAAAAACATCAACAAAGAAGGAAAAAAAAAACCAGACCAAAAGTAGAAACAGTATGGTTCAATATGCATTCATAAACCAAGGTTCTTTTTTCTGGATGTTGAGAATATTTTCTATCATGAAGTTCTTTGAAATTGTTTTGGACCATTACATTGCTAAAAAAAACCAAATCTATCACCATTGTTCATCACACAATGTTGCTGTTACTGTGTACAATGTTCTTCTGGTTCTGCTCCTCTCAATCAGTATCAGTACATGTAAGTCCTTCCAGGTTTCTCTGAACTCCTCCTGCTCATCATTACTTTTCACATTGATTTTTTAAAACTCTGTGTTCTAAATTTTCTTCCTCCCTCCCTCCTCAACCCTCCTTATGAAATCAAGCAATTCAATATGTCATACATGTGCAGTTATGCAAAACATCTTCTCATTATTCAGGTTGTGAAAGAAAATAGATAAAATACCTTTAGAAAGAGGAGCTAACAAATACAATTATACTTCAATCTGTATACCATTGGTTTTTTCTCTTGATGGTTTGCATTTTTCATACATCCTTGTGATACCATCCTGCTCATCATTTCTTTCACAGTTACTATTACTGACTGTATTACCCTCCATCTTATTCCTTCCCCTTGATATTTACTCTATTTTCTATCTTCTTTCACCCTATCCCTCCTCCATAGTGTTTTGCTTTTTATGACTCCCTCCTCCAATCTGCCCTTCCCTCCTTCCCCTCTTCTCCCACCCATCTTATCTCCTTCTCCTCCCACTTTCCCTCAGGGCAAGATTATATTACTATACCCCCTTGCATATGTATGTTATTCCCTCTTTGAACCAATTCTGATGAGGGTAAGGATCACTAACTCCCCTGTTCCTTCCTCATCTTGACCTCTACTCTGTAAACTATTTTTTGTTTCTTTTATGTGAGCTACTTTTCCCAAGTCCACCTCCCCCTTTCCCTTTCTTCCAGTGCATTCCTCTTACCCCTTAACTTTATTTTGAAGATGTCATCATGGGTCAGCTAGGTGACACAGTGTATAAAGCACCCTCCCTGGACCCAGCAGTCCCCAATTCCATATCCATCCACAGACATAAGCCACCCCACCCTGGCTTCCCCATAAAAAACAAGGATAAACAAAAAATAAATATTTTACAGATATCCCTTCATATTCAATTTACATCTGTGTCCTCTGTCTAAGTATATTCCTTTCAGCTGCTCTCATATTGAGAAAGATCTTATGAGTTAGAAGTATTATCCTCCCATGTAGAAATGTAAACAGTTTAATCTTTTAATATCCCTCATGATTTCTTTTCCCTGTTTACCTTTTTATGCTTCTCTAGGATCTTGTATTTGAAAGTCAAGTTTTCTATTCAGTTCAGGTCTTTTCATTACAAAAGCCTGAAAGTCCTCTTTTTCATTGAAGTCCTATTCCTCCCCCCGCCCCCCAAAGATTATATTCAGTTTTGCTGGGTAGGCAACATTTGGCTGTAGTCCCAGTTCCATTGCCCTCTGGAATACCATAGTCCATGTCCTCTGGTCCTTTAATGTAGATGTTTTATCCTTCTTGTAGCTCCACAGTAATTGAATTCCTTTTTTCTAGCTGTTTGCAATATTTTCTTCTTGATCTGGGAGCTCTGGAATTTGGCTATAATATTCCTGAAGGTTTTCATTTTGGGAACTCTTTCAGGAGGTGATTGGTGGATTCTTTCTACTTCTATTTTACCTTCTGCTTCTAGAATATCAGGGAAATTTTCCCTGACAATTTCTTAGAAGATGCTGTCTAAACTCTTATTTTGGTCATGATTTTCAGGTAGTCTAATGACTTTCAAATTATCTCTCCTGGATCTATTTTCCAGGTCAGCTGTTTTTCCAAGGAGATATTTCATATTGCCCTCTATTTTTATTCATTTGGATTTGCTTTACTATGTCTTTGTTTCTCATAAAGTCACTAGCTTCCATTAGTTCAATCCTAATTCTTAGGTAATTAGCTTCTTCAGTGACCCTTTGTATCTCCTTTTCCACTTGGCTTTTCAAACTATTGAGTTTTTTCTCATGACTCTCCTGCATTGCTCTTTTGATTCTTTCCTCCATCCTTCCAAATCTTCCTTCTAGCTCTCCTACTTTCCTTTCAAAGTCCCTTTTGAGTGCTTCCATGGCCTGAGACCAATTCGTATTTTTCTTGGAAGCTTTGGATGTTGGAGCTTTGACTTTGTTATTATCTTCTTCTAAGGGTATATTCTGGTCTATCCTCCCCCCCCCAAAGAAGCTGTCCATTGTCTGTTGTTTTCTTTGCCTACTCATCTCAACCTGGAAGCAGATGTCTAATTGAAATCTGATTTTCTATGGTTGTAAGCTTAGCATGCCTGTGCCCCTCCCCCATTGGGCTGCCACCATTTGATTCAGCCCACTGGTTCTGAACCAGGGCACTTCATCCCAACTCTAGCAGAGACTATAGCCACTTTACCCTGGCCAACCCCCAAACCTCCTCATTGGTCTGTGAGCTGAGCCTCAGAAGAAGCTGTTGGCACTGAGGACTCTGAGACCCTGGAGGAGCAGTCTGTTCCTGGCTGGGTCTGGACCATGTGCTGAGCTCCTCTATTAGCCCAATCAGCAGGGGATCCCAATTGCCATCTTTGGCTGGGAAATAGTCTCACTCTGTTCTTGTGTGCATTAGGCTGCTCTGGGTTTATTTTTTTTATGGCATTATTTGAGAATGAGTGGATGGGTTTATTGGGAGCTTGCCAGAGTCACAGCCTCTCCTCCTCTATCTTGGCTCCACCCTCCACCTTTCATTCTTGAAGAGGACCAATGATATCATGAGGGTGATGTCTTGACCTGTGAGTGAATTGGTTTTAACTGAGATAGAGCTGTGCAAAGTCATCAGCCCCACTATCTCTTCCAGGGTCATGAGTGTCCAGTGACAAGACACATGTCAAGATGACTGGCCATGGCCCATCAATGTCAAAGAAGGATTAAACTTTTTCTGTGTGACTCCAAAATTTGGAACTAGGCACAGGAGTAGAAACTGCTGAGAGCCAGAATTTGCCTTAACTAGAACTGTGGCAAAATAGAAAGGACTGCTTCAAAAGGTATTGGGGTCAGGGGCCCCAGAACACTGGCCCTGGAGTCAGGAGGACCTGAGTTCAAATCCAGTCTCAGACACTTAACACTTACTATCCGTGTGACGCTGGGCAAGTCACTTAACCCCAATTGCCTCACCAAAAAAAAAAAAAGGTATTGGGGGTCTTCTTAATTGAGAACTTTAAGCAGAAGCTGGATGGCCATTTGTTGGGAATTTAATGGAAAGGAGGGGACTCCTCTTTAGGCTTGTGTTGGATTAAATGGTGTTTGAGGTCTCTTCTAACTCTGACATGTTCTAATTCTGGTTGCCAGCACCCCTCCCCCCCAATTAACGAAATGAAATTTCAGGCAATGGATCTGCAGAAGGTATTATGCGAATCCTAAGACACAACAATCTTCTGCCTATCTGAAAATTGCTCTTCTAGTTATCTTGAATCCTTTAACAAAGCGATTTATGCTGTTTCATGCTTCAAGGAATCTTATTTGATTTTTAACATTTTCATAAATGTCTAGAAGCTAAAATAATAAACACTTGATTTCAACATTTGGAAATATGGCAACAAAGGTTGATACCAATTTTGAATAATCATTCTAAGAGCTAGTATTTATACTACTCTTTAAGATTTACAAAGCTTTTATAGAAATATCTCATTTTAACTTCACAACAACCTAGAGAGGGAGGCACTATTATTATCTTCCTTTTACAGATGACAAAAGAGAGGCAAACAGAAGTTAAGTAACTTGCCCAGCATCACACACCTAGTAAATGACTCAGGCAGGATTTAAATGCAGGTCTTCTCTATGCCAAGTCCTTTGCTTTTTGCATTGTTCCAAGTAGTTGCCCTTTAAAACTTGTTTTAAAATAGTAATGAGAAGTTGATAATACTTTGCTAAGTAGCATAAAGAAAAACAAATGTGTATGTATTAGCAATAAATATAACTTCAGGAAATTATTCTGAAGGCTTTTAATGATCAAACCAGTAGGACAATGAACAAATGAAAAATGGAAACTATTTATCCAGATTTTTGTAACATATTCTCTTCTCCATCCATTACAGTGGAGCCATCACATACTGACTTTAACATCAGAGTTCCAAAAGTATTGTATAAGGAAATAGAAATGGCACTAAAAAAACCAAACCAAAAGAAACAAACCCCCCCCCCCCCAAAAGCAAATATGGCAATCACAGCTGGGCCAGACCAAATATATAGAGGTGGTTGTTGTTTAGTCATTTTTCGGTCTTGTCCAACTCCTCACCACCTTGTTTGGAGTTTTCTTGGTGAGGATAGTGGAGTGGTTTGCCATTTCCTTCTCCACCTCATTTTACAGATGAAGAAACAGGCAAAACAGAGTTAAGTGACTTTCCCAGGGTCATAGGATTAGTAAATGTCCAAGGACAGATTTGAACTCCAGAAGATGAGTCTTCCTGACTCTAAATCTAGCACTCCATCCACTGTGCCACCTTGATGGTCCATGGTAAATATGACAGAATGTTGGGGCTGTTGTGGATTGATACTCAAGATATCTAGTGTACATATCCAGACCCTGTCTGAAGACCTCCACTCAGAATCAAGTCCACACCCAACCCATTCTACTTTTGCATAGCTCTCATTATTAGGGAGATTTTTCAGATATTAAGTCTGAATTGCTTCATTGCAACTTTCACCCACTGCTCTTCATTTTGTCCTCTGAGTCAAATAAATCCAAATCTAATCCTTTTTTGCCAAATGGTTATCCTTAAAATACCTGAAAATGCCTATCATTTCTCCTCTTTATTCACATTCTTCTTTTCTCTAGGCTAAACATGCCCTTCAAGACCTTTCACCATACTCAAGTTTATTAATGTTCTTTTTAAATTCTCGTGTCTAGAATGAAAGGGCAGTATACCATCAGACTATTACCTCCCTATTCCTGAAAGATAGCTTTAGTGTCTCAATGTAGCCAAAGGTCAAATTAGGTCTTTTGGCTACCATATCACAGTACTGATTCATATTCAACTGTTCCAGTGACATGATGAATTGGAGTCAGTGATACATAATGAAAAGGGAGCCTGTGAACTGGATGGTGAAGACCTATTCACTTCCTTTCATCCTTCACTCCATAACTATTCCCAGAATTTGCATCCACAGTTGTATAAATGTGTTATTTCTTGAGTCCTTGGAAAGTCTTTATCTTTTTAGCTTAAAAGATGTCCTTCAATCAATACATTAATAAATTACTAAGGAAGTGATCTGCTATATCAGGAGAACTAGTACAAGCTGAAAATGGGTGTCTAGATTGTGGGAGTGAAAATGCATGTTTAAGGGAAACATATACATTCTCAGGTCAAGTTAACAAGCATTTATAGTGCCAGGCACTATGCTAAGCACTGGGAAGACAAATACAGAAAGACAGATAGTTCCTAACCTCAAACTACTTACATTCTAATATGGAAGAAAGTACATAAAAGGGAACTGAAAGTGAGAGATGGTTGGGAGATGAAGGTACCAGGTACAGGGGCATTGTAGAGGAAAACCAGGGGAATCAGGAGTGTAGCCTGGGCAGGAACAAAGAAAAAGCTGGCCTGGGCCTTCTCCTTAAAATGGAGGTTCTGGGACTAACTCACCAAGCAGAAGGAAGGGTTGCAGGAACAGAAGTTACTTTCAATGTGAGAAGTAGTCTAGGAGTGGAGTGAACTTTCAGGGTGAAGAGATTTCTATGACATGATAGTGAAAGTCCTGTGGAAAATCTGGATTACAGCGTGGGGTAGAATGAGAGAAATATAATTCCAAAATCAAAAGGTCCCTACAAAATACAGCTTTTCATTAAGTGCCTTCCTTTCCTTTATTTGTCTCTATGGAAGTTGACAGCAATTCAGAGCCTCTTCCAAAGGTCTGCATATGGTATCAGCTGCTTTGATATGGAAAAAGCAAAGAGGAACCTACTCTTCTTGACCTAAGAGGTGGATATCTGAAGCTTGAATTCTGACCTTCTAGCTTAAAATGGGGAGGGCTCCTCTATTAATGAAAGGATGCATTCTTGGGTATAGGGTAATTTCGGGTGTGTTCTTTTTGAATATCTAAGTGGGCAATCCTTCAAAGAATAGCCTAGTATTGCTACAGGTTCCAAAATTTATAACAGCCATAAAAAAGAAAAATCATCAGAGTTTTGAACCACATATAGGATACAAAATGAATATGTTATAGAAACAGATATAATCAAGTTGATTGCCACCTGTCCAAGTAAGGTGAGGGTTTTTGTTTGGTTGCTTTTTCTTTGGTTTAAACAAGTGATATTTCATTGTTATAGAAAACTCTAGTAAGGAAGATCCTTCTACTAATGAGATCAACAACTTCTTTGCTACTTAAAAATCTTAGAGTTGTTTGAGGCACAAAGAGGTTAAGTGACTTGCCTAGAGTCTCACAGCAAGCATATGCTTGGTATTACTTTCACCAATGTCTTCCTTGATTCAGGGCTGCCTGACTATTCATTAGGTCATGCTGTTTCTTGAATATTATATATTGTTCAGTCATTCAGTCATGTTTGACTTTTTGTGACCTCATTTGGAGTTTTCTTGTAAAAAATAATGGAGTGGTTTGCCATTTCCTTCTCCAGCTCATTTGCCTGAGGAAACTCAGGCAAAAATGATTAAGTGACTTGTCCAGAGTCACACAACTAGTAAGTGCCTGAGGCCAGATTAGAACTCAGGAAGATGAGCCTTCCTGATTTCAAGCCCAGTGTTTTATCAATCCACTGTAACACCTAGCTGTCCTCTGGATACTATTTCCAAATCTGAATATTCACACTTGGTTTCAGTGTAGCCTCTTTACACTCCAAAAAAAGGGAAATACATTGTCCCTGCTCTCAAAGAACTCACAAATGAAGGTGACAACATTCAAATAACTATGTACATACAATATAGATATGGCATAAATTAAAGATGATCTTAGAGGGAAGGAGGTGGAGACCAAGAAAGCACTTCTGTCTTAAATACTGTTGGCATGTAAGGTCAATATTGAGGAAAACTACAGAAGCTAGGAGGTAGAGGTGAGGTGGAAGGAAATTCTAGTCAGGGGGATAGCCAAAGCAGAGAAATGGAAGATGGAGTGCCCTGCATGAGGAACAACAAGTAGATCTAGGGCAGTTGGATTATAGGATGAGTGAAGGAGAACAAAGTAGAAGATGATTGGAAAGGTAGGAAGGGGTCATGCTGCAAAGGGTTTTAAATGCCACAGGAATTTGTGATTGATCCTAAAGGAAACAGGGAGACACTGGAGTTGAAAATTGTGAAGGGAATGGTATGGATCTTGGTAGGGAAAACAAATCTGGTGTTGATCAATCATTCAATTTCCTCTCTTTTCACCCATCTTAATATGACCCTTGGTTACCACTTCATTAGCCATAGTAACATGTGCTACCCTTACAGGACTTTTATCAAGTTGATATGGTAGTTGCAGTGATGAGACATCAGTAACATAGTTACTAATTAAACAACAGGCCATCATAAAGAAAAGGACCTAGAGGAAAATAATGCAGGCTTTGTGGGCATTGATGCAAAGATATTTTCCGTTTTCTGACACCCACACACCAAGAGAAACTACCACTAAGTATTGTGAACACTAAAAGAAAAAAAATCAAACTGACAAGAACCAAGGACAGTTTTTCCTTAATGGATGCCAAAACAGTGGCTTATGCAGGGTATCCTTTCATCTTTTCTCTTTATTAAGAGGGTTTGAGTAGTGTCCATTGTTTATATAGGACATGCCAAGGCCTTGTTTACCTCCAACACCAAGAAGCAATGTTCAGCCTCTCAAGAGTATCTAATTGGGAAAACCTGAAGCTGGATTATTTATCTAAGCGAATCATTCAGGCAGTTTGTGAATGATATTGTACCTTTTTTGGGGGGAGGGAGAGAAGTGGGAATAATAATATCATCCCTTCTCCAGTACCAACATTATGCCATTCTCTGACCTCTGACACCTTAAATGAATAGTGAATATAGACTTACTCAAACTTAGCAGTGTGATTCTGAAGCTAAACTGTATTAGAAAGAATACAAACTTGGTCTGGATATTAAGGAGACTCATGAAGGTTTATATTCTACTGGTGCAGCACAAAGAATGGGCAGCTAGGTGTTGTGGTGGATAGAGCACTAGTCTGAAAGTCAGGAAGATTCATCCTCCTTAATTCAAATCTGGCCTCAGATATTTACTATCTATGTGACTCTGAACAAATCACTTAACCCTGTTTGCTTCAAGTTTTCTCATCTGTAAAATGAGATAGAAAAGGAAATGGTTGAGGGCAGCTCGGTGGCACAGTGGATAAAGCACTGGCCTTGGATTCAGGAGGACCTGAGTTCAAATCCAGCCCCAGACATGTGATGCTTAACTAGCTGTGTGATCCTGGACAAGTCAATTAAACCTCATTGCCCTGCAAAAAACCAAAACAAAAAAAGAAAATGGTTAAAAGAAAGAAAGGAAGAAAGAAAGAAAGAAAGAAAGAAAGAAAGAAAGAAAGAAAGAAAGAAAGAAAGAAAGAAAGAAAGAAAGGAAGGAAGGAAGGAAGGAAGGAAGGAAGGAAGGAAGGAAGGAAGGAAGGAAGGAAGAAAGGAAGGAAGAAAGGAAGAAAGAAAGAAAGAAAGAAAGAAAGAAAGAAAGAAAGAAAGAAAGAAAGAAAGAAAATGGTAAACCATTCCAGTGTCTTTGCTAAGAAAATGTCTAATGGGGTCATGAAGAGTCAGATGTGACTGAAAAACAACTGAACATTAAATCACAAAGAATAAATCCAGTGATTCACTCTTTTTTCACCTTCAACTAGACTTGACTAGGAATGCTTGGACCATTATTTCTTGATTTGAAATAGGAAAGCTGAAGGCAGAGATGTGCTTTGCCAAAGCCTTCACCAATCCTGTTAATATGACCATGTATAATGTGTATTTGACTATCACAGAGCTCAATCAGAAATGAAGGGACCAAGGTATAAAGGACTTTAAAATCCAAGTACAGAATATTTTAATGGATTCAGGAGATAATAGGGAGCCACCGGAGTATGTTATATAGGTGAGGGAAATAGTGAGACCTGAACTTTGATAGCTGAATGGAGAATGTTCTGTAATGGGGAGAGATTTGAAGCAAGAAGGATGACCATGATTTGATTTGAATGAGTTCTTGGACCACGGTAGTGGCAGAGTCACAGGAGAGAAGAGGCCATGCATGAGAAATGTTGAGAAAATAGAAATGACAGGACTTATTGACAAATTGGTTATGAAGGTGGAAAAAGAGTGAGAAGGATGGCTCTTAGGATGATTGTGAATACGATGATGCCCTTCACAATAATAGGAAAATTAGGAAGAGGGGAGAATTTTAGGGGGAAATAATGAGTTCAATTTTGGATATATTATGTTTAAGATGTCTTGGTACATTCAGTTTGAAAAGTCAAACTGGAGATCAGGAAAGAGATAAAGGCTAGATATATAAAGTTGAGGATCATATACATAGATATGTTAATTGAATTCATGGGAGTTGATGAAATTAAGCAAAATACTATGGAGTAAGAAGATAAGAGAGTTGATTAATTACCATGGCCTAAAAAGAGATCAAGAAAAAGAAATGAGAAGAAATGATCAGATATAAGTAGGAGGAGAACCAGGAAAAGGCAAGGAAAGTAATTCAAAAACTAAGGAAGAGAGTATTAAGGAGAAGGTGGTAATGAAGGCTGTAGAGATGTAAAGAAAGATGAAGATTGGGGCAAAAAAGCCTTAAGCTTTGGCAATTAAGAGTTCTTTGGAAACTTTGGAGAGAGCAGTTTTAGTTGAATGATAGAGTGAAAGCCAGAGAGTGAGAGGAAAGCACCTATCATAGACAACCTTCTCAAGAGTTTAGTCAGCCATAAAAGTGAAGAAAGATATAGGATGATATTGAGTAGGGATAGATGGATTAAATTTCCCCATAGCCCTACCATCATTGATCATTTTCATCTTTATCATCTGCCAGACTGATAAGGATAAAGTGGAATTTCAAAATTACTTTAAATTGCATTTCTCTATGTTGATAGTTGTGATTTTTCCTTGGAAAACTGCTCTTTATATTTTTCAACCATTTATTTATTTTGGGGTGCCTCTTAGTTTTACAAATTTAAAACCAAGCAGAGAAACTTTTTGCAAAGATATTTTTCTCCCAGTTCCTGTTTTCTTCCATTTTAAAACATTATATTAGATTTGGTTATGCAAAATTTATTTAATTTTTATAATGAAAATTGTTTCATCTTGTGTGATATTCTTTCTCACTTGTTTAGTTATGAACTCTACCATAATTCAAAGATCCAAAAAGTAATTTCATCCTTTCTCCTCTAATTGGTGTGGATTTTACATCAACATCATGTATCCATTTGGAGTTTAGCTTAATGTATGAGTTATTCGTCTAAGCCGAATTTCTGCCAGAATGCTGTCCAGTGTTCTTAGCAGTTTTTGTCAGTGAGTCCTTTTAATAACTGGGGTGTTTGGGTCCGTCAAACACTATAGTACTGTTCACCAATTTGCACCAATTCATTGTGTACCTAATTTGTTCCACTGATTGATTTCTCTCTCTTTTTAACATGAATCAAAAAATTTTAATGATTACTACTTTGTGGTACAGCTTGAGATCTGTTATGGATAGAATTTTTATTTTTAAGTGCTTTTTTGTAAATAGTTTATTGCCATATTCTGTTTATGATCTATTTAACTATAATCTTTCATTTTTTAAATGAGTTCATCCCTTTCCAGTTTATGGCAATGCTTGTTAATTGTATATTTATCTCTATCATATCCTCTTATACATTTCATCTCTTTGCTTCATACTATCTTTTTTATAAAAAAGGAATCATGAAAGAAAAGAAATGTGATCAACACTAATATTCTATCATTGAAACAATGTGCTTCTACACCACTATCCTGTCTTCTATTTGCTGAGAGGTAATCAAAAGATGTTACATTTTCCTTCTATTTAATCCTCCTTTTATGATCCAACTTTCTGAAGTTGACGTATGTTTTGAGTGTGACTGCCACCCCATTTTCCTATATTCTATATTTTGTTCCATGGTAAAGAACATCTCACAACTCTCAACCACTTGCAATCAGGGGTTCTTTGTTCCAGTCAAATTAGCCTCTTTTCTGCTCTCTGTAAGCCACATTTCATTGCTTCTCTTCATGCCAATGTACGGACTATCTCACATGTCCAGAATGCATTCCCTCCTCACTTCTAATATGTAAAATCCTCAGTTTACTTTGGAGCTTTACTCAGGTACTACTTTCTTTTTATTCTTTCCTCTTTCTTTCTTTCTTTCTTTCTTTCTTTCTTTCTTTCTTTCTTTCTTTCTTTCTTTCTTTCTTTTATTTTGGTGTAGCAATGAGGGTTAAGTGCCTTGCCCAGGGTCACACAGCTAGTGTCAAGTGTCTGATTCCGAATTGGAACTCAGGTCTTCCTGAATCCAGAGCCGGTACTTTATCTACTGTGTCACCTAGCTGCCCCCTCAGGTACTAGTTTATGAGATCTTTCCTGTCCAACTTCCCCAACCCAAACTCTACCATCAATTGCTAGTTCCCTCCTATAAAATTACTTTGAATTTTCTTTGCATATTTTCTCTTATATGTTTATGTGTTGTTTTTATCCTCCCCTCATAGAATAGAGCCTCCTCTTGGGCAAGAACTCTTTGGTTGTATATAATCCTGATTCCTGACACAGTGCTTAGCATATAGTATAAACTTGAAACTCGATTGATTGTAGGAATGTTGTGACCATGGACAAGTTATTTTAAATTTCTAATCTTCATGCAATTCTTTAAGACTCATTTGCTAGATTCTAGGCAGATAACCATCTGTACTAGTGGACAGAGTTCCCACAATGAAGAAATCAGACATAGATCTCTACTTTATTCCTTTTTGTTCTTTTTCTGTAAAATCTTTTGATACTTTGAGAAGGGCCTTCTACTGTTATTTCTCAAGGCATCATCACATGTGGATATATTCCCTACTTTCTTTAATCCTTTCAAATGTTTGACTTCATCCTCCTAGTAAATTTTTATTAATTAATTTTTGTTATTTTGTTCTGAAGATAGTCTATTTTTAATTGACCTTAGGTTTAACTTCTTTACAAGAATTTATATAGTCATAGCAAATGTGTTTTTCTGATTCATAAAATCATCTTAATGATCCTGAATTTAGACTGTGTAAAATTCATTCTCAGTAATCTCTCTTTAGCATACTGTAATACCTCAGCCCCTGAACAAAATTGTGGATTTCAGAAAGTATCTAGGCTGATATAGAATGTTGAATTAATTCCATAAAAAGGGATGGCCTTGGACAGGATGCTACTTCTCTTAAAAACTCAGCTACTCTATCAATTGTTGCCATGGAAGCATTTAATTAATAATTCCATGTTGTACCCCAATATGATTTAGCACATTGTTAAACCTCACACTCTTGGCTCTTCCATGAATAATTAGAAACACATTCACCAAGCAGCCATGCTTTTCCACAATGGCCCCTCATGCTCCTAAGTAGAAGATTTGCTGAAATGGCATGGTATAAAAGTCTCAAAAACAAACCTAAAATTATAGCAACAATGACCCTGTGAAAACTGGTTGTTCAACATTTATTTTAGCATGTTTTCTTTCTATGCCTGCCTTATATTACTGCCATAGGGGGAAAAAGAAAGAAATGATTCTAATTTTTTAAAAAATGGCACCATAGAATGCTACCTAATAAACCACAAATATTTGGACAGCTTTGAAATAAGCTCCAGCACAGTGGACTGCCACACAGCCTGAAATGTCTTGTCAAAGGTTAATAAACTTTTGGGGTATATAGTTTTGGGGAGTGAATATATCATATGGATTATATAAAATGTTCACACAATTATAAATTGTTATAAAATTTTCAGAAAATTTATGCCACAAACCTTTGCTTAGAAAAATAAAGAGCCTTATCATAAACACTGGCAAGCAAAAATAGCATGTATACACATACACATAAGATTGAAATACTGAACAAAAAATTGAACACACTGTAGAACTGATGCTCACTTTGCCCTGGCCGGGCCCCAGTGCATGATTATCTTCCAGTTGTCACAAAGATCATAGTTTTTTTGTTTTTGTTTTTAATTTTATCAGGGGGTAGAAAGTAAAAGATTATTATTCTAGGATCAATAGATTCACAGTTAGATTCTTTGTACATGCAATCTCCTATGTCTTTTTCCTGGATAGTCCAACCATTTTTAGACTCATCTTTTCTTTTACTCCCTCATCTAAGGTAAATTCACCATTAGACATGCCAGATGGAGGACAAAAACACGCACGCACGCACACACACACACACACACACACACACACATACACACATACATATACACATGCAAACAAGGTGAACACTTGAATATCTCTGGCAGTGTGCTGAGCTAGGATTCTCCTCCAAATAGCTCAGATCTCATAATTTCACTCTATCACAGCAGGAGGTGCCAGACAATGTAATGTAACTAGAAGCCTCATATATATCATCAGTGAAGTTTTGGTCATAGGCTGACCATTTTTTTTTTTTTGCAACTATGTAAAACCTTACCATATTAGTCATTTTGTACAAGAAAACTTAAATAAAAGAAAAAAAATGAAAGTGAACAATAGGATGCTTCAGTTTGCATTCAATCAATATCAGTTTTTTTTTTTCTGGAGTTGAATAGTATGTTTCATCATTAGTCCTTTGGGATTGTCTTAGATCATTGTATTGCTGAGAATAGCTGTTATTCACAATTCTTCATCAAACAATATTTCTGTCTCTATGTACAACGTTAACTTGGTTCTGCCTACTTTCCAAGCCTTTCTGAAATCATTCTGCTTGTTATTTCATAGAGTACAATATTATTCCATTACAATTATATGTCATGGCTTGTTTAATCATTCCCCAATTGATGGGCATTCTTTTTATTTCCAATTCTTAGCCACCATGAAAAAAGCTAGAAATATTTTTGTACAAATAGGTATTTTGCTCTTTTTTGGGGGATGGGCTAACTATTTTTGTACTCAAACTCATTGCAACTGGAGGTATCGTAGACTGTCGTTAATCCTTTTTAGCATCATTTGGTACACTATTGATTTTTTATAAGAGAAAATCATGAAGAAATTTTTGAATTCATGTAAACAAGGACAATTTTGTAAAAAAATGTAGAGGGTAAGAGGTTTACAGTTATACAGAAACAAAACCTCTTTTTTTTAATCCAGAAGAAAAGAGAAATTTGCAAAATTGAGCCACTATTATTAATATTATTTTTCATCCAAGGATCAGGGGAAGTCTAGCAAGGTTGTTGAAGGAAAAGTTTCCATTTATCCCAACTCTCCCCATCTCAACCTCAATAACAATATGTAATGAATCTAGTGACGTTAAAGAAACAGTCAAAAGAGAAGGAAAAAGATGAGGTTGTTCAGCAGCACAAGGAAGATGGAGAGGAGAAAGAGGGGACAGATCATCCTGACTGCTGCTGTTCCTACTATGGGAGCCCTGTTAAATGGATACAGAAGGCTCAGGGTGTGGGGAGAGAGAGGGGAGACAGAGAGAGAGACAGAGACAGAGAGACAGAGACAGAGAGAGAGACACAGAGAGAGAGAGACACAGAGAGACAGAGAGACAGAAAGACAGAGACAGAGAGAGAGAGGTGGCAGGCCCTAGTTGGCATTGCATGTGAGTGCACTTCACTGTGGTCATCATCACTTTTATCCACCAGGGTGAGATAGGACAAGTGGGCTGGAGCAAGTATATATCCAATCACTGGTAAACTCCCCCCTTATTGAAAACTTATAATAAGTGATGAAGTGCCTCTCATTTTTTTTTCTTTCCCTCTCTGTATGAGAGAGCAGATGTCTAATTCACAATTTTTCTGCTCTTTACATTTGTTCACAATTCCTGCTTTAATTAGGACTTTAAGACCAGCCCACACTAGATGATATATGTTCAATCATGACTGCTTTTGATTTGTGTTTCATTATTTGTGAATAGGAGAGTTGCAAAGATAGGAACAATGATCAGTCTTGGAATATAGCCAAAAGTGAATCATTGATAAATATGGATTCCAACCTTTGGCTTATAACCAATGTCAAAGTGAATTATATTGATTTATTAATTTTAATTAAATATCCTAAAGTGGGTCAAGATTAGTTCAAGGTCTTTGCCCTTAAGCAAAAACAAGTTAATTGCCATTGCTATCTAATAGGCAATCATTAAGTCATATTGCCTTTTCCATGATTCTGTCCCCCTCCCCATCCATTAATTTCTTTCTCAAGGGAGATTTGAGGGTAGTGACTAGATAGTAGACTATAGATAGTGGGAGGAGAAAGGGAGTATCTGGAATAGGACCCAAATGTTTTTATTCCAAGGGTGGAGGCCAGAAGAGGGAGTGGGAACCCTTATCTTTTACTTTACCTTCAATCAAACAAATCTTTAATCTCAGACAATACAGAGACTATACATGAATTGCATATCCATGGGAGATAAATAAATAAATCTTTGGAATCTTAGATAATATTTCAGTTCTTTCCTTCTTTTTGTTTTTTTGTTTTTTTGTTTTCTTGTAGGGCAATGAGGGTTAAGTGACTTGCCCAGGGTCACACAGCTAGTAAGTGTCAAGTGTCTGAGGCTGGATTTGAACTCAGGTACTCCTGAATCCAGGGCCGGTGCTTTCTCCACTGCACCACCTAGCTGCCCCTCTTTCCTTCTTTTAAAGCAGACTTTCCTGCATAATTTCTGGGTGTTTTAATGATACCTGTACTATAGAAATTGTAATTTAGATTTTTTTTTTTTTAGTGAGGCAATTGGGGTTAAGTGACTTGCCCAAGGTCACACAGCTAGTAAGTGTCAAGTGTCTGAGGCCGGATTTGAACTCAGGTACTCCTGACTTCAGGGCCGGTGCTTTATCCACTGCGCCACCTAGCCGCCCCATAATTTAGATTTTTAATATTTTAATTTTTATGTTTTTATGTGATTTCATTTTGTCCTTCAGAGTGTTGAATTTGAAGTTGAATTTAAATTGATATGCTTTTGGGCAGAATTAATATTTATTGGCTTTAAAATTTTAATTTGTATTTGTTGGATTTAAAAATATTTATATGTAATTTTGTTCCTTTTTGATGTATATTTTAATTTAATTTTCTTATTTTAACTTTCTAGTCTCACTGAAATTATCAGAAGGATTTTTGTTTTGAATGCTGCTTCTGTTTTTGTGTATCATTTATTTTAGATTTGTTTTCCTTTTCTTTCTTTCTCTGACCTGCCTTCATTGAACTTAATATAATGCACCCCTATGTTATATTTATATATGAATACCTGCTAATTGGTAGTGCTAACGTTTGTGTTGGTATTCAGTCTGTCCAGTTGTGTCTGACTTTTCGTGATCCCATGAACCATAGCATGCCAAGCCCTTTTATCCTCTACCATCTCCAAAGGTCTGTCCAAACTCATGTTCATTGCTTCCATGAGTGCTAAAATAAATAATAGCATTCATTCAAATACTTATTGATATTCTAAAGAATTTGATTAGAGGTCCTACATTTGAACACTTGCAAGTTCTAAGGAAAAGAAATTTGGACACATATCAGCAACATGCACAATATTTTGAGTAATTCTTTGGACATAGCCAAATGATTGTGGTAGTATTAACTGAATCTGGCAATGTCATTCAATCTGCCATCCCAATTCTTGTTGTGACACTTTTCAAGAGTGGTAGCAAGGTGAATTGTATCCCTTGAAAATTCAAATATGACCAGACTGATACAAGTAGGTAGATGACTATGGGAGTATAACCCTTAAGGATAACATTAATTAATATAATATTATTGAAACTGTCATCAATTCTGATGATTTGATATCATTCAAGCAACTAGAAGATAATTCATAAGATTCGATTCCAGTTATAATCAGGGTGTCTTCTCATGCATGATTCAAAGAAAATAATCAAGGAAAATTCTTTCAAAGAACAGAGAAAACCAAAGAACATTCATATAGACACCACATACATTCAAGAAGGGAATATAACTTTAGTGGTACAGAAATTGAGGGCTACAGGATACTTTGGGGAAAATAAATGGGTCCAATAAAGGAGGTAGCATCAATCACCAATCATCAATTTTTCTTCCTCTGTCTCTCTTCAACCCTCCCTATGAAATCAAGCAATTCAATATAAGTCATACATGTGCAGTTATGCAGAACATATTCACCTTCCTCAAATGTGTTTTGCTTTTTATGACTCCCTCCCCCAATCTGCCATTCCCTCCTTCCCCTCTTCTCCCACCCACTTTATCTCCTTCTCCCACTTTCGCTCAGGGCAAAATTATATTACTATACCCACTTGCATATATATGTTATTCCCACTTTGAGTCAATTCTGATGATAGTAAGGTTCACTCACTCCCCCGCTACTTCCCCCCTCTATACCTCCCCTCCATAAGCTTTTTTCTTGTTTCCTTCATGTGAGCTACCTCTCCCAAGTCCACCTCTCCCATTCTCCCTCCCCCAGTGCATTCTTCCTAAATGCTCAACCCAATTTTAAAGATGTCATCATGGGTTAGTCAGGTGGCACAGTGGACAAAGCAACAGCCCTGGACCCAGGAGGCCCTGAGACCATATCCAGCCCCAGGCATAAGACACCCCACCCTGCTTACCCAACAAAAAACAAGGATAAACAAAAAACAAATGCTTTACAGATATCATCCCTTCATATTCAGTTCAGACCTGTGTCCTCTGTCTAAGTGTATTCCTTTCAGCTACCATCATACTGAGAAAGTTCTTATGAGTTCTTATGGGTTCTTCCCATGTAGGAATGTATACAGTTTAATCTTTTAATATCCCTCATGATTTCTTTTTCCTGTTTACCTTTTTATGCTTCTCTAGGGTCTTGTATTTGAAAGTCAAATTTTTTCTTCAATTCAGGTCTTTTCATCACAAATGCCTGAAAGTCCTTTTTTCATTGAAGTCCCATTTTTTCCTGTGAAAGATTAAAATCGGTTTTGCTGGGTACATGATTCTTGGCTGTAGTCCCAGTTCCTTTTCCCTCTGGAATATCATATTCCATGCCCTCCAGTCCTTTTATGTAGATGCTGCTTGATATTGTTTTATCCTTATTGTAGCTCCTCAGTATTTGAATTCCTTTTTTTCTAGCTATTTGCAATATTTGACCTGGGGTCTCTGGAATTTGGCTATAATATTCCTGGAGGTTTTCCTTTTGGGATGTCTTTCAGGAGATGATTGGTGGATTCTTTCAATTTCTATTTTACCTTCTGCTTCTAGAATATTGAGACAATTTTCCCTGACAATCTCTTGGAAGATGCTGTCTAAACTCTTATTTTGGTCATGGTTTTCATGTAGTCCAATGATTTTCAAATTATCTCTCCTGGATCTATTTTCCAGGTCCGCTTTTTTTTCCCCCCAAGGAGATATTACATATTGCCTTCTTTTTTTAAAAATTCATTTGGATTTACTTTACTGTGTCTTGGTTTCTCAAAAAAGCATTAGCTTCCATTTGTTCAATCCTAAATCTTAAGAAATAATTTTCTTCAGAGAGCTTTTGTATCTCCTTTTTCATTTGGCTTTTCAAGCTGTTGACTTTTTTCTCATTATTCTCCTGCATTGTTCTCATTTCTCTTTCCATTCTTTCCCCCACCTCTCCAAATCTTCCTTCTATCTCTACTACTTTTCTTCAAAGTCCCTTTTAAGTTCTTCCATGGCCTGAGTCCAATTCATACTTTTCTTGATAGCTTTGGATGTAGGGGTCCTGAGGTTGTTATCCTCTTCTGAGGGGAAATCTCAATCTTCCTTGTGGCTAAAGAAAATTTCAATACTTCTCAACTTTTTTTGCTCACTCATCTTTCCATCTTTTACTTTACTTTTAACTCCCTCTTACAGTGGGGCCCTACTTCCAAGCTACAGTGTCCCATGCTTCAAAGGGTCCCAGGTGTTTTGGTTTGAGGGAGGGCAGGTTTTTCTCTTGCCTGTCTTGTTCTCTGCTCTGAAGACAACCTCAAGCCAACCTGCTAATTAACCAGTCATCAGAATTCTGTGTGCTGTGGTGGTTCCTCCCTTCTGACCAGCCTGTTCCCCTCCCCAACCTGGGCCTCCCTCAGCATTCACAGTTTCTTTCTGGTTGCCTGCTGGGATGGGATAGCTGAATTCCTCCTTAGGTCCTGCAGACACCCCTGTATTATCCCCCTGGCCAGCCATTCAGCCCTCTAACATGACTGTTAGCTTAGTTCCAGAAGACTCTGGTGCTCCAGCTGATTGAGAGTCTTGGAGGTAAGTTCCACTGGCACAGAGTGCCTGAGGTCTGTGTTCACATGATTGTGGGGTGGGACTCTTCTTGCAGCCCAGCACAGCCTCCTTTCATCTGTCTTCTGCTGGAAAATAATCTCAGTCCATCTTTTAGTGGGTTTTGTTGCTCCATGGGTTCTCTTATTGATGTTTGGGGGGGGGTAATCGTGTCAAGAGCTCTGTGTGTTTAATGTCTTTCCTCCTTCTTGGCTCTGTCCCCCAGTCAGTTATTCTAAAGCATTGTATTTGTGCAGTGGCTACTTCCAGATTCCTATGGTGGAGGAATATTAGGTAGATTTTACCAGTGTTAATTTATAACCCAAGTGGAGTGGATAGAATAATAGACCTGAAGTTAGGAAGAACTTAGTTCAAACCCAGTCTCAGATACTTCTAGCTGTGTGACTTTGGGGAAGTCATGTAATTTCTATCTGCCAAAATTTTCTCAATAGTAAGATGAGGATAATAATAATAATAGTACCTACCTCCCAGTCTTATTACAAGAATCATATGATAAGTTTGTAAAACATTTTGCAAACCTTAAAAAACTAGCTGTTGTGGTGGTAGTGTCATCTCAGGGGCACTTGAAATTTTCATAAGACTGGTAGAGAAAACAATTGAACCATGAACTAAATGCAAGTGTTGACATATCTTGATGACAACAGTGTCCTTAGAAAGATCCTGGGAGAACATGGAGACAGACTGATGAAGGTGATGGGTCACCTAGAGAAAAAATGGCCTAAATCTTTCATTTGGCAAGTGTCTTTTTTTCAAATCCTGTTTAAGGTGTGTGAATAATATTTTATCTGAAAATTCTCTGAACATAGGCAAGGTAGATGTACTTCTTACTTGGCCATGTTCAAACAACCTTTCATGGCTAAAGACTTTTCTAGAATTTGGTGACTATCACAAGCACATTAGGAATAATACCACTGTCATGAAATACTACTTGAGCATATATGATTGAAGAGATACAGAAGCAGAACAAGAAATGCAAAGTTTTCTTAAACTCACAATTATCTTTGGAAGACAATAGACAAAAAGATGTTGAAAAATGCTTTCAAGGACTTTATAACATGCCTCCCACATGAACCAGTGTTAGCTGATACAGATCTAAGAAAGCCTTTTTTTCTTGCATAAAGAACAACTTTGGAGGGATTAGTAACCTTGTACCAAGTGAGTAATAATCACCAGAAACCAGTGGTTTTTGCCAGGAGGAGCTTGAGTGACAGGGAGACTTGTTATCTCATAAAGAAGCTGTAGTTCTTCGCTGTGAAGGGGTTGTCACTGAGATGTTCAAAGAGTATTTATTTCTATGGTACAAAATTGAAAGTATGAACTCACAGCAGTTCACTGACATATTATGATCACTGTCACAAGTTAGATGCTGCTTACCGGGTCAGGTTGGTAGCAGTAGCTAACTACAAATACAGATTTCACTACCAGATAGGGAAGATTAATGTGGATGTAGATGCCCTGTCTTGATGGTCATTCCAAGTCAAGAAGTATTTATTAAGATTTTACTATATGCCAGGCAATTTACTAAGTACTGGAGACACAAAGAAAATTTAAAATAACCCTTGCCCTCAAGGCGTCTAACCAGGAGAGACAATGTGCAAACAATATAGAAGCAAGATATATGCAGAATAAATTGGAGAGAGTCTCACAGGGGAGGCACAAGCATTAAAGATCAGAAAAAGCTTCTTTTAGAAAGTAGGATTTTAGTGGAGACTTGAAAGAAGTTTCAAGAGGTAGAAATAAGGAAGAAGAGCATTCTAGACGATGGTGGGGGCAACTTGGGAAAAGGTACTAGAATAGGGAAATGGAGTGTCTTATGGGAAAAAATAGCAAGAAGGCCAATGACACTAAATCATTGAGTAAGTGGAAATAAGAAGAGTGATAGAAAACTCAAAAGGTAGGATAAGAAGGAAAACTAGATAACTATATGAGGGACTGAGACAAATTTATAAAAATAAGAGGCATTCCAGAATTGAGACTTTATATGAACAGTTTTGTTTTGTTAGTTTTTGTTATCTCCTTCTGTTATTATATACCATCTGTAATATGTACTCTCTGCAGAGGCCCTCCCTCTGCAAGACCAATGTCAAAGCATTACATTCATGTGGTAATGCCCCTCTGGACAAAACTTTTTTCTCTCCCTTTTTCTATATTGATATTATCATATTATTAGTTAGCATAGGATATTATTTTTGACTGTTTCATTGAGCAAACTCATTCATTTTTCAAATGAAACAAAGTGGGGAATGTGGTAAAAAATGGAAGTTTTAGCTGAATCATTTGAGACTTGAGTGCATGCTACTGAAGAGGCTTTTGGAGGACCACCCTTTTGGGGAGGAGACCTCAATGAACAGCCGTGTGCTGCAACTTCCAGGACAGCAGTTTAAAAACTGAGAAGGAACAGAAGTGTCGGTCTCTCTGGTTTTTTAAAAATGTAGCCATGGCAGCTCATGCGTGTTCTGGTTCTCAGCCTGGCAGGCAGTTTGGGATTCGGTGAGTTTTATAAAGAAATATAGACTAAGCTTAGATCTAAGATTATTCATTTGTATTTCTACTTTCCTATTTCCCTAATTGGTATCACCTTTTTGTTGTCTAATTAATTCCCAAACCATAAAAACTAATCCCTCACTGATTAAAGCTCAGAGGTTTCTTTTTCTTAGTGGTCTGGGAGATATATAAGGGAAAAGTTAAAAGGGGAGTTTAATACTCATATATCCAATTTTAAATCTCACAACACAATACTATTGTTCTGTAAGAAATGATGAAGAAGGTGGTTTCAGAAAAATCTGGGAAGACTTTTATGACCTGATGAAAAGTGAAGTGAACAGAACCAGGAGAATATTGTATATAGCAATAGCAATATTGTAACAATGATCAACTGTGAAAGACTTACTATAATTAATAGAATGATCCACTTATTTCTTGTAAGCATCAAGTGTCTGAGGCTGGATTTGAACTCAGATACCCCTGAATCCAGGGCTGATGCTTTATCCACTGCACCACCTAGCTGCCCAGTGATCCATTTATTTCTAAAGGACTCATGCTGAAAAAGTGCTATGCCATCCAGAGAGAGAAGTGATGAATTATGAGTGCAGATTGAAGCATATTTTTCACTTATTTTATTTTTATTGTATTTTTTTGCTACATGGCTAATATAGAAATATATTTTGCATATATAATGGGTATCATATTGCTTGTATCCTCAGTGGACATAGCTGAAGGGAAGGAAATTGAAACTCAAACTTTTATGAAATGAATGTTAAAATAAAGTGTATACATATATATACACGTATGCATGTATTTATGTATGCACATATTTATTTATTGGTTTATCCATTCATCCATTTATCTATTTACCTATTTGTTTATTTATTTATTTATTAGCATGGGAGGAAAGGAGTGCAAATAAGAGATGTTATTAAAGGTAAAACCATCAAGGCTTAGAAGAGAACATGGAATGTAAAGTAGATGAATTAAAGATGACTCCTAAGTTGTGAGCCTGGTTAACTTGGAGCTGTGCGAGAGTGATGTACCAGGTCATCCATAATCTTGTGCCTACTTGTACAAAGCAATTAATGCTACCTAGTACATATTGTTCCATGGCTACAAAAGTTTTACATAGTTTTGTTAACCATATGGGTCAAGAATAGACCTTAGGCTTAATAAGAAATAGATTTAACTGGACAAAAGCATTGCAGATATCAATAAGAATTGTGAGATTTCTATAAGAAAAAAAGTACTACTGACACAAGATACATGTTTGGCCATTATAAAGAATAGAGATAGAGACTGTATCTTTAATTTTATTGGTAAAGGGAACTCTCAGATGAGGAATTTCCTTTAATTATGTATTCTGATGAAGGTGAAAGAGGAGAATATAAAATCTGTCGAAGCTTAACATCAAAAAAATCTAAATCTTGGCAACTGGTCTCATCACTTCCTGGCAAATGGAGAAGAAATGGAAGCAGAATGAGATTTTATATTCTTGGGCTCAAAGATCACTGCAGATGGTGACTTCAGCCATGAAATTAAAAGATTCTTGCTCCTTGGGAGGAATACTATGGCAAATCTGAACAGCATACTAAAAAGCAGAGACATCACCTTTCCAACAAAGGTCCACATTATAAAAACTATGGTTTTTCTAGCAGGAATATATGGATTTAAGAGTTATAATATAAGGGAAACTGAGTACCATAGAATCAATGTTTTCCGATTCTGGTGCTGGAGAAGATTTTTGAGCATCCATTAAACAGCAAGCAGATCAAATCAGTAAATACATGAAGAAATTAATTCAGACTAATCATTAGAAAGTCAGTTACTGAAACTGAAGTTGAAATGTTTTGGCTACATAATGAAAAGACAGGACTCATTTGTTTTTGTTTTTTTAACTAAAAAAATATGCTTCAGTCTGTATTCCGACACCATCCTTTCTTTCTCTGGAGATGGATCACATTTTTCATCATAAGTCCTTCAGAGTTGTCTTGGGTTATTGTATTGCTGAGAATAGCAGTCATTCTCAGCTGATCATCTTATGATGTTGCTGTTACTTTGTATTCACTATATTTTACTTTGCATCAGCTCATGTAGTAAGTCTTTCTAGGTTTTTCTGAGAGTATCCTGTTCATCATTTCTTATAGTGTTCCATCACAATTACAACCCACTATTTGATCAGCCATTTCCCAATTTATGGGAATTCTTTTGAATTCTTTGCATCAAAAAAGAGCTGCCATAAATGTTTTTTGTACTTATAGATCCTTTAACTTTTTGTGTTATATTTCTTTTTGGATACCAACCTAGTAGTGGTATTACTAGGTCAAAGAGTATGCATGGTTTTATAGCCCTTTGGCCAATAGTTCCAAATTGCTCTACAGAATGTTTGAATTAGTTTACAACTCCATTAACAATGCATTAATGTCTCATTCTGCCCATGTCCCTACAATATTTGTCATTTTCCTCTGCTGTTCTATTATCCAAACCAATAGGTATGAGGTAGTACTCCAGTATTGTTTTGACTCACATATATCCAATCAATAGTGAGTTAGAGCATTTTTTCATATAGCTTTGATAGCAAAGATAGCTTTGATTATTTCATGTGAAAACTTTTCATATCTTTTGATCATTTATCAATTAGGGAATGGCTCTTATTTTAACAAATTTGACTCAGTTCTCTATATGTTTAAGAAATAAGGCCTTTATCAGACAAACTTGCTTCAAAAAATTTTCACACTTGTTATTGCTAACTGTATTTCTCTCCATCCTATTCCCAGCTAACTGTATTTCTCTCCATCCTATTCCCACCATATGACATTTACACTATTCTTTATCTTCTTTCATGCTGTCCCTCCTCAGAAGTGTTTTACTTCTGACTGTCCCCTCCCCCAATCTGCCTTCCAGTTTATCACCCCCTTTATCCCCTTCCCCTTCTACTTTCTTGCAGGGTAAGATAGATTTCTATACCTAATTGAGTATGTGTTTTATTCCCTCTTTGAGACAATTCTGATGAGGGTAAGGTTCACTCCATAGCACTCCATCTTCCCCTCCACTTGATGGTAATCCCAGTTCTTTTGCCCTTTGGAATATCATATATATTTTTAAAAGCATTTTATTATTTTCCAGTTACATATAAGGATAGTTTTCAACATTTGTTTTCATAGGATGTTTAGTTCCAAATTTTTCTTCCGCCCTCCCAAAGACAGAAAGCAGTCTGATATAGGTTATATATGTACAATCACATGAACATATTCCTTCATTAGGCACCTTGTGAAAAAAGAATCAGAGCACAAAGGAAAAACCTCAAAAAAGAAGGGAAAAAGCACAGCCCAATTGTAGAAACAGTATGGTTCAATCTTTATTCATAATCCACAGTTCTTTTTTTATGAATGTTGAAAACACTCTCTATCATGAGTTCTTCAAAATTATCTTGGATCTTTGCACTGCTGACAAGAGCCAAGTCTATTAGCATTGTTCATCACACAATGTTGCTGTTACTGTGTACAATGTTCTCCAGGTTCTGTTCCTCTCAGTCAGCATCAGTACATGTAAGTCCTTCCAGGTTTCTCTGAACTCCTCCTGCTCATCATTTCTTATAGCACAGTAGTATTTCATCACATCCATATACCACAACTTGTTTAGCCATTCCCCAATTGATAGGCATTCCCTCATTTTCTAATTCTTTGCCACCACAAAGAGAGTTACTATAAATATTTTTTGTACATGTGGATCTTTTTCCCTCCTCTATGATCTCTTTGGCATACAGACCTAGCAGTGGTACCACTGGGTCATCAGGTATGAACAGTCCCATAGCCCTTTGGGCATGGTTCCAGATTGTTCTTCAGAATGGTTGATCAGTTCACAGCTCCACCAACAATGTATTAGTGTTCCAATTTTTCCACAGTTTCTCCAACATTTATGATTTTTTAGCCAATCTGATAGGTGTCAGGTGGTACCTCAGAGGTGTTTTAATTTGCATTTCTCTGATCAATAGTGATTTACAGCATTTTTTCACATGGCAATAGATAGCTTTTATTTCTTCATCCGAAAACTGCCTGTTCATATCCTTTGACCATTTCTCAATTGGGGAATGACTTGGATTCTTATAAATTTTATTTAGTTCCCAATATATTTTAGAAATGAGGCCTTTATCAGAAATGCTGACTGTAAAAATTGTTTCCCAGCTTTCTGCCTCCCTTCTAATTTTGGCTGCATTATTTCCATTTGTACAAAAACATTCTAATTTAATATAATCAAAGTCTTTCATCTTGCATTTCATAATATTCTTTATCTCTGGACATATTTTTTCCTCTCCATAGGTCAGAGAGATAAACCATTCCTTCCTCTCCCAATTTATCTATGGTATCATCCTTTATATCTACATCTTGAACCCATTTTGACCTTATTTTGGTATATTGTGTAAGATGTTGGTCTATGCCTAATTTCTGCCATGTTATCTTCCAGTTTTCCCAGCAGTTTTTGTCAAATACTGAGTTCCTATCCCAGAAGCTGGAGTCTTTGGGTTTATCAAGCAGTACACTACTAAGGTTATTTATTACTGTGTCTCCTGTGCCTAACCTATTCCATTGATCCACCACTCTATTTCTTAACCAGTACCAAATAGTTTTGATGACTGCTACTTTATATTATAGCTTCAAATTTGATATGGCTAGCCCACCTTCCCGTGCTTTTTAAAAAATTATTTTCCTTGATATTATTGACTTTTTGTTCTTCCAGATGAATTTTGTTATTATTTTTTCTAACTCTATAAAACAATTTTTAGGTAGTCTGATTGGTATGGCACTGATAGGTAAATTAATTTAGGTAGAATTGTCATTTTTATTATATTAGCTTGTCCTATCCATGAGTAATTGATATTTTTCCAATTATATAGATCTGATTTTGTATGAAAAGTGTTTCATAATTGTGTTCATAGAATTCCTGGGTTTGTCTTGGCAGGTAGACTCCAAAGTATTTTATATTGTCTACCATTACTTTAAACAGCATTTCTCTCTCTGTCTTTTGCTGCTGAGTTTTGTTAGTCATGTATAGAATTGCTGATAATTTCTGTAGGCTTATTTTATATCCTTCAACTTTGCTAAAGTTGTTAATTGTTTCCATTAGTTTTTTTATTTATTTGTTTTGTTTTCTTATTTTTTTGAAGGGAAATGGGGATTAAGTCACTTGCCCAGGGTCACACAGCTAGTAAATGTCAAGGGTCTGAGGCCGGGTTTGAACTCAGGTCCTCATAAATCCAGTGCTGGTGCTTTATCCACTGTGCCACCTAGCTGCTCCTCCAGTTGTTTTTTAGGTGATTTACTAGGATTCCTTAAGTATACCATCATATCAGCTACAAAGAAGCTTTGTCTCTTCCTTGCCCATTCTAATTCCTTTAATTCCTTTTTCTTCTCATTGCTAAAGCTAACATTTCTAATACAATATTAAATAATAGAGGTGATAATGGACATCCCTGTTTCACCACTGATCTTATTGGGAAGGCTTCTAACTTATCTTCATTACATATAATGCTTGCTGTTTGTTTTAGGTTGATACTATTTATTATTTTAAGGAAAGCTCCACCTATTCCTATACTCTCTAGTGTTTTTAATAGGAATGAGCGTTGTATTTTGTCAAATGCTTTCTTGGTATTTATTGAGATAATCAAATGATTTTGGTTAATTTGTTATCGATGTGGTTGATTATGTTGATAGTTTTCCTAAGGTGGAACCAGCTCTGCATTCCTGGTATAAATCCCACCTGGTCATAGTGTATTATCCTGGTGATCACTTGCTCTAATCTCCTTGCTAATATTATATTTAAGATTTTTGGGGCAGCTAGGTGGCGCAGTGGATAAAGCACCAGCCCTGGAGTCAGGAGTACCGGAGTTCAATTCCGGCCTCAGACACTTAACACTTACTAGCTGTGTGACCCTGGGCAAGTCACTTAACCCCAATTGCCTCACTAAAAAAAAAAAGATTTTTGCATTGATACTCATTAGGGAAATTGGTCTGTACTTCTCTTTCTCTGTTTTGGCTCTGCCCAGTTTTGGTATCAAAACCATATTTGCATCATAAAAGGAATTTAGTAGAACTCCTTCTTCACCTATTTTTCCAAATAATTTGTATATTATTGGAATTAATTTTTCTTTAAATGTTTAGCAGAATTCATTTGTAAACCCATCTGGCTCTTGAGATTTTTTCTTAGGGAGTTCATTGATGGCTTGTTCGATTTCTTTTTCTAAAATGGGCCTATTTAATGATTTTATTTCCTCTTCAGTTAACCTGGGCAATTTGTATTTTTCTAAATATTTATTCATTTGATTTTAGATTGTCAAATTTATTAGCATACAGTTGAGCAAAATAACTCCTAATTATTGCTTTAATTTCCACTTCATTGGTGGTAAATTCACCCCTTTAATTTTTGATACTGGTTAATTTGGTTTTCTTCTATTTTTTTTATTCAAATTAATCAAAAATTTATATATTTTATTGGTTTTTTTTCATAAAACCAGCTCTTAGTTTTATTAACTAATTCTATAGTTTTCTAGCTTTCAATTTCATTAATTTCTTCTTTGATTTTCAGGATTTCTAATTTAGTATTTAATTGGGGATTTTTAATTTGTTCTCTTTCTAGCTTTTTTAGTTGCATGCCCAATTCATTGATCTCCTCTTTCTCTTTTTTATTCATGTAAGCATTTTAGAGATATAAAATTTCCCCTAAGCACTGCTTTGGCTGCATCCCATAGGTTTTGGTAGGTTGTCTCTATTGTCATTCTCTTGGATGAAGTTTATTGTTTCTATGATTTTTGTTTGACACACTTATTCTTTATGATAAGATTACTTAGTTTCCAATTAATTTTCAGTCTACCTTTCCATGTCTCTTTATTACATGTAATTTTTGTTGCATCATGATCTGAGAAGGATGCATTTACTATTGCCCTAATACATGGTTACTTTTTGAATATGTGCCATGTACCACCGAGAAAAAGGTATATTCCTTTCTATCCCCATTCATTTTTCTCCAGATACCTATCATATCTAATTTTTCTAATATTTTATTAACCTCTTTAACTTTCTTCTTATTTATTGTGTGGTTAGATTTATCTAATTCTGAGAGGGGGAGTTTCAGATACCCCACTAGTATAGTTTTGCTGTCTATTTCCTCTTGTAACTCATTTAACTTCTCCCTTAAGAATTTGGATGCTATAAAACTTGGTGCATACATGTTTAGTATTGATATTACTTCATTATCTATCATACCTTTTAGCAAGATATAGTTTTCTTCCTTATCTCTTTTAATTAGATCTATTTTTGCTTTTGCTTTTTCTGAGATAAGGATTCCTACCCCTGCTTTTTTTTTTACATCAGCTGAAGCATAATATATTCTACTCCAACCTTTTACCTTTACTCTGTGTGTATCTCTCTGCTTCAAATGTGTTTCCTGTAAACAATATACTGCAGGATTCTGATTTTTAATCCACTCTGCTATTCACTTCAGTTTTATGGCAGAGTTCATCCCATTCACATTCACAGTTAAGATTATTTACTATTTATTTCCCTCTATCCTCTTTTCCCCTTTGTACTCTTTTTCTCCTTATTTCACCCTATTCCTCCTGACCAGTGTTTTGCTTCTGACCACTGCCTCCCTCAATCTGTCCTCCCTTTTATCCACTGCCCTTCCTTTTCTTGCCCCCTTTCCCCTCCCTGCTTCTGCTTTCCTTTCTATCAATACCACCCTTTCCCCTTCCTCTTTTGCTTCCTTAAAGAGTAAACGAAGTTTTATTATACAAATGGGAGTGTACATTATCCCTTCCCTGAACCAAATCTGATGAGAGTAAAGTTTAAGCAATACTCACCCCCCATTTGTTCCCTCTATTGCAATGGGTACATTTTGTGCCTCTTCATATGATGTAATTAACCCCATTCCACCTCCTCCTTCCTTTTCTCCCCCTAGTCTCCTTTGATTCTGCATCTTAAGTTTCTTTATATCATCCTATCAAAGTCAACTTAATAACAATACCTTAATAGAGATACAGATCCCAAGAGTTAAAAGTATTATCCTCCCTCATCGGGTAAATCCCTCATCGAACAACATTCTTCCCCCCTCCCCTGTTTGCCTTTTTATACTTTTCTTGAGTCATATTTGGAGATCAAATTTTCTGTTCAGTTTTGGTCTTTTTTTTTTTTCAGGAAATCTTGGAAGTCACCTATTTCATCGAATGTCCATCTTTTCCCCTGAAAGAGAATGATCAGTTTTGCTGTGTAGTTGATTATTTCTTGTAATCCAAGCTCCTTTGCCTTCCAGAATATCATATTTAAGGCCCTGCAATCCTTTAATTTTGAAACTTCTAGGTTTTCTGCAATCTTGACTGTGGATCCATGATATTTAAATTTTTTCTTTCTGGTTGCTTAGAGTATTTTCTCCTTCACCTGATAATTATTGAGTTTGGCTACAATATTCTTGGCATTTTCCTTTTGGGTCCCTTTCAGGAGGTGATTGATGGATTCTTTCAATGATGATTTTATCCTCTGATTCTACAATTTCAAGGCAGTTCTCCTTGATAATTTCCTGAATTGTGGCATCTAGATTATTTTCTTGATCATGGCTTTCAGGTAGTCCAATAATTCTTAGATTATCTCTCCTGGATCTATTTTCCATGTCAGTTGTTTTTCCAATGAGGTATTTCACATTTTCTTGTATTATTTCAGTCTTTTGATTCTGTTTGACAGATTCATGGTGTCCCACAGAGTTATTAGCTTCCATCTGCCCAATTTTAATTTTTAAGGCATTATTTTCCTCAGTAAGCTTTTGCACCTCTTTTTCCATTTGGCCAATGTTTTCTCCTATTTGGCCATTTTTTTTCTCTCATTTGGCCAATTGTATTTTTTAAGGAATTGTTTTCCTCAGTCAAAATTTGTGCTTCTTTTTTCAGTGTAACTCTCCCAAATTTCTTTCAAAAACAACATTAAATCAAGGCTCTAAACAAATTCTGGACCTATAGAACCTACAAAAAGAGAGAGAGAGACACAATCCTCCTACTTCAGATAATTTAGAATACTTCAGGAAAGGTTTGTCTCATCTGGGAAAGCTCAGGCAACTTCTTGGCTTTCCTCCATCTTCTGGAATATCATATTCCAAGCCTTCTGATCGTTTAATGTAGGAGCTATTAAATCTTCTGTTATCTTGACTATGGCTCCATAATACTTGAATTGTTTCTTTTCGGCAGCTTGCAGTATTTTCTTCTTCTTCACCTGGGAAATCTGGAATTTGGCTATAATATTCCTGGGAGTTTTCATTTGGGGATCTCTTTCAGGAGGTGATCAGTGGATTCCTCAAATTTCTACTTCACCAATATTAGGACAGTTTTCCTTGATAATTTTTTTTTTGGTGAGGCAATTGGGGTTAAGTGACTTGCCCAAGGTCACACAGCTAGTAAGTGTTAAGTTTCTGAGGCCGGATTTGAACTCAGGTCTTCCTGACTCCGGGGCCAGTGCTCTATTCACTGTGCCACTTAGCTGCCCCCTTGATAATTTTTTGAAAGATGAGGGCTACACTTTTGTTTTTTATTACATCTTTCAGGTAGTACAATAATTTTAAAATTATCTTCCCTGCTTCTATTTTCTAGGTCAGTTGTTTTTCCATGAGATATTTTACATTGCCTTCTATTTTTTCATTCTTTTGTTTTTCCTTTATTGTTTCTTGATTTTTTATAAAGTCATTTGCTTCCATTTGTTCAATCCTAATTTTTATGGAGTTATTTTCTTCAGAGAGCTTTTGTACCTCCTTTACTATTTGGCTAATTTAGCTTTTCAAGGTATTCTTTTCCTCATTGCCTTTTTGTACCTTTTTTTATCATTTCACCTAGTCTGTTTTTTAAGGTGTTATTTTCTTCAGTATTGTGTATGTGTGCATGTGTTTCCTTTACCAAGTTGTTGACTATTTTTCCCATGATTTTCTTGCATCACTCTCATTTCTCTTTCCATCTTTTCCTCTAGCTTTCTTACTTTCTTTTCAAAATCCTTTTTGTGCTCTTCTATGGCCTGAGACCAACTCATATTTTTCTTGGAAGCTTTGGATATAGGAGTTTTGACTTTGTTATTTTCTTCTTAGTATGTATTTTTCTTTCTTTCTTTCTTTCTTTCTTTCTTTCTTTCTTTCTTTCTTTCTTTCTTTCTTTCTTTCTTTCTTTCTTTCTTTCTTTGGGGGAGCAATGAGGGTTAAGTGACTTGCCCAGGCTCACACAGCTAGTTAGTGTCAAGTGTCTGAGACTGGATTTGAACTCAGGTCCTCCTGAGTCCCCGGCTGATGCTTTATCTACTGCACCACCTAGCAGCCCCCTCTGAGAGTGTATTTTAATCTTCCTTTTCACCATAGAAACTTTCTATGGTCAGCATTTTTTTTCTGTTTGCACATTTTCCCTGCCTATTTCTTGACTTTTAACTCTGTTAAAGTGGGGGCACTGCTTCTACGGTATACAGCACACTGTCTCAAGCTTCAGGGGGTTTTTGCAGGTGTTTTCAAAGATACTTCTAGGAATTTGTAAGTTTTTAGTTCTTCCAAGATACTGTGATTTAAGGAGAGGTATGTTTACTATTCTCCTGGCCTGCGCTCTGGTCTGCAAGCAACCACAGGCCTGCTTTTCTTCCATGGAACTATCAAAAGGGTCCTGTTCCACTGTGGCTACAAGCTCTGGTGTGCTTGTACTCTTTCCCTGCCTTGTACCACCACCACCCAAAACTGTGACCTGGATCTGGGTATGGACAAAACAACAGAGTCCTGCCTCAATGCTAGCAAAGAGATCCGTGTAATCTCCTTTTGGCCACCTGTTTGAACCCCTTATTGCCTGTGGGATAAGAATTCCAGAGGTAGTTTCTTCTGATGATGATTCAGAGGCTCTTGTGGCCTGCTTCTGGTTTATTGGGGCTGGGTCTATGTTTGTGCATCTTGCACTAGATTGTACTCCACTCTCACGCTGGTGCATCAGACCTTTCCTGCCAATCTTCTAAGTTGTCTTTTGACTGGAAAATCGTTTTGCCCTTTCCTTTTGTGGGTTCTGCTGCTCCAGGAATTGTATTATGACATTATTTAGAGGTATTCGGAGTGGTCTTGGGGAGAGCTTCCACAAGTCACTGCCTTTCTTTTACCATCTTTGCTCTTCCCTGACAGGAATCATTTGGAAAGACGCTAGTAAATATTAAAGGCAACAAGAAAAGGGGATGACAGAGGATGAGATGGATAGTGTCATAGAAATAAAGAACATGAACTTGGACAGACTTTGAGAGATTCTGGTTGATAGAAGTGCTTGGCATGCTATGGTGTATGGCAACACAAAAAAGTTGTACAAGATTGAACATATGAACAGCCACCACCAAATCTTTTTGGCTTTGCATGCATCTCTTTATCCACTATATCACTGTCCCTCTCACTTAGGAGAATATAAGTACTAACAACTGTCTGAAATTCATCCGCATTGGTCTTCCTATCTCTTGAATGCAAAAACAAGAATATAAGTCATGTATTAGAGGTGACTGACAATTTCACAAGGCACTTGAAAGAGACTTTTTTTTAAAATCTTGAATCCCATGTCTTACATAAAATTATTCTTAGTTAAGGAAAGATGCAGAGGTAAATAAAAATTTTTTTCAGGAGATTCTGAATGGTAATTTTATGCATTTTCTAAAGCTTTGGAAATTTATGATATCAGTTCATTATTATATGTAATTTCTTTTAAAAAGTATAGATTTTCTTTTGCATGATAGTGCCATCATTGTGCTTATAGTTTTTCTCTCTTTCATCAGGTAAACAGAGGAGAAGAGATTTGTCTGGGGAAATTTCATAACTTTAATATCTTTTTTTTCCTTTTTCAAACAACAACCATAATTTTGTTTTAAAAGTTTTCTCCATTGAAGTAACTTTACTAATTTTTTTCTTTTTCTTTGCAAAAGAAGCTATTGAAAAAAGCAAACACTTAAATATATCTGTATCTATATGTGTGTGATGTGATATATTATTTTAAAAGAATTATCATTTTTAATAATTCTTGGGTTTTATCCTTTGGTATGTTCAAAATTTATTAAATTAATAAATTAATTAAAATGAACTAATTAAAAGTTCTTTTGAGTTTTTGTAACATTATGGCTTTTGCATGAAGTCTGTGTTATCACCTTGGTCAAAGTATTTCAATAATTTCTAATATATAGGAGATTTCTATAGAATTATATTCCTGGAAAAAGAACTAAAAAAATGCAAGAAAGAGAAAAGGACTTAAGGAAAATATTTAGGTACACTTCTGAAAGTCATGGAATTTGTCCTATAACTCAGACAAAGCAGACAAAAATGAGGAAGCAAAGTTTCTAGTCTATCTCTCTTGTGAGTGATGAAAGGAAATTATAAGAAAGAGTGTTTGTGAAGCTTCTTATCAGGTGGCATAGATTGGCCTAGAATATAACTTGGCCTTTATCTGGCTGGACCTAGGGGGTTTCCTAGGGGTTGGTAGGAAGTAGAAGGTGGTATAATATTATTGGGTTTTCACTATTTAAAGTAGGGTATTCATTGCCTGGGGAATCTGCCAATCCTTGTCTTTGGAAGTTACACAATGTACTTTTAGCTAAGTCTCTTATCCTGAGGTGACTTGAGAACAAATCCTAAAATTGCTCACTGTAGTCAGATGGGATTGGTTTGAAAAAATACTGGAAATATCTAACAATGAAGAAATGTGTGGAAGGCTGTGTTACAGGACAACTAAAACTAGAAATATGAGGGGAGACAGAATTGAGTAATCCAGAATAATTAGTGTCAGCATAGTGTGGTGCTGTATGAAGGAGAAAAGATTTTGTTTTACTATGTTTATACAGAAGTACACAAAAATGAAAGAAAAAAAATTATGGAGGTACACTTACCCTCCTCCTCCACCCTAACACTAAGTAGGTTTTTAGCTAAATAAATCCCACAAAAATAGAAATTTCACAACCTGGTATTTAAATTGGACTTTGGAACAATCAGTCCTACAGACAAGTAAAACCACTTTAGTAGCTCTTTGTCTAAATGCTGAACTCTGGGATTTGGCATCCCGATTTGCAACCTGGGACAACTATATTACTTAGATGTATGCAAATTTCTTCTAATTATTTCTTCTGACCCTCTTGTATACTAATAAATGGCCCATTACAGAATATTAAAACTGAATTCTTTCCATTAAAAATGATTTTGTTGCTAAAAAAAACACAAAGATTAATGTACAGTGTTGGTTAATAACAGATTGTTTTAATGTAGAATGAATGTTCTCCAGTATGAAATAATTGTAACAGTAATTAGGCTTCCTGGTTCAGTCAATTAGTTGAGAAAAGGTGATGAATCTTCCCACACTCACCTAAATATTGCTTATATTCTTTGTTTTTGATCTATTACTTTTTGTTTGTTTGTTTTTGTTGTTGTACTTGTTGTTTTTGCAGGGCAATGAGGGTTAAGTGACTTGCCCAGGGTCTCGCAGCTAGGTAAGTGTCAAGTATCTGAGGCCAGATTTGAACTCAGGTACTCCTGAATCCAGGGCTGGTGCTTTATCCACTATGCCACCTAGCTGCCCCTATTACTTTTTGATATAAAGATTTGTAAACTTTAATGTGAAATTTTATGTGACTTAGAAAATATTAGCCCCCCCCCCCAAGACATAATTTTGGTTAACTTAAGTCCATTTTATTTGGCTTATAGGGAGCTTATTCCTTTTGATATAACTGGTATATTTCTAGTTATGCCTGAATGATCTATCTGAGAAATTTATATTTCCCAAAATGCTATACAGATAATAGAAGTTCTATAAATATTTGTTAAATGAATATCAAATAAATGTTACTTTTAAAGTCATGTGTATTTAGTAAGACTATCCCCCCCCCCTCCGCCCCTTCTTATAACTTAGTTTAGTAGTGTGGTTACTGAAGACCAAATGGAATCAAGTGAATTAATCAATTGAATTACTCATTGTATTCCCAGTATATTTTTTAAATGAAGAAAATTTATTTTTTTGCCCTGAAAAATGTTTATATTCAAGTTAAAAAGACAACTAACGCAAAAATAATTAAAGAATTATAGTGGGTAATTATTAATTATTAAACTTGGCAGACAGTGTGGAATAACAGTTAAATCTATAATTAAGCTAACTATGTTGTTAATGGAATAAGAGTAAACTTTAGATCAGGGAATTTGACACTAGTAAGTGTCAAGTGTCTGAGGCTCGATTTGAACTCAGGTCCTCTTGAATCCAGGGCCAGCGCTTTATCCACTGCGCCACCTAGCTGCCCCTAGATCAGGGAATTTTAACCTTCCATCTATGGATGGTTTTTAGAGTATCTGTGAACATGGATGGTAAAATAATTAGTTTCCTTTTTAATCTAATATATTTTATTTCATGTACTTAAAATATTATTCTAATAAGTGGCCATAGGCTTCACTACACTGCCAAAGGCATGTATGATATATAAAAGGTTAAAAACTCCTGCTTTGGGCTGTGATTGGTGGGAATGGCTACCTACTTCACACCTCAATTTTGCTACATATACTATGTCAAGTGCATCTGGATTGGTTTGTATGTATGAATGAATTATAAGTTCCTATCATGTGCCAAGAAACATACTAAGCATTGGGAATACAGAGCAAAAGTGAAACAATTTCTGTTTTTAAGAAACATACATTCTAATAGATTCAGACAATATCAATAGTGGTGGCCAAGAAGGGGAGTTTTAGTTTAGGGAGTCAGACTAAGATGAGTTGTTTCATAAGGACAGTTAACTTATACACCTTTTTCAAAACAATAGTATTGTTGATTTGATTACTGTGCCCAGCAGAAGTAGAAAATGTGGGGGCTTTGCGGACAGAGGAGTAAAACATTATGTCAGAAGGATAGATAGCAAGAAGACAGGTAGATGGCTAAACGGGATGTGAAGCATGATATAGTACAAGGCCAGGGGGACTAGTATCATATAATTTTATTGGTGAGTGTGCAGTCAATCACTAAGCAATACTGTTTATCCCTACATCAGGAATTCCAGAACTAAGTAGATTAGTACCACACCCCCACCCCCCAAAACTGGGAGCATGTTGTTTGAAGACTTGTTCAGGAAGAAAGAATCATTGAACCATCTGTTTGCTGGGTTGGGTAACCATTAAAGTGAATGGACAAACACCATACATTCTGACTGAGAGGGATCTTGAATGGCTTTAAGAAGAGGGTTGAAAAGGGAGTGGAATATTTAGTGGTAAGAGGTAGAGTTTGTTGGGTGGATGGTAACACAAGCTAAACACAGATGTTAAATGTGAAGTGTGGTATATGACAGGGGAGGATACTGATCAATTGCTATTTGGGATGTGGGGCAAATGTGAAGATTACAAGTCCTAAAGATCTCTATGTAGATAGCAGAGACTCTACATGGAGGTAGAAGTGGAATTAGCTTTAAAACTGATAGAAAACTATGATTTTTGTCTTTTTTTTTTGCATGGCAATGAGGGTTAAGTGACTTGCCCAGGGTCATACAGCTAGTAAGTGTCAAGTGTCTGAGGCCTGATTTGAACTCAGATCCTCCTGAATCAAGGGCCATTGCTCTGGTGCTCTATCCACTGTGCAACCTAGCTGCCCCAGGTTTTTGTCTTTTTATTGGTGAATGTGTAGGAGTGGGAGGAATAGATGGTTTTAAGAGTTGGTATAAGCCAGGTTTAGGAAGATGATCTTTTGAAATGTGAGACTGAATTTCAAAAAAAAAAAAAAAGATGTTTTCTGTCAGGATGAATTATGTTTTCTCTGCTTTCCACTGCCTTTGGCCTTTGAATGTACCCCCCTCCCCAAATCTGAAGAATCATGAGTTCTGATATACAAGGGTAAGTGCTAGAAAGTATCAAAATAAGGCAATTCCCTTATATTTCCCAGCACCCCATATGTTGTACATGGCAAGAGTATTGAAAATTGTAAAGCACTGTAAAAATATGAGTTATTCTAGCCTATATCTGTTGAGATTTAAGAGGTATAATTATTAGGATGTTTCATCTATGAATATTTGAATTTTAGAAATTTTATGAGGGCTAAAATTCTCCTACACAGAAGTTATTTTGGTAAATTGGCATGTTTGTTTTTCAACTGAGATTTTCTCACAAAATATTAAGTTTGTATTTTAAGGTTATGCATGTTTGTGTTTGATAACCATACTTCCTTTGGTCATGGAGATGCATGTCTGTATGTGCATGTCTTTTAGAACATGGGCTATGAAAACATGCTATTGTAAATGGGTAGATCAGTGATCTACAAAGTGAAGTACAAAAGGTGATACATAAAACATTAAATAAAATAAATTTTAAAATAAATCAAATAAATGAATAAAAATTAAATTTAAACATAATTATTTATAGTTATATTATTTTTTAATATGAAAGAAACTTAAGATTAATTAACATTTAATAATTGACATTGGCACCCTCACTAATTCTGTATGTTAGACAGTTATTCAGAGGTATCAAATGGAAGGCCCTAGGCACTACACTCCTGACTACTGCTAGAACTAGATTAAAATGTAATTGGGGGATATTTAACAAGACAAATTAGAATATAATAAAACATAGATTGCATTATATTTTTAAAATAAGTCAATATATTGCCTGCAGGTATCCTTAAGTATGGATTAATGGCCCCCATTTCTATGTGAGTTTGACACCATTACTGCATGGAATGCAAAGAAAGAGAGGGAGTTCCACAACCCAGAAGGAAAGTCTGGAAAGGTTTCATAATTTCCTTGATCATGATTTCTTCTACTTTTTGAACTGTTTCTTTTTAGGGTCTCTTGCTAGATCGTGCTATATGTTCTAGCCTTTAAGTATCAGTGACCCCTATTGCATAGCATGAAATAGGACTCTTCTTTCCTCTTTCTACACTCTCTTAGTGATGGCATTAGCTCTCATTGGTTAATTGATCACCTTTATTAACCTTTATTACTCTAAATGTATATTTCCAATCACTAATCTCTCCTGAAGGGCAGCTAGGTGGCACAGTGGATAGAGCACTGGGTCTGGAGTGAGGAAAACCTGAGTTCAAATCCAGCTTCAAACACTTACTATCTGTATGACCATGGGCAAGTCACTTAACTTCTCTTTGGCTCAATTTCTCATTTATAAAATTAATCAGAGAAGGAAATGGAAAACGATTCCAGGATCTTTGCCAAGAAAACCCCAAATGGGGTCACGAAGTGTCCAAAACAACCAAACAACAATAACAATCTCTCCTAAATTCTAATCTCACAACTTTCTTCCTTTGGATGATCTGTCAGAAACTCAAATTTAGTATTCTAAAATGGAATTGTATCCTTTACCCCAAACCATTCTCCTCTAATTTTTACTTATTTCTGTAAATTACTTATTTATTTATTTCTTCTATTTACTCAGGTTTGTAACCTCAGAGTATTCTTTGACTCTTTTGCTGCTACTTTGTCCAGTCAGTTGTCTAGATTCTTCATTTCTATCTCCACATCATCGCCAGTACCATTTCCAATTTTTACATTCTTTCAGCTATTCCCCCTAAGTTAAACTCTCATTCATACTCACCTAAACTCTTGCACTAGTTTCCTAATTAGTTTCTTTGCTTCTAGTTTCTCCCCTCTCTGATCCATCTTCCAGATAGAAGCCAAATCAATCACAAATCTCAAAATGGCACTCTATTCTCTCCAAAATCTTCAGCAGTTTCCTATTGACTCTAATATAAAAGACAAACTCTGCAGCCTGGTATTTAAAGTCTTCATCTACTCTCCCTTTTCCAGATTAATTTCATATTACTCTTTTTCATGCACTCTGTAGTCTAGCCAAACTGCTCATGAGGAACATAAGATTCCCTCTCCATCTCTCTGCCTTTGCAAAGGCTTTTGCTCTTACTCAAAAGCATTCCCTTTTCACCTCCACCTCTTAGAATCCTAGCCACTTCTTTCAAGACTTAACTCAGTTGCTATCTTCTCTACAGTCTTTCAAGATAACTTCCCCCATTTATTCATGTTCTTTTTTTCCTTCAAGTTATTTTGTATGTACTTACCTGAGATTCTTGAGGGTAGGAATATTATATATACATATATATATATATTGGGGGGCAATGAGGGTTAAGGGACTTGCCCAGGGTCACACAGCTAGTAAGTGTCAAGGCAGCATTTGAACCCAGGTCCTCCTGAATCCAGCGCTGGTGCTTTATCCACTGTGCCACCTACCTGCCCCGAATATTATATTTTTGTTTTTTTATTACCTATGTCTACAACAGTGTCTAGTACAGAATAGGCAATTAATGTTTATGGAATCATTTATTTAAGTGAAATTTGTGACAGCTTAGTTGGTTCTTGAAAGAAGGCAAGAATTCAACAGATGGAGATGGGATGGAGAAGAGTCCATTCTAGTCATGAGTGAATGGTCTGAGTAGATACATGGATACATGGACACAGAAAAGGGTCAGAGGATTCTTCAGGGATAAAATACAACAGTCCAAACATGGCACTTAAATGTCTCTACAAAACAAAAATAACAACATCTAACAATACAATACATACATTCACACACACACACATACACACATTTGTGTGTTTGTATGGGGTAAAGTTGATGATCATTTCCACTTGCCCTTCAAGTTTTATTTCATATAATATCTCTTCATGCACTCTTTGCTCCAGTCAAACTGACTTTCTAGCTATTCCCAAAATGGAACTCTTTGTGTCTTACCTCTGTGCCATTGCAGTGATATCTGAATATACTTGTTCTTCACCTTATCTGCTTAGTATTCCCACAGTGATTTAAAACATAGTTGATGAGATCTCACTTGCTCACCCTCATTTCTCCTTGAAATTATTTTCTATTTTTTGTATATTTCTACATTTACTACAGCTTTATTTTTATTTATTTAGCATAGTGCAACACATAGCATAGATATTTAATGTTTGCTGTTCCCTGTTTGTTGACAAGAGCATGAGATGGAAAGTATTCAGTTTGACTAGGTTATAAACCAACTAAAGCTAAATATAGTGCTTTAAGACTGTAAAACTAAAATTCAAAGAATGAAAATGATACAAAATATTTTTGGTTGGAATGCCAATATACATTTTCTACTTTTAGTTCAAAATTGAGAAAGGCATTTATACAATTCTGATGGTATTTGAAAAAGACATTGACCATATAGATTTTCAGCATTTTAGAAATGATTCTGCATTTACTAATGAATTATCTTCTTTTTTTATATCAAATTTTGGCAAAGAAAATACTTATTGAAAAAACTCTGAAGAGTTTTTCTTTCTATGGAATTTGTCAGCCATCAAGCAGCAAAATGACATATACTAATGAAGGTTTTTTTTGTTTTTGTTTTTTTTTTTTGCAGGGCAATGAGGTTTAAGTGTCTGAGTCTGGATTTGAACTCAGATCCTCCTAAATTCAGGGCTGGTACTTTATTCATTGCACTACCCAGCTGCCCCCCGAAGGCTAATTTTTAAAAGTATGGAGTGAATATACTACAGTAATGTAATAGGATCATCAAAAATAAGATTTTGTGTTCAATAGAGCATAAACGGGATAGGGCCTTCTCAATTGAAGAAAAACTTAAATAGAGGTAAGTTAGAAAAGAATCAAGAAGACATGGATTTTCTGGGAGTACTGACAAACTCTTTTCCTCTGGCAGTGTGCCAAAATAGCATCTAGACTCACTTCTTGAGCCTGATCTGCCACCACAAATTTTTGTATCGTAATCATACCGATTTGGGGCAATGACTTCCTTTGGGAGTGGTCTCCCATCATGTTGACTAGTCTGGGATCCCACACCATCTATAACACCCAGAAACAAAAGTGGTATTCATGCCTTACCCCCTTGCACACCAACTATTATACACTGCTTGATGCACAGACTTTATATCACACTTCTCCCTTACTTTGCCTTTTGTGCCTTAGCAGATTAAACAATCCACAAATGTTTGTTGATGGTTATGATAATATTTATTGTGCTTTCTATGAAACATATAATTCCATCCTGTCTTCCCCCTTCAACTCTGCAGTTATATACCAGTCAGTATCTACAGAAGCACTCACATCATTCTGATTAGGACAGTGAAACTTATATAGCTTTTCTAAGCTTTATTTTCCTTACAATGATGAACAAATTTCTAACTCCTGCTTCCTGTGAGTCATAATTCCCTTTTTTGTGTATGTTAGAACCTCTTTCTACTGTTGACTCTCAGCACAATTCAATATTTCCTCCTAAAGAGACTATGGACACTGTTACTGTATCTTTAAAAAGTAATAGAACACAGGTCAAGTAGCTAAATTGTTATCTAGAGACTCTTATGGCGGGAGAGAGACTGTGAGAAGTACAAAGAAAAAGTACTTAGAAAACTATCTTAAGAGACCATGTTAACTATCAGCTCTGAGAAAAACTGAAGAGACATTTCCTAAGAGAAATGAATTGAATTCTTTTGATGTGGATGAATAATAGTGAAGAAAAGTTTTGAGAGACTGTCATCCTGAGAAAAAATGAATAGTGGGTCCTTGTTTCAAGATTTGAGGAAGTCCACAGTTGCAGTTGTTGGTCAGAGATGCTTTGTGATCTTTTTCACTAAAATACATTGTTGCAATATTGAAATGTCTTTGTATTATTTGTCATATTGTTTCCCATACTAATGCCAATGATGTTTATTTTTGCCTCTAATCTTAAAGGAAAGACAGAGAGACATAAAGAGACAGAGACAGAGAGAGACACATAGAGAGAGACAGAGAGAGATGTGGGGAAGTGGGAATTTTTAGTAACTATAAAAAAGTAGGGATTCAGAGATAATTTTTAATTTTGGGAGAAGACTGAGCATTTTTCTAATCGATGAGGAAATGTTAGCATAAACTCATTAATTGCCTTAGAATCAGCATGAAGAATTAATAAGGGGAAGAGTCAATGGAAGTTAAAATGGTGACCACCACCCAAGCTACATATAAAGGATGTATCATCCTATAAAAGCTGTTATACTTTTTTCCCCCTATATAACTCAGCCTTAGTCCCCTATAGTTTCAATACACACCTCTGCTCCCCCCCTTCAACGTCTGGTATCTTCTTTTATTAACAACTTCACCATCATCCCTGATATAGCCCTGCCAACTTCTGATACTCACTGAATCCTAGCTTTCTTCTTTTGTGGGGCAATAAGGGTTAAGTGACTTGCCCAGGGTCACACAGCTAGTAAGTGTCAAGAGTCTGAACCTGGATTTGAACTCAAGTCCTCCTGAATCCAGGGCCAGTGCTTTATCCACTGCATCACCTAGCTGCCCTTATGCTCTTTTTTTTTTTTTTTTTTAGTGAGGCAATTGGGGTTAAGTGACTTGCCCAGGGTCACACAGCTAGTAAGTGTTAAGTGTCTGAGGCCGGATTTGAACTCAGGTACTCCTGACTCCAGGGCCGGTGCTCTATCCACTGCACCACCTAGCTGCCCCCCTTATGCTCTTTTAAACAAAAAATAATCACTATCATTTTCAAAGGATTTCTGAAGTCAAGATTGTTCAAAGCATTAATCAGAGTTCTAAAGGTTGTTTTTTTTGTATAGAATTTTATTTTCCAAATGACATATAAAAACAATTTTTTTTGTTTCTCTTTCTGTTTTTTGAGGGGCAATGGGGGTTAAGTGACTTGCCCAGGGTCACACAGCTAGTAAGTGTCAAGTGTCTGAAGCCGGATTTGAACTCAGGTCCTCCTGAATCCAGGACTGGTGCTTTACAAACTCCGCCACCTAGTTGCCACCTAAAAACAAATTTTGACATCAATTTTTAAAAACTTTATGTTCCACCTTCTCTTCCTCCCACCCTTCCCACCCCCAACCACAAAGAACTCAAGCAATTCAATATAAGTTATACATGAGTATTCAGGGAAAACATCTCTGCATTAGCTAGGTGTAAGAGAAAACACATAAAAAACAAAACTTCAGATTAAGTAATTGTCAAAAAATGTGTTTCAATCTGTTTTCAAATACCATCAGTTCTTTCTCTGTAGATGGATTGCAATTTTCCTTAGTCCTTCAGAGTTATATTGGATCATTGCCTTGCTGAAAATAACCACGTGCATCCTAGCAGATCATCTTACACTATTGCTGTTATTTTGTATACAGTACATTTTACTCTGCTTCAGTTCATGTAGGTCTTTCCAGGTTTTTCTGATAGCATCCTGTTCATCATGACTTTTATATAGTACCTTAAGCTTGATAAAGAATTTTATTCACAATAGCCCAGCAGAGTAGTTGCCATATGTTTTGCCATTATAGTCAATGATCATAACAATTTCCCTTCATCCTATTCCCTTCTCATGATATTTACTCTATTTTCTATCTTCTTTTACCCTATTCCTCCTCAAAAGTGTTTTGCTTCTGACTGCCCCCTCCCCTGCTCTGCCTTCCCTTCTTTCAGCTTTCCCTCCTTATCCTCTTCCCCTCCTACTTTCCTGTAGGGTTAAATAAATTACTCCTCCCAACTGGGTGTATATGTTATTTCCTCCTTGAGCCCACTCTGATGAGATTAAGGTCTTTGAGCTAATTTTGTGTTCTAAATTTTTCTTCCTTTCTCTCTCCTCAACCCTCCCTATGAAATCAAGCAATTCAATGTAAGTCATACATGTGCAGTTATGCAGAACATCTTCACCTTCCTCCAAAATGTTTTGCTTTTTACGGCTCCCCCCCTAAATCCTTTCCTCCTTCCCCTCCCCTCCATAAGCTTTTTTTTTCTTGTTTCCTTCATGTGATCTACCTCTCCCCAGTCCACCTCTCCCCTTTCCCCTCCTCCAGTGCATTCCTCCTACCCCTTAACACCTGGTTAGCTAGGTGGCACAGTGGACAAAGCAACAGCCCTGGATCCAGAAGGACCCTAGCCTATATCCAGCCCCAAACATAAGACACCCTGCTTACCCCACAAAAAACAAGGATAAACAAAAAAAAATACTTTACAGATATCATTCCTTCATATTCAAGTCAGACCTGTGTCCTCTGTCTCAGTATATTCCTTTCAGCTACCCTAATACTGAGAAAGTTCTTATGAGTTTGAAGTATTATCTTCCCATGTAGGAATGTACACGGTTTACCTTTTTATGTTTCTCTAGGATCTTGTAATTTGAAAGTCAAATTTTCTCTTCAATTCAGGTCTTTTAATTACAAATGCCTAAAAATCCTCTTTTTCATTGAAGTCCTATTGTTTCCTCTGAAAGATTATACTTAGTTTTTCTGGGCACATGATTCTTGGCTATAGTCCCAGTTCCTATACCCTCCAGTCCTTTAATGTAGATGCTGCAATATCTTGTTTTATCCTTATTGTAGCTCCATGGTATTTGAATTCCTTTTTTTTCTAGCTGCATGCAATATTTCCTCTTTGACCTGGAATCTCTGGAATTTGGCTATAATGTTCCTGGAGGTCTGCCTTTTGGCATCTCTTTCAGGAGGTGATTGGTAGATTTTTCCAATTTCTATTTTATCTTCTAGAATATTAGGGCAATTTTCCCTGACAATCTCTTGGGAGATGCTGTTTAAACTCTTATTTTGGTCATGGTTTTCAGGTAGTCAAATGATTTTCAAATTATCTCTCCTGTATCTATTATCCATATCAGCTGTTTTTTCCAAGGAGATATTGCATATTGCCCTCTTTTTTTTTTTATTAATTTGGATTTGCTTCACTGTGTCTTTGTTTCTCATAAAGTCACTAGGTAAGGCAGGTAAATGACTCAGTGGACAGTACACCAGTCCTGGAATCAGGAGGACCTGAGTTCAAATCTGGCCTCAGATACTTAACACTTACTAGCTGTGTGACCCTGGGCAAGTCACTTAACCCCAAGTGCCTCACCAATAAACAAACAAACAAATAAATAAAGTCACTAGCTTCCATTTGTTTGGTCTTAATTCTTAGGCAGTAATTTCCTTCAGAGAGCTTTTGTATCTTCTTTTCCATTTGGCTTTTCAAGCTGTTGACTTTTTTTCTCATTACTCTACTGCATTGCTCTCATTTCTTTTTCCATTCTTTCCCCCATGTCTCTAAATCTTCCTTCTAATCTCTCCTACTTTCTCTTCACAATCCCTTTTAAGTGTTTCCATGCCCTGAGGCCAATTCATATTTTTCTTGGAAGCTTTGGATGTAGGGGCCCTGAGGTTGTTATCCTCTTCTGAGGGTGCACCTCAATCTCCCTTGTTGCTAAATAAACTTTCCATAATTCTCAATTTTCTTTGCTTGCTCATCTTGCCATCTTTTACTTGACTTTTAACTCCCTCTTAGAGTGGGGCCCAACTTCCACTTTTTAAAAATCATGCCAAACAAGTAATCCAGGTTTCCCTGAATTCTTAATAAGCATCATTTTTTATGGTACAATAAGAATATGTTACATTTATTGTTTATTCTTATCATATTTTATTCAGTCATTCAACAACCAATGGCTACACACTTCCCTTCTAATTTTTGTTGTTTTTATTTTGTTGGTGGTGTTTTTTTTAACTACTCAGAAGCACCATGGGAGAGAACGTAGATTTGATGTTGTTGTTCAGTCCTGTCTGACCTTTTGTGATGCCATGTGGGGTTTTCTTGGCAAAGAAAGTAGTTTGCCATTTTCTTCTACTACTCATTTTACAGATGAGGAAATTGAGGCAGAGTTGAGTGATTTGCCCAGGATCACACAGTTAGTAAGTGTCTTACACTGGATTTAAACTCAAATCTTCCTTACTCTAGATCTGGCATTCTATCCACCATGCCACCAGTTGCCCTCAGAGGATAGATATCTGGTTACAAAGCAAGGAAGATTTATGTTCAAATCTTGCTTATTATACATATTTGTTTTGTGATTGTGTGTAAATCTCTTAACCTTTCAATGCCCAAGCCAATTCTCTAAGATTATAAGTTTCAGAGAAATTTATCTGGTAGATCTCTATACCAATAAAACCACAGGTCCAGTCTGCCCTGCCCCCCAAATGCTTGAAATGTTTTCCTCTTTCTTTTGCATTTATGTTGTATGTGCCCACACCAGTTATGTTGTTTGATTAAAGAATATATAAAATTTGGCACATTTTTATTTAATTTCCCCCCAGAATGGTTGGGCCAGTTCACAACTCTACCAATGGCTTATTCATATGCTTGTATTACTAAAGCCCTTCCAATAAGTACCTAGCTTTGTAAATTAGATGGGTGCAATGTAAAATCTCAGGAGTTTTAATTTCTACTTATTATTTGTGACACGGAGCATTATTTTATGTGGTTGTTGATTACATGCATTTCTTATTTTGAAAATTATCTGCACTGCATATAAAAGGTCACATATTTTTAAAAAAGAAATAGAAGACTCTGACATTAGATAAATTTCATAGCCATGGCTAGGGGAGAAAGTCTTAGCCAAACAAATGATAGGGGCAATTACAAAAAAAATCAAATAGATCATTTTGATTTTTTTTGTACTGGAAAGACATTTACATGAAAAATAGTATTAGTATAAGAATAGAAAGCATCAATTAGAAAAAAAATCTTTGCAACATATATATCTAATTAAGGAACAATATTCAAGTCATATAGTGCATTAACATGGATACATGTTAGTGTTATGTTTGCATCAAAAAGAATAAACAAAGTAATGAATTTTGGGGTACAATCAGAAACTGCTTTTAAAATGGCCAAGCCATTTCACAACACCACCAATAATAGTCCATTGGCGCACCCATCCTCAAGAGCCTCCAACAATTGACAGTTACCCCCCATCTTTACAAATTTGATTGATGCAAAATCAAAGGTGCAGAGTTCCTTGATCTATATTTTTCTGATTATCAAAGATTTTGAATATTTTATATAGTTGTTGATAGCTTGCTTATCTTCTTTTGAGAAGTACCTGCTGTTCATATTCTTTGAGTATTTTTCTGATGGTAAATGACTCTCATTCTTAGAGCTTTATATTTCCTACATAAAAAAAAAATGTCAAAACTTTGTAGCAGACACTGACTGCAAAGATTTCTTCATAGTTAAAAAATTAGGCAAAATCTATTTTCTCTCCCTCCCACCTCCTCCACCTATTTGTTGAAAAGACAAAAAATTCCCTATAACATATATGCATGGTCAAGGAAAACAAACTCCCTCACTTGTTGCATATATACATATCATATACTTAGTTCTTCACTCAAACACTATCATCTTTTGTAAAAATGGCTAGCATGTTAAACCACTGGTCCTCCAGAATCATTAATAGCCATTGTATTATTCATAGTTTTTAGAGCTTCCAAAGTTGTTGGCTTTCAGTGTTGCTATTGTATAAATTATTCTGCTGGTTCTGCTCATTTCTTCATCATTTTATAAAAGTCTCTTAAATTTTTAATTTTTATAATATTGATGGTGTTTTTTGTGGTTGAAATTCTGCATTATCTTCTATTAACCTTTCTTTTTTTTTGGCTAAGAACCCTTTCCCATCTGTAATTGTGAATGGTATCTCTTTTTATTCATGGCTAGGCTGTTCATAACATGCCTTTTATGTTTAGATTATGCGCCATTTAAGATTTAAAGGTTTTAAGTCTGATTTTTCCATCACTGTTTTCCAATTTTTCCACCTTTAAAAAAATTAGTTATGAGTTCTTATCGTACCAGTGCCTTTCCTTGGGTTAATTGAACACCATGCCTTTGGTTACTTTTAGGACTTCTGTATTTAATTTGTTTTACTGATGAACTTTTCTACTTTTTAAGCAGCATGATTTTTTAAACATTACTGCTTTATAAAAAAGTATCAGAGCTAGCAATTCTAGGCTTCCTTCATTCCAAGTTTTTTTTCTTCATTATTCCTTTGAGATTATTGACCTTTGGCTCATTTGGATGAATTTTGTTACTTCGTATAGTTCTATGAAGTAATTTGTTAGTCTTATTGGCATGGCATTAAACCTATTAATTGATTAATGTTTATTATATTAGGTGGATCCCCCAAATGAACATTTAATATCCATCCAATTATTTAATTATTCACTTATTTCTATAATGTTTTGTAGTTATATTCAAATTATTACTCTGTGTATCTTGTTAACTGTAATCCAAAATATTTTCCATATTTTGTAGTTATTTTGAATAGAATTTATTTTTTTCCTAATTCTACTGAGCATTGGAGTGAATGTACAGAATAGCTGATGATTTTGTGGGTTTTTTCTATATCCCACTTTAATAAACTCATTAGTTGTTTCAACTGATTTTTAGTTAAATCTCTAGAGATCTTCAAGTAAACTGTCATATCACCTGTAACAGGCATGCAGCACGGAGTAATTATTCTCTCCACCATTGAGGAGAGTCTTCTGCAAATGCTCCAGACTTGAAGCCAGTGTTACATATACAAAATTAATGCTGGGTGATTTCATAAGGGAGGCACAATATAGTTCTTCATCCACATTATGATTTCCAATCCCTCACTCCCTTAGTTCTATCCTAGGCCATCACCCTATAGGCTCTCTTACATTCTTATCTTCTCTGTCTTTACTTTCTTTTGAGTGCTTTTTAAAAAAAATTATTATTTCATTTCCCCCAATTACATGTAAAAACAATTCCCAACATTCTATTTTTTAACACTTTGAGTTCCAAATTCTCTCCCTTTTTCCTCCCCCTTCCCCATTTAGAAGGCAAACATTTCCATATAGATTATACATGTGTAGTCATGCAAAAGAATGTTTCAATCAGTATTCAGATACCATCATTTCTGGGCATGGATAGCATTTTTCATAAGTCCTTCATAGTTCTCCTGGATAATTGTATTGCTTAGAATAGCTAAATCATTCATAGCTGATCACCTTACAATATTGCTGTTACTTTGTACACAGTATATTTCACTTTCTATCAGCTCATGTAACTTTTTCCAGGTTTTTCCAAGAGTATCCTGCTCATCATTTCTTATAGCACAATAGTATTCCATCACAATCACATACCAGTTTGTTCAACCATTCTCCAATTGGTAAGCATCCCCTAAATTTCCAATTTTTTTGCCACCAGAAAAGAGCTGCTATAAATTATTTTGTACATGGAAGTTCTTTTACTTTTTTTATCTCTTTTTCAATACAGGCCTGTAATGATATTGCTAGGTCAAGAGGTATGCATGGTTTTATAGCCCTTTGCTAAATTGTTCTTGAGAATGGTTGAATCTGTTCACAATTCCACAAACAGTGCATTAATTTCTCATTTTCCCCACATCTCCTACAATATTAGTCATTTCCCTCTTCAAGAAATTGGGAATTTCTTTGAGGATGTGAAACAGGTTGACTGGAAATTTGTTAATATCCTCAAAAGAAACAGAGAAGTTAGAAAGAAGGTTCAATTTATGGGAGTAAAGGTAAGGTCTGTTTTGTACATGTTGAATTTGAGATGCCTACAGCACATCCAGTTCAAAGTGTCCAAAAAGCAGTTGGTTATGTGAGATTAGAGCTCAGGAGAGAGATTAGAGCCAGATGTGTCAAACTGGGAGTCATATACTTATAGATAATAATTAAACCCACAGGAGCTGATAAAGTCACCATGAGAAATAGAGATCATAGACACAGAAGATCCAGGATGGAATCTTGGTATTCACCTATAATTAGGTGACTGCTGTGAATGATAATACACCAAAAGAAACTGAAAAGAAGGAACAATCAGACTCAGCTTCAGTTAAGTGATGAGATAAAAATTCAGATAACAAGAGTCAAAAAATTGAATGAAAGGAAAAAAAGTATAAGTAGTGATTGCAGATTGGTTTTTGTTTTTGTTTTTACACCAGGAATTTTGGTGATAAAGAGAAGGCAGAGAAATGATGACACTTTGAGCAGGTAGAAGGGTCTATGCACTGAAATTATCCAACTACAATTTATTTTGTTGCTATGTTTACCAGGCAGCCTTATAGAGTAGGTTTCCCTCATGGGAAGAGAAGCTACATCTGTCCAATTTAAATATTTAGATTGTATAATCATTATATTTGTTACTCAAATACTCCAATAGGGCTATGATCTCTTGATGTAAGTATTCATTCCAAAATTGTAGCTCTGAATTTATCAATGCCTGCCTATCTTCCTACAGGTTTACCACAGGAAACCTTCCTCATGTTCTCTTAAGTATAATAGTAGAGTACATGGGCCATCCATTGGTTATATCTCATTCTTGCCATCTTATTTTTCTATCAAATAATTTGTTGACATTCTGACTCTGACAAACTGATTATGCCTCTTCTAATTGCTGTCATCAGTTCATGCACAAAATGCATCTATCACCATTTGGGTGATTCTTTTTTTTCTTTTTTTTTGGGGGGGGGCAATGAGGGTTAAGTGACTTTCCCAGGGTCACAGAGCTAGTAAGTGTCAAGTGTCTGAAGTCAGATTTGAACTCAGATGCTCCTGAATCCAGGACTGGTGCTTTATCCACTGCACCACTTAGCTGCCCCCTATTTGGGTGATTCTTAATTTAAATTCTTCAGAGACTTTAATATTTGATTACTTGGAATCACTAAAGGAGTATAGATAATAAAAAGATATATTTTTGTTTCAGGGAGAAAGTTGGGTTCATTAAAATAATTTTATAATTTTCCAAAGACACTTCAAGCCAATCATTCTCCTTTTCTTTGCTCCCTTATAGGCTAAGCTCATTGTTTATTGTCATCAAACTCAAATTGAAATTATATATATATATATATATATATATATATATATATATATATATATATATATATATATACATATATATACACACACATATATGTATGTGTGTGTGCACATGCATGTGTGTGTGTGTGTGTGTATCCCCATGAGGCACATATTGACTTAGAAAACCACATGTTATCATTAGCTTGTATTTTTATTTAGTTAAATATTTCCCAATTGCATTTTAAGCTGCTTTAGGCAACATTTGAAAGTGTTGTGTGTCTCACACAGCCTATGTCTGACATTGATGATTTGGGGCACCTGTTTGACACTTCTGGTCTAAATTTTGTAGTCAACAAAAAAAAAATTTAGAATCTTTTATTCTCTACATATTTCAGTCAGTTGTATGATGGTTTGTAGTATTCTCTGGAATATTGCCTGTGAAAACCTTCCCATTTCCTGACAAATGCCTTTATCCTTGATTCTTTCAATGTATATATAGGTAAATTTGTAAAAATTGTAGGCACATTGATAGCTATTGATGTTTTATACACACATATGTATATATAATCTTTCTATTTTTGTTAAATATCTCCCAATTACATTTGTAACATTTATTTTTTTAAAAATTGAATTGAAAATTATCTCCCTTTCTCTTGCCACTCCTTTGAGAAGACAAGTAATATGAATATGATATTTGTCAAATCATTAAAAAACATTTCTATATTAGCCATGTTGGAAAAGAAAACAAACAAAAAATAAGAAAAACAAAGTTTAAATGTATGCTTCAATTTGTATTCAGAGTTCATCAGTTCTTTCTCTGAGAATGGATAGAACATTTTTATAATAGGTTCTTTGGAATTGTTTTGGACCATTGTCTCTTGATCAGAGAAGCTAAGTCTTTCACAGTTGATCATCTTTACAATTTTGATGTTACTATATATAATCTTCATCTGACTCTGATTACTTCACTTTGTATTAGTTCACTTACGTCCTTATGTCTTCCCAAGTGTTTCTGAAATTATCCTGCTCATATTTTCTTATAACACAATAGTATTCCATCACACTCATGTACCACAGCTTGATTAACCATTCGCCAAATGATAGGCATCCCTTCAATTTTTAATTCTTTGTCATCCCCAAAAGAGCTGCTATGAATATTTTTAGACAAATATGTGTTTTTTCCCTTTTCTATGATCTCTTGGGATACAAAATTAGTAATGGTATTTCTGGGTCAAAGGGTATATACAGTTTTATAGCTCTTTGGGTGCAATTCCTTGATGTTCTTTTGGCAACCTCCATTTTGGTAGTTAAGGACAGAGATTTTCTTCCATGTCTTTGGTAACTCTTCTTAACATATATTGAAAAAGGTTCCTTTATTACCCTTAAAATTGTCACCTCTGACATGGTTCCCTTTTATTTACATTTGATACATTTCCATTTTTGTTTTCCTTAGGGACATTTCCTCTAGAAGTGTATCTGAAAGTGTGATATCAGAGCCCAAATGTAGTGATTCCCTTGTCTTTGATGGAGAAAAGAAATTCTTTGTGGATCTCTTCCATCTTCTGTCTATTGGCTTTCTTAGATTTTCTTTCCAAATGACCTCATAATAGCTTTCTATTGGGTTTCTTGCCAAACTTTTTAAAGCCATTTTTCCTTCTACTGCTTTGCAGTGTTTTATTAGGTAAAACTATTCATTATTCTCTACCATTATTTTCTGTAACTTTTTTTTTTTGGTGAGGCAATTGGGGTTAAATGACTTGCTTGGGTCACACAGCTAGTAAGTGTTAAGTGTCTGATATCAGATTTAAACTCAGATCCTCCTGACTCCAGGGTAAGTTCTCTATTCACTGAGCCACCTATCTGCCTCTTCTGTAACATTTTACAATGTCCTTTTCCTCTATATCTCTCTAATTGGTAAGTAGATCAAATGTTTATTAACTAAATTGGGCTTTTCCTTCTCTTACTTTTCTCATTATGCTGCTTGATTTGCATTGATTAAACTTCTTTACACAACCGTAATAATCAATGTCTTTTCCTCTATCCATTTCCAGTTTTTTAGCTACAACAATCCATTTAAAGAAGTCATATTAGAGTAGTAATTGTATGTCATATATTTTTTCTCATTTTTATTTTTCCTTATGTCTTTGTATGAATTTTGACATTTTCTCTGAGTTAGTGGTCTGACAGCACATAGACAGCGAAGTCAGGAATTACTCTCACATCAATAATGAATCATTTTCTATGAGTTAAAAAAGAACCATTTTAATGTGTGTTTGTGTATGTGTGTGTGATGGGCCACATCTAGCACTTTCCAATACTTTCTTTTAAGAAAGTACTCATGATATATAGATATGAAAATTGTGTTTCATCTGCAAGTCTTTGGCCTCTCATTCTTTACTCTTGATTCATATAATGCCACATATTTTTCGCTGTCTTCACCCAAGCCTACTTTATAATGAAGTTACTGAGAATCAAAGTATTTTGTCATTTATTTTGGAGTGTTTTTTTCCCCCCACATTTTTAGTATGTCTCTATGTCTTAACTCTCCGTACTAGAAGTTTGTTTTCTTATTGATTGATTTCTAAACAAACACTGTCATGACTGCTGCAATGTGAGATGGCCATATTTCCTATGAAAAGCTTCTGGTAGCTTTTGAGTACAATTAATACAACTCAGCAAACTCTTTCATTTGTCCTTCCCAGAAGTATTTGTGAGCCATCCTTGCATTTACACTTGACTTCACTTTGTCTTCTGCTTTCATTTTAGTGAAGATTTCAAGATTTATGTGATTCAGTTCCTCCAGTAGAACAAGCAGCTCACATTTAGAGCACCAACAGCACAGTTAATGTTTATAGATATCCTAAAAATGTTGTGATTTTTAGCACTCGCTCTCCTTTTCTGCCATTGTGCCTCCATCACTGCAGGAACAGAGGTGGTTGCAAAGTTCTAAGGACCATTTTATATTTTCATTTGTTTTATGAGTTGCTATTGCATAGTTACATTAATAGCTATCATTTATATAGGGCTTTAAGCTTTGAAAAGTACTTTTATATATTTATATGCAAAATCTCAATGATCCTCACAAAAAACTTTTGAAATAGGTGCTATTATTACTCCCAATGTCCAACTAAGGAAATTGAGGCTAAGAAAGGTTATGTGACTTACCTAGGGTCAAAGAGATAGGGTCTGAAGCAAGATTAAATTTCAAGTGTTTCTGACTCTGTCTGGTGTTCTATCAGTTATACCAACTAGCTTTCTCACCAAATAGTCAGTCTACCAGTCATGAGTATCTCTATACTTAGACAGACTAGTCCTAAGAAAACATAGTCTATTGCTAAGACCAAACCTGAAGCCTTTCTGACATGGTAGAAACCTCTTTGATATGGCAGTGTTTGTTTTCCTCTTCTGTAGTCTTTGAGAATCCTGAGTCATGTACGTATAATGCTGAGGCAATAATTCCTTATTTCTAATTATCAAATTATGTTAGATTATATAATTATTAAAACTACAACTAATTTTGTGTGGACCTGTATTCAATTCCAGGTTTTCTTGTGACCTTGGGTAAAAAACAAAAGTTAACCTTTCTATTCCACAGTTTCAGAATCTCAGCATTGAAAGGGAACTCATTAGAATATCTAATGGAATCCATACTTGAATACGAATTCCATTTGCTAGAGACCAAAGATATGGTTTTCTACTCATCCCTTAAAGACCTTCAGTGACCTCTGCAGTAGTAACTATAGCAGGTATAGGTAATCCTCTGAAACAGCTTATTCCTTTTCAAAACATTTTAAATTCTTATAAAAAATGTTTTTGCACCAAATCTAATTCAACCTCACTTCAATTTGCACTGTTTTCTCATACATAAAATAAGGAGGTTGGACTAGATCAGGGCTTCTTAAACTTTTTTCACTCTTGACCCTTTGTGTCCAAGAAATTTATATTCAACCCCAGGTATATAGGTATATAAAATAGGTAACCTTTTACTGTTGTCAGGTTTTGGGTTTTTTTTTTTTTGATGAGGCAATTGGGGTTAAGTGATTTGTCCAGGGTCACACAGCTAGTAAGTGTCAAGTGCCTGAGGCTGGATTTGAACTCAGGTCCTCCTGACTCCAGGGCCAGTGCTCTATCCACTGCAACACCTAGTTGCCCCTGTTGCCAAATTTTTCATGCCCCCCCACATTCAGTTATGTGATTCCCCCATATGGGGTTGCAACCCACAGTTTAAGTACCTTTGGACTAAATTATCCATTAGGTCCTGTTCATCTCTAAATGATGTGCCCTCAGAGTTTGGGTGACATAAACTGATAATAGTGGGGTTTGACCACTTCTGAAAAAGTGAACCATTGAGCTCCTGGATCTGTAAGGATAACTTTTTAAATCCATGGTAATTAGAATAGGTACAGAATCCCATGAAGTTAGGTCTGAAACAGTTTGGTAGTATTATACACACACACACACACACACACACACACACACACACACACATATACATACATTATATGTATATGTATATGTATATGTATATATATATATATATATATATATATATAGCCTACACATAAGATGTGTCCTTTCATATACTTTCCCTTTCCAAGTAGTAACAATGTTACTTGAACCTTACTCCATATCAACCTTGCTTCTCCCCTATTTTGAATACCAGGTGACATGTCTTGATTACTGAGCAATGAACATTTGATTACAAAAAGATAGAAGTGAAGTCCAAAGATTATTCTTAATAATAACACTTTCCCCACTGACTGTTCCCCTTTCCCCATTTTCTCTTGCCTGCCCTCCCTTTTTTATAGTTAGTGACTGTGCATAATTAATTCACTCTACAGTCTTGCTGTTCCCATTTCCCCTTTGTCTCTCAGGAATCATAAAACCTTGAAGAAAAGGAATTAGCATGTGGAAAGACAGATTTTAGAGTATCCAAGGTAAATGGGAATATAATTAGGACTGCACTGGCTTGTAATTAAAAGCAGGATTTATGTACTTCCCCATTATCTGTGGAGATAACATGAAGAAGAAATATGGCTAATTTGGGGGTAGACATGACATTTTTAGCCCATAGCTGTAGAACTACCTACCTAGCTGTGGTAACCCTATAAAGTTACCTGTCAGGTAAAACTCTGGCTACTTTAGGGTCTCCTCAGTCTCAGGGAATTTTTCTGAGTAAAAGTTGACTTTAATTTGAAAGTGGGATTTTCCTATGTGTGCTGTCATACTTAATTACCAATGGCCTACCACTTAAGGCAGGAAATTTTTATACAGGTGTTAAGAACTGGGTAAAACAAACTGATTCCACATTCAGATCAATATGGTGAAGAGACAGCTTTCCTGGTTCCAAGTCCCTTGATATAGCTGGTTTTAACTTTTATTATCTTTAATCCTCATCTTAAGAGGAAGGCAGTAACATTCTTTTTTCAGATGATACAGTTGGGTATAGGCTTTGGTTTAATAACCATATGATAGCTCAGTATTGTTTTTCTGATTGAGGCTTTGCCATTACTGTGCATTACTGTATTAGCAGGTGTATAATTTGGAGGCATTCATTTTAATTTATTTATATGTTTCATTTTATCAGCCTCTGCTGAGGACACATTTGGCACTTTCTTTCACATGCTGGTTTATCCAGTGAGTTGTTTCTCAGTTGTGTAATGAATATGTGCACTGGTAACTGCAGCAGGTGTTTAGGCTCTTGGCAGGATTGTCTCTTGGAAGATAACCAACCCAGCTTGCAACATATCCTATGAAAGGAAATTTCAGTTCCACCATAAGTTTCTACTGTTTATATATGATATGTGTCAGAAAAAGCATCTAGAAGATTCTATTGACTTTGATGGCTCTATTTTAATTATTTTTTTAAAATATTTTTATTTATTTCATTAACTATTTCCCAATTATATGTAAAATATTAATAGTAAATTTTTAAAAATTAGTTCCAAATTTTCTTTCCATTCCCTCTACCCTTCTTGAGAAGGCACGGAACTTGATACAGATTATACATGTGATATCATGAGAAACATATTTCCATATTAGCCATGTTGCAAAAGAAAACACAAAATAAAATAACAAAAATAAAGTTTAAACAAAGTATGTTTCAATCTGAATTCAGAGTTCATTATTTCTTTCTCTGGAGGTAAATAGTGTATTTCATGAGTCCTTTGGAATTTTCTTAGATCATTGACTTGATCAGAGGAATTGTCTTTCATAGTTGATCATTGTTTCAATATTGCTATTAGTAAGTATAATGTTCTGGTTCTTCTAACTTAATCTGTATCAGTTCATATAAGTCTTCCCAGGTTTTTCTGAAATCATCTCCCTTTTCATTTCTTATAGCAAAATAGTATTGCATTACAATCATATACTTCACCTTGTTCAACTATTCCCAATTGATGGGTATCCCCTCAAAAAGTTGCAGTATATATTATATATATTATAAATTATATATACACACATATGTGTGTACACATATACATATGTATGTATATACACACACATATATATATACATATATATCCCTTTTCTTTTTCTTTAATTTCTTTGGAATATACACCTATTAGCGGTATTACTGGTTCAAAAGGTATGCACAGTTTTTTAACTCTTTGGAAATAATGCCAAATTGTTCTCCAGAAAGGTTGGACCAATTCACAACTCTACCAATAGTGCATTAATGTCCCAATTTTTCCACATCCCTCCAATATTGTAATTTTCCTTTTCTATCATTTTAGACAGTCTAATAGGGGTGATGTGGTATCTCAGAGTTGTTTAATTTGAACTTCCCTAATCAGTAGTGATTTAAAGCATTTTATGAGAATATTGATAGCTTTGATTTCTTCTTCTGAAAACTACCTGTTCAAATTATTTGACCATTCATAAACTGGAGAATGGCTTTTATTTCTATTGTCCTTAGATCTGACATTTTTCCATGTTCTTCTAATTTACTTATAAATCTTTATGTCTAAATTAGTTATCCATTTTGACCATATCTTGGTATATGGTGTGAAATGTTGGCCTATGCCTAGTTTCTGATGAACTACTTTCTCGTTTTCCCAGAAATTTTTGTCAGATGTCATATTCCAATGCCAAAAGCTTAGATCTTTAAATTTATCAAACACTAGATTATTATGGTAATTTACTACTGTGTATTGTGTACCCAATCTCTTTTATTAATTAACCATTATATTTCCTAGTACCAGATTATTTTGATGATTATCACTTTGTAATATAGTGTGAAATCTGGAAATCCTAGGATTGATATAATGAAAAATCTTCCTAATAATTAGAGGTATCCAAAACTGTAATCCTAAGTTTCTGTCTTTGAGGGTTTTACCCACTGTTCCTAGCTCTGCTCTCTGGTGCCAAAAAGAAAGTAAACTAACTCAACAAGCATTTATTAAGCACGTACTGTGTGCCAGGCATTCCACTAAGGCATAGGGCATACCAAAAAAAAAAAAAAGAAAGAAAAAGAAAGAAAAAAGGAAAAAGGAGAAAAAAATTCCCTGCCCTAAGTAGCTGACATTCTAATAGGATAGATAAAATGAAAACAAGTATTTAAACACAGGGCAAATTGGAGGCAAACTTAGATCAAAAGTATTGGCATTGGAAGGGAACAGGAAAAGCCTCTTACAGATTTGAAGTGGGACTTAAAAGAGCCTTAGGAACCCAGTACATAAGGATGCAGAAGGAGAGAATTACAAGCATAGGGGTAAGGCAATAAAAATGCATGGAGTCAGAAGAGAGAGGGTCTTTTGTAGTTTCCTGGAAGAGTAGACTTTAAAACAGATTTTTGACTAGCTGCATTTTTAGCTGTTATTGTTTGTCCTTCATTCTCAAAGAGGACCATGACATCATGAGGTGATGTCATGGCTTGCAGTGAATTGGATTTAAGTGAGGAAGGGCTGTGTAAAGGCACTAAACTCATGTTCTTCTAGGGCTATCTGGGCCCAGTGGCAAGATATACATCAGAACAACCAGAGATGGCCCCAGATGTTTAAGGCAATTAGTGTTAAATGACTTGCCCAAGGTCACACAGGTAGTAGTTGTCTGAGGTGAGATTTTTAACTCAGATCCTCCTGACTTCAGGGCCAGTGATCTATCTATCCACTGTGCCACCTAGCAGTCCTTTGGATTTTTAGCAATTGCAATTTAAAGATGAAGTAACAAGGAGTTTCTAACTGTAAGTCATAGTGATGGCTCTAGTGGAGACCCTACATTTAAAGGAGAGATAGAAAAAAAATAGAGTCAAAATAAAAATAAATAGACAGGTAGCTGGTGTGCTTTGCCCTGTGTTGCCTGGGTCCACAGAATCTCTTTCTGGAGGGAAAATATCCCTTCCAGCAAAGGCTCACAAAAACATACTACTTTAAAGGAAAAAATATAATAGGGATTTTTCCCTTACTTGATAACTGAGTGTATTAGGACATTTGATTTTTCCGAAAGAGCTGTAGAAAAAATCACACAGACACACACAGACACACAGACACACAGACACACACACACACACACACACACACACACACATGCGCGCGCGCCCGTGCTAGCCTGGCAAAAAACAAAACAAAAACAAAAAAGCATCCCAGCCGTTATTATGGAACCAGTGTTGAGCAGTGGTCATATGAGATCAATAGGAGTCAGTAACTCACACAACTTTTTATTTGCTCATTTGAGCCCAACAGAGACTAGATGTTCATAAGAGACTATATGCCAAATGAAATGTGCCTAATTGGAACATTGGGATGATACTTGTAGTCTTATTTTTTTTTCCCTTACATAAATCCCTTTATTGGCTCCTAATTTCCTTTTTAAATTAAAAAAAAATATTTGTGATATATAATTATATTTTATACACATATCAAACATAGATATAATATCCACAATCACACATATATGACATATATAATGTAAATTTTCTATATTATTACCTTTAGATATGCCTATATTATAATAATATAACCTAGTATTTTAATTCCTTAAATAACTTTTATAAATAAATATATATCAATTTATATAAATAATTTATGATAAATTTGTTTAAATATAATTACTATATAAATAATTCCTAAATAACTCATAAATGCAAAACATTTATATGTGTGTATAAATACATACATACCTGTAGCACCAGAGGAACACTCTGACCCTCCCTGATTACACCATTACCAAATGTACTTTCCATATATATGTCCCTCCACTTTTGTTCACTTTTTACCCCTATTCTTATCACTGATGCTAAGTTAACAATCAATTGTTCAATCAATCAATTTATTAAGAACTTAAAAGCCATCAGGCAATATGCTAAGTTTTGGGAATAGGTAGAAGTATAAATGGGCCCTGCCCCCAAAGAGTTTATATGCTTCGACTAGTCCTTGAGAAAAAGCCAATAGAGTATCACCCCTCCCAGGGATTCCTCCTCCCCATACCCTCTGCAACCTCCCCACCCCACTGACCCCCAGTCTGATGACTCAGTGGATGAAGTAGTAAAGGCTCCCCCTCCTGAGTTCAAATCTGGACTCAGGCAATTACTAGCTGTGTGACCCTGGCCAAGTCACTTAATTCTGTTTGCTTCAGTTTCCTCATCTGCAAAATGAGCTGGAGAAGAAATGGCATATCATGCCAATATCTTTGCCGAGAAATCCCCAAAATGGGGTCACAAAGAGTTGGACACAACAAAAAAAAATGGCTTAACAACAACAACAACAACAAAAATAATCTAATGGTTGATTGTATTAAATGCTTATGCTTTCTGAAAGAGCTATAGTAGGATGGGGAAAAGTCTACAAATTTTAAAATGAATAAAATAAAAAGAGGAATAAGCATTTATAGAGGGCCTAGTGTGTGCCAGGCACTGTCCTATATGCATTTTAAAAATATCCCATTTTATCCTCTCAAAAACCTTAGTAGATAAATGCTATTGTTATCCTAATATAACAAATGGGGAAATTGAAACAAATGGTAATTAAGTGATTTGCCCAGGGTCACAGGGCTAGTAAGTATCTGAGGATGGATTTGAACTCAGGTCTTCCTGATTCCAGAGCCAGCCACTGCACCACCATCTAACATTCCTTAGCATGTTAGAAGCCAGTCTTCCTATAGGAAAAGAATTATAGGGGCAGCTAGATGGTGCAGTGGATAAAGCACTGGCCCTGGATTCAGGAGGACCTGAGTTCAAATCTGGCCTCAGACTCTTGACACTTACTAGCTGTGTGAACCTGGGCAAGAAACTTGACCCCAATTGCCTCACCAAAAAAAAAAAAAAGAAAGAAAGAAAGAAAAGAATTATATTCCATTTAAGATGAAGCCAGAAGTTAGAGACAGAGTGACTTCCACAACTGTGTGTCCAACAGAACCATGCCCGACAAAAACCAAGAGCAACTACAGGACCAGTGCAGCAAAACTATGGAGAGACCTTGTGAACCTAGCAGGGAATCTGACAGGCCCTAGTGGAGGTTATGCCAGAGACTAGGAGCTCCTGGAGACCAGTAGGAACCACCTAGATAGGGGCAGCACAATGGTAATACCAGAAGAAAAAATTGGTCGGTTTTCTTAAAATGTTTCAGTTGAGTCTTTATGAAGGCACCCTAAAGACACATATCCCTTATACATGTGCTCTATCTGGGTCCACTCTTACTACTGATAGTGACTATATTTGTGGTAGACTGAGGCTCTTGTTTATAGGGAAATGTTTTATTTCCACTTTTTTTTCTTACTATGTTACTTCATTAAGTGCTTTGCTTGGAACTCTGTCCAATCAATGACAAGAACATGAAAACAAATAGTGGGTGTTTGTAAACTATAACTTTGAGTGGCTATGGACCCAAAGAGTAGGATCCTTTCTTAACCTTCTCTATGGAGGTCCACTGTATGAATTGGGGGGTACCCTCAGTTGCTACATTTACTTCATATTATCACTACTAATTCTGTAGTAGTTCTCTGCTTTTGATCTTTTCCTTTGATCCTCCATGTAAAGTAAGTCTTTTATACCCTAGTCCTTGGTAGGTATAAATAGTTTTCCATGCTTGTGAAGGAATTAATGTTAGCTTTGAATAATTCTATAACCAAGTAATAACTCCCCTCCTAGACACCAGAAATAAAAGTATGAAGGATACTGTGTTATAATGGAAAGAACACTGGACTAGGGGGAAAAGCCTACATTCTTGTCCTGGCTGTGCCACAAACTAGTTTTTTGACTTTTGGAAAGTTACCTTTAATAAAATCAACTAATATGTACAAAAATATTTATAGCAACTTTTTTTGGTGATAAAAATTCAAAACTGTAGGGATACCTATCAATTGGGCAATGACTGAAGAAGTTGTGGCATATGATTGTGACAGAATACTTCTTTGCTATAAGAAAATGAAAAGGGGGATGGTTAAAAAAAAAGCTGGGAAAACTTTCATGAACTGATGTAAAACTAAGCAGAACCAGAAGAACATTGGAACTGTAATATTGTGATGATGATTAACTGTGAAAGACTTACATATTCTAATCGATACAATGATCCAAGACAAATCCAAAAGACTCATCCATCTGAAGAGAGAGCTGCTGAATTCTGAGTGCAGACAGAAACATATTTTTTGCTTTCTGTATTTTTCTTGCCTTTTTTTGCAACATGACTAATATAGAAATATGTTTTTCATGAATTTACGTGTATGATTGTGTTATGTCACTTACCTTTCTATGGGTGGGGGAGGAATGGAGAGAATTTGGAACTCAAAATAAAATAATGTTAAAAAATAAATAAAATAGAATAATAACTAGCATTTATGTAGCACCTGCTATGTTCCAGGTACTGTGTTAAATAAGCACTTTTGAAAGTTTGTTCCCATTTGAGACTCACAACAATTTTGTGGGGTAGGTGCTACTATTATTCCCATTTTACAGTTGAGGAAACTGATATAAACAGATTAAGATACTTGTCCAAGGTCACATATCTACTAAGTGTCTGAGGTCAGATTTGATCTCAGGTCTTCCTGATTCCAAGACTAATACTCTATCCACTGAACCACTTAGTTGCCCCATTCTATTTAATTATCTATTTTTTTATTGGTAAAAATGAAGGCATCAGGGTAAAACCAGGTGGTCTGCAATCTTGCTTTAAAATATTTTGAAAACTATATTTCAATATAATTTATTTCCGTTATAATGCTAAATATTTTATTTTTTTCACTTCAACTCTAAAGTTCTATTGTCCAACCTAGGATTTACTTAAACAGACCTTCTCCCCAAACAAAAGATTCATTCTGTTAAGGAACAATAAATATCATTCTATTTAAGAAGGGCTATGAAGAGATATTGGCTATATTCTTTCATCAAAGAAAGGTGCTATAAAAGACATTATTAAGAATTTTGGGCATGGTGAAGAGCTTGTACTATATAGAGTGAGGTATAGTAGATAGACAATAAGAAGGTTGTACTGATAATTATGAAATATTTTAAAAACCTGGAAGGAGGGCCTCAAACAGAATATATGAAAGGGTATGATTCCCACTTGGAAAGTAACACAAGTGACCATTGATTACTTGCTGTTAATGGATGTGAATGGCTGGCTGACTGGAAGAGCCTGTCCAATTATAATATCTGTAAAAGCTTTCAAGCTCAAATTACAACCCCTTACTTCCAGAGCACACACATGAAGACTCTCAGGACCCAACTGTGAGCCATTTGTTCATTATGAACTTAACCTACTCAGTTTCTTTTCTCCCACTAAATTACTTCAATCTGTGTTTCTGTCTAATTTAAAGGAATATTTTAATCCCATCAAAATCCATATTTCAATTTACTTTTGTTGGCCCTTCTTCCCTAGGTTGTTGATCTCTTTCCCAACTTCATGCTATCCTAAAGCATTACTCACTCAAATATAGGAATCTGGAGTCTGCAGATCTGGGTTTCAAGGTGAGTTCGGTGTGGGGGAGGTTTGCTCTTTTGGTTTGCATGTTCACTCCCCACATACAAGATAGTTCATGGCCATGTCTTGAGATAGAAAACAGAGATTTTCACTCTGCCCCCACCTCCACCCCTACCTTGAAGGATAAGCTGTACTAGTCCTTAAGATAATATACTAATATTCCTAGTACCTTGGGATATAAAGTAACCAGTCTACTGAAGTATCAATACCCCAGGTTTCATCTGTCAATATCTAAGAAGTGGATGTTGTCCCTAGAAGGAGCTGGTTGTCACCAGCTACAAAGTGAGATGGGTTGAATGGGATAGTGATGAGATAAAAACCCTTCTCAACTCCTCCTACTTTGCAACTATTAAACCAAGGACCACAAGTTCTTTGGAATATAGTCAGGGTTAATATCAAGAGGCCAAATGCAAGAAGAGAAGGCTAGAAGTTGGAAAGTTCAGACTAACATAAATGATTATTGATTACTTAAACTAATCTCAAGGCAGTTTGGTACAGTGGAAGAGCAGTGCCTTTGGAATCAGAGAAAATGAGTTTAAATCCTGAACAGTCACTACCTGTTACTTGTGTGACCTTGGGCAAGTCACTTAACCATTCTGAGTTTCAGTTTCCTCATCAATTAAAAAAAATGGGGGCTTGAAGTAGATAGCTTCTAAGGTCCTTTCCCTTCCAGCTCTAAAGCTATGACCATTTAAGGTATGCCTTAAGACTAGGGATAAGGGACCTTGAAAACATTTCTACTCTTCAGAGATGAATCAGATAATGAGAACTCTGTGCTTAGCATGGCTGCAACATAGCTCCCCATTCCCAGTGAAGATGGAGCATAGCCCTCAAATTAGAGTGTCTGCATAAAGGTAGATAAAGATACTGTCCTAGTGGAGCCAGGTTCTTGCTTGAGATCTTAAAGTTGTGAAACTTTTGGTCCTGCTGCCTTCTATTCCTAAAATGAACTATCTCCTTATTTCCATTTTTGAAGTTCCTTCTTTTTTATGGCTGATTGTGAGAGTACCTTCCTCCATGAAATATTCTTTGATACCTCCTTTGATTCCCCAAATAAAAATGAGCTTTCTCCTTTAATTTCTCATTTTACTGTGCTTACACTTCTCCCCTCTCCCCTCTCCCTTTGCATACATCTTTCCCTTTTATTGCAGCTATTGTATATGTTCCCCCACCCCATTCTACATTAAATTGTAAGTTCCTTAAGAGCAGGGTCTGTGTCATATGTCTTTGTGTCTCCAGCTCTTGGCTAGCACAGTGTTTTGCACTTATATGATTAATGAATGTCTGTGGAATTAAATGAAATCATTTGTTGACACAATTCATCCTCCAGGGAGAAATCTGGCTGTTGCTTTTCATCTAGTCTACCCCTATCTCAACACTCTCAGCTTTCCTAATTCTGATCCATTTTGTTGATCCTATACTTGTCTATACCTCTATCTGCTCAGTACTGATCTACACAAAAAACCTCTTCTCCACTTTGGTCAGTGTACCCTCTCTAATGAAAGGTCTTAGTTCCTGTGTCTGACCTATCATTATCCCTGATGTATCCTCACCCTCATCTTGGATCCAATTTCCTAGGATTCAGCTTGTCTGACAAAAAATATCTGTTAAGCCTTGCAATTAATCAGTATCAAACACCTACTTTTTGGTCATCCACTATTGCCTTCTTCTGGCATGCCCATTAGCAACAGCTAATGTGAATTTGATCTCACCCACCATCTACCCCAGTGGGAATGTCCCTAGATTCAACGTGATCTAGCCTATTCAAACCCAGTCCTACCTAGACAGAGATATTAAATAAAGAATCTTTAAATCATCCCTGCCTAGGATCAAGATGAATTCAGCATATAAGGACAGAACTCAGGTAAAAGTAAAGGTTAAGTAGAAACTCTCGTTGCTATTAGAAGGATGTGTGAAGACAATTGCAAAACTGTATCCAAAAGAGAAAGATGTGGGTGGAAAAAATCATGACATATAGGTCCAGAATAAAGATCCTGGGAATAGCAGAAGCTACCAGGCAGAGACAATTGTATACACAGATGATAATTCAGTTTATTTCTCTTCCTTCTCCCTTCATCTCTTATCCTTGCCCCTAGCTTCTCACTCTCCTTAACTTTTACACCCCAATCCTCTCCCCAAATAGCGTAACCTCTAAAGATCTTCAGATTACCCTTGGACAAATATTCCACTCATTTGTTATTTAACATTACAGAAAATATAATAATTTTCTTTTTTTCCCTGAATAATTGAAAGTCCCCACCCCGCTGTATTTTGTAAATGGTAAGTGTAATAGGCTGTCAATGAACACTGTGCTAAAAGGTAGGGGAGCTACTATAAGATATAGTTTCTTCAGGTACTAAGCAAGAACAACATTGGATTGAAAAAAGTGACAGTCAGGAGTTTCAGAACTTGACAAAACCTGTGTAGTGTTTACTCACAGACAGATCGATCAATCCGGTACTTCCCTGGGGAACAAGGAGAGGCAAACAATGATGAGGCTTGCCAAAGGCCCCCCAAATAGTCAAAGTTCACAGGACACAACAGAGGAGGGCTTGACAGCCTTATTGACTCTGGCATCTGATAGGATTGACTTCCACCCCAACCACCCCACCCCCACCCAGTCCTTCAGGGTCCCAAACTGCATGCTGCAGCTTGTTTCCCTACTCCTTTTCTTCCTGCCAAGTCTGTTAGGGAGCGCTGTGGTGCAACCATATCATCCTAGTATTATCCACAAACCTGAAGTAATTACAAGGACTATAGGAGCTATTCTGGCTACCGTCAATCCTAAGTACAGAATTGGCAAATGTAATGTTTTATCAGGTGGGTTTTATGTACACATTGACTTAAGACATATTAAATAAGTTTTCAGTAGTTATAGCTACATAAATATATCTGCTAATTGAATAAGGACTGTCAGTTAAAAGAGGGTAAATTAGGGTGGGAAAAATTGCAGTTTCTTGAATTTCAATTAAATCCCAACAGAGCAAAACAGTTTAGGTATATTATCACTGTACATGGAGATTCAATACATATATTTTTTGCCATTGTATAATTCAGAATTAAATAAAATTCTCCCTTTATTGTGTTCCATGTTTCTAGATTGTGGACAGATCGATTTTTCTAGCCTACTCATACACTTTACCTAAGGGCTGTGAGTCATGTTTGTTTTGAAAGAAATAGCACTTAACAACTGTCAATCAGATGGAGTATAAGAAACATAGAACTCTTTAGGAATTGCTCTACCTCCTCCTCAGATCTAAATATAATGCACTGGCATGGCTGTCTCAGTAAATTGCCAATCTGAGTTAAAAAGGTATAATTCCAACTAATCAGTGTAAGTAAAGATTTCAAGGCCCTTGCTCAGAGGCCCATTTTCAATGTGTATGTATATGTATATGTGTATGTATAAGTATATATATATATATAAATGTGTATATATATATACACATATATATATATGTGCGTGTATAACTTATATGTGAATATGTAAAAGGAAACAAGCTAGGTTTTCATTTCAATAGGATAGAGTTTTAACTGTTTATGGCAATGAAGGCTGTAAGAGAAAGTATTGGCTTCAGACAGGGTTTTCTAGCTTTCCATCCTGACTAATGGTATGACCTCAGGAGACAGCTATTTACTTTCTTTTGTGTTATTTTATCTATCTTCAAAATAGATCCTTACTTTTATACTACTGTCTGTTTCTACTGACCTTTCTCTGTGCAAGTTAAATCAACATTCCAAGATTAAATTAAATGAAGAAATGTCTACTACCTGGTCTGTTGTATATAGCTAACTTGATTCAGGAAGGTTTGTGGTAAGTTGTTGATAAATGAACACTATGGAAAATAGATATTAGGAAAGTTGGGGGTACATTCTTTTGTGATAATCTGTCATAACTCCCCCCAGTTAGTCACTGACACTATTCACAACTAAATGTAGCATTGATCAATCTAGTGTTTCTGATGCTTTTATATTGTTTTAGGTGAAGAGAACATTAAAACTAGTCTTTATTCTCTATAAGTATAGGGAATGCAGTTTATGTTTAAGATTTAACTGTATGGGGCAAAGCCAAGATGGTGGAGGAAAAGCTAACTAATCCCAAGCTCCTGATAAACCCATCCACTCACTCCAAATTTTGCCATAAGACAACCCCTGGAGCAGCCTAACCCACCTAAGAACAGAGTGAGACTATTTTTCCAGCCAAAGATGGCAAGTGGGATCACTTGCTCTGCAAGCTGAGAGAAGAGCTCAGTGCATGGTGAGTACCCAGCCCACAATAGACTGTACTTCCAGGATCTCAGAGTCTTCAGCACCAGTGGCTTTTTCTGAGGCTTGGCTCACAGACCAGTGAGGAGGTTTGGTGGTTGGCTGGGGTGAAGTGGCTACAGTTTCTGCTGGAGTTGGGGCAAAGTGTTCTGGTTCTGAACCAGTGGGCTGCATTGAGTGGTGGCAGCCAAGTGGGGGAGGAGCACAAGTATGCCAAGCTTCCAACCATGCATAATCAGATTTCATTGAGACATCTGCTTCCAGGTAGAGATGACAAAACAGAAAAAACAGTGGATTGTAGAAAGCTTTTTTGGGGGAAAAGTAGACTGGAATACAACCTCAGAAGAAGATAATAACAAAGTCAAAGCTCCAACATCCAAAGCTTCCAGGAAAAATATGAATTGGTCTTAGGCCATGGAAGCACTCAAAAGGGACTTTGAAGAGAAAGTAAGAGAGATATAAGGAAGCTTTAGAGAGATGGAGGAAATAATGGAAAGAGAAATGAGAGTGATGCTGGAGAGTCATGACAAAAAAGTCGACAGCTTGAAAAGGAAATGGAAAAGGAGATACAAAAGGTCTCTGAAGAAAATAATTGCCTAAGATTTAGGATTGAACAAATGGAAGCTAGTGACTTTATGAGAAACCAAGACACAGTAAGGGAAATCCAAATGAATAAAAAAATAGAGGGCAATATGAAATATCTCCTCGGAAAAACAACTGACCTGGAAAATAGATCCAGGAGAGATCATGCCAAAAATCACCTATCCAGCAAAACTGAGAATAATTTTTCACAGGAAAAAATGGGACTTCAATGAAAAAGAGGACTTTCAGGCATTTGTGATGAAAAGACCTGAACTGAATAGAAAACTTGACTTTCAAATACAAGATCCTAGAGAAGCATAAAAAGATAAACAGGAAACCGAAATTATGAGGGATATTAAAAGATTAAACTGTTTACATTTCTACATGGGAGGATAATACTTCTAACTCATAAGACATACTTAGACAGAGGGCACAGGTGTGAATTGAATATGAAGGGATGATATCTGTAAGCATTTATTTTTTGTTTATCCTTGTTTTTATGGGGCAGGCAGGGTGGGGTGGCTTATGTCTGGGGCCTGATATGGGCTTGGAGCCTCCTGGATCCAGGGATGGTGGTTTGTCCACTGTGTCACCTAGCTGATCCATGACAACATCTTTAAAGTTAAGTTAAGGGGCAGCCAGGTGGCGCAGTGGATAGACCACCATCCCTGGAGTCAGGAGTACCTGAGTTCAAATCCAGTCTCAGACACTTAACACTTACTATCTGTGTGACCCTGGGCAAGTCACTTAACCCCAATTGCCTCATTAAAAAAAAAAAAAGAAAAAAAATTAAGTTAAGGGGTAAGAGGAATGCCCTGGAAGAAAGTGAAAGGGAGAGGTGTATTGGGGAAAAGTAGCTCACATAAAAGAAACAAGAAAAAGCTTATGGAGTGGAGGGGAAGATGGGGAAGGAGAGGGGAGTGAGTGAACCGGCTCAAAGAGGGAATAACATACACACTCAAGTAGGTTTAGCAATATGTTGTAACCCTGAGGGAAAGTATTGGAAGGAGATGGGGGGAGGGGATGAAGGAAGGAAGGGCAGATTGGGGGAGGGGGCAGTAAAAAGCAAAACACTTTCAAGGACAGATAGGGTGAAAGAAGATAGAAAATAGAGTAAATATCAAGCAGACGGAATAAGATGGAAGGTAATAAAGTTAGCAATAATAACTGTGAAAGAAATGATGACCAGGATGATATTAACAGGAAGTATGAAAAATTCAAACCATTAATAGAGGAAGAATGGATGGTATCTGAATACAGATTGAAGTATAATTTTATTTGTTAGATCCTCTTTCTAAAGTTATTTTTTCTATTTTCTTTCACAACCTGACTAATGAGAAGATGTTGTGTATCACTGCACATGTATGACTTATATTAAATTGCTTGATTTCATAGGGATGGTTGAGGAGGGAGGGAGGAAGAAAATTTAGAACACAGTCTTAAAAAATCAATGTTAAGGGGCAGCTAGATGGTGCAGTGAATAAATCACCAGCCCTGGATTCAGGAGGACCTGAGTTCAAATCCAACCTAGACACTTGACACTTACTAGCTGTGTGACTCTGGGCAAGTCACTTAACCCTCATTGCCCCACTTTAAAAAAAAATCAATGTGAAAAGTAATGATGAGCAGGAGGAGTTCAGAGAAACCTGGAAGGACTTACATGAACTAATACTGATTGAGAGGAACTGAACCAGGAAAACATTGTACACAGTAACAACAACAATCTTGTGATGAACAATGGTGATAGACTTGGCTCTTTTTAGCAATGTAAAGGTCGAAAACAATTTCAAAGATCTTCATGATAGAAAATGTTCTCAACATCCAGAAAAAAGAACTTTGGTTTATGAATGCAGATTGAACCATACTGTTTCTACTTCGGGGCTATTTTTCTTTCTTTTTTTCCTTCTTTTTTGAGGTTTTTCCCTTGTGTGCTGATTCTTCTTTCACAATATGACTAATGCAGAAATTTGTTTAATGTGATTGCACATATATAACCTATATCAGATTGCTTTCTGTCTTGGGGAGGAGGGAGGGAAGGGAGGGTGGGAGAAAAATTAGGAACTAAAAATCCTATGAATACAAATGTTGAAAACTATCCTTATATGTAACTGGAAAATAATGAAATACTTTTACAAAAAAAGATTTAATGGTATGTAATTAATAATTTGGGGGAGGGGGTTGTGAAAGCAATAATTCTGTGGCAAGGTGGAGCTAATGCCAGAAAATAAAGTTTCTCTTACCACTACATTTGATAAAAACAGACAAGAATAGAAGAAAATGAGCATTGATTAGGCATCTCCCATATACAAGGCACTATGTTTAAGTTCTTTACTAATATCATCTTATTTGATCCTTGCAAAAATGGGATCTATTATTATCATTCCTATTTTATTGTTGAAGAAACTGAGGCAAAACCGAGGGTAAGAAACTTTCCCTGGATTGTACACCTAGAAAGTATTTGAAGTCAGATTTGAACTTAGGTCTTCCTAGCTCCAGGTTCAGTGTTTTCCTGACTCTGATAGAGAATTAACTTTGAAGCCAGGGGAAAATGATTTCAAATTTTGTCTCTGAAACATATTAGTTATGTGACTCAAGGCAAAAACGTTCCTTTACCTATCAGTGCCCAATGCAACTCTTAGACTTTCTGTTGCAGAGAAGGTGCCAATCTATATTGGTGGTCATACCAGTAACATTACAGGTTCAGTCCCTATGCAGAAATATTATATACAAAAATAAAACAATTGACGTATTTGTTAACAATATGTAATGTACCAGGTACTAGTTTAGGTACTAAGTATAGAAAGACAAGAATGAAAACAGTTGCTGCCTTCAAGGACTTACATTTTAGCGAGGCAACAGCACATACATACACACACACACACACACACACACACACACATACACACACACACACACACACATATATAGAGAGAGAGAGGGAGACAGAGACAGAGAGAGAGAGAGACAGACAGACAGACAGACAGAGAGACAGAGACAGAGAGAGACAGAGAGACAGAGAGAAGACACAGACTAAAAAAATTCCATGTGTTATGCCCCAGAGAATCCACTACTAGGCATATACTCCAAGCAGGTCAATGAAAAAAAATGGTTCCATATATACTGAAATATTTATAAAAGTAGTTTTTGTGATTTCAAAGAACTTGTAACAAAGCAGATGCCCTTTTCCCTTTGATTAAGGAATGGCTAAATAAATGGTGCTACATAGATGTACTTTTGCTGTGCTATAAGAAAGGATGACTATAATGAATATAGAGAAGCATTAAAAGACTTACATAAACTAATGTAAAGATAAGCAAATGGAGCCAAAGAAACAATAAATTCAATGACTATAAAATGGAAGTATAGAAATAACCACCACCACACCAAAAATAATAAAAAAATGAATGTTGCAAAATTACAGAGAAAAAGAAGAGATATAAGAATGCCCTTCTTCCCCTAACTACTTTGCACAGGTTTTTTGCACAGGTCGGTGGGTGTCAAGTATTGCATATATTTTCAGATTTTTAAAAATCAATGTGGATGATGATCTTTTTCTTTCTTTAAAAATATTGTATGAGATACCTCTCTCAGGGAAGCTGAAGAAGAGGAATAATGGAAAGTTTAGGCAATGTGAAATGAAGATATCAATAAAATGCATTTATTAAAAAATAGATACAAAATTTATACAGGGTTATTTGAGAAAGGGAGTCACTTACTGGGGAGTAGAGCTGAGATATTAAATGATGACGGCTTTTAAGGGGGAAAAAAAGGGGAATTTGTATTTGATCCTAAAGGCAATACTGGAGCTGGCAGAACCCTACTTGGAAAAAAAAATCTGCATATCATTTAATTAAATTGAGCAACTATAAAATACCTACTATGTATTAAAAGTTGTGCTAGATGCATACTGGGTTTATATGGACTAGGTTTGATTTGGTGGGGTTTCTCAATAATTGTACTCTTTTTGAGTCATGCTCTCATGCTGTTTTTTTTTATTCTGGAAACATACAAATTTTCCTCATTCTGTCTTCATATGGGTATCTTTAGTTCTTTTGCTAGCAGTATGTTAATAAGGCATAGAGCATAGGGTTTATTACACTCATGAAAAATACCAAGTGGACTCCTACTCAACTATTTCAAGGAAATTTTCCTCTGTGTTAAGACTTATCTCCCCATATATTTATGTAATCATTTCAGATTTATAGAATAACCCTGAAGTTTAGCTCCACTTCTCTCCCTTAGGTGAAAAGGAAAGAACTTGGAGTTTTAAGGAATTTAATAACTCCCATGTTCACCCCAGGGAGCCCCTCTTTCAATAGGAGACAATACAGATTAGGTCCAAAGAAGAAGAAAAAGAAGTTGGAGTTTCTAGAACTCCAGCCATACTCTCGTCTATTATTTCCCATCTTTCTTCAAGACCTTCTTGGTTCACATTACTTATAGTATTAGTGAAGGATAAGTTTCTCTATCCTTGTTGCTTATCTCTGCTTTATTAGGGCAAAGTAAATCTCCTGCTTTTTTAGCTATTCAATGACTTAGAGTCTCATCTCATTCCCAAACTGAACCTTAGTAAGAGTGATTGCCTTTAATACTACCCCAACACCATCCAACATTTTACACAAAATATTATTCTTAAAAATTAAATAGTGAACTAGCAAAGCAATTCTACACAATGTGGATGAATAAAGCAAAATGCCCAGTTCTTAGTTTCTTTATTGCCAAGAAAGAAGAGGGATATTTCAGGGACTTCAGAATGTGTTTTATTAAAAATCATGAAATGTTCAGTCTGAAAATGTTGAAAACCACCTTTACTTTTAGTGGACAAGGTAAGAAACAATTAAGAAAAAATTGAATATGTTTGTCTTAAGTCTCCAAGGAGAGATCTTATTTCCTTTACCTGAAAGAAAATTTCCAAAGTTTTCTCACATGACAGACAATGTCTTCTTGTAGGTCCATTGCTTCTAGGTAAGAACTATACATTTGAGAGAAGTACTTTGCTTACTAAATGACAAATTTGTCTTTTTGTAACTCCCTTCAAATCACCTACCATGTTACAAGACATCATTTTCCTATGGTAAAAGTTATTTCATCCTATGAATCACCCCAATAGTAAATCACGAAAGTGTATATGAGAGAAAATTGATTATAGCTTAAAGTATCAGTGTCTTTAAGAGCTTAGCTTCCTGAATTTCAGAAACTCAGAAAATTAATAAATAATATTTTATATACATATTTAAAGATCCCAACAAGCTTTTTTTTTGGTGAGGTAATTGGGGTTAAGTGACTTGCCCAGGGTCACACAGCTAGTGTTAAGTGTCTGAGACCAGATTTGAACTCAGGTCCTCCTGAATCCTTGGCTGGTACACTATCCACTGCACCACCTAGCTGCCCCACAACAAGCATTTTTGTATAGGCCACAACAAGGTATGAAGAATGAATGTAAAAGATTACTTTCTATTAAGGTCAGGATGTTCTGAAAATCTTAGTCCTGTTTTAAGCCTTTAGCTTTAGTTCTAAGCCTTGAGCTTTAAACTGCATTAAGACTTTTAAGACACCTCGTATTGATGCTTTTTTGAGTGTGTCAGAAGGGAAAGATACTAGCTGAACAAACAAATTTTCTATGCTCCTCCCTAAGGGATTTAAATAGCTAAGGCCTGGGAGTTTAAGGGAGTGAAATTTTAGGAGAACTTTATGGAAGAGATCCTTGAGGGGAAAAAAGGAAAGAGGGGATTTCTCTCTCCTCCATTTCCCCTTACCAACTATGACATCTAGCAACAACTTGGCCAAAGGGAGACGCCCCATCCATCCATTCAACAGGTTAACAATTTGTTCAGAGGACCTCTAGGCACAGTTGAAAGAGATGAGATACACTTTCCAGACAGAAAGTCTACCAGTTAGTGGTGGAAGTAGCTTCAAGGAACAGGGACCCATTGTAGCAGAGAAGAAAATCAGCTATGGCCTGAAGAGAGAATTGGTGTTGGCAACAGAGTCAAACTGTAGAGAGGAAGCAGACCCTGGAAATCCAGCTCAGCAAGTGACCTAAGAGAGATTCTTTACCCAAAGGAAACTATATGCAGGCTGTATGAAAAGATTTCCATGCCCTGCTGTATTAGGGCTTGTGAATTATTTTTACCACATATGTATTCCATATGTGTACTTCACTACCAGTGTACTCTAAGTTTGTGCCCCCTGTTCCCATGGAAACTGTGTGTATTTGTGGGTGTGCCCCTTTAAATTAATGAGGGGAATATGTTCTAGCTTTTAAAAATTCTATTTTACTAAATGCTTTTTCTGAAAGCTAATTGTTTCTACTGGGCCATAATTAATGGGAAACATAATTAATGGGGGCTCGTGAGCTATAACTTGAGTAGTAGATACCCACTTGAAGGTAATAGCTACCCTTGGGGCACCCAAGTCTGGTGGAGTATCCCAGAAAGAATATTAAAGAAACAGGGGGAAAGTTTAATAGAAGGAGAAGGTAGCATATAAGAAAATGCTTGTGATATAAAAAGCAAAAGATATTAATTTAAAACAAAAATATTTTTAAAAAGAATTTCATAGAAATAGAAAATTGGAGACCTGGAAGAGGCTTTGGTGGCCATTGAGTATCTCTTCTACCTGAAAAAGTTTCCTGTGCTTAAAAAGAGGCCATTGGTCTCCAGCCAAATCCTTAAATTTTGGAGAAGTCTAATGATTAGGAAGTTTTTCTTTATATTATATCGAAACCTCTGCAATATCTAACCACTTCCTCTCATTTTGTCATATAAAGTCTGAATGAATATTTTCTTTTTTTTATATGAAAGCTCTACGAATGCTTCCAAACATCTTTTCTGTCCTACTGAGTCTTCTCTAGGCTAAACATTCTCTGTGTCTTCAGTCAATCCTCATGTAGCATGAATTTAAGGCCCTTCATCAACTTGATTGCCTTGCTCTGCATACTGTCCAGATTATAAACTTCCTTCTTAAGATATGGTACCTAGTATTCAGCACACTCTTCCTTCAGATGTTGTCTGGTGTAGATAAATCTTATTCTTGGAAGCTGTGCCTCTTCTAAGCAAGCTTAAGATTCTCTTAGGTTTGGGTTTTTGTTTTGTTTTTCACTATAAATGCTAACTTGCATTGAGCTTTCAGTAAAATATAACCTAAAGCTGTTTTGTTGTTGTCTATCCAGGCTTCATCCATGTTGTACTTGTAATACATATTTTTCAAGTGTAAAATTTTACATTTATCCCCATTAAATTTGATTTTACTTGACTTAACCTAATATTTGAGCCAGTCAAGAGCTTTATAGATCTTATCCAGTATGTTATCTAATCCTTTAGCCTTGTGTCATATGCAGATTTGATAAGCATGACATTTATGCCTTTTTCTCCAAGTCACTGATACAAATGTTTAACATTTCTTACAACACAATAGTGTGCCATCCTAATCTCTGCTTCAAATTTTTTTCGCAGTTACTATTGCTAACTGTATTTCCCTGCATCCTCTTCCTTCCCCTTGATATTTACTCTATTTTCTATCTTCTTTCACCCTATCCCTCCTCAAAAGTGTTTTGCTTCTGTCTGTCCCCTCCCTCAATCTGCCCTCCCTTCCCTCACCCCTTCCCCCGTATCTCCTTCCTCTTCTACTTTCCCCACAGGGCAGGATCTATTACTATAACCAATTGAGTGTGTATGTTATTCCCTCTTGGAGCCAATTCTGATGAGAATAAGGCTCACTCCCTCCCCTGGACCTCCCCCATCTTCCCCTCTATTCCATAAACTTTTTCTTGCTTCTTTTGTACCCCATTCCACCTCTCCCTTTCCCTTTCTCCCAGTTCATTCCCCCACCCCTTAATTTTTTTTTAAGATTACATGGAACTATTAATGAATACTCATTGCTCTGGCCATTTAACCAATTAATCTATCTCATTCTACAATTGTAGAGTCCACAGTTTACTATTGCCAAGTCAACATATTGCAATTTTTTTTCTGCAAGAATAGTAAGAGGGGCAACTAGTGGCTCAGTGGATAGAGCACGAGCCCTGGAGTCAGGAGTACCTGAGTTCAAATCCGGCCTCAGACACTTAACACTTACTAATTGTGTGACCCTGGGCAAGTCACTTAACCCCAATTGCCTCACTATAAAAAACAAAACAGAACAAAACAAAAAACAACAACAACAAAAAGAATAGTAAGAGGTAAATGAACAAGTGATTTGCGAAAATCTAGGCAAACTATATCATTCTCCTGGTATACCAATTTATTAAGTCCATTAAATAAGTAAGGTTATAGATTTTCCTTTATGAAGCCATGCTTGCTTAATAATGTATTCTAAACTATTTTAAGGTATCAAAGTCAAGTTCACTGGCCTATAGTTTACTCAGTAGATTTTCCTCCATTTTTTGAAATTCAGGACATCTGCCTTTAGTTCTGTTCTCTAGTCTTCTGTTCTCTAAGGTTTTTCAAAGATTACTCACAGTGACTCAGTAATTATAGCATCCAGTGTTTTTCAGTAGCAGAGAGTATAGTTCATCTGGACCCAGTGACTTTAACTGAAGGTTAATCAGGCACTCCTTTACTATCTCCTTACTTAGAGTGGATATCAAATCCATATTAGCCATTTTTACTGTGTGTTTTTTTTCAATTGCAAAGATCATTCTCCTTGTCAGGAAAAAGGGGCAAAAATCCATATAAATTTAGCAGGTATACCTTGTTTCTGTCATCAGTCATTACACTATCTGACCCACGCAGGAAATGTTTTCCTTCTTTGCCTCTCTTTCTCCTTCATATAGGTTAAAACACACATACACACACACACACACACAAACACACACACAGAGTTATTTGGAACTTGATAAATACCAACAAAAATGTACGTTTTCCTATACAAAATACAGAAAAAGATTACATTTAAAACCACACCTACTATTTTCAGCTGGTTGCCTTTTTAAAGTATATAATAAATTTGATATGTAAATTTTATAGTTTTCTTACACATCTAGGTCCCCCTCTGAATCCCATTCTGGGCATTCTTTTAAATGCTTCATTGGTACTTCTATCTTTCTTTTCATCTTTAACCCATTTATTTATGTATTCATTCATTCATTCATTTGTTTATTCACTCATCCATTTATTTATTTGTCCACTCACTAATTAATTTGTTTGTTTATTCATCCATCCATCCATCCATTCATTCATTTATCTATCATCTATCTATCTATTTTTTGCATCACTATCACCAACAACCCTTCCTTCCCAAATTTATTTAAATCATTTCTTACAACAAATATGCAGTCAGGAAAAACAGATCCACACATTAGTCATTTTAAAAATTATGTCTTGTTTTTCACCTCAGTTAATCAATAAACATTTAGTAAGCTTCCTACTATGTGCCAGGTACTATGCTAAGCACTGAGGATACAAAAAAGGGCAAAAAGCAGCTTCTGCCCTCAAGGAATTCACAGTTTAATAAGGGAGACAACAAGCAAACAAACATTTACAAATAAGCTTTATACAGTATAAATAGGAAATATTTTTTTAAAAGAAAAGGCAATAGCAATAAGAGAGGTTGGGAAAGGTTCTCTGTAGAAGGTGACATTTTAGTTGAGACTTAAAGGAAATCAGTAGACAGACATATGGAGGGATAGTATTCCAGGTATGGGGCTCAGCGGGAGAAAGTGCATAGAGATGAGAGATGGAGTATTGGCTGTGAACATCCTAGAAATATCCTTAATCTTATCTTTTTAAAGGTCTTTAGCATATCACCTGATCACATATAATGCTAGATTTTATTATTTTTCAAAAAACAAAACAAATTTATTTACACATTAATGTTGAGGGCTGGACTAGAGTTTATGAAAAAAGGAAAACAGTATGATACAGTCCTGTACAGAAGAGAGAAGATAGGTTATGAGACAGGGGAAAAGATGCATGCATACACATACACATAACAAACAAGATGAAGGGAAGATAGGCTGGGCAGCCAGGGTCAGGGCTCCTGGCTAGTCACCTGCTTCATTTAGGTTTCCAGCAGGTACTTTTTAAAGGCTGTGGGGTTTGTCCAAAGTTCAGTAGCATGTGTGTTCAATGGCCTGTCAATGTTGGGTTCTCCCAGCAGGATAGATAGTAGAATGGTTCTGACATCATACAGAACTGACCGCTAGTCCTTGAGGATGTCCAAACAGATATTGCTTTGTGTGTCCACATTAGGATGGTAACAAGGTGTGACAAATTTCCCAGTGGGAGCTTTATATGGGTAGCCACTGGGGAAATTCAGAGAGAGCTTCTACCTCAGTTCTTCATATACTGTCCCAGCAGCCCCATGGATGGTCCCAATCCATTTGAAGAGATTGTCAGACTCTGGGAAGGCAGAAATTCCTTTGTCTCCAGACATCATTAGGGTTATCAATTCCTGCTGTAACCTCTTGTCCACGGATCCGTGGGCTGCACCTGCCCCAGGCTTTGGCCCCTTTCAGGAGGCTGTGGCACCACTGAAAGTGGCGTGATCATGGTTCTGCAAGGCCATGGGGGACCAGAGACAAAGCAAGAGAAACTTCTAGATTTTATTTTTAAGGAGGTACTTTGTGAGGTTAAAAAATTTTAAAAAGTAAATAAGTATTATATTTTATGAAGATCATTTTCTTCTGTTTGTATAATTATGTATTTTCCTTATTTATTAATATGGTTGATTATGTTTACAGTTTTCTTCATATGGAAGTAATGTTGCATTCCTGTTATAGAACCAACCCAGTCTTAATGTAGCTTCTTTTCAAATATTTTATTCAATACTTTTTTTTGTTTTTTCTTTTTGCAGGGCAATGATGGTTAAGTGACTTGCCCAGGGAAACACAGCTAGTAAGTGTCAAGTGTCTGAGGCCAGATTTGAACTCAGGTCCTCCTGAATCCAAGGCCAGTGCTTTATCCACTGTGCCACCTAGCTGCCCCTTTATTCAATATTTATTGTCAATATTATTTTGGGACAATTGTCTACTGTATTTCTTCTTTGTCTTTCCTTGTTTTAGGAATCAAGTCTATGTTTTTTATTATATAAGGAATTTGTAGGGCATGTTTTCCTTCTATTTTTGCAAACAATTTGTGTAGTACTCAAAGTAACTTTTTTTGTCAAATGTTGTAAATTTACCCCCTTTAGAAATTCATGTATTACTTGTTCAATTTCTTTTCCTGAGCTAGTGTGTCTTAATTCTCTTTGCTATATATGTTCTCTTAATCTGTGAATTTTACATTTTCATCAACATCAATCTAGTTCACTTCATTTATTACTAAAGAATTTCCTTTATTTTCTCTTAATTTGTTGCTAATTGTCCTTTTTCATTTTTCATACTGGCAATGTAGGGTTTTTAAAAAAATCAAATTAGCTAATATTGTATCTATTTTTACTTCAATAAATCTCAGACTTATTTATCTACTCAGTGTTGTGTGTGTGTTTGTGTGTGTTTAACATTTATAGTAACCCCCTAGACTTACTCCCCTAACTCAAACACACACTCACACTCAAAGATTGAGATCCGTTAGAGGAGCATCTGCTAATTAGAGTTGTAGGGGGAAGTCCAATATATGGCTACACTCTTAACCAGGAACCTTCTGAATCCCCTACTGATATGCTACCTGTTAGTAATTATTCTGATTTACTAATAATTAGATAAATATTACAATGACTAAACATGTAATTTATTAACAATGAACAATAAACACATTAAATATATTCATGCACATGTATAATACTTTCCTAAGGAAACCACAAACCCTTAAGATATCAGTAGTTGACTTGTCTTCATTTATCTCAAAACTCAGTATTACTTAATTAGGTGTCTCCCAAGATATTTAGGGGAAAAATTACTTCTTTAAATCCCTTAAGATAAAGTTGAAAACAGCTTTCTCAGGAAAAAAAAATCTTCACCTCTTTCCTCTCCATGTCTTGCTCAGCTTCTCTCCAGCAATGACAGGAAATCTCTCCTAATGTCTTGTAAACTAATGTTTCTAGTAGTCTCTCCACAATTTATCAAGTAGAACTTCACATATTAGAAAGTAAAACAAAAACAAACAAAACAACTCACCTCCCCACCCCTTCTTCAACATACATATACATTTTCTCCATGCCTCCATAGGTTAAAGCCACAGAATATAAACTCTCCATGGATCTCCAGGGATGACAGATAAATACATCTTCTCCCATATGCCACCAATACTAGCTTATATATCCATATCTATATGGAGAGAAAGAAAAGGAGAAAGAGTGAGAGAGAGAGAGAGAGAGAGAGAGAGAGAGAGAGAGAGAGAGAGAGAGATGCCTGTCCCTTGTCTCCCTCTTTTAACATCATCAAAAATACCTTTGGTTTCTATACCTGATTTTCAATAAAAATTATTATTACACATATACATATATGTGGACATATATAATATATATTTATATGGATGCAATTTATGGAACACTACTGTCCTCAAATAATTTAAAATGAGTTTTAATATCTATATACACATGTGTTTTGGTGTTTACATAATATCTATAAATATATGTACATGTATATATAAATGCATATTTTTTATCTATATGAGTATGCATATGTATGCATGTATTGCATATGTATGCATATAGATCTATTGATCTATATATGTGTATATACATACATATAGAGAGCGACAGACACAGAGAGAAAGAATGAAGGAGGAAGAGAAACAGACAAGAGAGACAGCTATTCATCTCTACATCAAGGACAGATGTAGAGAATACAAAATCCTATTATACTTATTGGGTTTTTTAGCTAAAATTATTTTTTACTTAACTCTTGTAAACAGATTAAATATCTGTCAACAGATGAGAGTTATTTAAGGGTCAAAAAAGACAACTAGGTTGCAAGTGTGAGAGATGGAGAATGCTGTTGCCCTTTATACTATAGAGAAGGTAGAAGGGGTAAGAGTTTAGCAGACTAATGAGTTCTGTTTTGGGCATGTTGAGTATAAGATGTCTACTGAACATACAATTCAAGATACCTGAAATGTTGGAGATGAGAGATTGGAAGTCGGCAGAGAGTTTGAGGCAGGATAGGCAGATTTAAGACTCAACAGCATAGAGATATTTGGGAGCTGATTACTTCACTTGGTGAAGTAATATATAGGGGGAAGAGAACAGGTCCCAGGAAAAAACCCTAAAGGACAGTTATAGTCCGAGAGTGTAATCTGGAGGAGGATACCAGAAGAATAAGTCAGATAGATAGGAGGAAAACCAGGAGAGAATGTTGTTTTGGAATCCTAGAGAGAAGAGAGTATCAAGAAGGAGAGACTGATCAACTGTGTCAACGGCTGCAGAGAGGTCAAGGATAATGAGGACTGACAAAAGGCCATTGGATTGTGCAACTAAGATATCATTAGTAACTTTGGAGATTTGAGTTTTGGTGGAATGATAAGGTAAGAACGCAGATTGTAAGGGGTAAAAGGAGACTGGGAGGAGAGGAAGTGAAGACAACTTATTATAGATGGCCTTTTTCAAGGAATTTAGCTACAAATGACAAAATAAACATAGGATGATAGAAGGCATGGAGAGGATCAAGTGTTTTGTTTTGTTTTGTTTTGTTTTGTTTTGTTTTTCCAGTGGGGGAGACATGGTCATGTTTGTAAATAGTAGGAAATGAGCCAGTAGTCATAGGGAAATTGAAAATAAGTGAAAAAATGGGGATGACAGAAGGAGCAATCTGTTGAAGGAGGTGGAATAAAATGGGATAAATAAAATAAATAGAGGTGGTAGTCTTAGTAAGAAGGCCACTTCATCATATCAGATAGAAGTGAAGGAGGAGATAGTGGCAGAGGGCATCTGAGTGACAGGAGATGAGGAAGAGGGGAGAAGAGAGAGCTTATGGTAAATGGCCTCAATTTTCTTTCTATAAAATATGAAGCAAGGACTTAGCAGAAAAAGTTGGGGAAGGGGGGGTCTGAGAAAGGATGAAAAGTTTTGGAAGAAGTGCTAATGAGAGTGTTATAGTGAGATGATGAGGAAAGAAATGTAGGATTGCCTAGCAGCAATAAGAGCCCAGTTGGGTTGTATTACATAAATTTGTAGTGAACTCAGAATGGTTGTCAATTAAGAGAGAAATAAGCAGAAATCAGGTGATGTCATGACTTTCAGTTTATTGGATTTAGTGAGGGAGGGCTGTGCAAGGTCAGCAACCTCACTCTCTCCTCCAGAGCCATCTGGGTCCAATGGCAAGATATATATTAGGACAACTGGCAGTGGTTCTAGATGTTTAAGGCAATTGGGGTTAAGTGACTTGCCTAGGATCACAGAGTTAGTAAGTGTCTGAGGTGAGACTGGACCTCAGGTCCTCCCAATTTCAGATCCAGTGCTCTCTCCATGGTGCCACCTAGCTACTCCAGGCAGAAAAATATTTGTTCAAACTACTGGCAAAATGGTACTTTTCCAAATATGTACTTCAGTAGTTTTGTGATTCCATGATTGAGGTAGCAAATTAAAAAGAGCAAATAAAAAATTCTTCCCTCCTCCCCTTCACCTGGGGTACATTCTCCCATGAATAACTTGCCTATGGGAAGAGTAGATATGAACAGAGTATAATGCTAGCAATGAACATTAATAGGATAAATGTGTAGCAAAGGCAGCTTACAAGCTTCTAGTACTGACTGAAGGACTTGGGGATCCTTTTTCACTTTGTGTATCTCATCTCTGTTGGAATGTTGCACTACTAGCTTCCCAACTATCAGCTTCTCTCCAAAGCTCTACTTTCTATTGCCAAGACTAACTACCTCTTACGTCTATAAGCAACTCTCTTCTTTACTGCCAGAGATCCTGTCTTTCAAGCTGCTTCCCCTGTTTAATGACTGACTTTCTGTATGTATTTCTTTCTGGAATATTTTTGCTCTCTCAATTTCAAAAATTTTGAAAAAAAATGAACTATTGTACCACTAGTAGACTCTGTCCCTTTCTTTAGACAAATTGTTGTAGATGTCAGGGTCTCTCCCATGGAAGGAAGGAAAAGAAGCTCTGCCCTTCTCCCCAACCAAGCAAGTGGGGGATGGGGTGGTGTGAGTGGGAAAGTCTTTTCTATAAATTTCAGAGACTGAACTTTCAATTCTGTGTTTACATATTTAAAGCCTCCTGGGGTGTGGTTAAATTATTTGTTTGATCAATTTAATTTATTTCTTCTGATTCAAATGGAGAGGTAGGTATAATTTGCAAAGTGGTTGTAGAAACACTCCTTAACATCTCTTTGATATTGCTCCTTCACAACCTGATGATGGGGTTGCAGGAAAACTCCTTAACCCACTCCTTTAAGCTACAAAGAAAAGTTATTAAATTAAATTGACAAAACAATAGCATATGTAGGCAAAATTTCTGAGTCTCTTAACAAGGAAAGGACCTATTTTCTACCATCAGTTCTCTAAAAACTAAGATTGCTCATTGCGATTAACCTATATTTAGCTGCTTTTTAGTGTTCTTTTAACTTATGTTATCCTAGTCATTGTGTATATTGTTCTCCTGGTTCTATGTTCTTAGCTCTGTATCAGTTTATAAAAATCTTCTCATTTTCTGAATTCCTTATAATGGCCATTTCTTATAGAACAGTAGTATTCCACTATATTCATAATCACATTTGTTCTACCATTCCTTAAAGAGTGGGAAACCACTTTGCTTACAGTGTTTTATTGTTTGTATTATTGCTGCAATAAAATCACTGCTATAAATATTTTGTTATCATGGGATCTTTATTTTCATCTTTGTCCTCCTTCGGTTATTTGCCTAGTGGTGAGGTTACTAGGTCAAAAGTCATGAATGCATTTGAAACTTTTGCATAATTTCAAGTTAATTTTTAGAACAGTTGGCTGGTTCATAGCACACAGTTTATTGGTTGCCTGTGTTCTCACAGCCCTCCAACATTGAATATTTATATTTTTTAATTATATTTTCCAATTGGATAAGTATGAGGCAAAACTTAAGAGTTGTTTTGATTTTCATTTCTCTTATTTACCTCATTTTAATAGGGTTATTGATAATTTGCATTTCTTCAATTGACAATGTTGTTCATATGCTTTGATCACATATTTTCTAGGACAGACATGTCACATGTGTACCTGCCTTATGGCCACAGGTAACTTACAATACTCTGGAATTAGGCCAAAACAGATTAAAATAAAAATAGGAAATATTTAAGAAAATAAATAAAAAATACAACAATACACAGATAATATGTAGTTTTCTAAGTTTGTATGAAGCTTTTATGGATTCTCATATATACTTTTGTAGCTATGTTTTTATTTTAGTTTGATAGATGATATACTAATGTATGGCTTTTGATCACATGCATTTGTATGATTTCTTTATATATGAGAGGCACTGTTGTACAGTGGGTAGAAGGCTGGCTTGAGAGTTAGGAATATTGGGATTTAAGTCCTACTTCTGACACACCCTGGGTATGTAAACCAGGGCAAGTCATTTAACCAATCAAGCTGCATGAGTTTTGATTTTTTTTTTTAGTATCATATAGAAATGTCAATGAATTTTAAGAAGTTATGTTGTGCTTCCTCCCACCCCCCATTTATTGAAATTATCTCTTAATTTAATGTGATTTTTTTTTTAGTGAGGCAATTGAGGTTAAGTGACTTGCCCAGAGTCACACAGCTAGTAAGCATTAAGTGTCTGAGGCCAGATTTGAACTCAGGTACTCCTGACTCCAGGGCTGGTGCTCTATCCACTGCGCCATCTAGCTGCCCCCAATTTAATGTGATTTTAAAAAGCTGATTTTCTGGCCTTTTCTAACTTAAATATGAAATTTAGGTTAATGTTGCCTCTTCTTTTATACCTTTAGTTTCTTCCTCAAATGAGATCAAACAAGATAATTATTGTAAAGCACAATGCCTGGCACATAGTAAGCACAATATACATTAGCTATCTTTATTATTTGTCCTGTCTTCTATAGAGTTTTGTCAGATGAAAATAAGATTATTTTAGTACTTTGTCAAATTACAGTAGGGAGAAGTTGTAGCAGACAAGGAATTTTCCAAAGAATTTGATATGTAAAGACTTCAGAATTCTCCCATTTGTCCTTACATTCTGTGTAACACACAACAGTTAAACCCTTGGGTTACATATATAGTGCGAAATCTAATTGCTGAGCTGATTCTCACATAAAAAGTTAACTTAATGAAGCTTCTACCTAGATCAAACTGCTAATGCTGGGAGCTCCCTAAACAACTAATCCAAAGCATAAATATGTATCAAAACTTATTCTTCCTATTAGTAGTGTGACCTCCAACTATTTCTCATTTCTATCACTTAATGTTTTTGTAAGTTCTTTAAGCTTTTAGTGCCTCAATATTCTCACAAACCCCACACTCAGACCCTGTGTGGTTAACACTTGTTATTATGAACAAGATCATCGGGACCCCTAGGCTGAGATTATGCAATTGGTCAGAAGAGAGATGAGGAAGGGGGAGGAAAGTTCTTCCCCACGTGGCTGAAGATCTTTGATAACATAAAATTGCACCAAGACTTTTGAAATAACATGTATTCACATATACATATGTGTATAGAGATGGCAGGTGATAGAGATGGATAGATCCATATGTATTGATACATGGTTAGTTGATAGATTGATGATAAGGTACATAGATAGACATACAGATATCAGATCCTAATCCATCATTCATTTATAACTTCATATGGGTTTAAAAACAGCTAGGTTGATTGGGCTTGGTGCATGATCACAATTAGGGATAGGAATCAATCCATATTGGATAATAGCTGGAGAGGTAAGGGGGATTTAGGGTTGGAACAGACATGGAGGATGTAGCAGGAAGCAGTTGAAAGTTGGGGATCATCTTTGTTTTGGGCATGTCTGACTCTCTGTGACCCTATTTAGAGTTTTCTTGCAAAATACTGGAGTGGTTTTCTATTTCCTTCTGAAGCTCATTTTATAGAGGAGGAAACTGAGGCAAAGAGTGTTAAGTGACTTGCCCAGGGTCACGTACCTTGTGTGTGTCTGAGGCTGGATTTGAATGCATGTCTTCCTGACTCCAGGCCTGGTGCTCTGCCAACTGTACCACCTAGCTACCCCAGGAAGTTGGAGATAGATAATACTTATTATATTGCACTACTGGATTAAAGTATCCTTCAGGGGCAGCTAGGTGGCACAGTGGATAGAGCACCAGCCCTGGAGTCAGGAGTACCTGAGTTCAAATCCAGCTTCAGACACTTAACACTTACTAGCTGTGTGACCCTGGGCAAGTCACTTAACCCCAATTGCCTCACTAAAAAAAAAAAAAAAAAAAGAGTATCCTTCAAAGGCAGCTAGGTAGTGCAGTGGATAAAGCACTGGCCCTGGATTCAGGAATACCTGAGTTCAAATTTGGACTCAGACACTTGACACTTACCAGCTGTGTAACACTGGGCAAGTCACTTAACCCTCATTGCACCACAAAAACAAACAAACAAAAAATATTGTTAAAAAAGTTGTAAGTCTACCACCATCAAGCAATATTCTTTTTTAAAAAAAGTTGTAAGAGTATCCTTCAAGAGAGATAAAAGCAAGCAGCTAAAAGATTTTGATACTCTTTGATTCTTTGAGAGATCAACCACACTGTTTTTTAAAAAAGGCATTTTATTACATGCTAACCATGTGCTTGGTACTCTGCTAAGTGTGGGAAATATTAAGAAAGGTAATTAATGCAAAGCAAAGCATCAGAAAATACCCATAAAGAATCTATCCAGGGAGACAAGTTGAGTGTGCAGGAAATACACCTCCCCTTAGTTCCTTTTGTTATAGTCCTTAACCCTTAGGTCACAGAAATAGCAACTGCCCTGCCTCCCATTCCAGAAAGTAAAGTATTCAAAGTCAGCTTACTGGTTATTTGCGTTATTTGTTGTGTAGAATGAATGGATGCTGGTAAAAGTGTTTTCTTTTATTCACATTCTGTGTCTTTTTTGCTTATGAAATGACCTAGACAATCTCCCTTCTCATTATTGAGAAGAGAAATAGTCCCTATGTGATAGGATCCTGCAAGAGAGAGTAGGGAGAAGGAGCAGAGGGATCAAGGGTCAGGCAATTTATCGTGTGCCCTTTATTTCCTTGGCTATACATTGGTAGCTCCATGCACAGGAAGAAGTTTACCCCAATCGAGAGCCCACTTCTCCTGGGTCTCTTCCCTTTGTATCTGGTTCTTGTTCCTGGGCAGATCAACAAGGAATGAAGGAGAGTGAGACATTCTCAGCAATCAGTCGGTGAGTACTTTGGCCTTTGACTCTCCCAAACTCCTTTATCAGCCATATGGACATCTTGATTAGTAATATTACATATTTGGATTAAATGAAGTTTGCTAAGCTGATAGATTTGAACCTTACATTCCTAAACATAAATGTAGCTGAACAAACCGGTTGTTGGTTAACATAGGAACTTCCTGGTATATAGATGGATTAACCAGTGCTCAAACCTCCAGTCACTTCTGTCAACTAGGACCTAGTAATAAGTTAACCCTCACACCCTAATTCTGTAGAGTTCCTTTAAGAAAGGGTTTTTCTTTTTTTTTTTTTTCAGTAAAGGAACTTCTATAAATTTATCTGACTGAATTCTTTGAAGAGTATTATCTTTCTCACTTTACCCTGAGGGAAGGGGAGAGAAAGGAAGTAAGACAATATGTGGTCTCTCCCTACTGTTTCCAAGATTTGTCCCATTGGAAACTAAAAAAGGGACTAAAATTCTGATATGAAATATGTCACAGGGAAATAGGTAGTGGGGGTCCTTAGGTATTCCTCTGTAAAGAATTACAACTCGCACACAGTTCAACTAGAATAAAATGGTCTTTTATTTGGGTGCTAGAGAAAGTGAGGGAGAGGAAAGTCTAAGACTTGCCTCAAGAGAAGGAGATGACTTAGAAACGTTCTCCTCAAACAGAAGAAAGGCCAAAGCTTTTATAGAGGATAGATGGGGTGACCACCTGACAATGGAAAGTTCTTTTTGGGGGTGGTGTGGGAAAATCTTGAATGAGGGGTGGTGGTCATGCCTAATTGACTTATCCCCCCTAACTTCTTAGGTGTGTCAGTCCTTTTATCCAGTTGGCCAAACTAAACTTGAATAGTTTCTTAATTCCTTGACATGTCCTAGGGGGCAGCTAGGTGGTATAGTGGATAAAGCACTGGCCCTGGATTCAGGAGGATCTCAGTTCAAATCTGGTCTCAGACACTTGACACTTACTAGCTGTGTGACCCTGGGAAAGTTACTTAACCCTCATTGCCCTGAAAAAAAAGACCCCAAAACCCCAAAAGACATATCCTTAACCCCATGTCAATAATGAGTCACACATGAACTTTTTCAATGTAGATTTGAAATTGTCATTGAGACTTTTTTGACTTCTTTATATATTGAATTTCCTACTGGAGTTCCTCTGGATAAAGTCTTCTAGGAATTCTAAAAATGAGTTTGGAGATTTTCTGGAACTCTTATACAAATATGCCCAGAGGCGGGCAAGAGAAAGCTCTTACCTCCACCACCCTGCCCACCCTCCTTCTTTTCCCTTACTTTTTCACCATTTTTCATTCTATCTACTTTCCTTGCAAATGAAAATTGTTTATCGTTGCACTATATTAGGGCATGATTTATGACCGGAACATTTGTAAGAACTTCCACTGAAGTACTCCTCATCCACCTAGACTCAGATCACTATCAGAGGTTTCAAGAGGATTTTTCTTTTTGTTTTGTTGGGGTTTTTTTTGTTTTTCTTTTTTTGATGATTTAAAAAATGTTTTATTTCACAGATACCCCAATTTGTTAAGAGTTAGCTTGGTTTTAGTCAAAGTAGATAAGACCTTGAGATAAGCCTGCATATGATGCATTTATAAGAGAGGTTTTATAAGAGAAAAGCAGCCCTGATAAATTTTTGGAGTTGGATACAACTCTACCAGCTCACTGAGAAGGAAAAGAAAAAGAAACATTAACTGTTACAGAAGCATATGTGGGGGGGCAGCTAGGTGGCAAAGTGGATAGAGCACTGGCCCTGGAGTCAGGAGTACCTGAGTTCAGGGGTAGCTAGATGGCGCAGTGGATAGAGCACCGGCCCTGGAGTCAGGAGTACCTGAGTTCAAATCCGGCCTCAGAAAGTTAATACTTAACTAGCTGTGTGACCCTGGGCAAGTCACTTAACCCCAATTGCCTCACTAAAAAAAAAAAAAAAAAAGGAATACCTGAGTTCAAATCCAGCCTCAGACACTTAACACTTACTAGCTGTGTGACCCTGGGCAAGTCACTTAACCTCAATTGCCTCACTTAAAAAAACAAAACAAAAAAACAAGCAAACAAAAAAGAAGTATATGTGGGAATAAACAAGTTTTAATGAATTTCTGAGCTGAAAAATACATACCATCTTAATTAGGAAGCCAGCTATTAGTTTTCAAAGTTTAAAATTAATGTTATATTACCAAATGCTAAAGGGATTGTATATGCATATACACACATACTTATATATCTATGCATAATGTATATTTATTTTTCTCCATGCAGCACATCTAAGTTATCTTGCACTCACCTATATCTTCTCACCCTTGGTCTTTCAAATAGGATGATGACAATTCTATACCTGTTTATTATGAACATTGCTTGAAAGTAATTTAGCACAGAAAGTACTATTATCAGTTATGGATTAGGGACTATATGGTTTGTAATCAACGATTTAGTAGTAGTAATAGTAGTAGTAGTTGTAGTAATATTGAATATTTGGAAAATAACTGGACAATCTTTATTTATTGTACGTTGTAGATCATTTCCCCCCTTAAATTATGACACAAATTTTAAACTATGTGGTAAATTCTTTCAAGTTCTTTTTTTGTCCCATATGCCAACCATATTAAAATTGAGGAATAGGGTAAAATAATGAAATAGCAGACTACTTTTATATGTTTGAGTATGATAAATATTTAAGTTTATGTCAAATATTGATTTTCCATGTGAAGACTTTCATTGTCAGGCCGAGAATCTCTTATTCTATGCCAATGAGGAAAGAAACATTAAAGATTACTGGGATAAAAAAAGACCTCACCGGAAACTCCAATCTATATTCTTTGCTGCTAAACATTAGGAGGTACTTCAATTTTGAAATCATAGGTCATAATTTAAGAATTTTGCCCTTGGAAGATTGATAATGTAGTCACTGCAACTCTGGAGACATTCAACCATCTTTAAAAAATGCCTTACTGCTTTTGAGTAAGTCTCACGTGTTCAGGTCGCAGAACTATGTCTTGAAGGAAGAAAGAGAATCTATGAGGTGAAAGAAGAGAGAATACCTTCCAGAAATGGGGAACATTCAGTGGAAATATACAGATGAGAAATCAAATATCCCTTACATGAAAAATTAAAAGAAATCCAGTTTGACTGAATTGCAGAGTGCAAAGGGTAGTAATGTATAATGAGGATGACTAGATAATATGAGGACAATTAGGTGGAACAATGAATAGAGTACCAGACCTGGACTCCAGACAACCTGAGTTTAAATCAGGCCTCAGATAATTACTAGCTGGACAAGTCAGTTATCTCTGTTTGCCTCAGTTTCCTCCTTTGTAAAATGAGCTGGGGAAGGAAATGGCAAATTCCTCCAGTATCTTCATGACTCCAAATGGGGTCATGAAGAGTTGGGCATGACTGAAATGACTAAATAATAACAACAGATGGTTTGTGTTCAGGTTGTAAAGGGCTTTAAAATTCAAAACAAGAGGATATGTTTATCTTCAAGGTAATAGTCAGCCACTGGAGTTGATTGAGTAGAGTGACAAGGTCAGATTAGCACTTAAGGAAAATCACTTTGGCCAGCACTATGGAAGATAAATTGGAGGGGAAGCGACTTGAGGCATGAAGACTGAATAGGAGGCCATTACAATAATTTATTCAGAAGGCACTGTGGTTCTTAACTAAGATGGTAACTGTGAATAGAGGGAAGGAGTCAATGCAATAGATATTATTCTGGAAAAATGACAAGAAATCCAGGATAATGTCAAGATTATTAATTTGAGACATTGATGAGATAGTGGTATCTGACAGAAATAGGGAAGTTGTTAGGCAATTGGTGATCCAGGAATGAGGACAGAGAGAGACAGAGACAGAGAGAGACATAGAGACAAAAACAGAGAGACAGAGAGAGACAAAGACAGAGAGACAGAGAGACAGAGAAAGTAAATATATCAATCTGACAGTCATCTCCATAGGGTTGATAATTAAATCCATGGGAACTGGTGAGAGAGAGAGAGAGAGAGAGAGAGAGAGAGAGAGAGAGAGAGAGAGAGAGAGAGAGAGAAGGGGGAGAGGCAGAGACAGAAAGATGGACAAAGGATAAAAGAGTAGGGGGTATAAGGCAGAATCTTGGTCAATACCACCAGTGAGGGCCATGATATGAATGGTGAACCCAAAGGAGACAGAGAATAAGTGGTCAGGCAGGTAGATGTCAAGGCAGGTAGAGGAAAAACAAGAGAGAATAGTGTTCTAAAATCCCAGATAGAGAGAAAAAATATATCTATAAGGATATGGTGATCAACAATACCCAAAATAGTACATCGAGAAAGATGGGTAGAAAAAGAGCAACAACTTGCCACCATCCAACTTGGCAACTAAAATCATTAGTAACTTTGGAGAAAGTAGTTTCAGTTGAGTCATTTGGTTAAAAGGCAGATTACAATTAAAACAACTCTGAGGTACTACCTCACACCTATCAGAGTAGCTAATATGACAAAAAAGGAAAATGTTGGGTGTTGGAGGGGATGTGGGAAAACTGGGATGCTAATTCATTGTTGGTGGAGTTGCAAACTGATCCTATCATTCTGGAGAACTATTTGGAACTATGCCCAAAGGGCTATAAAACTGTGCATATCCTTTGATCCAGCAATACCACTGCTAGGTCTATATCCTAACAACATCAAAAAAGAGAAAAGGACATATTTGTACAAAATATTTAGAGCAGCTTTTTTGTGGTGCCTAAGAATTGGAAATCAAAGGAATGTCCATCAGTTGGGGAATGGCTAAATGATCATAACGGAATGTTATTGTGTAAGCAGGATGATTTCAGAAATGCCTGGAAAGACTTATATTAACTGATGTACAGTGAAGCGAACAGAATCAGGAGAACAGAACAGTGAATGACTTAGCTATTCTCAGAAATACAAGGATCTAAGACAATCCCAAAGTACTAATGATGAAACATACTATTCCCCCTCCAGAGAAAGAACTGATATTAATCAAACACAGACTGAAACATGCTATTTTTCTCTTCCTTCCTTCCTTCCTTCCTTCCTTCCTTCCTTCCTTCCTTCCTTCCTTCCTTCCTTCCTTCCTTCCTTCCTTCCTTCCTTCCTCTCTTTCTTTCTTTCTTTCTTTCTTTCTTTCTTTCTTTCTTTCTTTCTTTCTTTCTTTCTTTCTTTCTTTCTTTCTTTCTTTCTTTCTTTTTTCCTTCCTTCCTTCCTTCCTTCCATTTTTCCCTTTTATTCTAGTCTTCTTATACAAAATTACTAATATGGAAATGTTTACATAATCCCACACATATAACATGTATCTGATTGCTTACCACCTCAGTGAGGGAAGAAGGGAAGAAGGGAGGGAAAGATAAAATTTGGAACTCAAAACTTTAAATAAAAATGTTTATTAAGAAGATAAAATAAATATTTCTTCTAGTTCATAAAAAAGGTAAATTGCAAAGGGGCAAGAAGTCAGTGCAAGGCAAGAAAGTGTAGTTGGTTAATGGAGACTACTTTTTCTAACACTTTGGTTAATAGAAGGAGGACAAATAAAATGCATGTTCAGGGGGTGGTAGGATCTAGAGAAAGTTTTTAAGGATGGAGAAGCTTGGACATATTTGAAGGCAGTAGATAAAGAACCAGTAGATGAAAAGAGAGGAATTGGAGAAAGGAGAATGTGTGGGAGACTTAAGGAAAGATAAAAATGATTGTAAAAGTTTTTGTAGGGAATTATATAATGAAAACCTTGGAAAGGAATAAAAAAGCCTTGCTGAAATGAGGACCCCATTTCGAGTTGGATAACATTAATTTATAATGTACTGAGTTGGCATAGTTGTACGACTTCCTTCACGAGCGCGTAAGATTAGAGGAAGCAGATTGTGGGAGTAATCCAACACTATAGTGTTTTAAGAGATGTATTGCTAGGACAAGGGTACAAAGAATTGAGATTAGAGGACAGGAAAGATTTGGATTGTGTAACAATATGGTCAAGAATAGAGGGAGTGATGGTGAATGAGTTAATGAAATCATAAAGGGAAATAGCAAGAAAAAAAGACTGAAGATAGTGGAGGAGAGGCTGTGACTCCCACAAGCTCTAGATAAACCCGTCCACTCATGCCCAAATAATGCAGTAAAAAAACAAACAAAAAAACAGAGCAGCCTAATGCACATAAGAACAGAGTGAGACTATTTCTCAGCAAAAGAGGGTAATTCTGATCACCTACTGATCAGGCTGAACAGCTCAGTGTGCAGTCCAGACCTAGCCAGGAAAAGACATTGCTTCCAGTGCCTGTCAGAGTTTTCAGCACTAGCAGCTTCTGAGGCTCTGATCATGGACTGGTGAGGGGGTTCCGTGATAAGCCTGGGTGAAGTGGAGGCAGTCTTTGCTGGAGTTGGGGCAAAGTGCCCTGGATCTGAACAAGTGGGCTGAATCAAGTAGTCATGACCCAGTGGGGGAGGGGCATAGGCACGCCAAGCTTCCAACCATAGAGAATCAGAGTTCAATCAGACTTCTGTTTCCAGGTCAAAGAGAAAGGGGCCGTGGTTACTCACAGTCTAGGCAGGCTGAGAAAAAGCCCAGTCACCCCTGGGACAAACTGTAGCTCGAACAGTGTGTCCTGGAAGCAGCACTACACTTTAAGGAGTTAAAAGCCAAGAAATATTAAGTCAGGATGAGTAGGCAGAGAAAGCAGAAGATAATCAAAAACTTCTTTGGGGAAAAGGTAGACCACAATAAACCCTCAGAAGAAGATAATAACAGAGTCAAAGCTCCAACATCCAAAGCTTCCAAGAAAAATATGATCTGGTCTCAGGCCATGGAAGCTCTCAAAAGGGACTTTGAATAGTAAATAGGAGAGATAGAAGGAATATGTAGAGATAGGGAGGAAAGAATGGAAAGAGAAATGAGAGTGATGCAAGAGAGTCATGAGAAAAAAGTTGACAGTTTAAAAGCCAAATGGAAAAGGAGATTAAAAAACTGTCTGATGAAAAAAATTGCCTAAGAATTAGCATTGAACAAATGACCTTATAAGAAACCAAGACACAGTAGAGCAAATCCAATTGAATGAAAAAATAGAGGACAATGTGAAATATCTCTTTGGAAAAAGAGCTGACCTGGAAAAAAAATCCAGGAGAGATAATTTGAAAATCATTGGACTACCTGAAAACCATGACCAAAACAAGAGCTTAGACACCATGCTCCAAGAGATTGTGAGGGAAAATTGCCATGTTATTCTAGAAGCAGAAGGCAAAATAGAAATTGAAAGAATCCACTGATTATTCCTGAAAGAGATCAGGATACAGGATCAGGATACATAGACAAGAGGTTTGTGTGTGATCTATAAGCCTTTTGTCTCTCTCATTTCTTACTACTGCACCACATTTTTCCATCAGGAATTTTGCAGTCATCCTTTAGGGTCACCATTGCAACAAAGTCATTGAATATAAAAGTATACATTGATTAAATATAATTGACTCTACAGAGTTCATCATAGAATTTATCTCTCTTCATTATTTGCAACAGTTTGGGGTACCTAAGCTGCAATTATTTTTGTGGTAATCTCTTTTGCTAATATTTATCATAAGCACTTAAATACAAGTTGAATAAATGTCCCCAATAAAACCAATTGTATCAACTCTTTTGTCTTTTTTAGGAGAACTTATGTTTATGTTTAGTGATTAGATACAATTATAACTTTATTATATCTTCTGGTGTCATTTATTGCAAAAAGGTTGAATTGATATGATTGATAGTACCATGCCTAGTAGTTGGTCAAGGTAAGAATCTCAAAATAGAGTACCAATGGTTAAGTTGAATAAAATGACTTATAGTACTTTTGCCTCCCTTAAAGCCCACTCGTCATCATTACTGCAAAGGTAGAATGGAAAGAAGGGCTAACACAAGTATGAAAAATAATTTTGCATATTTCTTTTTTTCATTAGAAACAGCTGGTGATGTAGTGATTATAGACTGCTGGGCTTTGCTGTCAGGAAGTTCTGCGTTCAAATCCAGATACAGACACTAGATGGGTGACCTTGGGCAAGCCAGTTCACCTCTGCCTCAGGTTCCTCAACTATAAAATAAGGATAATAATAGCACCTATCTCCCAGGATTGTTGTAAGGATCAATTGGGATGATATTTGTAAAAAGCACTTAGTGCAGTATCTGACTATATAGTAGGCACTATATAAGTGCTTATTCTCTTTCCTTCCCTCTATGAGTTACAATGATCAAGCAGTTCATCACCTAGTGATCAACCCACTGATGAGGAGCCTCTTCACAAGACATGACATGAAAGGGTGACTGTTAAACATAAGACTTGTTTTTGATATGAGACATGCTATATTATTGGGACCATATTTGATTTACTCATTATTCCATATCACTTCTTAACTTAGAACTCTATGTTAGTGCTGGGCTCTCAGCATTTCTCCAGGGAATGTCTGGCCTGAGCTTTTATTCTCTTCAATCCTTCTCCTACTTCCAAAGTTCAGGCTGGGACCTGCAAGCTTTCAGTAACCTGTACCGTTTTGTCCTGAGCTCTGCAAGTTCCTTAAACAGGTTTGGGGCTGTCAGCTTGTCTCTTGTTGAAAGTTGTTGTAGCCTGCTACCAGACAGATACATTAGGCTGCTGGGAGATAGAAACTCAGAATGACTTTGGTCTGAGATTCCTCCCCTGGTTATTCTAACACAAACTTCCACTGTGCCCTGGAAGCTGTAACTGAATTTTGCTCTGCTTCTGAGATCAGATTCACATAGCTACTATTACTTCTGACTCTGTTCCTTGCTCAGTACACATCTAGGGCTTTCTAGTGACCTCTCCTCTCTAGCAACTCCTATTGCAGATCTTCTCCTCAGTCTACCCTGGAATTGGGTAATTAGTGGGAGACAGAGCTTCCAGATGACACCCATTCCTTTCCCCTGTGCTATATCAGGTGTCCTCTGCAATTTCTTCCTGCCATGGTATCTGGTGTATGAGAAAGACTGACACAGAACTGCCTAGCATCAAAGAAGGCCCTATACTCCACGAGCAAAGCAGAACTGTAGAAGCACATAGGAAACATGAGCTGTGTAAATCCTGAGCCACCTCTATTCTAAATGTTCTAATGGACAACTTGTGATTGATCTTTGATAGTACTTTCCAAACTTGCATTTGACTGATCAGCCACAGATGAACATTTTGTACCCAGACCCTAACATCATAATGTCATTGCTCTTTGAAAAACAAAGGATGAAGAACTTCTTGCTATGCTACAGTCTTAGACCTCTTTCAGTCCTTGGGTACAGAAATGCTCTGCACATGGCACTCCAGGAGCACTCTCCTAGCCACCTGAAATTGGTAGACCTCTCTGTATTCCTAAGCTCTCCTTAGTTGGAAAAATGACTCACTGTGACTTTTTCCTGGATTTCCCAGTCAGAATTTGGTATGGTGCATTTTTAAGATCTTTGTGGTGGTTTGTTGGAATAGCTAGGCTTTTCTTCTTGCTGCTACTCTGCCATCTTGAGTCAAATGATATTATATTTGTAAAACACTTAGCACAGTGCCTGGAACATAGTAGGTACTATATAAATGTTTATTCCTTTTCCTTTCCACTTTATGTACTTGAAATCTTTACAACATGATGTGCTGGCATAGCCTTTAAGAACCTCAGCTCACTTTTATTCCAAGATAAAGCATTGTAGTAAGACTTTGTGAAGAAGCCAAATGATTCTTTTTTGAAAAAGCATTTACATTTTACATATTCTCATTTCATTAAGTATTTTCCAATTACGTGTAAAAAAAATTAACATTCTTTTTTAAAAAAATTGGTTTTCAAATTTTCTCCCTCTATCCTCCCTCCCCCATTCCTTGAGAAGGCAAGTAATATGATATCAATTATACATATGAAGTCATGTAAAATATATTTCCATATTAGCCATGTTGCAAAAGAGCCAAATTAATCTTAATAATTAATTATGACTAGATATAACTATTACTTCATAAGATAGACAAGTGAATCATAGTAATCTAAATTGAGAATTACCCTTAAATTTTTATTAAGCACATAATTTTTCTTGTTGTTCTGTCTTTCCCTCATATCTGACTCTTCAAGACTCTGTGAACCATAGCAGGTCAATACTGTTCGTGGAGTTTTGTTGGGTAAACATGCTGCCATTTCCCTTTGCAGTGGATTAAGGCAAACAGAGATTAAGTAACTTGCCCAGAGTCACATAGCTAGTAAGTGTCAGAGGCCAAAATTGAACTCTGGACTTCCAGAGTCAGCTCTCTTTCTACTGAGCCACCTAGCTGCCTCTAAGTACATAAAACACAGATGCAAAATAGTGTGTACCAAACAACAACTTCTAAAACAAGTTCTTGTGACAACATTTACCTTTTGCCTATAGTATAAGTCTTAGGGGACTCTCAGTCAATAGGTCAATGATTTATGGATTTTCAACTAGAAGTTGATAATATCTTCCTTTTCATTCATTCATTCTATCAGTAAGTGAAATCACCAAGCATTTATTAAGTGCCTACTACATGCCAGGTTTAGTGTTACTAAGCAATGCCAAGTATTTATTCAGGATCTAAGATGTTACTAGCACTTTACATGTCCTGGAAAAGAATCCTTGGGGTACTTAGACAATACAGAGATTTCTTTGGTAGAATCATTGCCTATTCTTCAGTGAGCTGATATCATGCCATGCATGGTTCTCTCTGGGAAGGTCAGAATTACCAAGCCACTAAAATAATCCTAAGCATTTACTTAACATGTTAGCTTGATTAAGTTTACCACTTTCTTTTAGCAAATTTGAGAGGGGGAAATTAATACTCATCACATAAGAAAAACTGAAAATATACAGCTTTAATAAAAACAGCTAATATTCATATAATGCTGGCTGTGTTCCAGGCAATGTGCTAAGTGCTTTGAAATATATTTTCTTTTGATCCTCACAACAACCCTGGTAAGTAGGTGCTATTATAGCTTCATTTAACAGATGAGGAAACTGAGGCTAACAGGAGTTAAATGACTGGCTCAGGATCACACAGCTATTAGGTATCTGAGGCCAAATTTGAACTCACGTCTTTCTGATTCTATATCTGATGCTCTATTCACTTTTTCATCTAGCATAATCTACAGAACAAATGGTGTACATTATTAGTTATTCTTCAATAACATAATTTGCTTTTTTGTTTTATATTGTTTTACCAGAAGCAATTATCAAACTGTACAAATCCAAGTTAACATAATTCCTGTGAAGGATTTGCTGCTAGAAATATTACATTTCTTGTGGGCTCAAGGAAATCACTAGCTATTTACTGTAGAAACTTTGAGGATGTTCCCACACACCTGTTTAAAAAGTCACCTTTTCCTTAGTTTTGATTTAGAAACTTTAGATCTCAGCATTATGTTGCATTTCGCATAGAGCTATTGACTTAAGCCAAAGGACCGTGAACAATAATTATTTTGCATGACTGAGCCCTGGCATACCATTGTCAGATATGCACTTAACAGGAGCACTACCTTCAAAATTTAGAACAGAATTGTCAAACAAGGGAATGCTTATACCAAATACTTCTTTCTCAAATTATAGTTCTATGTACAAGTTCTAAGATGCACAATAATGGAATGAATCATCTTACTCTTACAAAAGTTTCTGATTTGACAGTCCTAAAAACTCAAATCTATTTCTTTCTAGAATAGATATATTAGTAGTAGCAATAATGCAATTTCTTAAATCAAGCTGAGGAATGTCACAGGTGTTGGGGAAGGAGAAACAGGTATTAGTTGTATTAAATATATGTGAGAAGGGTAGTTTTTATGTTGGACAAAGAGTATCTTACTCAAAATTAAAATAGGACTGACTTGATTCAGCTCAGTTGGACATCTGTGCAACCATCCAAGAAAACTTCTTAGTAATTGCCAATTTAAGCTCAATTAAACTCTTCATCCAAGAAATACCATATGTCTAGATCAGAGGTCTCTCATCATTTCCCAAAACCTAGGAGCACCACTCTGATTATTATTGAGGCAAACAGGTACAGGGTTTAATAAAAATAAATAGACAGAGAAATAGATATGATTTTGATTTTTTAAAACATCTTTCTCAGAGCTACATCAAGCAGGTTTCCACTGACAAGCATTCAAGTGCAGACCAGTAGTAGTGGAATTAATGCTCTTATTCCTTACTTTTGAATAGCAGTGTTGTATCCATTGCCTCATCTGATTCTCACAATTATAGAAGATTTCTAAGGCAATTATTATTATTGTTATTTTGTAGATAAAAATATTGAGGCATGGAGAGCATCTATCAATTCCAATAATCCCAATAAATATCTATCCAAAGTTAATCTCTAATTCATATAATAACCCTTCAAATATTTGAAAGTCATGATTATATTTTCCCAATCCCTTCTAAAAATCTTCCCCCAAATTTGCCTGTGGTCAGAACTGGGGAGATCTGGGAATAAAATTAGGTCTCCTTAATTCCAGCCCAGAATTCTTTCTATGATACCACACAAGACACATTGACTTCTTATAGAATAAGAAGTAAGATAGGGCCACAAATAATTGGACATGATTGAAGAACAATTGAACAACAGGCAAATGGAAGCAAGATTCCAAAGTACATCTGATGGTAGGAAGATAGGTCATATCTCACCCTTCTTGTGATAGACAGTAACGGGGTTTGTCTCAAATAAAACCACATTTGTTCATCACCCATTACAGTCCTAAATTCTCCCATTGTACTACCACATCCTGTTGCTTAATACCTCCCTACTTCTCCCAGATTACATTGAGGTTAAAGCAGTTATCCCTTAGAGGGCAGACTTCAAACTCAGGGGAAAAGAATGGTGAGTAAGAGCCTTGACACTCTCCCCTCTTTTATTTTTGGATGGGGGACAGCAACTTGCACAGAACGAGGAGGCAAGAATAGGCAGATCTTATTAAATTATCTTTATCCCCAAACTGACTGCTCTCTTAAACTTAGCTAATTTTGTCAAGGGAACTACAATCCTTCTGATCACTAAGCTTCATCACCATTGTATTATCCTTATTTTTTTCATCCAAATCAATTGCCAAGTTTTATCATTTATCTGTGCAACATCTCTGACAGCCATTACCTTCTTACCACTCCAATTCAGAACATCACCATTTTACACCTGGGCTATTGCAGTGGCCTCCTAAATGGTCGTCCTGCATCCAGTCTCTTCCCACAGCTAGGTTGCACAGTGGATAGAGCACTGGCTCTGAAGGTGAAAAGATCTGAGTTCAAATTTTACCTCAGATTCTTACTAGCTGTGTGACCCTGGGCAAGTCACTTAACCCGTTGCCTTAAACATCTGGGGCCTTCTTTAGTCATGCTGATAATATATTTTGCCACTGGACCAAGATGACTCCAGAGAAGAGAATGAGGCATGACTTTCCACAGCCCTTCCTCACTTAAATCCAGTTCATTGTAAGTCCTGACATCTGTCATGGTCTTCAAGAATGAAGGACACACAACAATTCCAACCCATTCTTCATATAGTCAGTCAAAAGGCATTTATTGAGCATTCACTATGTATCAGGAATTGTATTAAATGATGGGAATATAATTATAAGAAGAAAGAAAGTGGCAGGCTCCCTCCAAGGGGCTTACATTCTTTTTTTTTTTTTTGGTGAGGCAATTGGAGTTAAGTGACTTGCCCAGGGTCACACAGCTAGTAAGTGTTAAGTGTTTGAGGCCAAGTTTGAACTCAGATCCTCCTGAATCCAGAGCCAGTGCTCTATCCACTGTGCCACCAAGGTGCCCCCAAGGGGCTTACATTCTAAGGGACAAAACAACACATAAAAGGAAGCTGATATATGGTGGAAAAGAATGAAACATGACTGGTCTGGGCATCCTCCTTAAATATAGGTTTTGGAAAGAGCTATCTAATCAGTGGGAGAGGCTTCAGGGATGGAGGCTACTTGCAATGTGTGAAATTCAGGGTGAGAATGAGCTTCATGATGAAGATCTGGGAGAGAGTAGAAGAAGTCTGAAGTGTAGTCTGGAGAGGGATGGGACTCATTGACAAATGAATTTTCCTAAAATGAAAGTTTGAACAGGTACCCCACTTTCTACTTCCCACTCAATTAACTTCAGTGATTCCCTATTACATCTGTAATCAAATATAAAATCTTCTGCTCATTATCTAAGGCCCTTCATAGTCTGGGCCCTTTTTACTTTTCCAACCTCATATATTGTTGCTCTTTTAGTCAAACTGAACTTCTTGCTGTTCCTCACAAACATTAAAATACCTTCACACATATTCACATATACACACAAAAACAGCCAATATGAATAGAAAATTAAAGTATAATGCCATACATTAAACACATCCACAAGAAGAAATAGGAATGAATGTATATTAAAATATTTTTGCTGATTTGAAATCAAAAGGCAATTCATTTTTGCTTCTTGTTTTTTTTACTACAAATATCTCCACAGAAACATAACTCTTGCTAAGAAATAGTTATGTTCACTAATTGTGAACCTGTTATTTGCTTGTTGTGTTGTGTATTTTTCAATAAAAGTCTTAAAAAATAAATTAATCTACTTGCCTAGCCACATTGATTAAATTAACTAAATAATTAATCACTACAAATCAACTGGAGTTGACAAATCTGTCCTATCCCCTATCCCTTTATCCCCCAGGACAAACATAGAGACTTTTTTTAATGAGGCACAATCACATTCTCTTCTTTTCTTTTTTTCTTTTTAAATGTTTTAAATTTTATTTTTTCGATCGCATTATTTTCAATATTAAAATGTTTTTTATACCATCCATATAGAAATTTTAAAATATCATTCATTTTATCTTTATCTCATTTTTTAACATTCTGATTTTGTGTATATTTATAATGTCCATAATATAGTTCAATATATAATTTGTAGTTAAATAAATGGACATATTATTGGGTATGTGTGCTAAAAAAAATCTTGCAGTTAGGAGTGCACAATTAAAATTTGAGAGGCCATTGGTCAAGATAATGAAGCAGGTAAGGAGATTCCAAACTTGTTGAGTGACTGGACCCAAAGAGTATTTCTTAATATTTCCATTTCAACCTGGAAGGAGGTTTTTTGTGAAGTGTTTCAGGGACCTGTGCTTGGTTCTGTTCTATTTAACATTTTTTATCAATGACTTGGAGAAAGACATGGATGACAGAATTATCAAATTTTCAGATAATGCATAGCTGGGAAGGATAGCTTAAGATCTTGACAGTCTAGAGTATTGGGCCTAAATGAGTAAGATGTAATTTAATAGAGATAAATATAAATTCTTTACCCTTGGGTTCAACAAATTGACTTTATAAGTACCAGATGGGAGAAATGTTACTAGACAGCAGTTTATATTAAAAATATGAATTTTTATTTAAGGGACTACAAGCTCAAAATGAATCAACAAAAACCTTCCCAAATAAAACAAAACAAAACAAAACAAAAGACAAACCAAAACAACAACAACAAGAAATCCCACTAATGCACTCTTAGAATATCCTGCAAGGCAGAGTTTCCAGGTATAAAGAGTTTTTATAGTGTCTCTGTTCTCTGCCCTGGTCAGAACATGTCTGAAATAATCATGTTCATTTCTCTGCAGCAACTTTTACTCAGGACACTGATGAGATAGAGTGTCCAGAAGGCAAGTCACTTGATGTCTTTAAAAGACATAATTAGGAGCAATTTGGGGAGTTTGCAACGAGGGAAATTTAGACATTATAAAAAGGAAAAACTTCCCAATCCTCAGAATTATCCAGAAGGGAAGTTCATTATCTTGGGACTTAAGGATCTTGATCACAATTGAGATCTTGAAACAAGGGCTGACTTTACCAGTTACATTGTATAGGAGATTTTATTCATATGTAAGGCCCCCTTCCAACTCTGAGATTATGTGATTATGTGATTCTTTGAACTTTTAGCAGAACACCCAGCTGAATTAAGGCCAGCCTTCTTTTTCCTTATCCCTTCCCCCCAAGTACTATTAAAATGCTATAGCTACAAGAAAATGATATAGATTTCCACTTATGGAATTCTGAGAAGGGAGAATTTTGGTTGCAGAAAGGAAGTTTCCTAAAAACCAAATAATAGATGCAGAAAGAAGGGCTTTCTAGTGGGATCTGGACTATGCCTAACGTGGAGAAAAGGTCCTGAATGGAGAGGAAAGGCATGACTAGGCAAAACCTGGTTCCTAAGCAAATAGAAGGCAGAAAATCTGGCTTCCAGACTGTTCTGAATAAGGGGAGGAGTCAACCAATTGCAAGAGTATTGTGAAACTCTGTCAAGGGACAGGCACAAAGTTGGTGAAACTTGCTGGAGAAAGGTTGGTTATTTTGTCTTTTCAGTGTTTTACAATTCCTTATTGGGTGTAGAAACCAGACAATATTTAAAGTTGTGTTTGTGTGCTGGGAGCATCGGTGGTGGTAAGGGGCAGATACTAAGACTGCAAGGGAAAAGGGTTGAAACTTCCTGTTGAATGCTGCTCTTTGCTTCTTTGTGGGGGTGTTTGGGGTGGGAATGGGGGGGAGGGGGAAGGGAACTGCAACCCTGCCTAGATCATGTTACAATTAGTGACTAAAATTTTAAATTTTTTGGAACAAACCTGTATTCTGTGGGACATGGATTTCCTCCACCCCTTACTTAAGTTTTTCAATTTTTCAAGTTCCATAAAGCAAGATAAAGGCTTCTTAAGAATTTCAATATTTACATGCCTGTGTGGTGAATCAGACCTTCATTTTCTAACTAAAACGATATCCACCTGAAAAAAAAATTGCTTATGATTGTCATAGAAAACCACAGCTAAACGTTTTGTCTTTGTTGCATAACGCATGGGGCATTTTCACCTTTGGGATAAATGACAGGAAGCTGGGCTGCTTCTGTGACCCTGAAGCTAGGAGGTATCTTTTGTATTCCAAGGATCTGAAATCTGCTCTGGCCTTGCTTGCTCTCTTTGATAAGCGGTAAGTGATATCAGCAGCCTGTGTAAATTAAAAGATTATAAGAAGACCCATGCTCACTGCCTTCACACACCAGGAAATCCAGGATAGCTTAATGGTGGGGCAAGGTGCACTCTCTCGTCATATCTTTATTGTTGGGAGGGAGAAGCTAGGTAAGAGAAAAGAATGCAAAAGCCTAAATCCCCTCTTTGTAACAACCAGTTTGAGCCATTAACTGTCCTATCCTGTTATCTCTGGATAATTTATTGGGGGGGGGGGCAGAGCTTTTGCACTTGACTCAGCTTCTCTGAAGGAGTCCTGGGGCAATGTTACAAGTAAAAAGATTATTTTCCTCCTTTCACCCCAGTTTCTGAAGAGATGATTACAGTGGGTAAAGTTGTACCCTTAGTGTTTGCCAGAATGTACTTTCAAGATCACCAGTTGACATTATTTAAATTATTAATATTGAAATCGTTATCTCCTCACCCTCATATTCTATCCTCCTTGTGGTAGAGACAACTTCTTTAAAACCCTGAGGCAGGTTATACAGTTCTGTGTTGTTTGGGAAGGGCTGGTGGTTAATGCTACCTGCTTCTGTGCCCTTCTGGATAAGAGGGGAGAACCCTTAATCTAACTTTATAAATTGCAGTTTGAACAAGATTAAAGTACTCCACTCTGGTGAAGTAAATTAATCTAAAGTTCTTATTCAGATAAGGTAAGTAGTGTGTCAGAGTGACTAGAGAGCCAACCTCATAAGTGGGGGAGGGAGGGGCTGGTGTAAATGCACTATTGCAGGTGCTACAGTGTTTGTTGTTCTTGTTCAGTTGTGGCCAACTCTTTGTGATCCCCATTTGGGGTTTTCCTGGCAGAGATACTGAAGCGGTTTGCCATTTCCTTCTCTAGTTCATTTTACAGGTGAGGAACTGAGGACAACAGGGTTAAGTGACTTGTTCAGGCTCATACAGCTAGGAAGTGTCTGAAGGTCAGATTTGAACTCAGGAAGATGGCCAGGCACTCTATCCACTGGGTCACCTAGCAATCCCAGGAATATGTGTTTCAGAGAGGATACCAACCTATGTGAGTATAGGGAGCCCTGTTAAACTGGGAATTCCTTCTATCCATGAAATCACAGATCTAATCTCTATTCCTACCCTTTACATGAATGGGAATAGAGAATGGACCTTTGGTAAAGGACCTTTATCTTTTTTTTTTTTTTAAGAGGGGGCAAAATAGCACTTATTCTGGAATTAGTCAATTTGGGTTTAAATCCTAGCTCTGATGCTTACTACTTGTATGAGTTGAGTATAGTTACTTAGACTCATTGGGTCCCAGTTTTCTCACATGGAAATTGAAGTCTCTTGTAAATCAGCTGCTACAAATTTCTTGGCTATCACTCAACAAATCTCAACCTATTAGTACTGCAAGAAACTCTAAAATTGTAAATTATAGAACAATTCTTAATCTGCTTTTATAGAATACCTATGTAGAAGTATACTTCTACAGAGCTCTAGAAGACTCCTTGTACCCATGAAATCACAGGTCCAGACCCACCCCTTTCCTCCCCCAAAAAGTAGGAAGTATGTATCACAATTGCCCTCTCAAAATCAACCCTTTTCCTTCTTAAATTAACACTGGTATTCTTCATGTGATACCCTCCAAGAGCAAATGGCAGGCTATTTTTCCTTCTAGCTGCTTTGGATGTAAATCTCCTCTCTTTCAGAGAAGGCCATCTCTGGAAAGATTATGTGGTTTGATATCTCTTTTCCATTAGGTTGATGAGAAACACAATAGACAACATCCCCATACTGGATAAAATGTAAGGCTCTTGAAGCACTAACAATATTATGCATTTAAAGTGAAAACAATGAAAGCCCTGAGTAGTCAGGGTTTAAGTGTCCATCCTTCCATTTAATAGCTTTTATGACTATAGTCAACTCATTAAGCTCTCTGAGACTTTCTTTTTTGTTTATTCCTTTTATTTTACAGTTGAGGAAACCAAGACCCCCCCAAAAGTAAAGAGACTTCTCCAAAGTCACACAGGTAACAAGAGGTGAAACTGACAACCCATTGTCTCCTTCCCTAATATTCTTTACACCACAATTTAGTGAATGCAAATTATTTTGTAGTTGTTGTTGATGATGATGATGGTTTAGGGTGTCTAGGGGTTCATGATATTATACACTGACAAAAGTCCTAAATCATTAATATGTAAACTAGTAACATAAATTCTTTTCCTTATGCACTAGGGCAGTTCCTCAATAATGTGCTAGTATAAAAAAGTACTTTGTGGGAAAATGCTGAGTCATGGCCCTTAAGATATGTCCTTGGACTGTCCCTGTATTTCACAAAAGATTCTGTAATTACAGAAGTAGAAAAATAGCTTCTCTCCTCCAGAATCATCTTTAGACTCTTTAAACAAGAGATTAAAAATCTACTGTAATAGATACTATGGGGAAACAGGAAAGGAGCAAGATCTACGAGAGAATCTTGAACATTCAATCTTCTAGAAAGATAAGTACTCTGTCAGTAATATTTAATGTTTTACATAATTGCACATGTAGAACCTATATTTGATTACTTACCTGGGGGGGCATTAAGGAGGTAGGAATAGAATTTGGAACTTAAAACATTAAAAAAAATAATAAAAATATCTAGTCAGTCCCCATTGTATGCTGAACACTGCCCCAGAGATGTGGGGGATATACAAAAGAAAGTCAATGCCTATTCCAATCAATGTGGATAGCCAAGACTGGATGAAAAGGCATGTTTGCTGTTGTCTTCTGAATATATTTTCCTGTCCATCAAAAGCCTGTGTACCTTCAAAGCTCAGCACAGATTATACCTCTTCTGTGAAGCCTTCCATCTGCTCCATTTGAAAAGGTCCCTCCTCTGAATGCCTGCTACACCATAAGACAGTTAATATTAGAGTGAAGTAATTTTTTCATGTATTAACATCCTCACTCCTCAACCAGACTGTGTACTTCTTGAAAGTGGTGCATAAGTTTTATGTCTTGTACCTCAGAAAATGTTTAGCCCAGTACGATGCACAGGATAGAGCTTCAATAAATTGTGTTTGCTGTTGATAATCATTAACTATAATGAACATAAAGCATCAGTGGGAGAACATCAATGCTAGAATCCTGTATTTTTTTATTCTGGATATTAGTGTAGAATTAGTGTAGAAGTCAGGAGACTTGATTATCTCATAAGATATCAGTATTTGAGTGTTGAAGGAGCCTTAAAGGTCATTTAATCCAACCCACACCTGTAAAAAAATCCCTTATACAACACTGCTGACAAGTGGTCATCTAGTCTATACTTGATTGCCTCCATTGAAAATCTAAACTATCTTGATTTTTATCATTCAATTTTTGTATAATTCATTTTGGCCTCATCACTAGGAACCTTTGTGAAACTAGGCAAATTACATAACATCCTTGAGCTACATTTTCCTTTTTTGTTAAGTGATATATCATGATACCTCATAGGGTTCTTATAAAGATTAAATTATATTATATATGAGTGCTTTGAAAATTGTAAAGCATTCTTTAGTTATAAAGTATCATTATTATTTTCCTTAAAATACATGAATTTATGATCCCATTAATATGTATGTTCTCACCAATCATGAAGTTCAACACCCATCTATTCATGCTCATCCTGTGACTTTCCTTCATGCCATCTTATACATTTAGCAAAAGTTCTATACGATTTACTGGAGTCTTTCCTCACTTTTTCTTTACATTATTTTTATACCAGTGGAGCACACAGGCTATCCATTTTTGCTTTTACCACAGACCATACAATCTTCTATTTTGATCACACATTTCTTTGATAATATCAATTTAACTGCAACTTTCTTCTGTCATCTAATTTCATTTACAATGAGAATATCAAGATCAATAAATTGATTTGCACCATCCATTTATTTATCAATAGAATAGAATCTCACATTTAGAATAGGTGCTAAGTTAAAATTTATAGAGTCTCTATTCTCTAGTCTATAATGTAGAATCAATTAGTGATTCTATGTAATAGATTATTTAAAACTGTGATTTTCACTACCCTCTGCCCTATTTTCCTGTTATTCTTAACTCTAAAACAATAGAAGCAGGAGGAGAAGAGCGTACAGATGACTAAAGGCCATTGTATATTTTATATTGTTTCATGATTACCCTGACCAAAGAATTCATCACCATGTGGTCAGCCTAGGGGTGGTGAACCTTTCTATACTTCACTAGGTTGATCTTTGGAAAGAAGACTCAATCTCTTGCCAGATATTCAAAGACTTCTAAGCACAGTGCAATCTATTAGAGCTTAAGCTTTACTTCAATGACATTAAACAATCCAGGGTTGCCTTCACCCCATGTTGAGCCTCCAGAGTAGGAATTAATATTTTATTTTCTATAACTTAATTTCTGTTTTCCAATTTTCATGAATATTGATCTTAGGTTTTTTTCCCTTGTCAATCAGCATGCATTTTTTAAGTATCTATTACTCTGGCACAGTGGATAAAGCATTGGCCCTGGAGTCAGGAGGAGCTGAGTTCAAATCCGGGCTCAGACACTTGACACTTACTAACAGTGTGACCCTGGGCAAGTCCCTTAACCCTCATTGCCCTGCTCCCCCCCCCCCCGCCACCAAAAAAAAAAGTATCTATTACTCATGATCACCATGTACTTCTTCACTGCCCTTTGGTTTTCTTATAACCTAAAGATGGTCAGTCTCATCGTTTTCAGCTCAGAACACTAACCACTGCAAAGGCTAAGTAACTCCCTATTACCTCTGGACCAAAGATAAACTCCTTTGTTTGGCATGTAAAACTCGTGATAACCTGGTTCCTCCATACTTTCCAGCAGACTTTCACATGATTTCCCTCCACACTCTATGATCTAGGTGTACTGATCAGCTTGTTTTATTTGGTTTTGTTTTTTTACACATAATGCTCCATCTCCTGTCTGTGTGTTTTTGTACTCACTAAATATAACTAATTCTAGTATAGAGATTTCCTCTTCCTCTTCATGTCCATCTCCTAGAATTTTTTGTTGCCTCCAAAACTCATCTCAAGTACCACACATTTTAGGAAATATTTTAAGGAGTTCTTAGCAACTAGTACCTTCCTCTCTAAGGTTAATTGGTTTTTGGTTTGTATATTATATATTCTATATAGACTTATATGTATGTAAATACACATATTTGTATACGTGTATGTGTGCATTTGTGTTTGTTGTTAATTCTATTATGATGTGATCTCCTTGAGGAAAGGAACTCTAGCAATTTTGACTTTGTTGTATTCTTCTGAGTTTGTGTTTTGCTCTTCCCTGTCATTACAATAACTTTCTATGGTCAGGTTATTTTTTTTAGTTGTTTGCTAATTTTTCTAGCCTGTTTCTTAACTGCTAACTCTGTTAAAGTGGGGCTCTGCTGCCAGGGTAGAGGAGGCACTGTTCCAATTTTCCAGCCTTTCTTGATGTTGATTTCAAAGCTAACTCTGGAGGGGGGGGGTGTCTTTAAGTTTTCAGTTCTTCCAAAGTAATCTAAAGAAAGGTGGTTCCTGTTCTCCTGGCTTGTGCTCGGGTCTGCAAGTGACCACAATTATTCTTTTCCACCCTGGAACTATGAACAGGATTTCAGCTCCCCTGTGGCTCCAAGTTCTAATGTATTAGTGTTCCTCCTCGCATTACGATTATAACCCATGACTTTTTTTGTATAGTTCAGTATTTTATTGTTTTACAGTTACATATAAGGACAGTTTTCAACATTTGTTTTCATAGGATTTTTAGTTCCAATTTTTTCTCCCTCCCTCCCTTCGCAACCTCCTCCCCAAGACAGAAAGCAATCTAATATAGGTTATATATGTACAATGACATTAAACATATTTCTGCATTAGTCATATTGTGAAAGAAGAGTCAGAGCACAAGGGAAAAATATCAACAAAGAAGGAAAAAGAAAACAGCCCAAAGGAAGAAACAATATGGTTCAATCTGCATTCATAAACCACAGTACTTTTTTCTGGATGTTGAGAACATTTCCTATCATGAAGTTCTTTGAAATTGTTTTGGACTACTGCATTGCTAAAAAGAGCCAAGTCTATCACCATTCTTCATCACACAATGTTGCTGAGCTTCAGAAGAAGCCGCTGGCACCTAAGACTCCAAGGTGCTGGAGGCATGGTCTCTTCCTGGCTGGGTTTGGACCACATGCTGAGCTCCTCTCTCAGCCTGATCAGCAGGTGACCCCAGTTGCTGTCTTTGGCTGGAAAATAATCTCACTCTCTTTTTATGTGAGGCTGCTCTGAGTGTTTTTTATGGCTTTATTTCCGAGTGAGTGGACAGGTTTATTGGGAGCTCGTGGGAGTCACAGCCTCTCCTCCACCATCTTGGCTCTGCCCCCTACAACCCAGAACTTTAATCTGGATCCATGTATGGGCAATGTAACAGAGTTCTGCACCCAGTGCCAGTAAGGGAATCCCTGTAATTTCATTCTAACTAGTTGTCAGACCCCCTTGCTGTCTGTGGCCTAAGAGCACTGGAAACCACTAAGGCTAGTTGGTAGTTTCTGGGGACTCAGCCTACCAGAGCTGGACTGAGATCCAAGGACTTTCTTGTTGTCCTTCTAAGTTGTCTTGGGCTGGAAAATTGTTTTACCCCATTCTTTGGTGTGTTCTCCTTCTCCAGAATTCATTTTGAGGTATTATTTAAAACTGTTTGGAGGGAAATTTGGGAGAACTTTTTCCAGCCATCTTGGCTTTGCCCCCAGCTTCCTTATTACCATTGAGGGTAACACCATTCCACTAGTCATCCAAGGCTTGCAACTTAGGTATCATCCTTAACTCCTTACTATTTCTCACCTTCTATAACCAATTTGTTGCCAAGGCCTATTGATTCTGCCTTTATAACTTCTCTCAAATAATCCCTCTTTTCTCTAGCACTGATATCCCCTATTTAAGGCCTTTATTACCTCATGCCCAGAATGCTGTAACAGCCTGATAGTTGATCTCCTTGATAGAAGTCTTTTCCCATGCCACTCCATCTTCCACTCAGTTGTCAAAAGTCATCTTCTAAAATGATGGTTTGATCATATTATCACCCCCCCCATTAAATAAACTCTAATAGTTCCCTATCACATCCAGGATCAAGTATAAAACCCTCTGTCTGGCATTCAAAACCCTTCATGAAATTGTTTCCTCAACATTTCTACTCTTCTTCACATATTCTACAATCCAGTGACATTGGCCTCCTTGGTGTTCCTCAAACAAGACACAGAAATTTCCAACTCTGGGCATTTTCACTGGCTAGCTCTCATGTCTTCAATACTTTCCCTCCTACTTCTCCTCTTCCCTGATTTCCATCAAGTCACAGATAAAATTTCCCCTTTTATAAGAAACCTTTCCCAGTTAATTCTATTGATTTTCTTCTGTGGATTATTCCAATTTATCCTATATGAAGCTTGATTGTACATAATTGGAATGTTGTCTCCCACATTAGAAGACCATGAGCTCCTTGAAAGCAGAGACTGGTTTTTGTGTTTCTTTGTATTCACAATGCTTAGCATAGTGCCTGACATATAGTAGGTACTTAAGAAAGAATTATTGACTGACTATACTTTCATAACAAATATGCATAATTATGTAAAACAATTCAGATTTTGGCACTTTCAAAAAATATGTCTTACCCTGCACCCTGCAGTCCCTATGAAGAGATGGGTAATGTGCTTTATCATGAATCCCTGTAAAGGTCATTAGTTCTTTCAAAGTTGTTTGTACAGTATTGTTGTTAGTGTTCTTTTATTCACTTCACTCTGCATCAGTTCTTCCACGTCTTCCCAGGTTTCACAGAAACTATCCCTCTTTTGTTGCTTTCATATATCATATTTTTTCAGCCATTCCCCAATTAAGGCATGACCCCTGGTTTCTATTTCTTTGCCTTTACAAAAGAGCAGATAGAAATATTTTTGTATATATAGGTCTTTTCCTTGTATCTTTGATCTTCTTGGTAGGTATACAGAGAGCTCTTGAAGCTCATGAGTTAGGCTTATGGACTTAGAGACTTTCCTGGCAAGAAGACTTACATATATTTTTATCATTTGCATTAAAGATCAAATGACAATAGTATTCTTTGATGTGTTTTTGTAAGTCAATTGAATAATCCATGACATATCAGATTTTTAAATTTGTCATTCTATACTGAGCCTTGCTCACAGTGGGTAGTTAATAAGTATTTCTTGGATATTGGTTTAGATTTTACTTTTAAAATGGCTCCACAGAATTTCATATAACCTCATGATCTTGAAGCTGGAAAGTAGTTCTGAGGTCCCTTAGTACTGCTCTTCACAAGAGGAATCCTCTTTACAATAATGCCAACAAGTAACTGTTCAGACTCTTCTGATGGGGAACTCCCTACCTTTTGGTCTATTCCATTGTTGGAGAGGCTTAATTGCTAGTAAATTTTATAACTCTTTTTTTGCTTACAGTTTTCCCACTTTAGTACATACAGAAATGGTCTAGGTATACTTGTGTCTGAAAGTGTAGAATCAATATTTTGAAATTAAAAAAAAAATACATTCTTGTTTGAACCCAAGATGTATGGTTTTTCTCCAAGTAATCCAGAATGGGGTTATTGTTTATTTTTTCTTTTAAGCTACATTATTTTTGCTGCCATTCAAAAGAATCAAGTGACTAATGAATGTTATTTTGGTTATTGTCATTTTTAAAATAAATAAATTATTTTTTTAGGAAGTCAGTAGAATTCAAGCAACAAAATGGCTGAATTTCCCCGGCTGAGTGACAATGAGGTTTTCTGGGCTTTTACCACCTATGCAACCATTGTCCTTTTAAAAATGATGCTAATGAGTACTATAACATCATTCTTCAGATTAACAAGAAAGGTAAGAAATAAGGAAAGTAATGTGGCAGAACCAACTGAAATGCACATTAAAATATGAAGATATCAAAAGTGATTTTTTCCCTTTTCCTGCTTTCAAATGCTGAGTTTCTTGAAATAATGATCTTCAGTTACTTTTCTTAGCCCAGTAGTTCTTTGTTTAATGTCACAAATGGAATATATTCCCCCCCTAATTATGAGGCAGTCATTTTTGTACAGCTGGATCTGATATTGTTATAGTACTACTGCTCTGTTCCTGAAACTTGTAAATTTTCTTAGAAATGCTTCCTCCACCCACCCCCTCAACCACCCCCATTGTAGCTTTCACCTTTTGTCATGCTGCACAGAACTCTCAGCCCTGGGAATATCCAATTTAACAAGCAAGAATCTTGTGATTCAAGAGCCAAGTTTAGCAAATTAGAAATTAGGGGGAAAAAAGATAGTCATTTTCAGTATTGGCATGAATATGAATTTGAAGGATAAGCTAGAGATCATCTAATCTAAACCTCTCATTGTACAGATGGGGAGACCGAGACCCATCAGAGTTGTAAGTGATTGTTACAAATCACATAAGTAGCATAGTGGCTGCTTTGGTCTACTGGTTCTTCAACCTCTGTCATTTGGCCCTATTTGCAGCAACTGGTTCACTAAAGCTTCATTCCAGTACTAAATGTCAGCAGCAGGATTTGACTCCAGGTCTTCTGATCCAAGTAACAATGGAAAGGCTACAGAATATTGAGTCAGAAGTTCAAATCCGGCCTCAGACACTTAACACTTACTAGCTGTGTGACCCTGGGCAAGTCACTTAACCCCAATTGCCTCAGTAAAAAAAAAAGGGGGGGCAGCTAGGTGGTGCAGTGGATAGAGCACCAACCCTGGAGTCAGGAGGACCTGAGTTCAAATGTGGCCTCAGACACTTAACACTTGCTAGCTGTGTGACCCTGGGCAAGTCACTTAACCCCAATTGCCTCAGTAAAAAAAAAAAAAAAAAAAAAAAAGAGATTTCAGTATGAATCCTGAATAACTGATTTACTACATAGATGATGACTAGCTGGCCTCTGATGTGACTTTTAGCTCTAAATCTACAGTATGATACTATGATGCCAAATATAGTTGCTTTTTCCATTATACTGTTCATATCATCCTGTGACCTGAGCAAATTGTTTGACTTCTAGACCAGCCTAGACTCTTGTGGGTCCTTTTAAGTGGGACTAAAATTTTTGTATAGCATAACCAATAAATACAAGTGACATTTTCTATTATTTTATAAAGTAGAGAAATGTTTTTTGTTTATAGGATCTTTTATTGGGCATGCCTCTTTCGAAAATGTGAAATGTGAAATGTTTGTTTTGTGTACTAGCTTTCTTAGCATTCACTTTCCTCACTCTTTGGCTGTTTTCCCTCATGGTGCAATTGCCTTACATCCTCTCACGTTAGGGCTCTACTCTTAGTCAGCTGTTATGTTCCCTAACTTGAATGCTATACATAGGACTATAATATTTACATATATGTGTATATTATATATACATATATATTCTCCTCTCTGTATATGAATATATATATACCTATGTTCATATTATGTGTGTTTATATATGTATATACATATGTAGGAGTATAGTACAGAAAGAGTTAGATAGCTAGGAAGAAATAGCTGGCTAAGAAGGAGAGAAAAAAGAAGCAGTACTTGAATGAAGGAAGAGAAGGAGGAAGACTTGAAGATGAGGAATGAGAGAAAGAGAAATTAGAGGAACAGGTGAAAGGAAATAGTGAAACAATGGAAAGGAATTGACTGGCTGTGGTACTACCATAGAAAAAAGGAGTTACCAAGGGGAAAAATTGGTCAGTCAGTCAATAGTCTTCTATTAAACACCTACTATGTTCCAGGCACTATGCTAAGCACTGAGAAAATAAAGCTAGAAAGAAAAATAATCTTTGCCCTTAAGGAGCTTTAATTCTAGTGGAAGAAGACAACACAAAAATGGAAGCTGAACATGGGTGAGACTTGGAGGTGGAAAAAAGGTACCTGGCTTAAGCATGGTAGAGGAAGTCTAGAGTAAAGCCAGGAGAGGAATCAGAGATGGCTGGCTTGGGTGCCCTCTTTATATGGAGTTTTTGAGAGAAGCTCTGTGTGTGTGCATGTGTATGTATATGTCTATGCCCATCCGTATGTTCAAACACACATGTGTGTATATATGTATATATATATACACACACACACATATAAACACATGTATATAGACATAGACATATACTCTTTCTGGCAGCTCCCTATACTTATGAAAGCATGGGTTTGGTCCATGTGCACACACAACACAATGCATAATAGGTCATCTACACACATACATGAATACATGCACCTTATACATTCTCACACATATACATCTGAATTCCAGAGCTGGAATGAGGATTTAGATGGAAGATCTGGGGCATGGTAGAAGAAATCTGGAGTGTAGCCAAGAGAGGAATGAGGTCACAAGAAGTACTAGAAAGGTCAACAAGGGACTGAGGATATTGGTTTCAGAATGTATGCAAAGTAGGGAAAATTTTTTCACTGGATCAGTTTTGCACATCTAGGGCACATTTCTGTTGTAGCCAGGTAATTGTTATTTAGTCTCAGTACAAGCTGTTATTTATTTTAGAAGAAATGGTAATGGGGGTTCAAAGAATGAATTTCCACTCTTGGAATAGCTTGGAACAACCCCAGATTATCAAGGAGAATTGTGTTGCATGCATGAACATGCAGAGAGACAGAAGGGCTTCAATGTGATAAGAAATGATATAAAGAAGTTGAAGGTAATCCTGATATGCTTCAATGAGTTGGAGGCTGGAATAATGTACCTTGGAAAAGAAAGGGAAGAAAAAGAGCAACTGAACAAGTTGGAGCTAAGTTCCAGCTCTGGGGTTTTTACTGAAGAAGAGGGAGCAGAGCTCTTTGAGGATGAAGAACCTACTTGTTCTCCAAGGAAGGATGATGGATGATGTTCCAAGGTGAGGATTAGGGTCAGAAGAAAAAACAATATCAAATGTTGATGAACACAAGGTATTACATTTGGGTTCAAGAATCAATCTAGCAAGTAAAGGATGAGGGCAGTGGTCAGATGTTATTTGTCTGAAAAAAAGTTAACAGTATAATGTAGCAATCAAGAAAATAAATACAATATTAGACTGAACTGAGAAAGACATGTTATACAGGAGTAAAGAGGTCATCTTACTATCCTCTGCCAATACACATATAACACACTTCAGTCTCTTTATATTCAGTTCTAGACATCACATTTTTGGAAAGACATTGGAAGTTGAAATGCATCCGGAGGAGGATCAGGGTAAATGGCCCCAAGATCATGCCATATGAGGATTGCGTGAAGAAATTGAGAAAGCTTAGCACAGATATGAGAAGAATGTGTTGGGGTGGGGCAGCATTTCGATCTCTCTTCAAGTATTTGAAAAGCTACCATGTGAGAGATGGATTAAGCTCGTTTTGCTTAGTCCTCTAGAGCAGAACTATAAGCAATGAGTAGAATGTACAGAGAAGCATATTTGTGAAGTAACTCTGTGGATGAGATACTTTTTCATGTGTGGGTTGAACTAGATAAACTAGACAGATCATCCCTCCCAACTTTGAGGATTGTCATTTTGTGAACATGTTCAAAATTGAATTTATCTCTTTTCCCTTCCCCAGTTCCCAAATATATTTTGCCTCCAAATTTCCCTTTTGTGTGAGGATACCACCATCTTCTAAGTCATAAATTTCCACAACCTTAGAGTCTTCCTTAATGCTTCCTTGTCCCTCACATTATATAATCTAATTGGTCTTCGTAAATGCATACTCAAGGGGCCACCACTACTTCAGATCTCAATACCACTCAGCAGGACTATTGAAATAAACCTCTGATTTCTCTGCCCACCTCCAGTCTCTCCCCTCTTCAATTCATTCTTTGAATAGGTGCCAAAATAATCTTCTTAAGGCACAAGAGTTGACCATGTCACTCCTTTGCTGACAGTTTTCAGGGACTCCTTCTAGTAGTTTCTAGGACAAAATATAAATCTTGCACAAGGTGCTTACAATCTAATGGGTGAGACAACATGGAAACAAATATTTACAAGGCAAGTATATATAACACACACACATATATATATATATATATATGTATCTATATATCTATATCTATAAATTATTAACAAAAGGAAGGTACTAGAATTCAGTCCAAACATATCTTAAATCAGGAAACTGGTCTCTCACAACCTGGCTCCAATCTAGCTTTCCAGCCATATTTCCCTTTATTCCCTATCATAAACTCTACATCTTAGCATTGTTCTGGCTGCTCCCTGAATTTGGTATTTCATCTCTTGTTTCCATAAACTTACATAGGACTTCACCACTATCTGGAAAGTTTTGCCTCCTCATTTCCACATTTCATAATCATTTTCTTCCTTCAACATTCACTTCATATTCTATCTCCTCCATAAAGCCTTCTCTAATTCCTGCAATTCTTCATATCCTTCCTTTCTTCTTAAATCTTTCTCTGCCTTTTGATGTTTCCATTATTAACCATCCCCCCCCCACATACTCTTCCCTTTTTCTGTGTAGATACTGTATCCCTTAGTAGAATATAAATTGCTTGAGGGTTGAGACTGTCTACCCTCCTCCATGAGATTCCCAGTCCCTATTACAATGCCTTTCACATACTAGTTAATTAGTAAATGTCTATTAAAATGTTTGTGCACTCTCAAATTTCAAGGAATAGGGAATATCACTTCATGCTGTAACTTTATACATTCAGGGAGGAGCAAGTGTGTAATTGTCTGTGGTGCAGTAGATAAAGTTTAGTCAGGAAGACCTGAGTTCAAATCTTACCTCAGATACTTAGTAGCTATGAAACCCTGGGCAAATCAGTTAACCCTCTTTGCCTCAGTTTCCTCATCTATAAAATGAGCTGGAGAAGGAAATGGCAAATTATTTTTGACAAGAAAACCCCAAAGAGGGTCATGAAGAGTTAGACACAACGGAATAACAACAAAATTCCATTTGAGATATAGGGGAATTTTATTCAGTTTTCACTGAATTGCTCGAACTTGAGTTTTGTCTAATGCATATAATAAAGTATTCTATGTAAGCTGTGAGGTCTCTAAAATGTAGTCCTTAATTTTTTGCATCCTTTTAGACATTTTTGTTTCCTTGTTTTTGTTCTTTGAATATTTTCTTATAAACTTACATTTGCGGCACTGACCTTTTTCATCTAATGCGATGGTGTTTTATTTTTTATAGTGATCAAAATTCTCATTTTAATTAAATATTTCTCCATGTTTGATATCATATGTGTTTATATGTGTATTTGGAATAGGCTTTTTCCAACCCAGAAGATGCTCTGAGTTCAGGCAAAGGGGAGAATGCTAAGAAGTATCTTCGGACAGATGAAAAAGTTGAACGTGTACGCAGGTAAGTTACTCTCTTGAAAACTGTTACTGTCATAAAAACACTACAATCGTAATTGAATCCTGCAAGGCTTTGCAGCCTAGAGACTGTACATCACCTACTTTAAGGTTGTTAATTCAGAGTAGTAAATCGTGGTGTTAGAAACCTGAAAGTCTCCATATTTTTTATAAACTTAATGAATCTCTTATATCAATTCTGTGGATACTCTGTTTGATTTTGTGCCATTCATTCTTGTCTTTGACCTTCTGTAAACTTTTCATGGGGAATGCATCCAAAATGTTTGGGGCCTCCCTCTAGTTCTCTTGATAGCATATGGCTATCAATTGAACATTTAGATTCTCTATCACAACTATTACTCACTGTTGCCTTATAATTACCCTACCTTCTTATCCGGTAATTGTTCTCGTTCCATTGTTTTGGTCATATCTGACTTTTTGTGACCCCATTTTGGGATTTCCTTGGCAAAGATCCGGAAGTGGTTTTCCATTTCCTTCTCCAATTCATTTTACTGATGAGGAACTGAGGCAAACAGGGTTGTGACTTGCCCAAGGTCAAACAGCTGGTAAGTGTCTGAGGCTAGATTTGAACTGAGGCCTTTCTGACTTCAGACTTGACATTCGATCTACTGTGCCACTTAGCTTTAATTCAGTAATACATAGACTCAAAAATATAGATGTAAAGCTTGAAGGGACTTCAGAGGCCATATGGTAAAACCTTCAAATTTTATTAATGAAGAAAGTGAGACTCTGGACTTGAACATATCTCTCTGATACCACCCTTTACACCATTTGTCTCATAGAATTCTTGGCTGGTAATGTGTAGTAGCCTACTCATGTCCATCATGTACCTTTCCATTATCTCTGTGCCATAGTACAATTACAGTTAGTATGTATTTCAGCAAAATTTGCAAAGGCAATCTTTTAAGAGTTATAAGATGCTGGTTTTCATACGGAATACATGAAAGGCAATGAGAAGGAAACCAGATTAGGAAAAATGCAGTTAGCTTCTCTAACCCGCTTGCTTTTTCCATTCCAAGTTGGAAGTGGAAATACTAAGTTTTGCAAGGAGATGGAGAATAGAGAGTTTTTTGTTTGTTTTCCACAGTTTACAAACCAAAAGGGAAGCTATTTAGAATATTTTTCTTGGGAATCAAAAGTGTCTAATTTTGCCACATTCAATGGCTTTATAGTTGAGTAAGGAAATGCACTCTTCTCCTGCCTCCCCTCTGGTTATTTAATTCAATACAAGCTTAAAACACTGACAGCAATTACTTCCGTGGCTTTGGAAGAGTGCTTTAGTCATTAAAAATATAATCACTATTCTTATTTTTAAAAATATATTGAATATTACTTGAAGGGCTCCAATCTTTACATTTAAATGCATACAGATTGTAGTGGTAAGGATACATCCTAATTTCTTATTCTTTAGGGAACATCAAAGTCAACTTTTTCTCCTCTTCCTCCTGTTCTGTCTTTTATTTCTTCTAATTCATACACATTTATGAAAGTAGTTGAGATACATTTAGAATTTAATGTGGTTGTTTTATTTACATATTTGGACTTTTAAGATGTTTTATATGCATCAATATAATAAAACCCATTTAGTTTTGTAGATAATAAAGAAAGAAAATAGTGGTATACATTTCTTCAAAAGATTAGTTCATGAGCCCCTATCCATATCTAGACACATTTGAAATGAACATGGTTAATAAATATTAATATAAGCAAAAATGTATTTTCCCTACATATGTAGGCCACACAATCCTAGTATACTACCAGTGGGAAGAGTGGACACATTCACAGATCATACATGGCAGTGTAAACATAGTAAACGTGTGCCAAAGCATATGCATGGAAGATATACACATATATAGGGTAAATGTCTTGAAAACATATGTCACCCATTCCAGCCATATTGTGGGAGGACACACAGATAAAAAATGCATGGGGAGAGGCATACATGTTGTGAACCCTTTAGCTGGAGTTATACGTTGAAAACATGTGGCCAGGGGCCACATATATAGGGACAATTATTACCTCAGTTTTTGAGGATGCAGGCCCTCCCCTCCAATAAATTCTGGTGAAGTCAAAGTATTACTTCCCCTGGGTGTATAACCTTCTTGTCTCAACCACATACTTTGTCTCTGCTGGACATGTAGTCTATGCCTGGAAGTAAAAGATGTCTCCTCACTAATTCCAGGCATGGTTGTTTTTGGAGATTTTCTCTGTTTTCAGCTTTTGGCTTCAGCTTGGACTTCAGTGTTTTCTCTTCCTCTCATATAGAATGGGCTTTGCCATCTGGGTTTGGTTTAAAGCTCCATAGCTTTCACAGCTCTTTTAGGTCAGTATCCCTTCCACTCATTCATGCACCAAAAAAGGGGGAACAAAATTCAAAACCCTTTCCACTTCTCCCGCATGAGGTCAGCTTTGTCTTATTTTTTCCATAGTCTTGGCTAGAAAGCTCTGTAGAGCACAGAAGTCTTCTATGCTGTCTATTTAGTGCCCTTGGTCTTAATTTTTTTTCATTTAAGGAAAAATTATTGGTCACCAACTTTGTATTTTCCCTCGGAAACCTCACTCTATCTTAGGATAAGCATTCTCAGTGCTTGAATGGCAAGACTACATTTAATTAACCTCTGTGTAGGCAGCTAAGTGGCACAGTGGATAAAGCACCGGCCCTAGATTCAGGAGGACCTGAGTTCAAATCCGGCCTCAGACACTTGACACTTACTAGCTGTGTGACCCTGGGCAAGTCACTTAACCCAAATTGCCTCACCAAAAAAAAAAAAAAAATTAACCTCTGCTCTAGAATGTAGTCTACTGACAAAACTTCTAGGTCTCTTAGGATCCCATGATCCCCCAGTCTTCTGCCTTTCCATGCATATCAGTAGGTGGGTAGTGTGAGGGCCAAAATTTGATATACAGAACATTATTTGTGTGACTCGCCTTAATATTGGGGTCCTGGAAATATGAGGGACCTTTCAGGCTTACCCTCCCCTCTGAACTGCCCTTTTTAGATATTTCTCCCAGGCCAATAAGAAAGGAACCTCTAAGCTTTAGTTCACTAAAGGATCAGATTTTATTACTTGGGAATTAATTAAACAACAAAGGTGAAACTAATAAGAATGAAAGATAAGGAAATAGGAAAATAGAAATACAGATAAATGCTCTTAACTCTAAACTTAACTTATGCAACCCCAGACCATTTCCAATTAAGCTAGTTCAAAGGAATTTAGGGTTTTCTGTAATTAACTCACCAATCCCAAACAGTCTACAGTCTCTCACACCACGCCAAGACAGAATGAACACGCGCCACCACAAAGGGAGTTGCCAGACAGAGAGAGCCGAGAGTGAGCTTGCATTCCAGAAGAAGCCTAGTGTTCTTGGAAATAGCCTTCCCTCTCCCTTCAGGGAGCGTTCAATCTTTCCTTCCCCAAAAGGGGAGGTCCTTCAAAAACTGCCTATGGAGTGTTCTCCTTCTGAGTTTAGTAGCATATGTAACCTCGGGGTGGGCCAGGTGTGGCCCTTCCCAAATGAGTTAGCTAAAAACAGGAATATTAATCTTTACCACAAATAATTTTTACCACATTTGAGAAAATCAAGTCATAAAGAAAAAGCTAAATCCAGAGGGGAAAGTTGTAAGTTTCCCCCAACAACCTTCCTGCTTTATTTTCTTTCTTTCCTTTTTTCTTTTTTTCTTTTCTTTTCTTTCTTCCTTTCTTTCTTCCTTTCTTTCTTCCTTCCTTTCTTTCTTTCTTTCTTTCAAGTATTACCTTCGACCATGATATATCTTTTCTTTCTTGGACCAATAGCAGATGTTCCCACTCTTGGTTGACAACTATACATATCTTTTTTATTCTCCCATGGAACTTGAAAATCTGCTTTATTTTTAGAAGGTCCAATTCTATCTTTTACTGTTTTAATTTTTGTGTATTCCAGGAGCAAAATATTTTTAAAAACTGAATTGAACGTCTGAGGAACCAAAATACTTTTGTGCCTCTCCTTATCATCTTTTCTCTCCTATAGAGTAATTTATTAATAAAATAAAGAGAAAATTATTCTCCTATAGCCTCAGGTTTGTGTAGCTGCCTAGCAGATCTACTGCTTTCTTTCTCTCTAAGCTGAAATAATTGACACTGAAAATGTTATAATAGTTATGTTATAAATATTATTCACCACTGTCATTCTCCTCTCATGGGAATTTGAGGTCCATTATCTGTGTTCCTGATAAAAGAGACAGGATTCCAGCTGATCATTTAGTCGAGTGAATATTCAACACACACACACACACACACACACACACACACACACATACACACAGCAGTTGCTTTCCATCTTTTTCAAGGAGGTGGTAAGTGAAGAGCCTTCTGGTTTTATGCATAATGTACTCTGATGCTGAGAAATCTGTTTTTAGTATTACAGAAATAAAAAGGATCTGAGTCTAACACTACAGACAGGAAACATTTTTGGTACCACGTGGACAGTGTAGTTAGTAATGAGTGTCTTAGAGTAGATGCTAATGATGTCATACCTGTGTGAGTCACCAGGTGGCCCTCAAAGCTTCAGTTTTTCCCTCTCTCTTTGAACTGGACATTCATCTAGTCATTCATTCAATGTGCATTTATTGAGTCCCAACAATAGCATTTGGCATATACACTAAATTCATTTACTACAGTAAAAACAAAAGTAAAGCATTAGCAATATCAAATTCTTAAGTGGCTCTATCTAGGCCCTCCTTTTAACATTTGAATTCCAACTATCTGGTTCCATTTTCACTATCTTGACACTCATTTTTACCATGAAAATATATATGCCTAAAGGTAATTTGAAGAGTAGCATTTGAGGGATGAAAGGTCAAAAGGGAGTGGACTTAATACTGCAGTCACCTCATACCATCATGATGCTCCTATTTATGCTGCCATAAACCAGCCAAAACCTGTTGTTTGGCACTTAAGCACCTGGACTCCCAGAAACCTGGAAGCCCAAGAAAGGTACAGTGACAAGGTATTTTGTCTTGCTTTTTAAAAATCCTGCCAGAGAGATGAGTATGACAGCAGGTAACTGCCCTTTTCAGTTCCTTCCCCAATCCTTTTTCTACAATATTTCCTTCTAAAAGTATGTTTCTTTGATTTTTGAAATCTAGAAAAATCTAAGGGAAAGAAGGTAAACATATAATAGCTAAAGACTGATTTGAAGGGGTTGTATACATATACATACAATCCTCCCCCCTCCAACACACACACACACACACAAACACATACACACTCACCTCACACACAAACACCAGATAGTAGGATACTAGAACAGGCTGGGCATTTGCATATATGCCTTTATAAAGTCCTGATTAGCTATTTCTTTTGGGAAACCATTTTGGAAGGCATTTCCCTAATCCCCAATTTCAAATTTAAACCCACTTAATTATGGAATTCACTTAATCATTCAATAAATTTTTATTGGACACCAGCAAGTCCAAAATATTGTGTCAGTACTGAAGTGAATATATAAGAAATGCAGAACACAACCCCGATTATCTCTGAATTTAAAATCTTGGTGGTTGGAAAAGACACATAGGAGACAATTAAGCAATAATATCAAGCATTACACGTTGACACATCAGGGGTGTGTTTGAGTGTTAGAAATATTCAGAGAAGTGGTTGATGGTTTTTTTGGTTTTTTTGGTTGTTGTTGTTGTTTTGGTGAGGCAATTGGGGTTAAGTGACTTGCCTAGGTTAATGAAGCTAGTAAATGTCAAGGGTCTAAGGCTGGATTTGAACTCAGGTCCTCCTGAATCCAGGGCCAGTGCTCTATCCACTGTACCACCAAGCTGCCCCTTAAGAGTTTTGTTTTCCTTTTTTCTTTTTCTTTTTATTATTTTTTGTTTGTTTGTTTTTGGTGAGGCAATTGAGGTTAAGTGACTTGCCTAGGGTCACACAGCTAGTAAATGTTAAGTGTCTGAGGCCAGATTTGAACTCAGGTCCTCCTGATTCCAGGGAAGGTGTTCTATCCACTGTGGCACCTGGCTGCCCCAGAGAAGTGGTTTTGATGGAGCTCAAGCTCAGTATGTGTGAAAAAATGTGATGTGTCACTTAGAAAACTTAATATGATTTGATGTTGAAATAAGAGAAGTATATACTATCCAAAGTGAAGGAGATAAAAGTCCCATTCTTCTCCATCTAGGTTTGATCACATTATCTTGTTTAATTTGTCATGGATACCATATTTGAGGAAGAACATTAAAAGGCTGGATTGATAACAGAAAAGGGTAACCTTCTCTGAAAGGGTAACCAATTCAGATTGCAGTTTCCCAAAGCACTCTGTTCTGGGGGGATTAGGAAGCCCAGAGTGTTTGAAAAAGGAGATCTTATAGGAAGGGGTAGATGTCACTTTCAGCACTTCAAAATGAGATATTTTAGGAGGTCCTGATGACTATGATATTCTGAACCTGGGCAATTCATAGGTCTTGAACTCTGATGGTCTGAGCACAGACATACCACAGAAGTTAGAAACCAGAAACAGGAGCCAAGAAAATTGAGATCTGGATTAAACAGGGTCTCTCACCTCCTCATCTTCCCCTCATTCACAGGTGTGAAAATAGCAGAGCCTGGTACCAAGTTCAAAATCAGGAAAGGAAACTGGAAATATGTGTAAACAGAAGACACTAAATATTATCAAGAAGTATTATGGTTTAAGAGATGTCTGAGATAAACAACAACTAAAAAACAAAAAACAAACATAGAATCAATGACCTAGAGCTAGAAGGGATCTGACACACTATCCAGTCCAACCTTATAATTTTACATACAAGGAATGTGAGGTCCAGGGAAACAGTGACTTGCATAAAGCTGCACAAGGAGAAAGTATAAGTGCCAGTATTTAGATACAATGTATGGAAGTTTCAAATAGTCAGATTTAAGAATTATATATGGAAAAGCTTTTTTAAGAAGTAGGAATAGGCTGTCTGATGAGGTAGTAGGTTTCAGTTGACCAGATTTCTTCTATTGGAGGCTGGAGGCTTGAATGTTTTAGAGTAGTAATGTTGAACTTCAATAGAAACAGATCCTTACATGTTGCATATTCACTTAGAAAACCACAGATTAATATTATCTATGTTGCCCTTGTGTGAGAACAATCATTGGGTTGGACATTCAAGAGCAAAATGGAATGGCTTAGTCTTTTAGATATTTTGGACAAATAAAGAGAAAGACACAAAGCATTCTAGGTAAATGGTACAACGTGAACCCAAGACTTGAAGTCAATAATGATCATGATGATTTGCGGGATAGTTAGTAGACTCTATTGGCTGAAACAAAGAGAGAAGCATTGAACATAGGTTTTAGTGTGGAGGAGGGTGCCTAGAAAGTGAATTTGAACTTTCTTCTCTAGCTAATGGATTCTTGTCAGAGGTTGAGGTGACCTCTCAGTCATCTTGTTGAATTTTTGAGGTGAATGGGATGAGAAAGGGTGTTTGAGTGAAGAATGTAGAGATTAACTAGAGGCAATGTGATATGGAGAATACTGGGACAGTCTGGGAGAAAGGAATACCTGATCTCAATTCCTACATATCAACCATGTGACTAAATATACATACTTTATCTCTTATTTTCCTAGGCAAATAAGAATATGTTACAGGAAAGTTATCAGTTTCAATTGGTTAAGGGAGTTACTACATATTAGTCTTCCCCCAAATAGATAGATAGATAGACAAATGGACATTAACTTTTGAGGCATATGAATAATAGTTTGAGACTAGGATTGACTAAAGTCAAAGGAGGTAGGAAATTGTTTTCGGGCAGGTGGGGCTTGTTAGCCTTGGCAGGCAACCTGCCTAGAGGAAGGAAACCCTGATTTTAAACCTCCGCTGCCTTGCGGCTATACCCATATATGGGAAAGGCTTCGGAGTCAACCCTAAGGAAAAATCAGGAATCCCTTAGGCAGTTGGATATTGGACATCACATCCCTTTGGCAACTCCTGTGGTGGCACTTGTGCCAGACTATATTGGCTCTGACTCTCCTTTGGATCCACCAATGTTGTGGAGAAGGAAAACCTGCTGCATGGGCAACAGCTTGTTTTTGATATTGATCCACCCAGGCCAGCGCCCTGGAGAGGACACTCCAGCTACTCCTCATGGGGTAGTTATAAGTCACTCAGGAGCTGCGGCTCCCACATCAGACTGCACAGCCACACTGTGGCCTGTGGCTCTTCAAGGTGCTGATCCATGGTCGACTGTGACTGGTGGAGGCCTACTATTACTACTACTACTATTAAGGTAGTAAATGTCTGCATTGTGGTAAGAGTAGTAGGAATAGAAAGGAATAGAAGTCTATGAATGACATTATAAAAAAAGCAGAAATAGAATATGGTGATAGGTTAGATATAAGAGTTGAAGGTAAAGGAAGAATCAGAAATGAAGCTGAAAGTTTGAGAGACTAAAATATTACTGATGTTGATGGAAATAAGAGAGGTGATATAGGAAGCAAGTTTTTCAGGGAAGATGATATTCTCATTTTTTTTTCAAGGTTCTTTTTTTTTTCTCTCCTTCAGCAAGCAGTTCTTCTTTGTTGGTCAAAATCAGGCCCAAATATAACTTCAACTTGTCACTTCTTAGTTTTCAAGGATGAATGTATCATTAAGAGAATTTATAAAATTATCAATTATTCTGCCTTTGGCAGAGAGAGACAGAGACAGAAAAAAAGAAAGGCAGAGGCAGAGAAACAGAGACACAGAGAAACTGAGATAGACTGGATACTAGGAATGTCTATTTGGGATAGTATCAGGCATTGATGTGTAGTTAGTCATCTAGTTTGTCAAGCCTTTATGAGAAATGATTCATTTGGATCCCTAATCCATTACAATCAGTTAATCAGTTCAGTGTGATTCCATAAGGGGGTAATGATTATTAGCAATTATTAGTGATATACTCACATAGTAATATACAGTCAGTTATCTAACAATAGTACAAGAATAAACATGTACTAATACATATTTTATATAGATCATATAGTTATCATTAGATAAGCAAGGTTCTTGTAGTGGGCCTCAAATTATCTACTCTTCACCACGCGTTTACCAGTTATGAATTTTACTTACCTAACTATAAGAATGCTAATGGCCAAACCCAGCAAAGGTGTAATGTCCTAATGTGATATGGAAAGTCTTCCAACTTATTTTTGTACCTCCATCCCACCCTCTTGGCCAACATGAGCAGGTGACCATCTTATGACTACTTAGTTAACAGAGGTGTCTGGTACTTTGCCCAACCCACAACCCATCTGTTGATACATAATTTTTTGGCTCTCAAGAGCCAAGTCTATCAACCAATGAGATTTTGGATTTTACTTTGTCTCTCCTGAGTGTTTGGACATCAGGCCCTATAAAAGTAAAGCTTTGGGGAAAGGAGGCATCTCAGATCATGAAGAAGATCTGAGGTCCAATTCATTAGAGAGCATCATGGACCCTTTAATAAATTGCTATTGGCTTGGGGCTCTGCCTCAGTGGGTTTTTCTTGTAGATTGGACAATTTTGGACCCCATACCCTCATCTTATTACACCTATTCAGGTGATCTATGTACACTGTGGTTCTGAAATAATATCACCTCTTTTTCTACTAATATTGAGACTCACACAAATACTCTCCATTTTTTTCTACTCCAAGCATCCTATGTTTCTTCTCATAAGTATGTATTCTCAAAATGCAATTCTGTTCCACCCTCCTTTTGCTAAATTCCCATAAGTTTTATCCTATCAAGTCTCTGTAATAACTATAAGGTTATATTTTCTTCTTTATATTTAGATAAACTTCTGTACTCTGTCACATGATGACATACTTTATCGGCTCACATGGGTTTAATGATCATTTTTTATAAAGATACTTCTCACACCTATATATTCCCCAGCTCTCATCTGACCTTATTCCTATATCACCAACTGCATTTTGGGCATTTCAAATTAGATATCCCATGGACATCTCAAACTCAACATGTCCCAAACAAACTAATTATATTTTCCTCAAAGCCCATCTCTTCTCTAAAGTCTATTTTTCTGTTAAAGGTGCTACCATCCTCCAGTCTCTCAGGTTTGCAACCATGGCATTATCCTTGACTCTTTACTTTCTCTCATCTGTTATATATAGAGTTGCGTTTTTCTCTCCCATTTCTGTCTCCATAATAGTTCTTGCATCTGTAAAAAATAAAATAATTATTATTATTAGCTAATCTAATCTGGAAAAATTATATAACAGGACTTATATGAGAAATTATGATTATATGAAAAATTATAAGTTTATAACAAATTATAATTGGGTCCTAAGTCCCTTCATGATCGCCATTCAAATGTAAAAATATTTTAACTAGTTGGGCCTAATTTGGGGGGCCTAATCTGACTGGGATACTAAACTGTGGCCTCTTGACTCACTGGCTATCTGACTGCTATTAATTTAATATGGGCTGTATATAAAGTTCCACTACACTGCTCCACTCCCAAAATTGAAAAGATTAAGAAGTCTCTTCCATTTTAACAGCAGAGGGTTTATTTATGAGATACAATTTAAGATTAAGAATACAGGGAAATAAAATGTACAACCTGACTGCATTCCAGTGCATCTCTTTCCACCAGCTGTGCCTGGAACATTTTTAGCCATCTGCGTACCAACGGACCTTCTTCTAGTGTTCCTCTCACTGAAAAGACCCCTGCTCCATATTGGCCTCCATCCCTTCTTGCTCTTAGCTTTTTCTCCTTCCCCTGTCTCTTAGTGCTCCAGCCTTTCTGTTCTCTTAATCTTCACTTTCTCCAACCTGTACTCTGTGCTGACCACTTCTGTGCTCTCTGCCACCTCTCCTCAGCTTTCTCCAACCTTCTGTACCATTTCCTATTCTGTCTGTCTGCTCCATCAGTCTGCCGCCCCCTCAGCATCTAACTCTCCAGTACATATATCTTCCTTCTCTCCACTCAAACCTCGGGGCTACCTGTGCTCCGCCACACACCAAGCTAATCCACCAGCCATAATAGGGCTGCGCCTGGGGGGCGGACACTTGAGCATCCCATGCTTACCACACCCAGGGTTCCAGGGGCCCATGCCCCCTGCTCTGCCCAGGGACTTCTGCATGTGCTACACCAGATGCCGGCCTGGATGAGCCTGGGATCTCTCGGATAGATCCACTCAGGGCAGAGGGAGCTGGGACTTTTTCCCCCAGCTGTCTGACCTAGCGTCTTGTACAGCTCATGGGGCTTTTTTGGCTCAGCTGAAGCGGAGGGGGAGGGTCACCAGCCCCTCCCACAAAGAGAAGAAAAACCTGAGGGCCTAAGGCTTTCTAATCTCAGCCCAAAGGTAGGGTCCCCAAATCAAAATAAATTTCTACATATCTCACCCTTTCTCTCTTCTTAAATGGGCACTCCAGTTCAGACACTCATCGCTTCTCACCTGGACCTAGAATTGCTGGTTTATCACAATAGTCTTCTAAGTAATGTTTCTGCATCAAGTGTCTCTCCTCTGTAATCGGCCGCAGAGCTGCCAAAGTGACATTATTATAGATCATATTTAATATTACTTTATGCCAATCCCCTTAAAAATCTATCCCTCTATCTAGCCTCTGGAATAAAATATAAGCTCTTATATTGAGGATTTAGAGCTCTTTACAATGGAGACTTAATCTATCTTTCCAACCTCATGTATTACAGCCCTTCCTATATCCCATGGTCCAGTTAAACTAGCCATTTTGGGGGGACTATTCTTTACATGTGATATTTCATCTTCTGTTTCCATGACTTTTCACTGGCTTTCCCCTATTTCAGGAAGACACTTCCTTCTTACTTCTACCTTAGATTTCTTTTGTCTACTTCAAGACTCTTCACGCTCAAGAATAAAATCTACATGAAATCTTTCATGACTCCCTTGCCCCTAATTCATAATGTTCACCCTTCCACAAAGTACCTTGAATTTATTTTGTATATGATTCATACATACCCCCATGCATATACATGTATACATACATGTGTATACATATATACACACGTGTGTATATATTGGAACACTACATACTTATGTATACATGAATGCATATTTATACATACACGTGTATGTATATACACATAGTGTCCCCATAGTATATGTGTATACATACATACATACATACATACATACATACATACATACACACATATATATGCATGTACATACATACAATAATATGTATGTATCTGGAGACACTCTGTATTTGTGTATGCGTATACACATATATAAACATACACACACATACATGCATGAATGAATGAATGCCCCAGATAGAACATGAAGTCCTTGAGAGTAGGAAATATTTCATTTTTGTATTTTCATTCCCAGCACCTGGAATAGTTATCGGGAATTGTGATCTTAATACAGGATTATTGATTTATAGAGTTCTATGTTCATTTATATACATACATCAGAGGCTATCAGTTTTATTTTTGATTCTTTTCTTGGATATTTTCTCTTATCTCTTATTTGGTCATAAATTCTTCTCTTATCCATAGACTTGACAGGTTCATTTCACCATGCTCCCCAAATTTACTTATGTCTTAATCATTTATCCATTTTAACCTATCTTGGTATACAGAATGAGATCTTTGTCTTTGCCTCATTTCTGACAAACTGCTTTTCTGTTTTTCCAGCAATTTTTTTTTTTGCCAAAGGGTAAGTTCTTACCCTAAAATCTTGAGTCTTTGAGATGATCAAACACTATATTATTATGGTCATTTACTATTTTGTATCGCATACCAAATCTGTTCTACCAATCTCCCACTCCATTTCTTAGCCAGTACCAAATTGTTTTGATGATTAATGCTGTGTAATATAGTTTTAAGTCTGGGAATTGTTAGACTTCCTTCATTCACCTTTTTTCATTGATTCCATGAATATTTTTGACCTTTTGTTCTTCCAGATGAATTTTAAAATTTTTTCTAGCTCATGTAATTTACTTAGGGTATCAGTTTTATTGCCCTGTAATTGGGCAAAATAATTCCTAATAATTGTTTAGTTTCATCTTTCTTGGTAGTTCATTCACTCTTTTCATTTTCGATACTAGTAATTTGATTTTCTTTCATTATTTAAAAAATCAAATTAAATGGTTTATTGTATTGTTATTTTTAACAGCCTCTATTTATTGATTTATTTTTTTAATTTCATTTTATTTTATTTATTATTTTTTAACTTTTAGTTTTATTGATCTCTTCTTTGAGTTTCAGGATTTCCATTTTGATGTTCAATTGGTGATTTTTAATTTGTAATTTTTCTAGACTTCTTAAGTTGCATGTCCAATTTATTGATCTGTTCTTTCTCTTTTTTTAATGTACATGTTTGGAGACATAAGATTTCCCCAAGAGGCTGCTTTGGTGGCATTCCACAAATTTTAATATGTGGTCTTGATATCTTTATTTTCTTTAATTAAAAGACTGATTGTTTTAATGACTTGTACTTTGATGCACTTATTCTTTAGGAATGGATAATTCAGTTTACTATTTATCTTTAATCTATGATTCCACAACCCTTTACTTAATGTAATTTTTATTGCATTATGTTGTGGAAATGGTGCATTTTATATTTCTGCTTTTTTGCATTTGGTTTTGATGTTCTTATACACTAATAAATTGTCAATTTTGTTAAAGTGCCATGTACACTATTCTCATTCAAGTTTTCTCCAGAGGCTTATCATATCTAACTTTTCTAAGATTCTATTCATATCTTTAAAATTTTTATTATTTTTTTCGTGGTTAGATTTATCTAGTTCTGAGAGGGGAAAGTTGAGGTTTTCAACTAGTATAGTTTTACTCTGTTTCCTCCTATACTTCATTTAACTTTTCCTTTAAGTATTTGTATGTTACTCCATTTGGGGAATATGTGTTTATTATTGATATTAATTCACTTTCTGTGGTGCCTTTTAGAAAGATGTAGTTTTTTGGCTCATGCCTTTTAATTAGGTCATTTTTTGTTTTTGTGTTGTTGGGGTTATTTTGCTACCACTACCTTTTTTATGTCAGCAGAAGCCTAAGAGATTCTGCTCTACCAACACCCTATTTATTTATTTGTTTGTTTGTTTGTTTGTTTGTGGGGCAATGAGGATTAAGTCACTTGGCCAGGTTCATACAGCTAGTAAGTGTCCTCCTGATTCCAGGGCCAGTGCTTTATCCACTGTGCCACTTACCTGGCCCCACCGACACCCTTTTTAAACTATACATGTATCTGTCTTTTTCAAGTATGTTTCTTGTAAACAACATATTGTTGATTTCTGATTTCCCATCCATTATATTACCTACTTCTATTTTATTAGTGAGTTCATCCCATTTATACTTTACCATCATTTCCCCATTTACTATAAAAACTCTTACTAGTGCACCTTTTTATGGGATATAATTTCCCCCTTTCTTCTCCCCTTTCCCTTATTCTGAGGCATTCTTCCTTCTTGCCCATCCACATTTTTTAAAACATCATCAAAACATAATCCACTCACTCCCACAACCTCTGTCTATGTAGAATTATTTTAACTGCCCTAATAATGAAAAATGTCTTAGAAGTTATATGTATTGGGGCAGCTAAGTGGTGCAGTAGATAAAGCACCAGCTCTAGATTCAGGAGGACCTGGTTCAAATCAGTTCTCAGACAATTGACACTTACTAGATGTATGACCCAGAGCACGTCACTTAATCCCGATTGCCCAACAAAAAAAAAAAGTCATATGTATCATCTCCCCATAGAGAAATGTAAATAGTTTAACCTTATTGGGTGCCTTAAGATGTCTCTTTCATTTTTACTTTTCTATGCTTCTCTTGACTCTTGTATCTGAAAGTCAGATTTTCTATTCAGCTCCCATCTTTTAATCAGGAATGCTTGACATTCCTCTATTTCATTAAATACTCATTTTTTTCCCTTGAAGGATTATATTAAGTCTTCCTGGGTAGGTTATTTTTGGTAGTAATCCTATCTCTTTTGTCTTCAAGAATATTTTATTCCAAACTCTCTACTCCTTTAGTATGGAAGCTGCTAAATTTTGTATGATCTTTACTTGACTATGGCTCCACAATATCTGAATATTTTTTTTCTGCTTGATTTTTCTAGCTTGTGTTTGAAGTATTTTCTTTTTTGTGTGGGAACTCTGGAATTTGACTCAAAAATTCCTAGGAATTTTCATTTTGGAATTTCCTTCATGTGGTGATCTGTGGACTCTTTCAATTTCTATTTTACCTTCAGATTCAAGGATATTCGGGGCAGTTTAACTTCATAATTTCCCAAAATATGATGTCTAGGATCTTTCTTTGAACATGACTTTCAGGTAGTTCAATAATTCTTAAATTATCTCTACCCAATTGATTTGTGTGTCTCTTATCAATCTGTTAATTATCTTATCATAATTGTCTTCCTTTCCTCTCATTTCTTTACCTAATTTTTCTTCTACCACTCTTATTTGATTATGAAAATAATTTTTTAGCTCTTCCAGGAATTCTTGTTGTGAATCTAATTTGTATTTTTTCTTTGAGGCTTTGCTTGTAACTATTTTGATTTAAATGTCTTCTGAGTTTGTGTCTTGATTTTCCCTCTCACAGTAGTAGATTTTTATGGTCAGGTTTTTCTTTTGTTCTTTGTTCATTTTCCACATTATTTCTTGATTTTCAACTTTATGTTAAAGTTGGTTTCAATTTGTGGTAGAGGGTGAGAGGGAGACTGTACCAACTTTCTGCCTTCTAAGGTCAATCTGAACAAATATAATTTTTCTTCTATGAAACAACTTAACATATATTCAGAGAGTCATGGACATTTCCAAGTGGAAAATTTAGGGAGAATTTTATCCTGATACCTAAGTTAAGGAAATGGAGGTATAGTAGGGTTAAGTTAGTTGCTCAAGGTTATTTAAGCAATCAGTAACAAATCCAAGACTTGAATTCATGTTTCCTTCTTTTAGGGTAAAGTTTTTTTTTCCACTATTCTATGCTGATATTTACATTTATAGACATTTACATTTACAGACAGTGATCATACCACCCCCTTCCTAAATCATCTTTTAGAAATAATTTGGAATTGTTTGAATCTCTTTAACACCATTCATTATTCTCCTGGATGCTCTATGGTTTGTTAATGTCTTCTCCCCTGACTCTCCCAAAAATATGGTTCTTGTAACACTGGGACTATCTACCACCTCCAACTTATGGACAGTCTAGCTATTAAAAAGAATATTTTATCTTTTTGATTTTACATGTTTCTAGATTTATAACTAGAAGGAACCCCATGTACTATCTTGGCCAACATGCTTTTTTCACAGATAAAGAAATTGGGATTCAAGGAGCTTAAGGACTTATCCAAATTAACCAAGATTTTAAGCTTCAGAGATGGTATTTGAATCCAAGTTTTCTGTATCCAGAGTTTGGTCCATTTCCATTGTACCATACTTACTCTTCAAATACCATAAGGTATTGGAAAGAGGGCTGCCAAGTTTTTAGCTTGATAACTACAGAGGTCATCTTTAGCTCTTTTATAATGCAAATGTTATAGCTAGACTTAGCTAGTTAATTTGAGAAGGCCTTTTATGTTTTAATATGTCTTTTCAATTCCTTTCTTTCCTGTTCCTCCTCTTGGTATCTCTAAGCTCTTATCTGAGTTATAGACTGACATTCCTCTTAATTCATATGATATCCTTTTATCAGTAGAGTCCCTCCCAAATCATCCCTGGCATTTCAAAAAGCAAAACTACAAAATCAGTGGCTACCTAGGTCTTATAAACCCCTCTCTAGTTCTTTTTATTTTATTTATTTATTTATTTATTTTGGTGAGGTAATTGGGGTTAAGTGACTTGCCCAGGGTCACACAGGTAGTAAGTGTCAAGTGTCTGAGGCTGGATTTGAACTCAGGTTTTCCTGAATCCAGGGCCAGTATTCTATCCACTGAACCACCTAGGTGCCCCCCTAGTCCTTTTAAAAATTATGTTTGCAATTGTTTTCCCTTCATCTTCTCAACCAATATGTAGTTTTATTACTTGAAATTTCTTGATATGGCACTATTTTATTTACCAAACACTGTAAACTTCTGGTTAGAGATTATGAATTACCCCATATCCCTTTAATAAAATTATAATGAGTTTATCTCCTGATGAGAGAAAAATGTAAAAATGCATCACTGAGGGCAGAATTTGGAGAGGATGGTGAATATTTTTTTCTTACTTTAGAAAGAAAACATATAGATAATATTTTATGTTGTTATTTTGTGGCTCTTCAAAATTATCACATTACTAAGAAATTACTAATACATCTTTTATATGTTATAACCAAAAATAGGAAATTAAAATTAATGAGATAGTATAATGAATCAAATGAATATAATGATTCAGTGAAATGTGAAAGCATAAATCATATCTTATTTGAAATCTATAGATCTCATAAGTAGCAACATTAACTACTTTGGGTCTAGAATGATGAGTCTTTCTTTTCTATTTGCTATATTCCCACCTCCCAAAATTATGGTTTTTAAGGCTTTACTCTTTTTTCTCCATAGAGCACACCTGAACGACATTGAAAATATCATCCCCTTCTTTTGTATTGGCCTCCTGTATTCTCTGAGTGCTCCAGATCTTTCTACAGCCTTATGGCACTTCAGAATCTTTGTTGCAACTAGAATCTACCACTCAATTGCATATTTGACCCCTCTTCCACAGCCAAACCGTGGATTAAGTTGGATGATTGGCTTTATAGTTACTTTTTCAATGGCATACAGATTGTTGAAGAATAAATTATACTTGTAACAGACAACATCATAACATTCAACCTTTAGGTTAAACTTTAATAAGAATTTTGTTTCTTCTTACTCTTAAATGAATCATTTTTACTTTGGATTTAAAAGTAATGACAGAGGAGAGAATGATTTTGAATGCTACCATTAATGGCATCTTTGACTCTAAATTAGCATTTTATTGGAGATTCTCCATAATGACCTTTTCTTTTCCTTTTTCTTTTTCTATTTTGCCTTATTATCAGATTAAGAATTTAAAACATTGAATGTTTTACAGGACTTTCAATTTTTCAAACTTTTACACTTACAATGTAATGGTTTTGGTTTGAGTGCCATGGTTGTTAAAGCCAATGTATGCCAATAAAGGACTAAAACAATGGATTAACTTGTTTTTCTTGATACTATGGTGGTAAAAATCTAATAAGATAACCTTAAAAGAAACCTCAAAATGAAAACTCCTAGGAATATCATAACTAAAATTTAGAGCTTACACATCAAAGAAAAATAATTTAAAGAGGCAAAAAAGTGCCAATGAACCACAATAAAGATTATATAAGACTTACCTACAGGTAATATAAATAAGAGAAGAACCTAAAATATAAGATTCCCCCCCAAAATATCTTGCAATACTAAATATTACCATGCAGGGGATGGGGGTGGGGGAAATAGGCCTTTAATTAACTAGAAGACTTCCTAATGAAAAGGCCATAACCAAGGAAAATCTCTTTTAATTGTAAACACAAGAGTCAAGAGAAACATAAATACATTTGTTCAATTGGAAGGCATTAAATGATAATGATGAATTGTTTACATTCCAATAGGGAGAGAGAAAAAAAGTGTTCTCTCAGAATCTTTATGCCCTCAAGAATCATGAGGCTAAATAAGAAAGGCAGAGGTCCTATGGGGCTGGGGGTGGAGGGTGGTTTTGTTCTGTTATGATAAACTTTTGAAGGACACATACACGTGTGCACACACACACACACACGCATATATGACAAAAGAAGGTCAAATACAAACACTATCATTCACACACACACACACACACAAACTTCTGCTCTCACACACAAAGAACATGGTGTAAAAATACATTTAACTCATTGAGGAAGTATGAGGAGATAGGGAAAAGGAAGAAGAAGGCTTAAGGGGAAGGAAAAGATAGAAGAGGCAGAATCTATAAGCAAAAAAAAAATTCTAACAGTCAAAAATGTAGTATAAAGGTGTGAGAGAAAAGAAAGAGGAAGAAAGAAAGAGATGGAAGGAAGGAAGGATAATCATCCATGAGTAAGAGATAGGCAATAGTAAAGAAGGGAAAAGGAATGGAAATCGATCACTCCATCAAGATCCTCATATTAAGCAAATTCTTTTTTCAAATTTTTGTTAAAAAGAGAGAGATAAAGAAATTAAAATGTACAAGAGGGAAATGCACAACTATCAACCATAACCATTGACATAGATGGTATCAACAACATATTAGAGAGAGCAGAAAGGATTAGAAAGAATTTAATAGTACATTGTTTACAAGAAACACAAGAAAGTATAAAAGGTTGCACAGAGGAATGTATAATGTTTCTTATAAATTCAAATAATTTACAATCATTATTTTTGATAAATTGAAAGTAAAAAGAGACCTATCATAAAGAGAAACTGAATATGTTTAAAGTTAAGATAATGAGTCAATATCAATATTTAATACATATGAATACCTATATATTATATAGTGTGTTGAATTGCATAGGATACTTAAAGGAAAACTTAAATACTTAAAGGAAATGTTAATCAAATTGAAGGGAGACATAGACAGTAAAAGTATATGATTGCGGGGATATAAATGTATTCCCCTTAGTTGTAAATAAAGCTAATAATGAGATAAGAAACAAACCCAAGACGTGAATAAAATTTTAGGAAAGATGACTGATAGAATTACAATAATTACTGAATGGAACAGAAACATATTCCCATATTTCTCACTTATCTTTGGGAACTTTATAAAAATTGCATAGTGGAGAACAAAAAATTCAGAAAAGTTTCTGGGAATACTATGCATATATATATATATATATATGCAATCATGTAAACCATATTTCTATATTAGTCATGTTGTGAAAGAAGAGAGCAAAAAGAAAAAAAAAACACAAAAATAAAGTAAAAATAGTATGCTTCAATCTGCATTCAGACTCCATTAGTTCTTTCTCTGGATGTAGATAGCATTTTCCATCAGGAGTCCTTTACAATTTTCTTCGATGATTATACTGCTGAGAGAAGCTGTCATTCACAGTTGATCATAACAATGTTATTCTTATTGTATACAATGTTGTCCTGGTTCTGCTCGTTTTACTTTGTATCTTTTCTTGTAAGTCTTTCTAGGTTTTACTGGAGTCTACCTACTCATCATTTCTTTTAGCTCAATAGTATTTCATTATATTAATATACCACAGCTTGTTTAGCCATTCCCCGATTGATGCACACCTCCTCAATTTTTTCACTACAAAAAGAGCAGCTATAAATATTTTTGGTTATTATAGATCCTTTTCACTTTTTTATGATCTCTTTAGGATATAGACTAAGAGGTGGTATTAATGAATCAAAGGGTATGCACAGTTTGATTGCTCTTTGGGTAGGGTTCCAAATTGCTCTCCAAAATGGTTGGATCAGATGTTTGTTTTTTGGTTTGCTTTATTTTGTTTTTGGTGGATGATTTGATGATCCTTATGGACAATGTATGAGTGAAGTATAATTAATTAAAAAAAAAACCTAATAATCTCATCAAATAACAGGATGTAAAATAAATCTGCCTAGGACATCAGACATTTCTATATATTACAAACAACAGAAAACAGGAATTCATAGAAAGAAATCTCATTCAAAATAATTACAGGGGGCAGCTAGGTGGCGCAGTGGATAAAGCACCAGCCCTGGATTCAGGAGTTCCTGAGTTCAAATCCAGCCTCAGACACTTGACACTTACTGGCTGTGTGACCCTGGGCAAGTCACTTAACTCCCATTGCCCTGCAAAAACAAAAAGAAAGAAAGAAAAAAAAGAATTACAGAATGAATAAATGTTTCAGAGCCTTTATAACAAGGTACATGCAGCAACTATTCAATTATGACTTCAAAAGAATATGGTAGTGTAAGAAAATAATGGGCTTTGCCAACCCCCAAATGCCTCAGATTGATTAGATTGACTGACTTCAGTGATTAACATAGTTAAAATTAATTCACTTGAAACCACACCTGCCTGGCCCTCAAGAGGGTATTGTTCTCAGAAGCTGTGGACTCTGACCTCAACATGGGACCATCCACAAGTCCAGTGAACCAATGGATTTCGGAGATGCTATCCAATTAGCTTGAAGCAGGGTGGAAGGACTGCCTCTCCTCAAGATGCAGAAGAAGGATCCTGGGGAAGTTCATTACTCAAACATGCTGGTGGTGAACGAATTGAGGACTCTAGGCTAGATAGGGTTTTTCTTGACTTTCTGACCCAGGTGTTCTCTTTTTACTAATAAATGCTTAATGCCAAAAACTTGGTGCTAAGATTATAATTTATAAGTAAACCCTAGCTGGTTTTCCCTACACTTGGGACAGGAATGAGGTGACCACACATTACATTTTAAACATCATGGTAGTAATGATAGATATAAGTAATCAGAAAACTATTAATTGATCAGTATCACCTAAATCAATTTACTTCAGTGTCATGGCAATCAAACTACCTGAGAATTATTTTAATAGAGCTATTAAAAATAATAAAGGATTTCATCTGGAATAACAAAAGGTTAAGAATCTCAGGGGGAATAAAGAACACATCCTAATAGTACTAGATATCACTATACCACAGCCAGTAATCATCCAAACAATTTGAAACTGGTTGGAATATAGAAAAGTCAAAGAAATCAATGAACAGCTTAAGTATATGACTTCCAGCAGTATAGTTTTTGACCCCAGCCACTTAGATAAAAGTTTCCTATTCCACAAAAACTACTAGGAAAACTGGAAAGTAGCCTGAGAGAAGTTAGATATAGGCTAGCACCTAACATTATGAAGAAATATATGCTTTAAATGGATACATGACTGGTAAAGAAGGTTAACAAATTTTGATGCATAAGCAAAAATTTCCTTCATGGTTATGGGTATGAGAAGAGTTCATGCATAAAAAGTGAATTATAGAAGTTAAAATTTATATGTCTTATTTTACATATTTTTTACATTATAAAGCAAAAATGAAGTTCAAATTAGGAGATAGTTAACTGGAAAAGATTTTGTAGCATGTTTCTCTGATTAAAATCTCAAATCTAAATATGTAAGGGTTTTCTTCAAATTTGTTAAAAAAGAACCATTCTAGATTTCAGGAAGCAAAGTCAATCTCAATGATTTGTAAGTACTTCCAAACCATGTAACTCCTTTTTAAAAAGAATTGAGACACTTGCTCTTCTCCAAACCTCTGGTACCTATCCTGTTTTCATGACCTTTGAAGTATTATTGACAATGGCTCAGCAGTCATGTGTGTCAGCTCTTTCAGTACTCAAAAATGTAGTTCGGGGAGAGTTTATTTCAATTGAATCAAAGGGAAGGAAGCGTTTTCTTATTATTTCTTTAGTTATAATGGGTATCAACTGTAAAGAGTTAATTGTCGGTGAAGGAGAGAGGGTGGAGCCAACATGGCGGAGGAAAGACATTAAGCTCACAGGGCTCCTGATACAATAACCCCCAAAATAGCAATAAAAGAACCCTTGGGGCAGAAAAACACACAAAAATATGGGCTGAGAGTTTTCTACAGCTATAGATAGATTTCAGGGGTCCGTGCTGGGCCACGAATAAAGCCTATCCCCGCAATCAGGCCAACACACCAGACACCCACCAGAGGAATTTGCCCCAGTGCCTCTGAATTGGCTGCAGCACTGGCATCTTCTGGAACCGAGCGCGCGGTTGTACTGAATGGCTGGCCTGAAGGTGGTAAGTGCAGGGGTACCAGTGGATTTGGGGGAAAGGATTCGACTGTCCCACCCCAATGGGCAAACAGGAAGAAATCCTGAATGGCAGGAGACCCAGGTGGGGGAGGGGAGCAGGGGAGCAGTCTCATCGGAAGCTGAGAACCACACCACAGAAAGCTTTGCTGGTTGGTTTCTTAGTAAATAGGCCTGAGGTTATCTCCGGACCTGAGAACAGGTCAGGTGAGATTAAAGCCTGCCCAGCCTCAACCCAAAACACCTGGGACCCTCTGAAGCTGAGAACAGGAGTGGAACCGATAAGCAGCCCCCCCACCCACCCCCCAGTGGAGACTTTAAAATCAAGTGAAAGCGAGGCCAGGCAGGCTGAGAAGAAGCCCAATCATCCCCCAGGCCATGCTGTAGCTTGAATGGTCTGTCCTGGAAGCAGCACCACACTTAAAGAAGGAGTTAAAAGCCCAGAATTAGTAAGCCAGGATGAGTAAGCAGAGAAAGCAGATGACCAACGGAAACTTCTTTGGGGGCAAGGTAGACTACAATACAACCTCAGAAGAAGAAGATAATAACAGGGTCAAAGCTCCAACATCCAAAGCTTCCAAGAAAAATATGAACTGGTCTCAGGTCATGGAAGCTGTCAAAAGGGATTTTGAATAGAAAGTAGGAGAAATAGACAGAAGATGTAGAGAAAAGGAGGGAAGAATGGAAAGGTAAATGAGAGCGATGCAGGAGAGTTGTGAGAAAAAAGTCAAGAGTTTGAAAAGCCAAATGGAAAAGGAGATTATAAAACTGTCTGATGAAAATAACTGCCTAAGAATTAGGATTGAACAAATGGAAGCTAGTGGCTTTGAGAAACCAAGACACAGTAAAGCAATTCCAATTGAATGAAAAAATAGAGGGCAGTGTGAAATACCTCCTTGGAAAAACAGCTGGCTTAGAAAATAAATCTAGGACAGATAATTTGAAAATCATTGGACTACCTGAAAACCATGACCAAAACAAAAGCTTAGACACCATCCTCCAAGAGATTGTGAGGGAAAATTGCCCTGATATTCTAGAAGCAGAAGCTAAAATAGAAATTGAAAGAATCCACCAATCACCTCCTGAAAGAGATCCCAAAAGGAAAACCTCCAGGAATATTATAGCCAAATTCCAGAACTCCCAGGTCAAGGAGAAAATACTGCAAGCAGCTAGAAAAAAGGAATTAAAATACTGTGGAGCTTCAATAAGGATAAAGCAAGATCTAGCAGCTTCTACATTAAAGGACTGAAGGGCATGGAATATGATATTCCAGAGGGCAAAGGAATTGGGACTTCAGCCAAAAATCACGTACCCAGCAAAACTGAGTATAATTTTTCAGAGGCAAAAATGGGATTTCAATGAGAAAGAGGTCTTTCAAGCATTTGTGATGAAAAAACCTGAACTGAATAGAAAATTTGACTTTCAAATACAAGATCCTGGAGAAGCATAGAAAGATAAACAGGAAAAAGACTTCATGAGGGATATTAAAAGATCAAACAGTTTACATTCCTACATGGGAAGATAATACTTTGAAATCATAAGAACTATCTCAATAAGAAATTCAGGGGCTGCTGGGTAGTGCAGTGGATGGAGCACCAGCCCTGGACTCAGGAGAACCTGAGTTCAGGTGTGACCTCAGACACTTGACAATTAATATCTGTGTGACCCTGGGCAAGTTGCTCGGTCCCAGTTGCCTCACCAAAAAACAAAACAAAACAAAACAAAAATTCTTCACAAGAAATTCACAGAAGACAGGGCTGAACTGAATATGAAGGGATGATATCTGTGAAGCATTTATGTTTTGTTCTTTGTAGGGCAGACGGGGAGGGGTGTCTTATGTCTAGGGCTGGATTTGAGCTTGGGGGGCCTCCTGGGTCCAGGGCTGGTGCTTTGTCCACTGTGCCACCTAGCTAATCCATGATGACATCATTAAAATAGGTTTGAGGTGTAGGAGGAATAAACTGGGGGAGGGAGAAGGGAGAGATGGTCTGGGAGAGGTATTTCACATGAAGGAAACAAGAAGAAAGCTTATGGAGGAGAGTAGAAGAGAGGGAAGGAGTTGGGGAGTGAGTGAACCTTAATATCCTCAGAATTGGCTCAAAGAAGGACTAACATACATACACAAGTAGGTATAGTAATATACTTTTGCGGGGGGGGAGGGAGAAAAGGGGAGGGAGAAGGAAGGAGGAAAGGACAGATTGGGGGAGAGAGCAGTAAAAAGCAAAACACTTTCAAGGAAGATGAAGATGTTCTGCATGACTGCACCAGTATGACATATTGAATTGCTTGATCTCATAGGGAGGGTTGAGGAGGGAGGGAGGAAGAAAAATTTAGAACACAGAATTAGCTCAGGGACCCTGATCTCATTGGAGTGGGCTCCTAGAGGGAATAGCTTTCATACCCAATTGGGAGGAGAAATCTGCAGGAAAATAAGAGGAGAAGTGGACAAGGAAGGAAGGGTGATAAAAGGGTGTGCAGAGTGAGGGAGAAGATAGTCAGAAGTAAGGCACCTCTGAGGAGGAATAGGTAAAAAGAAGACAGAGTAAATGTCATGGGAAGGGAGTGTGATGGAGGGAAATATTTATGATGATTGATTATAATGGCAAAATGTATGGTACCTACTTTGCTGGGCTTTTGTGAAGAAGATTCTCTGTCAAGCTTAAGGTACTATATAGAGGTTGTGATGAATAGAATGCTATCGGGAAAACCTGGAGAGACCTACATGAGCTGAAGCAGAGTGAAATGTACTGTATACAAAATAACAGCAATAGTGGGGGATGATCTGCTGGGAAGCATGTGGTTGTTTTCAGCAAAGCAATGATCCAATGTAACCCTAAGGGACTTATGAAGATTGCAGCCCATCTGCAGAGAAAGAACTGATAGTATCTGAAAACTGATGAAACACATTAAAAAAATTTTAAAAAAAAGAATTAATTGTTATTTGAGGTTTTTATGACCCCATCTTTTGGCTAGAATATGAAAGAAAAACCTTGGTGTGCACTGGCCTGGGGCTCCATAAACCGCACGGTGCTCCACCCACTGGCTGTAGCTGTTGCCATGGAGCTGGCAGCTCACGTCATCACCACTTGCTGACACCTACATGCGCCTGGCAAAATTATAATGATTGGAAGCCTAGTGAGGGCAGTCATGTGACTGTCAGAGAGGCAGCTAATTGACTGGGGACTCTGTGTGGGTGCTGGGAGAAGGGATTTTTTTCCGGCATTCTAGCTGGACACTGGAAGGCGACAGGAGCTCTGCTGTCTATTCTCACCTGATTCCTGGGAGGTGGTATTTTTTTCAGGTTGTATAATTTCCCTTTCCCCATTTTCTTTCCTTTCCCTTGATCCTACTGATCATGTTTGTGTTTTGTTTTCTTTTTTAAGTTCGTTCTTGTTAAAATGAATCCTGTTCTGTTTTGAGGAAGGCTGCCGGTCTCCTTCCTTGCCCCAATATTGCGGCAAGCCACTTAGCTAACACTCCCCAATTAAAAATTGGTCCCCATACAACTCTATCAGTCATTTTTGTTCTATTATTTCCAGTGCAAGGAAGATTCTTTACAGAGAAAACAAAAACTATATGCAGTCAGTTCTGCTATAAAGCAATATATTCATTTGTAAATACCATTGCACTATGCAAAATCACCCTTAAAACCACAGGGTTAATGGGGGAAATGGGGTTAGGAGCATAACACTCAAAACCATATCAATGACAAAAAATGATTTTTTATTTATATTTTCTTTTGCATTTTTGTAAGGTATATTTTAAAAGATAGAAACCTTTTAAAATGGTAGCACAATTTTATACATGTCAAATAGTTTAAAAAAGCATACTTGAATAAATAGTGGCTGCTACTACTGCCTCAAGCTGATGCCTGCACCTGGGTTCCAAGAGGGCCTAAGCTGGATGGCTACAGAGCTAACACAAGTTGTGATGGGGTGGGGCCAGATCTATGACCGCGACTGAAAGTGAAGGGAGGTGGAATATGTAGATGTGGACCAGCCCTCCTTCACCCTTAGCTCCTATTGCAACCCCCCCCCCCAAAAAAAAGATACAGTAAGTATACCACTTTGCCATTTAAAAGATCTAGTCAGTTTTTGAATGTATCAAAAGGATAGTTTGTAGCTTGTAAGTTATTATGAAGCTGTGGAGTTTTCTTCATTCTTTTTTGTGTGTGTGTGAGGCAATTGGGGTTAAGTGACTTGCCCAGGGTCACACAGCTAGTAAGTGTTAAGTGTCTGAGGCCAGATTTGAACTCAGGTCCTCCTGACTCCAGGGCTGGTGCTCTGTCCACTATGCCACCTAGCTGCCCCGAGTTTTCTTCATTCTTAACATTTCCCAAAGTCAATATTATACATTGACAAACCTAAAATTCATGTGCTCTAATTGTTCCTTAACATATCAGTAATATTGAAATAAATCTGAATTTTCAAGACAAGCATTATATAAGATAACAGGCTGCAACAGTTGAGAAGTTGTTCTTCTTTGTCATCAGTTATCATTATTCTATTCTTCTCAAGTAAAGGTACTATCCTACTTTTTCTCTCAATATAGTACATGTGTTAGGGAGGAACTTCTTTTTTTTGTGGTACTTAGCTTCTCTCACCAGTTTCAGTTTATTCTGAAATTTAGCAAACCTCACATTATTTTGAAGACTATACCTTCTTACATTCATTCTCTATTGGTAGAATCTGGGTTATATTACTTGGCCTTACTTCCATTATCTAGACGTTATTTTTATAGCTCTTTGTTTTATTAGGAATAAACAATTTTATTTAAATTTTGGTTTCCAAATTCTATCCCTTCCCTCTCTTCCATCCCTCCTCCCTGAGGCAATAAGTAATCAGATATGGGTTATACATATATAATTATGTAAAACATGACTATATTAGTGATTTTGTATAAGAAAACAAATAAAAGAAAAAATGAAAGAAAGTGAAAAATAGTATGCTTCAGTCTGTGTTCCATCAATATCAATCAGTTCTTTCTTTAGTGGTGGATAGTATGCTTCATCATTAGTCCTTTGGGATGTTCTTAGATCATTCTATTGCTGAGAATTGTTGTCATTCACAGTTCTTCATCAAACAATATACTGTCCCTGTGCACAATGTTTTCCTAGTTCTATTCATTTCACTATGCATCAGTTCATATCAGTTCATAAGTCTTTCCATGCCTTTCTGAAATCATCCTGCTTGTCATTATATATGCCTTATATAGCACAATAATATTCCATTACAATCATATAACACAGTTTGTTTAGCCATTCTCCAAATGAAGAGCATTCCTTTGATTTCCAATTCTTAGCCACCACAAAAAGAGCTGCTATAAATATTTTTGTACAAAGAGGTATTGTTCTCTTTTTTTGAGATGTCTTTGGGGATATAAAACTAACAGTGGTATTGCTGGATCAAAGAGTATACACAGATTTGTAGCCCTTTGGGCATAATTCCAAATTATTCTCCAGAATGGTTGAATCAGTTTACAACTCCACCAAAAGTAGATTTCCAGTTTTCCCACATTCCCTCAAACATTCAGTATTTTCCTTTTTTTTTTTTGTCATATTTGCTACTCTGATAGGCTTGAAGTGGTACATCAGAGTTTTAATTTGTATCTCTCTGATTAATAGTGACTTAAAGAATTTTTTTCATATGTCTATAGTTTTGATACTGTTGTCTGAAAAATGCCTGTTTACATCCTTTGACCAATTATCAATTGGGGAATGACTTATATTTTATAAATTTGATTCATGGTCTCTATATTTTTGAGAAATGAAGCCTTTATCAGAGATACTTGTTGCAAAAATTATTTTCCAGTTTTCTGCTTTCCTTATAATCTTGGTACATTAATTTTATTTGTGCAAAAGCTTTTTAATTTATATAATCAAAATTATCTATTGTATATCTTGTAATGCTCTCTATATCTTCGTTGGTCCTAATTCTTCCCATTTCTATAAACTGACAGATAAACTATTCCACGGTCTCTTTATTTGCTTATGGTATCATTTTTTATGTGTAAATCATGTACTCATTTGATCCTATCTTTGTATACTGTTTGAGATGTTTGGTGTATACCAAGTTTCTGCCATGCTGTTTTACAGGTTTTTTTCAGCAGTTTTTGTCAAATACTGAGTTTTGTTCCAAAACTCTAGACATTATTTTTTTTAATTCTATATTGGTTGGTGAATTTCCTTTGTATCCATATCAGTCTTTTCAGAAAAAAAATCCCATTTTCTCTTTCATTACAATAGTTTCATTTTTTGCACTCTAGAATTTATTGTTAAGTATCTACAAACTCTTTGTATGACTTCTCTTTGAATTATTTTAGTCAATAGATCCTAGCTATCTTTCCTTTGAATCCTTTTAAATCTGATTTCCCAAAATTCAGTGTCATGACAGATTATACCCATATCTTCCCTTCCCTTTCTTCACAAACTGAGGATGATATATTAATTTCTCCAAAGTTCCCATCATTTTCCATTATAAAAGCTACTTCCTCCCTGTTAGTGCTTCTACTTTCCTCTATCTTTTGAAAGATGGAATTGACATACAGCAAGTTAAGTAGTTATTAGCTACTCAGCTATTATCAGAAAGATCTCTAGTAGATGTTTTAGATAACTGAAGTTCCTATCACTACTATAACATACCTCTAAGCAAGGCTTGTGATGGATTTCCTGAATTCAATTTGTTTCTTCTTGGCCAGGTGACCTTTGTATATTCCATTGTCAAAATCACTTTTGTTTTTTCCTTTCATCTCTGCACAAATATTCCCTTTCATATTTTCTCCTGGTAGTTCCTGTATTTTCTTAACAGAGAAGAGCTTTTTGTCATAATTATTATTGTAACATCCCCTTTGCCTACTTTTTCTTCTTTTGAATAATGCATACCTATGTAGTCAAGATCCAGTCATGAGTTTCAACCTACCAAGTCATAGTGACAACTAGAGGTCAAACTGCTTCTTTGCATTAACCTCTAGTTAATCTAGTTTGCCAAATTAAAACTTTTTTGTTGTTGTTTATGTAAGTCCATTTGAGGTCATGGGTTTTTATTACAATTTCATTTCTTGGATTTGTCTCTTGTGGGATATTTGGGTATCTTAGCTGTCTGGATTTCTTGGAAACTTCTTTGTGGCTACTCTTATGTATCTACCTTAAGGAACATACATGGCCACCTTCTCCTTTCCTGACCATTTTAAGCTTATAATCCTCTTAATCAGATTTAGAAGGTACCTGGAAAAATGTATTTTGACTGAGCTTTGTTAATATACCCCACCACTTTTCAGAGTGGTTGTTCCTATCTCAACCCAGGTTGGAAGTACAGTAGCTGTCCACAGCCTGGCTTCCATTTTGGCAACTGTGGAGCTTTGGTCTGCTCAATTTCCAATTTGCTGCCGGTTCAACCCAGCTTATGCAACCTAGTGGCCATAATGCACTTAGTGTATTAGAAATTAGTGCAGATGCACAATCAGCCTTGCCCTTTGGAGCTCAGAAAAATCTCTATCTCAAGCAGTGTGCCAGTCTCAGCCTCCCAAGTGCTGGTGATTACAGGCCTGTGCCAATCCATGCAGCCTTTACTTCATTTCTGAAGAGAATCAGTCAACTCTTTTTTCTTTTATGTCATAGTTCAGAATAGAAATTCCAATCAATTTCAGGTATCAGCTTTCATCCAGTTGTTAATTTCTAATTTGTTTCTCTTCTGCATACTTTGCCTTCAATGGAAAATAATGAGGGATACTCAAACTTTGCTCTGATGATCTTTAGCAACTTTCCCAAGATTCATAAATGTAGGCATAAGTTTTTAGGTTTCTTCTGGAAGTATCATCTGTGCTAATATGAAATCAACAGAAATTGGTAATTGTCATTCATTTTGACTAATCTTGGAAGGTTGTCTGTTATTTCTTACCCTGGGAAGACATCAGACTTCTCTATTGTTTTACTAAATCAACAAATAGTTGCCTCAATACTGAGAAAGAAGAAATCACCAATTAGTTCTGCTACTTTCTTCTTCCTCTGACTCTTTTTTTTTTGGTGGGGGTGGGGAATGATGAGGGTTAAGTGACTTGCCCAGGGCCACACAGTTAGTAAGTGTCAAGTGTCTGAGTGAGGCCGGATTTGAACTAGATCCTCCTGAATCCAGGGCTGGTGCTTTATCCACTGCACCACCTAGCTGCCCCCTCCTCTGACTCTTAAAGAAAAATCATCTAAGAGTTTTTGTGGCTCAACAACATCAATCTTTAGAGGACAAACAGTTTTTTCTTCCTTAGAGTATCCGGCAATGCCCTGTTTGGGAAGAGCCTCAAACCTATTTATAAGCTCAAATTGTATAGCTATCATTTTCCTTCATTTTCTCCTCTGTTTTATAATATTTTATTCTCTAGCACTCAGACAATGGTCACTTAGATTCACTTTTTCTCCCTTTGAAGCTTTGTTTCTGTTTCCTTTAAGAACATTTCATTCTCCCTTGGAAAGGGAATATAGAGAGGAATATGGAGAGGCATTCTTTCAGTCCCTTGACCTTCTCTTCAAAAAGGGAGACCAGCCTACACTTGGAACACAGATAACAATAATTTAAATACAGCATAAATAAATACAGATGGAAGTCACTGCACAATTTCTTCTATAATCATTAATCATTGAGATTTTCAGCCTTGTTTCTTTGAACTATTTGTAGATGTTTGTGCCTTAATCCCGAGCACTGATTTAAAAATTTTAAAACCAATTATTACCTTTTAATCAATTATCAATCCCATTTAAATTAATTTCCTTTGTCTAACTAACTCTAATGCCATATTTACCTTCCCCTCCAAATTTGGAATCTGGACCTGGAATCTGAGCTTATAGATTCTTCTCTTTTAAATTTCCTTCAATTTCTCCCAAATTCAAACACTGACATTTCACTGCACTATGTCCTTCCACATCTTTCATAATAGCCCTTTCCTTTTCATTTATTTCATATCCTTCATTGTTCTCCTGCTCCTTCTCATATAAACTTCTCCCACAAAAGGTGGAAACAGAATGATGAGAAGATAAATTCAGAGGAACCTGGGAATATTTTTGTGAACTGATGCAGAGTGAAGTGAACAATACCAGTGTAACTATTTTTGCAAAGGCCATAAACAGCTTTGAAAGAATTAAGAACTCTGATTAATGTAATATTCAATCATGATTCCAGAACATAAATGATGGAACATATGTAGAGAAGTAGTAGATTGGGGGTATAGAATGAGACACATTTTCAGACAGATATAACACAAATTAGTTTTCTTTCACTAAATGTATTTGTCATTTCTTTTTCTGGTAAACAGGAGAATGATGTAAGAGAAGGGGAATAGTGATAGTGATATAAAAGAAAAAAGAAGAACAAAAGTCCTGAGGTAAGAAAACACTATTGGTATTACTACCATGTTAATTATATCATATACATACATACATATAACATATATATTAAAAGTTATATGTAGTATATTTATCATTTCATATATAATTCTCTTTCCTTTTCTTTTTGTATATAAAACTGTTCATATTTGTTGATTTTATTACCTAATTTTTAAAAAGTCATTTTAATTTGGTAAATGTAAAATCACTAATGTATCTTTTTAAAAATGTGTTTTGTTTTGTTTTCCTTTTATTTATTTACTAATGTATCTTAAGGAAATAGAATAGCTAACATTTATATAATACTTACTATGTACTAGGTACTGTGCTAAGTGCTTTACAATTATTGTTTCATGTGATCCTCATAACCACCCTGAGAGGTAGGTGCTATTATCCCCATTTTAGAGATGATAAAACTGAGGGAAATAAGAATTAAAGTAATTTGCTCAGATAACTTGGCTAGAAAGTATCTGAGGCTAGATTTGAATTCAGGTTTTTCCTGACTCCAGGCCTGGTCCTCTATGCACTGTCACCTAGCTTCATAAATACTTATACACACACACACACACACACACACACACACACACACACACACACACACACACACACACATTGTCTCTCACTATTAGAAAATACGTTTCTCTAAAGCAAGGACTTGTATTTTTTTTTAATCCTTGTCACTTAACATGATTCCAAATGCATTTTCATTCAACTATTCATACTCTGTAAAATGTTGAAAAGTTGTTCTTAGATGATAATGACTGAAGGGCCTCAGTGAGGATGGCTAGTAAATAGGAAGTGGTACAAGCCAAGAAATACTGAAATAATTCTGGGAGATTCAAATTTTATTCTCTGGCACACATTACTTTTGAGACAATGGCATAAGTTCAAGCTCTATAGTGCATTATAATGTAAGTAATCCTATTGCTGCTATCAGTTCCTTTTTGTGTCTCTCCAGAAATATGGGAACATTGTGGGAAGTATTTGGCTGATTTTATGTTCAGCTGACCCTTTGACCCTCCCTATTGTTAAGGGCTAAAATTCTAGCTAAACGGTCTAAAATATCTAATGAGTAGTCACCAATAAATTATAAGCTTTAACAAGAGTTAGACTTTTAAGCATTTATGAAGGAGAATAAGAATTTGGTAAAGAGAGAAGAAAAGGCCTAGATTCCTATTTATTAAAGGGAGAGCACATTTCTAGCTCCCTTCTCCACCAGTGTCCTCAGGAAAATAGCCCCAGTCAGAGTGCCAGGCTCCCCCCTTCTTCCTCCCACAAGCAGACGTCACTTCCTGACGTCAAAGAAAAGACTCCTGATCTTGCCCTCAAAGACCTTCACTTCATGGGGAGCTTTTCTACAGTAAGTCTCTAGCAGGTGGTGTCATTCCAATCTTTACACTGTATTCACAGCTTCTCAGGGCATTTTATTCCCTAAGTACTTTCTGCAATTGTTGAATCTGACAGAGAAAGGAGTATAATAAGCAGAGTAGAAAAAAAAAAAGTAGCTTTAGGAAGGAAGTTAGGAAGTTAGGCTGAATTTGTCCTCAATCTCCCATGTTTGAAAGTCCAAGTGCAGGACTGTGAATAAGCTATTGGACCTATGAGTCTTCTTAGTCAGCAGACACAGACCCTAAGGGAGATATAATTCAGAAAGCCTTGATAGTGCCATATAAAATGTTAGCAGTAAAATGGAGAGGAACTATGGATCTAAGTAGGGCATACTATTTTTAAGGAAACAAAGATCCTAATACTTTAGATTACGGCAAAATTAAAGTGAAAAGCAAGAGATAAGAAGTAGGACCTTATTATCATAGGATTCAAATCTCAAATGGACCCTTGAGATCTGCAAATCTAACTCCCTCCTTTTACAGATAAGGTAACTGAGGTCCAGGGTTGGGAAATGATTCACCTCAAATTATATGGGTATGAAATAGTTGAGTTTCTTATTCAAACCTTCATCTTTTGACCCCAAATCCAACATCTTTTCATTGTACTATGCTGTTTTATATTATTTACCAAATTCTTTATAGAATCTTCTTTATAGAAGGGATCTCAGAAGGTGTGTAGTCCTAACCTAGCCTAGCCCAAGTTATTTAAATGGTGTAACAGATACAGGACTGGGCCTAGAGTTGGGAAGATCTGTATTCAAATCTGGCCTTAGACACTTACCAGCAGTGTGAGACTGGGCAAGTCATTTAACCTCTGTCTAGCTCAGTTGCTTTGTCTATAAAAATGAGAATAAGACCTATCTACTCCCATGGGTTATTGTGCAGAACAAATGAAATAATAATTGTAAATTGCTTAGCACAGTACCAGGTGCATAATAATAGACATTTAATAAATACTTCCTTTCTTCTTTCCTTCCTTCTTATCCAAATGGTGAAACCTATCTTTGTTATCTTTGACAAATGGTCAACTTTCCTTGGTTTAAAAATTCAAAAAAACACCCCCAAAACAAACAAACCCTCAAAGAATGGAAAACCTTTTGAGCCAGGTCATTCTTTTTCTGGGCAGCTTTAATTGTTAGAAATCTTTTTCCTTATATCAAGTTGACATCTTCCTCCATATAATTTCTGTTACTTGGTCTTTGCTCTCCCCCTAAGTCTGAGCCAAATAAATCCAATCCTTCCACATAAGAGATAATCTTTCAAGCTTTTGAAGACTGTTGTCAATCACATTCTTCTTAACTTCTCTCTAAAGCTTCCTTTCTTCAGGCTTAATACCACAATTATTTTATGTTACTTTTTAATCCCTAATTAAGATAGATCAAACATCCATAGCAACTAATTTTTTAAAAGAAAGTGATTCTTTCAATATATCATTATTTCACATGACTAATGTGTTAATTATAGGTTCAGTTATATAGCAGCAAAATTTGGCTAGGGTATATATACTTTGCCTTATCCAGATTACTTGCAATATCTTCTTATTACATGATTCACTTAGGAGAGCGGAAGGAGGGAGAAACAAATATTTGGATAGGCATTCTGCTCTATCAAATTGGTCACAATTTTGCCCAATCTATATGCACTTTCTACTATTCTTTGACGGTTATAACATTAATTATCTCATCTAAAATTTTCATCAAAATTGGCCTTAGCTTCTATCAGGAAATTTCAAATAAAGAATCTTTCTATTCCAAAGTTATAAATATTTGAAAATTGAGTTATAAATAAAAAACATTTTGTAGCTTTTGGAATTACTAAAAGAAATGCATCGTGTTCCACTACAAGTTATCATAATCATGAAAACAAGTGTTGGCCTCTTTTGCCCAGGGCCTAAAGATGACAAGACCAGGCCCAATGAAATATGGAATGTAGTTTGTTTCTCCTTTCTAATTCACTTTTCTTGGGAATCATAGTTTGTAGTAGAAATAGAAGACATAAGTCTAACAAGAGCTGGTTAGAATGTACATGCCTGAAGCCTTGCAAAATTGATTTAAAGAGCTTTAAACTAAAAATGAAGAGATACATATATCTACCAAGCAAAACATGATACAGAGTGGCTCTAGTTAGAACAAAGAACTATAGACACCCTCCAGAAATTCATAGGAGACAAAAATTTAAGAAAGAAACCAACAATAAAACTCATGGTCTCATCTGTCTATAATTGGATTAAGTATAGGTAACAAGGAAAAGGAATCGGAGATCAGAAAGTACATAATATGGAGACAGTAGGGGCTACATATATAGAAGTTAAGTGCCACTGTGTTCTTATTGCATATCCTTACTGTTTAGGTCAAAGTAAGCATCTTTTTTTATAACTGTTCAATAATTCAGAATGCCTTATTTCATCCCCAAATTGAACCTAGACTAACAGGTTTCTGGTGTCACCTTGACCCTAACAAAAATTAATCATATTTGAGCAAATTAAAGGGCTTAATTAATTATCAAGTACATTCATATTAATGGGGGGAAAACATAATTGTTTTTTGAGACTCTACTAAATTTAGGTGTCAAAGAAGAAACAAAGAGAAGACAAACCCAGAGCTTTGGGTTACATTTTTGCAGTTTGATTTGAGAGTAAAAAAAAACTAGCTCAGGAGAGAACAGATAGAAAAAAGAAATGCATTGGGAAAGAAATGATAAAGAAAATGGAGGCCCACAAGTGAGATGTGTAAAAATAAGCCTGAACAAACATGTATGGAAGGACAAGTTTCTTATTCAATCCTTCCTTTTTTTTTCCCCCTTGCAGGGCAATGAGAGTTAAGTGACTTGCCCAGGGTCACACAGCTAGTAAGTGTCAAGTGCCTGAGGTCAAATTTGAACTCAGATCCTCCTTACTTCAGGGTAGTGCTTTATCCACTGCACCACGTAGCTGCCCAAGTTCATTCTTTTCTAACCCCAGAGAAGGACAGTTGAACACCACCCCATCCCTTGCATGCACACCCTCAATTTTGTATAGAAAATACTAAAAGTAAAAAGGGTATAATAAAGAATTTAGTAAAGAGATACAGAATAATTTAGAGATACAGATTAACAACAGAGAGGTGATTTGAGTAGAATTGGGGAAAGAATTGTCACTAGTAAAATAAATTTCAACAGTAGAGGCTAGATAATAAAATGGAGATTAAGGAGAGACAGAAAAGACAAGAACCTCAAGTTAAGTCTGGGAAGGGGGAAGAGAAGAAGGGTAAGAGAGTAGGATCAGATCAATTTAATTATAGATTAATATTATTGATCACACTTCCTTAATTTTACCACCTTTATTTATCTCCCCCCTCCCAATAGATAATATTAAAAGAGATAATCAGGGGCAGCAAGGTGGCAGAGCGGATAGAGCACCAGCCCTGGATTCAGAAGGACCTGAATTCAAATCCAGCCTCAGACACTTAACACTTTCTAGCTGTGAGACCCTGGGCAAGTCACTTAACCCCAAATGCCTCACCAAAAACAAAACAAAACAAAACAAAATAAAAACAATAAAAGAGATAAGCAGGGAAAATACATTTTGCTTAAAGGTAACATAGGTAATAACATTATATTAATACTAAATATATGGCGGGCAGAGCCAAGCTGAGCTCAACTGAGTTTCCCTCAAAACAACGTTAAATCAAGCCTCAAAACAGATTCTGGAATTACAGAACCTACAAAAAGACAGAGACACAATCTTCAGGAGAGGTCAGTCTCACTTGGGTGAAACAAGAGCACAGCACAGCTCAGCACAGCACACAGGGTGTCTGGGCAAGTCAGCAGGAGGCTCCTGGCCACCTCACAGCACCTTGTTCCTGGCTCAGCAGGCTGATCATGCAACAGGACATTTTTGAGACCCTCCAGCCCTTTCTGAGAAGGCCAACTGTCAACTATGGAACCACCCAAAGAACAAGCACTACTAGGCCAAAAATCCATCAAACAATTTTTTAAAAATGAAAAAATAGAAGAAAATTTGAAATGCCTTTCATAAGAAAGAAAACTGACCTGGAAAATAGATCCAGGATGGATGATCTAAGAAATATTTGACTACCTGAAAGTCATGATCAAAAAAAAAAAAAAAGAGTCTAGTTACTATACTCCAGAAAATTAACAAGGAGAACTTCCCTGATATTGTAGATAAAATAGTCATTGAAAGAATCCATTGATCACATCCTGAAAGAGACCACAAAAGAAAAACTCCAAGGAATATTATAGCTAAATTCCGGAATTATAAAGTGAAGAAGAAAATACTGCAAGCAACCATAAAGAAACAATTTAAATATCCTGGAGCCACAGACAGGATTACACAGACCTGGCAGCTTCAATATTAAAGGATCAGAAGGCTTGGAATATGATATTCCAGGAGGCAAAGGAGCTTGGATTGCAACCAAGAATCAACTACCCAGTAAAACTGAGCTTTATCTTTCAGGGTAAAAGATGGACATTCAATGAAATAGGGGACTTTCAAGGTTTCCTCATAACACCAGAACTGAACAGATTATTGATCTTCAAATATAAGACTCAGGAGAAGCATAAAAAGGTAAATAGGAGAAAAATAGTTATTCAATGAGTTTAAACTATTTTGGGGTCAGCTAGGTGGTACAGTGGATAAAACACTGTACTACCTGGATTCAGGAGAATCTGAGTTCAAATCTGGCCTCAGACACTTTATCTTTACTAGCTGTGTGATGCTAGGCAAGTCACTTAACCCTCATTGACCTGAAAAAAAGAGGGAAAGAAAGAAAAGAAAAGGAAAAAAAAAGATTAAACAGCTTACATCCCTATATGGGAATGTAATACTTATAACTCTTGAGAACTGTATCTCTACTTAGGCAGATAGAAGGAATATACATAGAAGGTATAGGTATAATTGCCTTTGATGTGATGATATAAAGAAAATTAAGGGGTGAGAAAAAGGGAATAAACAGGGAAAAGAGGAGAGGGGAAGTGGAATGAGATTAATTACATCATATGAAGAGGAGCTAAAAAATCTGTTCCAATAGAGGGGAAGAGGGAGGGAGTGAGCATTGCTTCAACCTTACTCTCATCAGATTTGGTTCAAGGAGGGAATAACATATCCACTAATTTGGATAAAGAAATTTAGCTTACCATTTAGAAAAGTAAAATGGTAAGGGGAAAAGAGGGGGCATTGATAGAAGGAAGGCCAGAAGCGGGGGAGGAAAGGGGGAAGAAAAGAGAGGGCAGCTGATAAAAGGGAGGGCAGATTGAGGGACACAGTGGTCAGAAGCAAATTGCTGGTGAGGAGAAATAGGGTAAAAGTATAAAAAAAGTACAAACAAAAGGGAAAAAAGGATGGAGGGAAATAGACAGTAATCATAAGTGTGAATGTGAATAGGATGAACTCTCCCATAAAACAGAAGTGAATAGCAAAGTGGATTAAAAACTAAAATCCTACAATATATTTGTTATAAGAAACTCATATGAAGCACAGAGATACATACAGACTGAAGGTAAAAGGTTGGAGCAGAATATATTTTTTACTTCAGCTGAAATAAAAAAAAGCAGGGGTAGCAGTCCTTATCTCAGATAAAGCAAAAGAAAAAATAGTTCTATTAAAAGAGATAAGGAAGCAAACTATATCTTACTAAAAGGTACCATTGACAATGAAGCAATATCAATACTAAATATATATGCACCAATTGGTATAGCATCCAAATTCTTAGAGGAGAAGTTAAATGAGTTACAGGAGGAAATATAGAGCAAAACTATACTAGTGGGGGATCTTAACCTTCCCCTCTCAGAACTAGATAAATCTAACCACAAAATAAATAAGAAAGAAGTTAAAGAGATGAATATAATTTTAGAAAAGTTAGATATGATAGACCTCTGGAGAAAATTGAATGGGGATAGAAAGGAATATACTTTTCTCAGTTCTACATGGCACCTACACAAAAATTGACCATGTACTATGATGATTATTTTTTTGTTTTGTTTTTGCAGGGCAATGGGAGTTAAGTGACTTGCCCAGGGTCACATAGCTAGTAAGTGTCAAGTGTCTGAGGCCAAATTTGAACTTGGTTCCTCCTGAATCCGGGGTTGGTGCTTTATCCACTGTATCACCTAGCTGCCTCTGACCATGCACTATGGCACAAAAGCCTGACAATCAAATGTAGAAAGGCAGAAATAGTAAATGCATCCTTTTCAGATCATGATGCAATAAAAATTACTTGCAATAAAGAGCCATGGAAAGATAGACTGAAAATTAATTGGAAACTAAACAATCTCATCCTAAAGAATGAGTGGGTCAAACAGCAAATCATAGGAACGATCAATAACTTCATCCAAGAGAATGACAAGAATGAGATAACATACCAAAACCTATGGGATACAGCCAAAGCAGTGCTTAGGGGCAATTTCATATCTTTAAATGCTTACATGAATAAAATAGAAAAAGAGATCAATTAATTAAGCTTACAATATGCAATTAAATACTAAATTAGAAATTCTGAAAATCAAAGGAGAAATTAATAAAATTGAAAGTAAGAAAACTATAGTATTATTGAACAAAACTAACAGCTGGTTTTATGAAAACATCAATAAAATAGATAAACTTTTGGTTAATTTGATTAAAATAAAGAAAGAAGAAAACCAAATTACCAGTGTCAAAAATGAAAGGAGTGAATTCAATACTAATGAATTGGAAATTAAAGCAATAATTAGGAACTATTTTACCCAACTGTATGCTAATAAATTTGACAATCTAAATGAAATGGATGAATATTTACAAAAATATAAATTGTCCATATTAACAGAAGAGGATATAAAAGACTTGAAAAGCCCCATTTCAAAGAGAAAAATTTGGAACTCAAAATGTTATACAAACAAATGTTGAAAATTATCTTTACATGTAACTGGAAAAATAGTAAATACTTTTATGATTAAAAATATACTAAATACATATACTGAATGACAAAGCATTCACATATGAAAAGTCAAAGCTAATTGAAATACAGAGAAAAATTGATAGAAATACAATAATATTGGTGATCTTAATTATTATTAATGATTAAATATTATCCTTTTCAGAGTTAGACAAATCTAATAAGAAAGTTAATAACCGAATAGAATTTTAGAAAACTTAGCTGTTCCAGAACTCTTATAACTATTGAATGGGAATCATAAAGAACACTTACATATTTCTGGGCTTTTCATGTTAACTTTATAAAAATTGACCAAATACTGGCACCTAGGAAATTCACAAATACATACAGAAAAGCAGACACATTAAATATTTCCTTTATACAACAAAACAATAAAATTATAAGAAGTAAGGGTAATTTAAAGAAACAATTCATATGTAAATGGTAAACTAAATAATATAACCCAAAACAATGTGTGGATCATTGAATGAATCATTGAAACAGATAATTTTATCAAAAACAGTAATGAGAAAACATACTAAAGGTTGTAGAATGCAGCCAAATTAAACTTTATTTGAATTTTTTTTTAATCCCTAAACATATTCATCAACAAAAGAGAGAAACAAAGTAAGTGAATTATGCTTGCAACTAAATAATGTAGAAAAATTAATAAATAGCTGGGCATGGGTGGTATACATGTTTAATCCTTGCTACTGAGGGAGGCTGAGACTGTTGGATTTTTGGAATTCTGAAATGTAAGAGGCCTAAAGCCAATCAGGTCCAACATTGTTATGTTAAGCAGCCACTGTTAAAGGCCACTAGACTGCCTAAGAAGGAGCTAAATGACCCCCATGAGAAACAAAATGTCAATATCTCTACCTTTCCTTCAGGTACTTTCCTTGGTTTCTTTTTCATGAACATTATACCTCCTCTTGGATAAAGTTATCACTTGAAATCACCAAGGAGATTGATTTAGCTTTGACATTCAACACCTCCTTAGTACCTCAACCCACTAATTGGAGGGAGAGAAGGAAAAGAAATTCCTTCCCAAGCCCCACTCAATAGAGGGCTTAGAATTTTCCAGCTAAATTCTTCATTTCCTTTCAGTAGCTTTGCTTGGATTCAACCCCACAAATGCCCTCTGGCCACCTCCTTTTGTCTATTATCTTGTCTTACTAGATTGTAAGCTTCTTAAGGGCATGGACTGCTTTTGTTTTTCTTTTTTGTATTCCCAATGCTTAGCACAAGGTTTGGTAGGTAATGTCATAGTAGTTATTTTGTAAAAAAAAAAAACAAAAAAACAAAAACAAACAAAAAAACCCAAGCAAAAGCAAAAACTAAAAAAGGAATTTAAAAAAGGAAAATGAAAAATAGCAAATGTCAGTTTATGTTCAATCAATATCAGTTTTTTCTTTGGAGGTGGATATTTTATTTCATTAATAGTCCTTTGGGATTCTCTTGGATCACTGTTTTGATGAGAAAAATTAAGTCATTCACAGTTCTTCATCAAACAATATTGCTATCTCTGTGAACAATGTTCTCTTGGCTCTGCTCACTTCATTATACATCAGTTCATACAAGTCTTTCCAAAGTATGACAGTTGAGACTTTTGCCTATTTTGCAATAATCAGCAATAGGGTTAGGCCAATGAGGCCATCATGGGCAAGAAAAGATCTAATCTCCAAAAAGAACAAAAAAAGAGAAAAGGAAAGAAAAAAGAAACAAAATTTTCAATACAATTCTCAAAAAAAAACCACGAAAATAGGAGGCCTTAAAATCAAAGAAGTAAACCAAATGAAAAAATTTAAAAACCTCATTGATTTAGCAAAACTAAATGTTAATTTTAAAAAGACACTTATAACTGATGGCTAATTGATGTTTTAAAAGAGGAGGAAACCAAATTTCTATAATCAGAAATGAAAAAATTAATAAATTGAGCCCATTCACCAAGAACTTCCTTTCCCAACCTTCTTCATCTCACATCACTTAGATACTACCCCCTCCCCATGATCTTTCAAAACCTGACCCCTCCTTTCCTTTCTAGGTGTCTTATTTTTTATTCTCTTAAATATGTTTCATATTTTAGCAACTTTGGCTTTCTTGTTTTTCCTCATGCATGATCTCCCCTGCCCCCATCTCTTGTTGCTGTGCTTTTGGACTATCTCCCAAGCCCAGAATCATTTCTCCTTATCTCTGCTACCTGGTATCCCTGCCTTCCCTCAAGATGCTACTTAAACTTTATGTTCTGCTAGGGGCCTCTCCTGATCTCTCCCCCTGTCTAGGGTTTTAACACTAAGATTACTTCCTATTTACATTGCATATATCTTGTATAAACACAATTGTTTACAGTGGTCTCACCATTTGAATGTGAGCTTCTTGAAGGCAAAGTCTCTTTTTTGCCTTAACCTCTTAGTTCAGTACCTGGAACCTTAACAAATGCTTGTTGCTTGACTGATTTCATAAGAAATAAATAGAATGATGTGTGCAATTTTGGTTCAGGGAAAAAAATAAACAATTCATAGGAAATTGTCACGTATATATTATTGCCTGGCCTACCCTCTGTCAGCAGGAGGAAGAAATGAAGCTGAAAAGGGAGGAGACATTCTAGAGGGAGAAAGCCACGTGAAGTTTGGTGAGGTCACATGGCTAGCAGAGGGACTTTCAATTGAGGTTCTTGGAGGAACTGGCCAATTAGGGGAAAAAAAGAGTATATGGAAAGGGAAACATGGCTCTTGGCTTAGGGATTTCTTTGAACCAGCAAGGCTATATCCTGATTTGGGGAATCAACACTTCAAAAAGGAGTTACAGTCAAAAGTCAAACCTATGTTTTTGAATTATGGACAGGAGCTGTCCCCTGAGTTGTAAAGATATGAGTCTCCCTGTCAGCCTTTGACCTGTCTCTTGATTGCCAGGGCCTGCAACCTTACAGAATGCTAATAATGGATTCCCCTTCTCCTTAGTGATATCATTCTCTCCTGGTTTAGGTGGAATTTTATGTTACTCCTGAGTTTAGGAGGTCATTTCCTCTAATTTATTCTGTTGTTTAGCCTAATTTGTATGACTTCTATTTCTATTTACTCTTTACTTGGATAAAGGCTATCTATAGCTATTGTTAGTGTAACCAGCATTTAGTAGGAGGGAGCCAAACTTCTGAGAGTAACTGTTAGCCTCCCATTGAGAGCAATCAGGGAAAGTGTTATTTACTCTGATCCCTTGATCATTGCCCTCAACCTCAGGTAATTGATGTGTGGTAGATAGTTATAATTTCCCTCTTATACACAGGGGTTGAAGGAGCAATCATATACCTGCATCAGTTCTGGTTCCTGTTTGTACCTCCCCCACCAAGCTGCTCTTTATGATGGTAGAAAAGTCCTTTAAAAGTCAGCAATATGGATATTAGATGACAGAACTCATGATACTCTACAAAAACAATGAAAATCAGATGTTATTATCTGTATTTACCCTTCAGTTATGCTATCCAAGCTCAGAAAAAGCCCATTTTTTCTTTCCCTAAAAACTTGTCATTTTGGTCGGACTTTTTTAAAAATTTTGTTCTGGTTCATTACCATAAGACTCATAAGTAACTTATGAGGTATTTTGGTTGATGCCAATTCATAGATTCACAAATTTAGAAAGCTTTCTATAATGTATTCAGTGGGTCTTCAAGTATTTCCTTCCTTGCAGTGGTCATGTATGCCTGCAACCAACTTGGACCAGAGAAATGAGGCAATTACACAGAAAATGAATGTTCCTTCTTTCCTCACCTTGAACTTTAGATTTTTCCTTGGAAAATGAACTGCTGCCATAATTGTCTACTTTATTTTGTCTACAAAGGCCTTACTGTACTAGTTTGAGCAGGATGTTTAGCTCTGCCAGTTTGCTCTGACCTTTGCTTGTTTTCAAATGGGAAGCCTAATTTGCTTGAGTGTTAGGTAAAGCTCAATAAATATATCTGAAGTACCCGGGGAGCTAGTGATTTGGAAGTGCCTGTATTTTGTTGGAACAAATTGCTGATTTTTAGTTGCCACTAGATGTCCCTATGTGGCTTTTCTTTTGGAAACCAATGCCATTAACAGATGTTTGTGTTCAAGGGCAGCAAAGTTATTTTACTGTGCCACATGTTCCTATGGGGAAATTGCTTTAGAGTGTCATAAAGGTTGGGCTGAGGGGCACTGCATGTCTTAACACACTGATTTAAACTCCAAAGCCATAATGATACCTAAAATTATCTTGATTAAAAATGATTCAATTAAATAAATATTTGTTAATCATTATTATGTGTGAAACACTCAGTCATGTACTGGGATACAAAGAGAAAAAAAAAAACAACTACTGACCTAAAGGACCTTTTATTCTATTGGCAATAATAGTATTAACTTACATGTATGTAATTCCAAAGTTTTTAAAGGACTTTTTGCATATTATCATATTTAATCTTTAATGATAATGATTACATAGTGAGATGAACTGGGGCCTGGTATTTTCCATTTTGTAGGATGAGATGACTAAGGTTCAGAGAAGCTATTTGTGTGACATTGTCAATATCCCTCTGTGAGATATTTTTGATAACTAATATATATTGTGTGAATAAAATTTACAATGAAATTTTTCCTTGGTTTCTGTGAAACAACTCTCTATATTCTTCAGACTTTGTCACAATGCTGCCCCTATTCCAAACCTCATTGTCATGCCCATATGCAGATAACTTCTTCCACCCTCTCTTCCCCACCTCAGTTTTGTTTTTTTGTTTTGTTTGTTTGTTTTTTAATGTGTTGACTTCCCCATTAGAATGTAAGTGCTTTAAAGGCAGGGACTGTTTTCCTTTTTGCTTATTCTTAGCACAGTGCCTGGCACTTTGCCTCTTCTCCTCTCTTCTCCTTTCCTCTCCTCTTTTCCTCCCTTCTCTCCCCTTATTCCATCATCTTTCCTCTTCTTTCTCCCTCTGCATTTTCATATATTTCCACTACTTTAAATCTGATTTTGCTTGGATACCACCCCCCAAAAATTTTTTTCTCAAGCCTAAACATCTCTCCTGAGACACAGATCTATATTTACTACTGCCCCTAGACTACTATACCTATATATTCTACCAATACATCAGTCAATGCATCCCAAGTTAAATTCATCAACCTTTCTTTTCAAACTTCCTCCTATTTTTGTTAAAATTGCAATCAGTCTCTTCTAGGCAATCAGCATAGAAAGCATTGACCAATCAGTCACCATGTCTACTCAATTCAATGTGTTGGGAAGACCATTGACTTTAAAACTATATTTCTTAGACCAAAATCTCAACTCTGCTACTTATTACCCCTGTGATAGTTGGGCAGACACTTAACATTTTGCAACCTAAGTTTCCCCATCAATGAAATAAGGTAGTTGAACTAAAATCATTTTCACCCCTAAATCCCATGAATTTCTCAAGTATTGCCTATTTCCTTGTTCAGATCCTTTTTACCTTGAACCTGGGCCATTTCAATAACATCCTAACACATTTCACACACTCAATTTAATCAAAAGTGAACTTTCATAATATAGCCTTCCCTTTTTAAAAATCAACATTAAAACCCCCCAGAAATGTGTTATCTATACTGACTTTTTAATTCCTTCTACTACTAATAATAATGGTACTAGTAGTTGGCATGTATCTAAGCAGTTTACACCCCCTTAAGTATAAATTTAACAGAATGTATATTGAATATCTCCTGAACCATAAATTTCATAAACTGAAATTCTGTATATTAAATTATCATAAAATAAGAGTGGTCTTTTTCAGAGATCAAAAGGAATTGTTTAAATTTCAAGGGATACAGAAAGAGTTTACCAACATACTTTAGTGTTAAATTAGACTAATTACACTATAGGGATGGTGGTATTTTATAGGTCAAAGATTGCTAGAAAATTTTCCACAAAATATTAGTTTGCTTAGAAGCTGCAAGGCTATGTTGATGATTCAACATAGAAAAGAGATAGTAAGAACTCATGTGAAAAGGAAAAGAATTAACAAAGTTTTTGAAACAGATCAATCCTTTATGATCTATTCCATATTAGCTCTTAGTAAATTCATAATAAAATGTCTTCTAGTGGAAAGTAGTGTGTTGTTTAAAAATCTAAATGTGGGTTCTAATCTGACCCCTCTCCCCAGTTTTAGGGGGAGATTGGTTAAAATCACTAATAAATTCATCCAGAGTTTAGGCTTTTAAGGGTTTATTAAACGTTATAAGATAGTAAAGAGAGAGAACTATTGAGAACATATTTCTTATAGCATGGAAATCCTAGCCTTCCTAACTTCCCATGTGAAGTCTTGCCACCAAGTCAATGTCTCAAAACCAAAGAGGAAGTCAGCCCTTAGCCAGCATCTACTTCATTTTCTCCTCCCAGAAATGGGAGGCTCTTCAAGTTGATTAACTGGTAACTTTGATAGACAGTACCTACAAGCAAACGTCACTTCCTCATGTCAAGGAACTTGACCACATGGCTTGTCCTCAGATGCCTCATTCTCATGGTGGAGCTTTCCTACAGTAACTCTCTAGCAGTTGGCATCACTCCAATCATTACAGTCCCCCTTTTGTTTCTTTGAGGAACACAGGGTGTTTCCTTGATGAAACAGTCAAAAATAACAGAATATAATACCCTATGCTAATAAACAATATATTAATAACAATATAGAAAAGGGAGAAAGGGGAAAGTTTGTCCAGAGGTGCGGTCCCTCATGAACCAGTACTTTGATACTGCCTGCAGAGGGAGGGCCTCTTCAGAGAATACATGTTACAAATGGTGTATATAATAACAGAAGGGAAAAAGAAAAACAACAAAACAAAACTGTTCATTTAAAGTCTTTGAGATCTTGTCTTCTTGGAGTGGTGAGATATCATTAGGAAAACTGGACTCTGGTCTGGACTCACTTACATTAGCTGTTGAACTGCTGTATTTTCACTAATCCTTAGCATAGCATTGTCAGTGATCAAATTAAACAGTGAGAGTTCTTCAAAATATAACTCATACTCTAGCTTTATATATATAATATTACATTCCCCCCCCCCCTTTTTGGAGGATTTATACCCATATAATACAGAGTTGAGGCAGTTAGGCTATCTATAACACTTCTTACCACCATGTGTCTGGATCAAGGCCTAATTTAGTAATGTGTCCATGATGACACCTGAAAATGTTATGGAAAGGTTACCATGCCACATTTCATGGTTCTGAGACATCCAGCAATTGTGCTAGGTGGATGGATTCTGACCATGCCATCGGACCGAGTGAAAGAAAAAGAAAACAAGTTAAGTTAAACCAGGTGCATGTGTTGGAGCTTCCATGACAACAGACTAATTTTGGGAGGGAGAGAGTAAGAAAGTGGACTATGTCCAGCAATTGTGGTCTACATAGTCACCATCATAAGCAAACTATAGGCTACCTGAATGTATTTGGCTGTTTTCTCAGCCTCCATCAGGGCATCTTTCATGTTCTCGTCTCTCCTCCTGTTGTACATATATTCTCTCCAGGGCCTGCATCATTGTGGTGAACCATCTCCATCAAGCTCATTGTAAGAGCAATTAGTCTCTGAAATGATAAGTTTCCATAATTCATAAGTCTCATAGTAGTATTGGGGGAACTAAGTTCAGTTGGGAGGAAAGGATTAAAACTATGACTTATGACTTAGACCACTGAATTTTCAACTTAGAAGGGGTTTTAGAAGTTATCCAATCAAATTTCATTTCACAGATAGAAAACAGTGTAGGCCTTGGGGGCCAATTGAATCAGCATTGGTAGCTTTTGGAGCTCTCAGTCCATACATAGGAAGGGGGCTAACCAATTGGTCAGAAGGACATTATAGGGGGCAATCTGCCAGAACTAGGTGCAAGACTGTGTTGCATTAACCACAGAGGTATCTGATTTACAAGCCTGAGTAGCAGTAACTACTAGGAATACTAGAGCACCAGAACTTTTAGCCACAGAGGATAAGCAGCCTGGCCACAATTCCATGATGGAAAAGAGTGCTTGTAGTCACTCAGAGATAAGAGCATAGGCCAGGAGAGAAGTGACCATACATCTCCTTAGATCATACAATCTTGGAAGAATTAAAAACTTATAGTTCTACAAAATTTTCTCTGAAAACAGCAGCATGAAAAACCTGCAGCTTGGGACAGTGCTCCCTTCACTCCAGGGACAGAGATCAACTTTAACTTAAAGTTAAAAGATAAGAAATAGGCTCGGAAAATGAGCAAACAAGAAAAAACTCAGAAAAGGACAATATCAAAACAGCTAGATGCAAAACCTGAACAACAACAAAAAAAAAGAATGCAAACAAGTATTAGGTCCAAAAGATTTCATTAAAGAGCTAATTTTTCTAAAATCCAATAAGACTAGTTTTTCAAAAAGGTAAAATAAATGAAAATGATGCGAAAGAATTATTAAAGCTTGAGAAAGGAAGCACACAAAATGAAAAAAAAAAAGATTAACAAAAATTCACTGAAGAAAATTCCTTAAAAAGTAGTATTGGAGAGGGGCAGCTAGGTGGTACGGTGGATAAAGCACTAGCCCTGGATTCAGGAGAACCTGAGTTCAAATCTGGCCTCAGACACTTGACACTTACTAGCTGTGTGATGTTGGGCAAGTCACAACCCTCATTGCCCCACAAAACAAAAAACAAATGAAAACAAAACAAACAAAAACAATTGGAAAAATGCAAATGGAGATGTAGAAGTTTATCGAAGAAAATAATAACTTTAACATTATGTAAGAAAATAATGGGCTTTTGCCAACACCCAAAGGCCCCAGATTGATTTGGACTGATTGGATTGACTAATAGTGATTGACTTCACTGATTAACCCACTTAAAGTTAATTCAATTGAAGGCACACCTGCATTACTCTGGAAAAGGTATTGTTCTCAGCTAACCTCAACATGAGTCCAGTGAAACAATGGATTTGAATGATGATAGCCAATTAGCTTGAAGCAGTATGTAAGGACTTCCTCTTCTGGGGATGCAGGAAGAGCTTCCTCTCACTTGGTCTCTCGGACAACCTCGTGGTGGAGGACTTGGGAAAAAAACCAGGCCAGGCTGAATTCTTATCTCTCCTCTAGGGTAGATAACAAGAAATACAAAGTTAGTAATCATAATTGGAAATGTGAAGGGGATGAACTGACCCAGAAAATGAAATAGGATAGCAGAGGGGAGTAAAAATCATTATCTGGGGCAGCTAGGTGGTGCAATGGAGAGAGCACCAGCCCTAGAGTCAGGAGTACCTGAGTTCAAATCCGGCCTCAGACACTTAACACTTACTAGCTGTGTGACCCTGGGCAAGTCACTTAAGCTCAATTGCCTCACTAAAAACAAAACAAAACAAAACAAAATATCCTACAATATGTTGTTTTTAATAAATACACTTTAAAGAGAAAGACCTACACAGAGTAAAGTTAAGGGCTGCAGAAGAATCTATTATACTTCACCTGAAGTAAAAAAAAAAATCAAGCAGGGGATAGCAATCATGATCTCAGAAAAAGCAAAAGTAAATCGTATTAAAAGAGAGAAGCAAGGAAACTATATATCCAAATTCTGAAAAGAAAAATTAAATGAGTTACAAGAGGAAATAAACAGTAGAACTATAATGTGGAGGACTTCAACTTTCCCTTCTCAGAACTAGCTAAATCTAACAATACATTAACAAGAAAGAACTTAAAAAAGAAAATAGAATTTTAGAAAAGTTGGATATGATAGACCTTTGGAGAAAACTGAATGGGAATACAAAGGAATATCTGTTTTTCTAAGCAGCACATGGCATTTTCACAAAAATTGACCATGTATTAGGGCATAAAAATCTCACAATCAAATAAGGAAAAGAAGAAATACTAAATGCATCCTTTTAATATCACAGTGCAATACAGTGCATTAAATAAAGGGTTATGGAAAGAAAATTTTAAAATTAATTGAAAAAAAATAATCTAATTCTAAAGAATGAGTGAGTCAAAGAACAAATCATAGAAACAATAAGTAAATCCATTAAAGAGAATGACAACAATACCATGACAGCATACCAAAATTTATGGGATTAAGTCAAAGTATTTATTACTTGAGGGAAATTTTATATCTCTAGATGTTTACATTAATAAAATAGAAAATGAGCAGATAAATGACTTCAGTATGCAACTAAAAAAGAACAAATTAAAAATCGCTAATTAATCACCAAAGTGGAAACTCTGAAAATGAAAGATTAATAAAATTAAAAGTAAGAAAATTATGTACAAGCTAGGTGGTGCAGTAGATGGAATGCTAGACCTGGAGTGAAGGACCTAAGTTCAAATACAGCTTCAGGCTCTTACTAGATGTCTGACCCCAGGCAAGTCATTTAATCCTGTTTGCCTCAGTTTCCTCATTTGTAAAATGAGCTAAAGAAGATCATGGCAATCCATTCTAGTTTCTTTGCCAAGATAACCCCAAATTGGGTCGTGGAGAGTGATACATGATGAAAATAAGTCAACAACAAAATAAGAAAATCATCAAAGTAATAAATAAAATTTGTAGCTTGTTTTGTGGGAAAAAAAAACATCAGATAAGCCATTGGTTAAATTGATTTAAAAACAGATAGAAGGAAACCAAATGACCAGCATCAAAACATAAAAAAGGGTGAACCCATCACCAATGAATATGAAATTAAATCAATTAATAGGAAATATTTTCCCCAATTATATGCAAATAAATCTAAGTGAAATGAATGAATATTTACAAAATATAAACTTTCCAGATTAACAGAAGGGGAAATAGAATATTTAAATAACCCCACTAAAAAAGTGAACAAGCCATCAGTGAAGTCCCTGAGAAAACATCTCCAGTACCAGATGGACTTGCAAGTGAATTCTACCAAATATTTAAAGAACCAATCCTACCAAATTCCTTTTATGACACAAATAGGGTGCTGTTACCTAAACCAGGAAAAGTAAAAACAGAAAAAGAAATTATAGACCAATTTCTCTAATAAATATTAATGAAAAAAAATTATATATTAACAAGGAGATTACAACAATATATCACAAAGATCATACATGGCCAGTTGGGATTTATATAAGAAATTTAGGACTGGTTCAATATTAGGAAACCTATTAGCATAAGTATCCATATCAATAATACAATGAAGAAAAATAACATGATTATCTCAATAGATGAAGAAAAAGTTTCTGACAAAATACAACACCTATTACTATTTAAAAACACTAGAAAAGAGCAGGTAGGTGCCACAGTGGATAGAGCACCCGCCCTGGAGTCAGGAGGACCTGAGTTCAAATCTGGCCTCAGACACTTGATACTTACTAGCTGTGTGACCCTGGGCAAATCACTTAGCCCCAATTGCCTCACAAAAATAAAAAGGGGGAAAAGGGGAAAAAAAAAACATTAGAAAGCATCGGAATAAATGGAGTTTTTCTCAAAAGAAGTAGTATTTACCAAAACCATTAGCAAGCTTCATCTGTAATGAATATAAGCTAGAAGCCTTTCCAATAAGATCAGTCATGAAGCAAGTATGTTGATTATTACACTATTATTTAATATTGTACTGCAAATGCTACCTATAGTAATAAGAGAAGAAAAAGAAGGAATTAGAATAGGTAATAAGGAAAGAAATCTATCAATCCACAAATCACATAATGGTACACTTGGAGAATCCTAAAGAATCAACTAAAAACTATATGAAATAATTGACAACTTTAGCAAAATTCTAGGATATTAAAAAATACAGCAATTATTAGCAATCCTATATATTACCAACAAAGTCTGGGAATAAGAGATAGAAAGAGAAACTCCATTTAAAATAACTATAAATAATATACTATACTTGGGATTTTATTGAGAAGATAAATGCATGACCTATACAAGTACAATTATAAAACACTTTTCACACAAAAAGAGACTTATTCAAACATTTGGGGGGAAAGAATTGCTCAAGGGTAATCCAAGGCAATATAATAATAATAATGACAATTCTACCTAAATTCATTTCTCATCAAACTACCAATTATTTTATAAAGCTAGAAAAAATGATAAAATTTCTTAAATATGTACATAAGTTAAATTTATAAGAATATAAGTAATTTCCCAATTGTCAAAGGATGTGAACAGGCAGTTTTTAGATAAAGAAATCAAAGCCATCTGTAGTCATGAAAAAAAATGCTCTAAATCATTACTGGCTAGAGAAATGCAAGTCAAAAGAAGTCTGAGGGACCACTTCATACCTATTAGGTTGGGTAGCTTTCCAAAAACAGAAAATGATAAGGATTGGAGGGAATGTGGGAAAATTGGGACAGAGTTGTAAACTTGTACAACCATTCTGGAGAGCAAGTTGGATCTATGCTTAGACAGCCATTAAATTATGTATACCTTTTAATCCAGAAATAGCACCACTAACTGGGTCTGTATCCCAGAGAGTCTTTTTTTTTTTTTAAAGGACAAGGACCTATATGAACACAAATATTTATAGCAGTTTTTTTAGTGGTAAAGAATGAAATTGAAGGGAAGTTCATCAAATGAGGAATGGCTGAACAAATTGTGGTATGTGATTGTGGTGGAACATGATTATGTTATAAGAAATGAGCAGGATGCTTTCCGGAAAACCTGGAAAGTCTTACCTGAACTGATGCAAAATGAAGTGAGTACAATCAGGAGAACTCTGTAGCTTGCAACAGCAATGTTATATGATGATTAACTGTGAATGACTAAGCTATTCTAAGCAATATAAAGATCCAAGCCAATCCCAAAGGACTTATGAAAAATGCTACCCACCTCCAGAGAAAGCTAATGAAGTCAGAATACAGATTAAAGCATGCTATTTTTTACTTTATTTTTTCTGGGTTTCTTTTTTTTGTCTGTGTTTTTATTTATATGACTAATATGAAAATATATTTTACATGACTACACATGTATAACCTACATCACATTATTTGTTGTCTAAGAAAGGGAAGAGTGGAGAGAGGGGAAGAGAAAATTTGAAACTCAAAATTTAAAAAAAAAGAATGTTAAAATTGTTTTTCTGTGTAATTTAGAAAAAATAAAATTAAAAAAGAAACTAAGGTATGGTTTTCTTGGAAAGACTAACCTGTCTAATTAACCTCATCAAGAAAAAGAGAAGAAAATTAAAGTATCAAAAACATTTAACATTATTACAAAATAGAAAAGATAATAAAATTATCCATTGTAAAGAACTTACTGTAAATTATCTAATGTAAAGAAACTACTGTAAAGAATTAAGTATCAGAATAACTTGATAACTCAAAGTAAATTGATATGCATCAACATCAAATACTTGCACTATCAAAATAAGAAATAGAGAGTTTAAACAACTCAATCTCAGAAACACAAATTGATCAATTTGTACCCTAAAATTGATTAAGGGAAACTATTCTACATGGATTTATAGGTAAATTCTATTAAACACAATATAAGAAATACCTGTACTACAAAAATTATCAAAATTAAGCAAGAAGGCACTCTCCCTGTCTCTTTATATGAAATGAACAGTCCCTAATGTTAGATAAATCGGATAAAGTGACCTATTGATCAATACCACTAAGAAATTGTCAGTGTACAAATATTTACCAAATTTACACATATATAAATAAAAGTCTAAAATCCAAAATGTAAAGAGAATAAAAACAATTATGTAAAAAGAGCCATTTTGTGATGTGAATGAATAAATGAAAATCATTTACTAAACTCTTACTATGTGCCAATCACTTTGCCATTTTCAATCAATATTATCTATAGAATAATATTAAAGTCCCTACCATGAGCCAGAGCCTATGCCAAGTGCTAGTGATTTAAAGATTAAAACTGGACTATTACCTGTGCATAAGGAACTTTTATTTTACTCTGGGAAACTATATGTAAATACAAATAGATACAAAGTAATTTCTAATGGTACAGCACTGACAACTTTGGATATGACCTTCCTATATGATACATTTAAAATACATTTTGAAGGAATCTAAGGTTCCTGCAAGGCAGTTGGATTTCTTGAGCAAATGTGTTCTAGGTAAATTAACAGCCAGTGCTTGGGCCAGATCAAGAGCTTGGGCCAATTCCATTTTGCTGTGTATTTTCATAAGACAGAGAGCTAAGTAAAAATGGAATGTATAAATCATTCTTAGCTTGTAGGATGGCCTGGGAGACATAGTTTCTTGACCCTTAAAATAGATAATGTAATGTCATGTTTATGGAAGAGCAAGCAGGTCAGTTTGCCTAAAACAGAGTGTATAGAGGAAAATAATGATTTCTAAACCTATAAGTTTGGTTGAAGCCATTATTGTAAAGAGCTTTAAAATCAAACAATATAGTATGTATCTTACCTGAGAGGCAAGAGGCAGCCAATATTGTTACCTTTTTCATTGTTTATGATTCTTTTTTTTTTTAATTAATTAATTTATTTATTTTTGCAGGGCAATGAGGGTTAAGTGACTTGCCCAGGGCCACATAGCTAGTAAGTGTCAAGTGTCTGAGGCTGGATTTGAATTCAGGTCCTCCTGACTCCAAGGCCAGTGCTCTATTCACTGTGCCACCTAGCTGCCCCGTTTATGATTCTTTTAAGCATAATGCAATATTTGTTTGTTACTATTGACTTTATCAATTTTTCCCTATCTTAGATCAGAAAAGCAACCCCTGTTTTTTTGAGATACCTGAAGCATAATAGATTTTGTTTGATCCATTTTTACTCTATATAGACACACACACACACACACACACACACACACACACACACACACACACACACATATAAGGATTTCATTTTTATTTTGCCTTAATTTCCTAATAAATTCTTCCCCCCTCCCTCTTCTAGAGAACCATTTTCTTTAAGAAAAAAAAGTTTTAAAAGGGTAGAAAAATTTAGCAAAGTTAATCAAAATATAAAAAAGCCTGACATTATATTTCTTTTTTTTTAATGTATGAGGTATTTTATTTTTTCCATTACATGTAAAGATAGTTCTCAACTTTTGTTTATACATGCTTTACAATTTCAGATTTTTCTCCCTCCCACCCCTCCCTCCCCCCTCCCCTAGACAGCAGGTAATCTGATATAGGTTATATCTATATATCTCTATACATATACATATAGATAGATATATATATATACACACACACATATATATACACATAATAACATTAATCCTATTTCTGCATTAATCCTGTTACAAGAGAAAGAATCAGAGCAGTGATGCAAAACCTCAAAATAGAAAGAAGAAAAAAAAAAACCAACAGCACCCAAAACAAAAGAAATAATATGGTTCAATCAGCATCTATACTCCACAGTTCTTTCTTTCTTTTTTTTTTCTTGGATTTGGAGATCCTCTTCTATCATGAGTTCCCTGGAACTCTTCTGTACCATTGCATTGGTGAGAAGAATATAGTCCATCACAGTAGGTCAACACTCAATGTTGATGATACTGTGTACAATGTTCTTCTGGTTCTGCTCATCTCACTCATCATCAGCTCAAGTAAGACCCTCCAGGTTTCTCTGAATTCTTCCTGCTCATCATTTCTTACAGCACAATAGTATTCCATTGTATTCATATACCACAACTTGTCCAGCCATTCCCCAATTGATGGGCACCCCCTCAACTTCCAATTCCTTGCTACCACGTAAAGAGCAGCTATAAATATTTTTGTACATATGGGTCCCTTGCCCCCTTCCATGATTTCTTTGGGCAAAAGACCTGAAAGTGGGATTGCTGGGTCAAAGGGTATGCACAGCTTTATCGCCCTTTGGGCATAATTCCAAATTGCTCTCCAGAATGGTTGGATCAGCTCACAGTTCCACCAACAATGCATTAGTGTTCCAATTTTCCCACAGCCTCTCCAACATTTATTATCTTCCTTTTTTGTCATTTTAGCCAATCTGATAGGTGTCAGGTGGTACCTCAGAGTTGTTTTAATTTGCATCTCTCTAATCATTAGAAATTTAGAGCATTTTTTCATATGGGAATAGATAGCTTTGGTTTCTTCATCAGAAAACTGCCTGTTCATATCTTTTGACCATTTCTCAATTGGGGAATGACTTGGATTCTTATAAATTTGATTTAATTCCCTATATATTTTAGAGATGAGGCCTTTATCAGAAGCACTGGCCTCAAAAATTGTTTCCCAGTTTTCTGCCTCCCTTCCAATTTTGGATGCATTGCTTCTGTTTGTACAAAAATTTTTTAATTTAATATAATCAAAATCATCCATTTTGCATTTATAATATACTCTATCTCTTGTTTGGTCAAAAACTGTTTTCCTTTCCAAAGATCTGATAGGTACACTATTCCTTTCTCTCCTAATTTACCTATGGTATCACCTCTTATGTCTAAATCGTGTATCCATTTTGACCTTATTTTAGTATAGGGTGTAAGATGTTGGTCTATGCCTAATTTCTGCCATACTATCTTCCAGTTTTCCCAGCAGTTTTTGTCAAATACTGAGTTCCTATTCCAGAAGCTGGCTGACATTATATTTCAATATTCCATACCCATAGTCTACTACTTCTGCAAAGAAGCAGGGTGAGGTGCTTTCTCATATATTTTCTCTGCAGCCAATCTTGTTTATTAAAATTTCGCAGCATCCAGTTTCTGTTGATTGGTTCCTCTTTCTATTTACATAGTTGTAGTTCTTATACAAGGACAGCTAGGTGATTCATTGGATAGAACACTGGGTCTGAAGTCAGGAAGACCTCAATTCAAATACAGCCTCAAATACTTACTAGCTGTCTGACTCTGGACAAATCGCTTACCTTCTGTTTGCTTAATCCACTGGAGAAAGAAATGGCAAACTACTCCAGTATCTTTGCCAAGAAAATCCCATGGACAGTAATGGTGTAAAAAAACCAAAACCAAACAAACAAAAAAAAACCCCCTCCAAACAACAACAATAAAAAACAAAACAAACACAGTAGTGGTGTGCATGGTCCATGGGGTCATGAAGAATTGGACACAACTTAATGGGAACAGTTATTGGGTATATCTTTTATTGGTCCTGTTAAATTTACTTTATGTCAATTCAAATAAGGCTTGCCATGCCTCACTGTATACATTAAATTCATCCTTTCTTGTAGCAAAATAATATTTTTTCACATCCATGTATAGCAATGTGTTTATCCATTCTCTAGTCAGAGTAGATCTACTTTGATTCCAGATCTTTGATAATACAAAAAGTACAATAAATATTTTGGTGTAATAGAATCCTTCTTTGTGCCATTGATCTCCTTTGGGTACATGCCTATCAGTAGAAATTCTGTTTTGTAGGGTATTAATATGTTATTCCCTTTCTTAGCATAATTCAGAATTGTTGTTCATGAGGGTGGCCCCATCCAGAGCTTCATCAACAATATATTCTCTACAACATTGGCAATTTCCATATTTTTTCATCTTTGATCATTTTCTGAGTATGAGGTGAAACTTCAGAGTTCTTTTGATTTGTATTTCGATAATTATTGATGAAATAGAGCACATTTTTACATTATTGCTAATAATTTGCATTTATTTTGAGAACTGTTTATAGCTTTTGTGTGCTTATAAAGTTTAAATATATATATGGTGTACACAAAATTGGGAGGAGTTTGTTCTTTTATCTATTCTTCTAGTCTTTTCCAAGGAAAATTCAATCCATTCACATTTTTAGTTATAAGTGTGTTTGTATTTTTCCTGCATTATATATATATATGCAAGTGTTTCTTTCTTTTAAGTGAGTCCTTGGGGTTTGTAGTTAATTTGCTAACATTAGTATGAACCTATTACCTCCTGAATATTTTCTCATTCTACCAGTTACCATGCTCAACTCCTGACTCTTTGAGTTTACATCTATTGTTATTCTCTGTGTTTCATTTTTATTATAGCTTTTTTTCATAGCTTAGTTATACACTCATCCTTATCTAATCCATACGCTAATCCTCCTTATTCATCCTCACCTTCCTCATCCATTCCTTTTCTGAAAATTCTTTCTATAAAGTGTTATTTCCATTCAATCCCTTTTCTTATTCTTTACCCTTTTTAGAATCCAGCAGCATCTACAGCTTAATAGATGTTTAACTCCAATCATTTTTTTTAATAGACTATAACTGTATGGTGTTAGGTGCTAAGGGCTGACTAATTTTCTATTCTGTGGGGACACTTTCTTCAGTCCTCCTCTGGAGTATCCAATCTTGGGTGTGGAGGGGGGGTGATTAAAGCTTTTTTTTTGCATTGCTTACCTCTTCTGATGCTGCATTATCCTTCCTTTGAACCTATGACCTCATGTTCAATCTTCTTTGATTCTTACCTGCCTAGGGTTCAAATCACTTCTCACTTTGTGAAAGTTATTTCTGAGACACAATTACCTCCCCACCCCCTTTTGTTGGTGAAAGCTGATCTCCTGAAGTGTCCAACCCTTCTCTTTTCAGCATTTATTGTAAGGTCTTTGTCTCATCCCCTGAGAGACTACAAATGGCTTAACTCCCCAAATCATTGTTTAAAATTTACTGTTGAAAGGATTGTAAGCTCACCCCAAGTCAACTCTTTAGCTTTTGAAGTATGAGATATGAGGGTGGGGAGAAGAACACCAGAGAAATGCTAGGATGAATGGACACATGAACTGGTCTTCTGTAATTTTTATTATAAGAGAACCCTGTGGCAGATTCTTTCACTTTTCCTCTTCTTGTTATTGCTCAGTTTTCAGCATTTGAGGCATCTTGTTTCATTTGGAATGGTGAAAGGATAGCTTGCCCTAGGATATCTCTCAAAGTTATACATACCTATAGTTTTCCTTTAACAAATTTATTAAGCATCAGAGAATGATCCAAAATATTGCTCACTCTCTCTCTCTCTCTTTCTCTCTCTCTCTCACACATACACACACACACACACCAGTAAATTAGAATTAGAAACACAAAACATAGATGGCTAGAGGAAAATAATTGTAAGAAAATTAAAACCAAGCAAAGCTGAGTGTAATACGATTTTAAAAAGGAATATGTAGAGCAAATGAAAAAGTTATTGGGCCAGAAGCAACAAAGGTGAAGAGATACCACATAAGATATTCTGAGAGATGTCTTCAGGTGGATAAATGGCACATTTAAGAAAATTAAGTACTAATTGGCAATTAAAAATATTCCTTGGAAAATAAGAATTTGCAATGATAAGAAAATCACAAGACCAAATAAATGTTAAAAAAATTAAAATCCCTAATAAGATGAGAATTGATATATGAAAAGTAAGAAAAAATAAAGATTAATATAGAAAATATAATTTAAAACCTCAAAAATTGAGCACCAAACCAGTGCCTTAATAAAAAGAAAATGGAATATACACAATGTGGTGTTTCTGGAAATGCTGGTACAATAAAACACTGACAGGGCAGCTAGGTGGTGCAGTGGATAAAGCACCAGCCCTGGATTCAGGAAGACTTGAGTTCAAATCTAGTCTCAGACATTTGACACTTACTAGCTGTGTGACCCTGGGCAAGTCACTTAACCCTCGTTTCCCCACAAAAAACAAAAACAAAACAAAATAATAAAACACTGACATCTGAACAAATGGGGAAAAACTCTGGACATGGTGGTACAAGCCTGTAATCTTCTAGGGGAGGTTGATGCTGGTCCATCCCTTGAACTAAAAAGTTTTAAACTGCAATAGAGTTAAAGCCAATCAGTGGTCCGCACTAAGTCCAGCACCAATATTGTGAGCTTTCAGGAGTGGCGTGCCTAAGAAGGATTGATTATGGTTGGATCAGAAAAAGAAACAGTCAGTTTTTGTGCTGATCAGTATTAAGATCAGCAGTGGCTACTGTACTTTCAGACTCAATCTGATGAAAAAAGAAGGCAAGACAAAGTGAGGTGAGGAGAGGCAGAAAAAAAACAAGTAGACATAAATAATGGAACTGGAAGATAGCCTCGTATTCAGTTATTTCAGGATTACTTTTTATTGCAATTTAGAAAAGAAAATCTGGATGCTATATGTTTTAGTAAATCATCAAAGTAAATTTCCCAGAATTAATGGAAACAACCAGTGAAATGCAGACTGTGGAGTGGCTGGCCCTGAGGGATAGTGTGTTCCTCTAATAGAAGGTCTTTATACAAACACTAGATAACTCTTGTGGGGTACATTGTAGAGAGGATTCTTTCTCAGATATAGCTGGCCACCAAGATCATTTCCAGCTCTGAAGTGTTGTGGTTCTGTGACCTACACAAGGAGGAATCCAAGATTTAAGACATCTAGACACAGCATAATTAAACTCTAATGCTACAATAATAAGGGAAAATTAATATCTTACTAAGATAGTTTAGAGAAATAATTTACTAAGGAAAAATCAATTCATGGTGGATTTTTCAAGGAGGACAAAAGAGGCTTGCAGAAATTGGAATACATTACAAAATTAAGAAGCAGGGGCCATGAACTAAGAATTATCTACCCTGCAAAACTCAGCATGTTGTAGGAAGACAAAAAGTGCATATTTGAGAAGGATATAGACTTTGAAAAATTTACAGAGAAATATATCCACTTCAAGAAAGTCTTTGAACAACAAACAAGCCTTCCAGCCAAAAAATAAGTATTTAAAATAACCAAGATAAAAGTTACTAAAAAAAATGAGAACCCTCAGAGCATTATATTGCTAAATCATTAAATGTTTCAGAAGGATGTTTCAGTGAAACATAGGGAGGATAAAAAGGGAGGGGGAGAGAGGGAAAGGGAAGGAGACTCAGGCAGTTATCCCAAACAAAGCTTCTATTTTTGCAAAGGGAAATTCCTAGTTAAAGAAACCTAAATAGTCATTAATATGACAAGGGGACATTGTTTAGAAGGGTTCTGTTAAGATTGGATTAATAATTTAAAAAATAAGATTAAGAAAGTATGCATTCTTCTCAAAGAGAAATACCAAAGAAGCCAAACCTGATGATTATAATTCAAAATACAAATTGATTAAAATACCAAAGAAAATGCAGGAAAGTCACAGAATGAGTTTTTAAAAATTGGAGTCCAGTATATGTTACTAAGAGAAAACACATTTTATCCATATATATGTATATGTACACATATACATATATGTGTGTATATATGCACACATACACATATGTAGTTGAGTACCTTCTCTGAAATGAATAGTCTCAAAGAGTGACCTAGAGCAGTGGTGTCAAATTCACATAGAAATGGGGGCCATTGAACCATACATAATGATTCCTGTGTGTACATATTGCCTTAGAAAACACATATTAATATCATCTCTTTTATTGTATTTTGATTTTTTTTTTGTTAGTTGTTTCTCAATTGCTCTTAAATCTGGTTCAGCAGCAGCATTGTATGAAGAATGAGGATCCATGCCCTACAAGTTTGATATTTCTGGTCTAGAGAACTGAAAGTTTAAGTGATTTGTCTAGGTTTCTACAGCTAGGGGTCAGAGGTGAGATTTAACCCATGCCTTTCTGCCTTCCAGCAGATTTCCCAATCTACTTATGAATCTCTGACTCTCAAAATTTAATAAAACTCATGTTAAATAATGAAAAACAAAACATATATTTGGTCTGATATAGAACAAGATGAATTCAAAGCAGAAAATCATTCATTGGAGCTAAAGGACATTTTATTATTCCAAAAGATTGTATGCAAATAATAGTATCAATCTTTCTACACAAGAATATACATAAGTATACATATGCATGTGATTATATATGTATGTATATTATATAACATGCAAATGGGCTATATATGCACATGTGAATCTATCTATCCATGCATCCATACATATATACAGCCATACAGCCATACAGCCATATAACTATCTAATTTCACTGTTTCCTTAATAAAGTTCTGACATAACCCATATGATGTCTAAAAAGTCTTGTCACCTTCATAGCTTTAATAATGTTTGATAGTGCTTCTCATAGCTCTTCAACAGCATTTCAAGAAAATATTGTCCCCAAAGCAGATTGTGGTCTAGAAATCACCAGTTTTAAGTATGAAAAGGATGAAAGGGGAAGGGGGGCACAAAGCCTGGAAGACAAGAACATAGATGATGAACAAGATTAGAAATGCAACAGTCAGACCAGCAAAGATAGTAAAATAACAGAATATATTATAGCTCAGGTCCCCCTACAACTACTCCAACAAATATTTAAGACTTAGGAGTAATGAGGAAATCTTAGGTGCAATCACATTAATAATTTTTTTAGCCTAATCCTACAAGTACATGACCAGGGAAAGAACTATAGACAAAGTGGACTGCCAGTGTGTTAGCTCTGAGTTCAGAGACCAGAGAGGAATTGTGGACTCATTCCCTAGATCCATACCAAGTCTGTAGCACTGCCTCTCTAATTCCAGTGAAGTATCTCAGATTCAACTACAAGCTTCACATAATGGGTACATAGGCAGCCCTGTCACTTTGAACCTGTAGTTCAGTAGGCTGATAAGGCCTACTGTCTGACTGACTAGTCAATTAGTCACTACACATTTATTAAGCATCTTCTATATGCCAAGCACTGTTCTAAGTGCTGAGGATGCAAAATAAAGGCAAAAAATGTCCTCTTCTCTCAAGGAACACATAGTCTAATGGAGGAGACAGCAATCCTATAATTATCTACTGGAACTCCACTCAAGGGTAAGATTTTAGCTGTTTTGCCTAAACTGAAACTGAGGTCTGGAATCTGGAAATTCCAGTAGGACAGGAATCTGAATTCATCTTGATCATATCATGTGGGACCTGTTGAAAGTTTGCATCTCCAAGGGCTGTCTCACATGTAGCACTCAATACTTTGAAAATATAGTGGAATGATCTCAGATTATGTAGGTCATTGCTACAACAATCCCTTCAGAAGTGCACAGAGCCTGGTTTTCTCAATCTGAGAAAAAAACCAGAAGAGTGAGTGAATGAAAATAATACTCTAATGGTGGTGGCTTCTTAGCCTGGGGCAAGAAACCCGCCTAGGGAAGGAATACTCTGATTTAAACCTCCGCTGCCTTGTGGCTATACCCATATATGGGAAAGGCTTCAGGAGTTAAACCCCGAGGAAAAAATCAGGAGTCAGAGTCCCTTAGGCAGATTGGATGTGTGGACATCACAGTCCCTCTGGGCAACTGCTGCAATGGTACTGGTGACAAACTGTATGGTTTCTTCCTCTCCTTTGGATCCACCAATGTCGTGGAGAGGGAAAACCTGCTGCATGGGGCAACAACTTGTTTTTCCATATTGATCTGCCCAGGCCAGCGCCCTGGAGAGGACATTCCAGCTACTCCTTATGGGGTAGATACAACACGGGATGCAGCAGTTACTGGTTATAAGTCACTCAGGAGCTGTGGCTCCCGTATCAGACTGCACAGCCACGCTGTGGCCTGTGGCTCTTCAAGGCACTGATCCATGGTCGTCTGCAACTAGTGGAGGCCTACTACTACTAATGATAAAGACCTATTATTGTACCAGGGATTTCCAACACACAAACCTGGAAGAGGAGAATAACTTCAAATATCTTCTTGTAAAGCTTCAAAGGAAAACACAATTTGGCTACAATGTCAATCATAATTTCTAGAAGAAAAGAAGCAATAGAGTTAAAAAATAAAGATGTTATAAATTAAATGAAAGCTCTTGAGGAAACAATTGGAAAATCTGTAGAAGCAATACTTAGGAGAAATAAACTTAGCACAAGAAGCACACAATCTTGCCTAAATAATTCGCCACTGAAAACTAAAATAATCCAAACAGAAGTTACTCAATTAGACAACAAGAATCGTAAAAGTTAAATTAGAAAATAATCTTACATATCTAATATATCTAAACAACTCACATGGAAAATAAATCAAAGAGAGCCAATTTAAGAATCTCTGGACTACCTGAAAGCCATGACCCTCCCCGCCCCCCCCCCCAAAAAAAGAGCCTGGATAACATATTTCAAGAAATGACAAAAGATGACTGTCCAGAACAAGATGGGAAAAGTGAAAATAGAAAGAATCCTCTTATTACTTCCTGTAAAAAAAAATTCACTCCACCAAAGGAAAACTCAAGAAATGTCATAACAAAAATCTTGAGCTTTTAATGTCAAAGAAAAGAATATTCAAGAGATTAAAATGAATTTAGTACTATTGGAACCCATCAGGATCACACAAGATTAATATGGTTAACCAGAGGAAAAGTTGTCTGAAGGAAATTGGAGATACAAGATTAGAGGTCAGCAGAGAATTTCATGCAGGTCAAATAGATTTGAGAGTCATTAGCATAGAGGTGATAATTAAACCCATGGGAGCTAATGAGGTCAACAAGTGAAGTAGTATGGAGGAAGAAGAGAAGAGGTCCCAGGTTAGAGGGCATGATTTTTTTTTTTAGAGGGCATGATTTGGAAGAGGATTGAGCAAAAGACACAGAGAGGGAGTGGTGAGATAGGTGGGAGGAGAGAATGGTGTCCTGAAAACCTAGACAGAAGAGTATCAAGGAAGAGAAAGTGATCAATTGAATCAAAGGTTGCAAAGAGGTCAAGGATAATGAGGGAAAAAAAAAGTTAGATTTGGTAGTTAACAAATCATTAGTAACTTTGGAGAGAGTAATTTCAGTGGAATGATAAGATCAGAAGCTAGATTGAAAAGGGTTAAAAAAGACTGCAAGGAGAGAAAGTAGAGGAACTTAGTGTAGACAGAATTCTCAAGAAGTTTAGCTAAAAAGGGCAAAAAAAGATATAGGATGATAGAGGAGATAGAAGGATCAAGTGAGTTTTTTTTCAGGATGTGGAGGAGACATGGACATGTTTGTAGGAATAAGGGAATGAGCCAGTAGACAGGGAGAGATTAAAACAAGTGAAAGAGTGAGGATGGCAGAGGGTACACTCTTTTGGAGGGAGATAGGATGGAATGAGATCACTTGAACAGGTATAGGATTAGCCCTGTTAAGAAGTAAGGACATTTCATCATCTGAAACAGGAATGAAATTAGTGGCAGAAGGTACCTGAGTGATAGATGAGGAAGAGGGGAAGAAGATAGACCTCCCAGCAAATAGCATATTTCCCCCCCACCCCCACCCCCCTAACCCCCCATAAAATATGAGGCAAAGTTCTAAGCTGAGAGATTGGGGAGGAAAAGAGCCATGGGAGGTTGAGAAGAGATTGAAGAAGTGCCATGGAGAGTGGAGATACAGAGGAGATAAGGAGATATGGTAAGATTGACTAGCATCAGTGAGGGTCCAATTTGAGACTGTGTAACATAAATTTGTAGTAGACACAGAAGAAGGGACAGTTTCAGATGAACTGATGAATGCTTAGAATGATCAGAATCAGTATTACAATGTATATATTAACATTATAAAGACAAGCAACTTTGAAAGATTTGAGAACTCTTATCAATGTAGTAACCAATATTCCCATCTGAATGGTGTGAATTGAAATGTGAGAGTTTTTAATATTTTAATTGACATTACTATTATTATATTACTATCAACATGTTTTTATGTGGTCATTGATGGCTGATATTTCTCTTCTCAAAACTCTTTACATATATTTCAGCCACTTATGTATGGGGAGGAGAAGGTGCTTTGACCCTTGATGAATTCCTTATATATTTTGGAATATCAGACATTTATTTTGAACAAAATTCTTCTGTTCGCCATGCTAGAGAAATGATCACCCAGGCCTTTGAAAAAGAATTCTAGTGAAGGTAGAATACACGACTACTGGAAACAATCCACTCTATGTTTTGTTGATTTCTAATTCTTATAAGTTTTTCTTTACATAAAACCTCTTTTCATCTGATATATAAGCTGTGAGGGGTTTTTCCTCATATGTAGCATGGGGATGTTGTATGCTTGAAATGAGACAGGATAAAAATTTCTAGCCTCTTCTCCCAACTACCTTATCCAAGGGAGACTTTAGTTGCCACTGGAAGGGGAAGAAGGCAGTTGTGAACAGAAATTTGGCCATTCCTGCTCTCCTTCATAAGAGAGAGGAGGTACCACACTTAAAATCATATATATCTGCTCCCTTACATATTGGTAGTCTAGGGATGTGCCATCAGGTTCAATCTAACTTTTGATTACTGTTTCCTTAATTATAGGAAGCAGGGTTCCAATCTTTACACCAAAAGTTTCACTACCCCACCTCCCCACCAAATACTAGTTTTACAATGAGGACATATTGAACTTAGCAAAGGAACCCATTTATCCAATTTGACAGCCAAACAAAAATCAGATAAAGTATACATAGGAGAATATATATTAGACAATACATACTGAAAGAGCTCTCCCATTGGGAGCAAGGTTAACTCAACCAAGAAAGGGAATCTCAGATCTCACCCAAAGGGGGAAAATCCCCAAAATCTCTAATGTAGAAATTTGGACAGGTGTATGATAGAGAATGCCAGTTCCTTTCATGTCAGATTCTTCCTAGAGTCTTTTCCTTCAGCAAACTGAAGTGGGGTTGGCATCATCTATCTTCTCTCTCAAAGGTACAAGCCACAATTTCCCAAAATGTCTGCAGAGCCTAAAGAGACTCAGAGTTAAATGATCTGAAGAGACTTGAAAGAAGAAAGGGCATGGGGCAGCTAGGTGGCGCAGTGGATAGAGCACTGGCCCTGGATTCAGGAGTACCTGAGTTCAAATCCGACCTCAGACACTGAACACTTACTAGCTGTGTGACCCTGGGCATGTCACTTAACCCCAATTGCCTCACTAAAAAAAAAAAAAAAAGAAAGGGCAAACCTCTTCTCTCTCCCACTCTCACCAACTCCAAACTAATGCCTCATAGGACATTGATCTTTACCATGAAGAGAAAGTCCCATTCTTTGGGGATTCTGGTTACACACAAAACTAATTCTGCTTTCTTAAGTCAAGCACAGTAAGACTAAATTTGCAATTCAAAGCTCCTTAGATACTTGAATACAGCTACCATCTGTCTTCCCATTCTCCTCCACCAAGGTTTTTCTTCCTTAGGCTAAACATTTCCAATTCCGTTCAATTGATTATCAAAATTACCTGAAACTGAAGACCTTTAACTTATGGTCTTCCATTCCTTAACAGTGACACCTAGACTGAACAGAATAGGCTATAGGCATCCAAATAGGATAGAGTACAGTGAGACTATCACCTCCATAGTCTTGAACATTTTTAATATAATAAAATGTCTCATTTTTCTGTCTGCCATGTGATCAATCTTGTTATTCACTAAAAACTCAGAGGTTTTGGAATGAACTGCCATATAGCTATATCTCCCTTACTTTATATTTCTGGCTATTTTTTGAATTCAAGTATAAGATTTTACATTTCTCATTTATTAAATTTGATTCAACCCAGTGCTCTATTCTGTCATTTTGTTGTTGTTGTTGTTGTTATTGTTGTTGTTTTCTTTTAACCTTGTGTTTGCATTCAGTGGTGTTAATTCTCTTTAGTTTTCTGTCATATGCTAATTATATAAGCATATCTTTTACTTCTACTTCACTTATAAAAAAACAACAGCCCACATCTAAGCAGAGATCCCTGGAGAATTCTACAGTTCTGGGTTCAAAATTGGGTTTAGACAAATACTATTTTGTGACAGTGAGCACAGAATTTAAATTAACCCTGAAGAAAGTGAGGATCCCTCCTCACTTTCACGACAGTACAGTACAACTCTCCTAACTACCAAGCCTTTTGTGAGGCTTAAAGCTCTTTCTAAACCTTGAATTGTTAAAAGTATATGACTTGGGGGGGTGGCTAGGTGGTGCAGTGGATAAAGCACCGGCCCTGGATTCAGGAGTACCTGAGTTCAAATCCGGCCTCAGACACTTAACACTTACTAGCTGTGTGACCCTGGGCAAGTCACTTAACCCCCATTGCCCTGCCAAAAAAAAAAAGTATATGAGTGGGGGCAGCTAAGTTCTGCAGTGGCTAAAGCACCGGCCATGGATTCAGGAGTACCTGAGTTCAAATCCGGCCTCAGACACTTGACAGTTACTAGCTGTGTGACCCTGGGCAAGTCACTTAACCCCCATTGCCTCTCATAAACAAACAAACAAACAAAAAAGTATATGAGTTATTAGTATTTCGTGTGTAGCTTAAGAACCACCTCACCTATCAGGTCTTGGTGAGTTGCTCTATCTCATACTGAACCCTTTGACCTAAAAATTTCCTTGTTGCTCCTCTGTTACTTAATAATATGCTCCCTTGAATGTATTTGTTGGATTTCTATCATTTCTCCAAAAGGATTGTAAATAAGAGACTGTGGTATAGAGTTCCTTTGCTTCTCCTTTTAATACTTAACATAATGACCATAAGGTGCTCTATAAATATTTATGGGGGAAGGGTTAAAGAAGCTCTTGAAAAAATTACAGTGTCAGGGATTTAGGGTCTGAAAATGTGACTTTAGAGGATATCTAATCTTATTTTAAAGGGGAGAAATATGTATTTTTTAAAAATTTGATGGGATAGTTGAATATATTTAACATATATTTGTTGTATTGTAAAATGATTTGATTTATTTAAAAATTTAAAAAAAAGCTTATGTACCATCCTGCGTAGTGGAGGATTAACAGAGGCAAAGGAGAAGAATGGCCTACAGCCCAAAGACTATAGGACCCTGAGAATACCCATAAAGCCTATCTGCAAGCATAGCTTCAGGCAAGGGTCCTACAGAGTTGATTTCTCTGTCTTGTTCTATTTCTATTTTCCTAATACCCATACCTTCATCTTCATATTCAGAAACCCTAGATATCTGTGGTTGTTACAATTATAATATCCAATATTTATGTAGTGCTTTAAGGTTTGTAATGCGTTTTACATATATTATTTCATATGATCCTCACAACAACCCTGTGAGGTAGGCACTAATATTATCCCTGTTTTCTAGATGAAGAAACCAAGGCTGGATAAGGATAAGTGGTTTGGCTCAAGTCATATAGTTAAGAATTGTTGGAGGCAGGATTCAAACGATACATACCAAATCCAAATCCAAATTCAGTCCACTATACTGCCTATCTGCCTGTTATTTTTTTTACGATCTATTTCCATGTATATCTCCTTGCTATTATTTAAACTCCTATAAGCTTCCTTGTGATAGGCAAGAAACCTTAGGCTCACTAGTCTATAATAAGTTAGGGTTTTGTTTTGTTTTGTTTTGTTTTGGTGAGGCAATTGGGGTTAAGTGACTTGCCCAGGGTCACAGAGCTAGTAAGTGTTAAGTGTCTGAGGCCAGATTTGAACTCAGGTTCTCCTGAATCCAGGGCTGGTGCTCTATCCACTGTGTCACCTAGCTGCCCCATAAGTTAGTTTTTATTTGTTTTCTGGACAGTTATGGATAGTAGGCCTGATTTGGAGTCAAGAAGACCAGGATTTGTACTCTGCCTGCAATACATACTTGCTGTGTGACTTTGGATGTTATAGACCAAACTTGATTCTGTCTGGTCTAGTGGTTCAGGTTTGATCATGGAACTAATGTGATGCTCGTAGACCATCTAACAAAAGAAAACTTACCTATGGAAAGCATATTCAGCAAAGATATGGGGTTGATTCAATTAGGCTCAGTTGTTTACTTGTTTTTACTTCTGTGTTGTTTATGCTATAACTCACCACTCAGAAATGTGTTAGACGTGAAGGATGAGCTCCTGACTACCAGTAATCTAAGCCAATAGTTCTTAATTTAGTTACTTGGGCCAATTAAATCTCAAGGATTGTTACAGTATCTTTTTAAGAAAAAAATAGTGTAGTCTACATCGAGTAGATGACCACTCTTTGGTGGCAAGGGCATAAAAATCTGCCATAAGATCTCCATCACTTATATGGATCTTGGTCTGTTACTTGACAACCCCACCATCAGAGGTCTGAGAAGCCTGACAAACATTAAAAGAAAAGAAACAGTAAAACAGAAATTAGTAAAATGTAGAAGAGGACAAAGGCCAGAAAATCCAATGCTTGGCCTTTGTCATTCAGATAGTCTAGCATCCATATTTTAATGATCAAGTCTGTGTGAGTGGTAGTTCACAGCACAACAGTTCCCTTATTTAAAGCAGGAAGCAGGAAGCAGGAAGCAGGAAAGGCAGCATCAGAAAAATCAGAAGTGCAGCACAGATAATGACACCTCTGCCATGATCCTAATCACAGATCAGAGTCAACTATAGTAAGGTATCTAAGAGCTATTACCCTCTTGTATATAGCCTGTCCTGGTGCCAGGGTCAATACCAGGAATTGCCCTGTCCCACCACCTACTCAATGTATTCAGGACCACCAGTCAAGACCTTTCCCTCTCTGGTAGATACATAGCAGGAAAAAACAAATCTTTGATCTTTCAGAGGACTTTGCTAAGGCACTATCTCTTCTTCTTCCACCTCAGAAACACCTTAGTTTAGGGGTCAGCTAGGTGGCTCAGTGGATAAAGCACCAGCCCTGGATTCAGGAGGACCTGAGTTCAAATCTGGCCTCAGACACTAGACACTTACTAACTGTGTGATCCTGGGAAAGTCTCTTAATCCTCATTGCCCTGCAAAAAAAAAAAAATAAATAAAATAAAAAGAAAGACCTTAGTTTAAAAAGGCCAAGGTCTCCCACTGCATCTGAGGGCCATCTCTGATCATACTAATCTACGTCTTACCACTGGACCGAGATGGCTCCAGAGGAAAGAATAAAGCTGATGCCTTTATACACCCCTGGCTCACTTAAGTCCAATTCACTTGCAAGTGAAGACATCACTTTTCTGATGTTGCTCTTCAAGAATGAAGGAAAAACAACAACTCTTCTTCTACAGAGGCAATGTAGATAGTTTCACTTCCTTCCAATTGCCAAAGAACAAGTCACCTCCCAACAATCCTACCCCTTGGTTCTCTAAGCGCTTACTATGAAGGATTTGTTGCTTGGTACTGCGTTGGTAGCAATGTGGAAGGGTCTCGTCATTTCCAGATTATAAGTAAAGGGATGTACTGGGCCTGCCTGTGCTGCTGTCCTTGTTGATGCACTTTTATGGGGCCTGAGTTGCTATCTACTCTGTTGCCACTGGGAATCACTTTCTGCTGCTTGCTGGCATAGGGTCCACACAACAGTTCATCACTCTACCACTAGGATCTACATTACCTGAGCCCATTAAGATGCTCACTAAGCTATAACCAAGTATTGTCATTTTGTTGGGGTCAGGGGAGCAGTCTCTGATACTATCCTCTTATGCTAATGTCAGCCTCTGACTACTACGCCATGGCCTAGCAATGTTCCTGTTCCAAGGACTAGTGACTGTCCTCCAAAACCCATTCTGGAGCCAATCTATATCCCCTCCCTAAGCAAAATCAATGGGAGAATATTTGACACATTCATCTCCATCTTCAGTTTTGGAAGTCTTTTTGGTTTTGAGGATGATTAATCATTGTCCTTTCAAGTACTTTCCCTGGCAATATGCACCAAAGAATTCTAACAAAATCTATTGAGTGCAGTTCCCAGTAGTCTACTAAATGCCATATAAAGAAGCTCTAGCAGATAGTTTCTAGAGAAAACCGGGAAGAATTGCACGGAATGATGTGTAAAGGGAGCATAAACAGAACTGATACAATAGCAACTTTGCAAACACAACTTTAAAATACTTATGGGGGCAGCGAGGTAGTGCAGTGGATAGAGCACCAGCCCTGGAGTCAGAGGACCTGAGTTTCAAATCTGGCCCCAGACACTTGACACTTACTAGCTTTGTGACCCTGGGCAAGTCACTTAACCCCAGATTGCCACACCAAAAAATTAAATTAAATTAAAATACTTATGAATTAATGAATACAATGCATAAGTAGTATTCCAAAGGACAAATGGTGAATTATGCTACCCACCTCCTGAAAGAGGTGATGAATTCAAGGTGCAGAATAAGAAGTAGGATGTCTCTGCCCTGACAGTCTTCACCTTCAGGGTCCAAATTCTTTTGGAACACTAGAGAGCTAACTGATTAGAGCCTTTAGGCATTTTATATGTATTTGAACTTACTTCCTTCTGCTAATCTCTATTTCTAATGGCATTTATTTAGTCCCTCTTATTCTATCTTATTAGTTTAGACACTCAATTCTATCATTTTTCTCTAAGAACTGTTTTGCTAAATCTCATAGGTTTTTATATGTGATATTGTTGAGATAATGAACTTTCAAGCATGTTATTTTTCTGATTTCTTTTAACTCAATTGTTTGTTAATAAATGGTTCTTAGTTTTCATTCAACCTTTTACATTTTCCTAAAATGACTCTTTTCTCCTATCTATTATATTGCGTTTTTTTTGAAAGGCATATATCTTTAGCTATTATTTTCTTTCTATCTCTGTATTTATCTTGAATATAAACTCCCTGTTAGTCATTTTTGTTCTGTCATTTCAGTAAAAAGGTCATTCTCTTCAGCAGAAAAAAGAGAAGGAAAATAAGAATCCAACAGTTGTTTCCTTCTCTCTGTTGTCAGTTATTGCCATCCCATCCATTCCAGAAAGCAGTGTAATCCCTTTTTTGATCTTCATCTTCCCCTCAATATAACTAAAAATAAATAAACAAAACTTTTGGTTGCCTTTATTTTCTTTGACAACTTCAACTCACTCTGACTTAAAGCATTGCTGACACTATTTTTACAGGACTGTGCCACACTCCTTATCATCTGCCTTATTCTTGTCTTCTGTATATATCTTTTAAAATATAAGTTGATTGTTGAGTTCTCTCTTTTCTCCATATCAGTTTTTTTTCAGACAAATCCTTTTTCCTTCCCATTACAACTTTTCTCTTTTTACTTTCACAATTCATACACAATCTCTTTCCCCTTGTTCCTAGGCTGACTTCCCTTTGAGAATTTAATCCATTTTTAATTTAATCTATCTTTCCTCTGACCCCTTTGAAATCTAGTTTCTCAAAATCTACATTGCATGTCATGCCTCACATTTGTGATGTTTCACAAACTTCTCATCTACTTCTTTCTCTCTCTTTCAGTGGTCTATAGGCATATCCTTTCTTGTTTGATCTTCAGTTACATTACTTTCTACCATATTTCCCTTTCTTGCTTCTTGAATTTCCTCATGCAATGCTTATTACGCCCATTTTAGTTAATCTATTTCTTTGAATAATATTTATTCTTCCGGAACCATATGGTAGTCATGTGTTTCATTCAGTCAAGTGGAAGTGATACCTATAAAATCAAGTTTGCTTTCTTGAGTCTGGACTTCTACTTCCTCATTTTTGATGGCCTAAACTTGAACACTTATTTGTAGCCATTTGAGGTCACCCATTGTTATTACAGCATATTCTTGAATTTTGGCCCTTGTTAATTTCTTGGTATCTCAACTTTTATTTTCTCTTGTCACTGCAGCTACTTTCTATGACAGTAGTTTCACTAACCTTTTCTCACAGCTCAGTATTCATCTGCCATGAGGAACCAGGGGACACTGAAGTTAGCAAGAAAATGGAGTTTCAAGGTATCAGAGCACACACCCCCATTTCCCAGATTTTAGAATTCTGTCTTTCCTTTCCCATACCTCCTTACATTCTTTCTTTATTTCTTGGGACGCTCATAGAAGAGGTATCTCTGTATTTAGGTGGATAGCATTATTAGTGTGACTTCCTTGCAACCAAAGATGAAAGAGTAATTAACAAACTGTAGCTGGGCAGGGGAGTTGTGAATGTAGAAGTCTTAAGGTATCCAGTGGAATTTCAGAGGGCAACTAGAAAAATTCACAGCATATGGCATATCATTTAGGTTCACTGCACTGTTTTATAACTTGTAGTAAGCTACCCTCTCCCAATCCACTTTATTTTACAGGCTTTTTGGATTTTATTTATAACCAACTAACAAATACATTCTTATAATCAATCAAGAATTTCATGTAATGGAACTAAATGTTAGCCCTGTGTTGAAAGATTAGGGATACAAAAAAGGCAAAAACCTGGACCCTCCTTGAGACATAAAGAAGGTAAAATATGAGGAAGCATTGGATTCTAGTTCTCTCTCAGAATGATTTTTTAAAAAGACTCAGGAAGAGTATCTTAATTAAATTTATTTTATAACATTATATAAATTTACCAATAGTACATTTTTCCAGCCCAAGAACACAGATTCAGACCACAGGCAAGTAAGCAGACTAGTGACTGCAATCAAAGGTGAGCATATAGCACTCTTCTTCTGAGCTCACAGTAGGATCTCAGATTCAGTCCACAAATATTGGTTTGAGTTCTTCAGCTGAGTAACAGGGAAAAGGACTGTGATTTTCAGACTTGAAATAAGCGTACAACTTTGGCACCATGTACCCTCCAAAGTTTCCCAGGTAGTAGACAGGATTTGAGGACAGAAATTATTGACTAAAGTTCCAACAGGTGCAAGCATACTGCAATGTTCCCTAGTCCTCACCTGATATGTAATCTGCAAATCTCAGACCAAGAAGGCAGTGATCAGACTTTTTCCTAGAGTAATCCACTTATGGCATGCAGAAACTTTCTCCTTCCCAGGTTTGATACACTCCTGAGATCCCTGAAGAACACATAATCCATCCATCAATTAATCAATAAATACTTATTAAGACACCTTCTTTGTTCCAGGCAGAGTTCAATGCACATAGAATGCAGAAGAAGGAGTCTCAAAGAATGTATTCAATTCTTTATAATTACCCAACATTCTTTCTAAAGTGTTCAGAGCCTGGCCCCAGGTAAAAATACCCAATTCAGGAAGTAAGGCTGGGAGAATGTCCTTAAAACAGAAAAAAAGACAGTGACCATAAAGAAATATTATGGAGCCAGAGTCACCCAAGAATATGAACTCAGAAAATAACTCCCAAACATCTACAAGTAATTCCTTGAAAGAAACATTTTGGCTACAAAATCACTAGAATTCCTGGGGAAAAATAAAGCATGAGATAAAAATGATATTTTAAATGAAATTTAAAAAAACTAAAGATAAGGAATCTGAAAACAAATGAGAGTTTTGATGAAAAAATTAGGAGAATTAACATTTCACAAGAAGTATACACTTTATCCAAGTATCAGATTACATAAAAGTTAAGAAACTAATTGGTTTTTTACGATAAGAGAATAAGATTACTCCAATAGTAGAAACACTGAAAAACAAGTTGGTCAATAAATAAATTCTTGGCATTTAATTAGGTGATTACTATATATAAGTCATATACTAAGTGCTAGAGATATAAAGGAAGCGAAAAAGCAAAATCCCTGCCCTCAAGAAATGTCCCATTCTAGTAAGGGAGGCAAACAAATGAAACACTATGTAATTATGGTATATACAGTATACATGGAGGGAAAGGCAGGGCCAGGAAAATATTCATGCAGAAAGTGGATTGTAATGACTTCACAAATTTTGGGGAGACTAAGAGCTAATATAATTACCAACCAACATTCCTGAACAATTAGGAAGACCTTTATAGCTAAGTGGGGGATTTTAAAAAAATAGGACAATCAGGTACATGTTAGAGTTGGCTTGAACTAGCCCATAAGAACCTATTGTTAAATCTTAGTGTGAGCATTTAAAATTTTGTAAATCAACAAAAGCTATAATTCAGGCTTGGTTTATTATATTTTGGTTTCTAAAGAGAATGTTAATAATACAGATTAAACTTTAAAGTGTTTAATGTATACTTATTTTTTCAGAGAGATGGTTACTAAACATTAATTAGCACATTGATGATAATGCTTATTACTACAGAACCCCAGAGTGTATACACACAGAAGATTGGTCTTTTCTTATACTATGGCACACTATACCATCACCTTTGATTTCTGAGGGAAAACATCTAAAACAAAGGTTATTAAGCCTCCCTAAAGGTGATTAACAGACTTATAAATTGAGAGTTTATAAGAGATTTTAGATTAAATCAATTCCCTTATTTTATTAGATAAAGGAAATGTGGTTTTAGACATGTTAAATGACTTGTTCTAGATCCCATGGGTTTTCAAATGTCTGAGGTTAGATTTGAATCTACATCTTTCTGACTCCAAGTCCAGCACGCTAGCCATTATGACACTATTCTCTGGCCCTCCCCCATCCAAACAGTAGCTGCATCAGATACCTGAACATAGCAGTGAGTGTATATGTTTGCCTAGATGTGGCCTGAGCTGGATCTTCCTAATTTGCTTTACTTTCCCTGGACAGAGATGACTTAAATACTGATGCTGAGATGTATGTTTCGTGCCGCTACTAGCTACTTCATGTAATCAAGAGGGCAAAGATTTCCCAGGTGCTGAGTGAAAGTGGGAGAGACTTTCTGGAACTACGTTTCTCAGAGGAATGAAGGAAGAAAACAAGCATTTATTGTTTACTACATACTAAGCACAACATAAATAAGCAAAAAGAAACCACCCCTTACTTCAAGGATCTTACATTTCAACAAGGGAAGACAACCCAGAAAAGGTAGCTGAAAACCAGGAGGTAAGAGGTGATTAAGTTACCTACTGCAAGGGTACTAGTTGATATCTGATGTAATTACTGCTGGTATGGGGGGAGGTAAAGAAATTGTTCCCCTTTCTCCCAACTAGAAAGTCCAAGGAAAAGCTGAAATTAAGTTATTTCTCTTAACAGTTAGCCACCTAGAGGGCAGCTAGTGGCGCAGTGGATAAAGCACTGCCCTGGGTAAAGGAGGACCTGAGTTCAAATCCAGCCTCATACACTTGACACTTACTGGCTGTGTGACCCTGGGCAATTCAGTTAACCCTCATTGCCCCTCAAAAAAATCCCAAAAAAACAAACGAAAGCCACCTAAACTGATCAAAACTTTAAAAAGAAAATCTCAACTATCAGCTTATGTTTGAGATACAATAAAGTTTCTGTACTGAATGTCTATTAGTTGTTATTATACTAAAAATTAGCTGATGATATAGGAAAATTTCACCTACAATCTCCCTATTTGCACAGCATAGATGATGTCGGAAAAGCTGCTAAGAAAAGATTTTTTTTCTAGGTTGAGAGGAGCGAAAGAATTGGGGGAATAGTGGGTGAATTTTTAAACAGTATGTCTCAGATAACTATCATCTAGCCTTTTCATATTTCATCCTTTTGCGTTATACTTTATCAGTGTTTAATTCTGTTGCATTCCTACTCTGGGACTTTGTTTTAATCATTTGTTGCTCCTAAGTAAACTTCATTTTACATCTATAATATTGCTTTACTCTGAGTCTTGAAACATATGGAAGAGATATTTTTAACTCAGTTCAGCTTGAGTACAGAGATTTTTTTAATATGTGCTAAAAAAAACCTTGTTTTATTTCTGAATTAGGTGATACTTTGTTATTTTAAATAAAAAATATTAAATAATTTTTAATAAATATACAGAAAAATCAGATAAAATGTATATTGTTCAAATGATGATAGTAATGTGATTGGCCCTACATTGAATCAGACCACCAACATGTGAATTTTATTTCTCTGTCTATAACATCTAGTATTTATGACATCTAAACATTCATCTCTGTATATGCCACTTGCATAGGTATAGTAATCATTATATCACTATATCTATGAGATTTATACCTAAATCAATATCTGATTTTCCATATATTGACATAGAAGGTTTGTAGATGAACAGGGAGCAGAATTATGTTAGTTTGAGTAAGAGGAAAAGATAGAGGCTGGATAGTACCTAGGAAACTGCATGGTATTTTTACTATTTCAAGGAACTCCAAAAGGCCCATTTTTCAAGAACTGTATTTGGCAAGTAAAAATTGTTTGTAAGTATCATGGTTCAATTATTGTTTCAGGAAAATACAATTTTTGAATCAGAGAATCAATTAATAGAATTAAGGTGGGAATGGATAGCAATGTCCATTCCACCCAATCATTAGCTGAAAAAGAATTCCCAGTTCTAAATATCTGACAACACATCTAGGCCCTTTTTCCTTGAAGATTTCCAATAAAGAGGAACCTAGTAATTTCCAAAGCAACCATCACATCTTTGGACAACTTTAGTTTATAGGATTTTTTTCCTTGCATAAAATGAGGAAAATATTAAATGCACCCTTTTTGTAACTTCGAGTAGTCCATTTGGAGCCAGACAGAACAAGTCTAACCTCTCTTTCACATGACAGTTCTTCAAATACTTGTAGATAGCTATGATTTCCTGCCCTCATCATTTCTGCTTAGAAGTAAAATTCTAATTTTCTCTACTATATCCTCATATGGGATAAACTCAAGCCCTCTCACCATCCTAGTTGTTCTCTTCTCAATGCATCTCCATCTTGTCAATGCCCTTCCCAAAACATGATATGTAGAACTGATACAATATTCCAAATGCCAATCTGAGCATGACTGAATACACTGGATAATAGATACAGAAAATTAATGTAGTTGATATTTTCAAGGAGATCATGTAGTAATAGGAAAGACAACATTGTAACATGTAGATGCCTAAGATCCTATTTCTGTCTTTTGGCTCCATGGTCACTCTTTCTTTCCCTAAAGCCATAGAGGATAATTGGAGGAGCATTAGCTTAATGAATATCCAGCACACACACACAAATACAGAGCAAAACAAAACATTGAGAAAAAACAGTCAAAAAAGTTGAAATGAGAATTTGGAGAAATTAATCTTGTGAATAATCTAGAGTGGATAAAAACATCCAGAAGAAGAGTGTAAGTTTACAGCTCCAGAGGCTACTGAGAGGTCAAAGATGAGGTTGAATGAAGGGTTTTAGATTTGGTAAATGAGCTCATTAGTGACTTGGAGAGAGAGGTTTCAACTGAATCATGAGACCCAAAGCCAGATTGCATAGGGTTTAGAATCAAATGATAGGAAAGGAAGTGCAGATATCTAGTATGGTGCCTTTTTCAATGGATATAGACAAGAAGGGAAGGAAAGAGATACAGGAAGATAACTAGTGGAAATGGTCAGGTCAAGTAAAGGTTATTTTTAGAATGGGAGAGATGGACAGTGTTTATAAGTAGCAGTGAAAGAACTGTAAATAAGAACAGATTGAAGATAAGAGAGTGAGAATCATAGAGGGGTCAATATGCTGGAAAGGACAGGGAAGTTATTGGGATCAAGTGTATATTCAAAGGGTTTACCTTGACCAAGAGAAGGGCTGCCTCTTCATAAGAGACAGTAGTGAAGTTGGAGATAATGGGAGATGCTATCTGAATAATGTGAGATGAGGAGGAGGGGGAAAAGTAAGCTTTCAATGAATGGCTTCAATATTTTCTATGATGTAGGAGGTGAAGACTTTAGTTTAGAGTATAAAGAAAAGAGGTGCCATAGAAAGCTTTAAAACAAAGAAAAAGTTTATAATACACACTATGGTGAATTGTATGGCAAATTGAATTTTAAGATGGAAAAGGATTATGTGGTTGCAACAAGGATACAATTGAGATTTTGTAAGATAAATTTGTAGTGGAACTATTCAGTACAGTTTTCTTTTTTTCCATGTCTGAGATTTGGTTATTCATTTTTTAATAATAAATTTATTTATTTAGAATTTTCCCCAAGTTACATGTAAAAACAAATTTTCACATTGATTTTTTTAAAACTTTGTGTTCCAAATTCTCTTCCTCCCTCCCTCCCCAACCCTCCCTAACAAATCAAGAAATTCAATATGTTATATATGTGCAGTCAGGTAAAACATCTCCACTTTAGTCAGGCTATATAAGAAAACAGAAAAAAGCAACTTTAGAAAGAGGAACTAGCAAAAAAATATACTTCAATCTGTATTCAGATACCATCAGTTCTTTCTCTGTAGATGGATTGCATTTTTTATAAGTTCTTCTGATAGCATCCAGCTCATTATTTCTTTCAAAGTTATTATTGCTAATTCTATTGCCCTCTATCCTATTCCCTCCCCTTGATATTTACTCTATTTTCTATCTTCTTTCACCATATCCCTCCTTGAAAATGTTTTGCTTTTTTGCTGCCCCCTATCCCAATATGCCCTCCCTTCCTTCACCTCTCCCCCTCCCATTTTCCCACAGAGCAAGATATGTTATTATACTTGAGTGTGTATGTTATTCCCTCTTTGAGCCAATTCTGATGAGAGTAAGGCTCAGTCAACATAGTTTCAAGATTTTTTTCATTTCCATTTAGCAGTATATGTAAATCATGGTTGAAATCTGGCAAAGCCTGATTATTAATAGGACAAGAGGGCAAAAGATTTTAGTATAGAGGATAGTGTAGAATTGAATTGATTCATCAATGAGTCACAATGAGGAAGTGAAGAGATTCCAATTAGTCCAGGAGTGATGGTCAGTGAAAGAAGTAAGGGGTAGAGCAATTAGAAGTCAAGGTTATAATGAAGAAAAAGGCTGAGTCATAAGTCATAGAAAAATGGAATGACAAAAGATTATGATCAGATAAATTATTTCTTAATTAATTGACATGGAAGTAGAATATTTGTGGGTGATGGAAATTAAGGTTATTACTATCTCTGTGTATAGTTGAGCTAACATGGAGACATAGGTCATGGGAATTGAGTAGATTGAAAAATTGGAAAGTTATTATTTGAGGAAACATTAATATGCATGTTTAAATCTCTTAATATGAAAATGGAAGGATAGTCTATAATCCAGACATTGAACTAATTAATAAAGAAAAGAGATTGCCCTGGGTGGGGGGGGGCAGTATATAATAACCACCAGCATCTATATTTAGATCTAGATCTAAATTTGAATACCATGAACCTAAAAAGAGGAGAGATTGATAAATGATAAAGGTAGAGTCTGGAAATGGCAAGAAGGGGCAAGAAGTACGCCGACTTCCCTACCATGAGTTGGGGGAAGGGGTATAAATGATTGTAAAGTATTAGAAAAGATGGCCAGGGATGCAGTGTGACCAAGAGGGAGCCAGAATATGGTAACCTCAAGATAAGAAAAAGGTAATAATGAAAGCAACTATTAATTATCAATCAGTCATTCCAGAAGAGTACAGATAGATTTGGAGAAGAATATTGGAGGAGGACAGGAGGAAAGAGGGTTGAGAGGATGCAAATAAAAGTCAGTGAGGTTTATGTATCAGCAGCTGAGAGATCAGAAATATTGGAATGGTAAGAATATAATGAAGCATGAGTAATTTAACTACTGAAGAATGAGTTCATGTGACAAAGGTCCATCTAGAAAACACATATCATTTTCTGTGCTTCTATTGTTGTCACCATAACTTCAGACACAAGTGGCATTTGGGATAGTCAATCTAGATCTATATTAGTCAGCCGTGGCTTATGTATACACTGAATGAATAATTGGCTAGTATTAAATAATAATGGTTTAAGCCAGTGGGTTGTTGTCATTTCATAACTGCCATTAAGATCCTTATATAGTTTCAATAACTTTTCATTAAAAGCCTACCTTTAACATAGAAACTCAAATTTGTGTGTAGATTAAGTTGTTTCATTGTAAATAAGCTCTTTACTCATAAATGCAATTAGTTTCTGGTGACTATCATTCCTTTGGTTGAAGAGACTGCTCCCTAAGTATTATTCTGATTTTCTGGAAAAGATTCTCATGAATTGATTCCAAGATTTATAGCCTATCCTAGACAATTTGCTAGCAATTCTCTCTTTTTTTTGGGGGGGGGCGGGGCAATGAGGGTTAAGTGACTTGCCCAGGGTCACACAGCTAGTAAATTGTAAAGTGTCTGAGGCTGGATTTGAACCCAGGTTCTCCTGAATCCAGGGCTGGTGCTTTATCCACTGCACTATCTAGCTGCCCCGCTAGCAATTATCTCTCTCTCTCTCTCTTTCTCTCTCTCTCTTTCTCTCTCTCTCTCCCTCCCTCCCTCCCTCTCTCTCTCTCTCTCTCTCCTCGCTCTCTCTCTCCCTCTCGCTCTCTCTCTCTCTCATCTTATTCCTTGTTGTCTATGCTCTGTCTCTTTGTTTTTTCTGTCTATCTCTGTATTCCCCCCAACCCCTGATTTTTTTCCTTTATTTTTCTAGTTTAAGGGGAAGGAGATGGGCATATAGTTGTATTTGAAATTTTCAGGTTTGTACTGGGAAATCTTCCAAGACTCCTGCACCAAATGTACTTACAGTATAAAAAATTCACAGTATGTTAATTCCAGCTCTATTTCTATAACTTTCAAGTACAGTTTTTAAAAGACCAGCATTCATAGAATTACTGAATCATAGTATTTGAGCTGGAAGGCACTTTATAGTGCTCCCTCATTTTAAGAAACAAGTCCACAGAGGTAAAAATTGGTTGCCCAGAATCACAAACAGACTAAGTAACAATGTCCAGCTTTTTTATTGAAAATCCAGTTTTCTTTCTGATACATAAACTAAGGAAATTTAAGGAGAAAACACCTTTTTATTGCACATGTTGTTGAAGGACTGGGTGGTTCTTCTCCAGTGTATTTTCAAAATTCCTATCAGGCCCTATTATAAATTTCCACATTTTCATCAAGAAGGCCCTTGTACCAACAAAGAGATCTTGACTCTGCAAAAGTTCTTGTTGCTATTAAGGTTTATTTTGTGACATATTAATTTTATTTCTTATGATCTATGGTTTTATCATTGTTTTATCAGCTACTCCCTGCAATATGAGCAGAATGAACTTTTTAATAGACAAAGCTCTATGGGGACTATGCACCAAGAAAACCACAAAAAGGAGAAGCCACAATTATGCTGACAAAACCAAAACAAAAATCTATAAAATCAGTAGAGATAAGCATGGAGAGTTTTGCTTAAAGAAATCATAGATAATGAACCTATATCAATATGAATAAATATAAATGTATACATACCAAAAGACAGAGAATGTAAACACATAAAGAAAAAGTATATATGCTCATAGATTTATGGCTAGAAGCACTATAAAGGCTAATGAATCCAATCTCCTCTTTGTTGTTGTTTGTGATAGAAGAAGACCATGACATCAGAGTGATGTCATGACTTGCGCTGAATTGGATTTAAGAGAGGGAAGAATGTGTAAGTTCATCAACCTTACTTTCTCCTCCAGAGCCATTTGGGTCCAGTAGCAAGATATATATCAGGATAACTGGAGATGGCCCCAGATGTTCAAAGTAATTGGGAATTAAGTGACTTGCCCAGAGTCACAAAGCTAGTAAGTATCTGAGGTGAGATTTGAACTCAGGTCCTTCATCTTCAGGGCCAGTGCTCTGAACAGAGAGGTTAAATGACTTGACTGGTATCACAAAGCTAAGAATTATGTGAGGCAGGATTAATACAAGAATTCTCAAACTTTTAAGAGAATGTCTCATACTTATGCCATGAAAAATATTCTCAAATTTAGAACCAGCTTAATTTCCCTTATGAGAAAACAGTCCTTATACCAAAAACAGAGAAAGATAAAGGAAAAAAATCAGAAAAATATTATCGATGAAGATAAGTTCAGAAATCTTAAATCTCCAAGATTTCCTTGAGAATAGACTACAGTAATGTAAAAAAAGTGATTATGGGCAAATCTAATTTAATACAATAGATAAAACACAGTTAAAGATTAATAAAATAGCTAACATAATAAGTAATAGTAAAATAGAAATAAAGCCACATGCTTCTATCTGTGGTAAAAAAAAAAAATGAAAGTTTTTTTAACAGTCAGTTAGCAATAACTGAAAGACGCCAGTTTTTTGAAGGACCACCCTTTCGGGGAGGAGACCATGACAAACTGCCAGTCTGTCTGCTAAGCACTCCACTTCTGGGGTGTGAGCTTAAGGCAAGGAGAGAACAAAAGTGAGGTCTTTTTCTGCTCTCCTGGCCCGCGGGTTTGCTCTGCACACACAGACGCTGACTCAGGTTTGACTTGGCCGGGTTCTCCGTAACAGCACGTGCTTGAAGCATCTCTCAGCCTTAGAGGTGGCCTTGGGTTTTTGGTGAGTTCTATACAGGTTTTTGGTGAGTTCTATACGGAATATAGACTAAGCTTAGATCTAAGACTATTTGTTTGTATTTCTATTTTCCCATCTCTCTAATCAACATCACCTTGTAATTCCCAAACAATAAAAGCTCTAACTAAAGAGCAGAGGTTTCTTCCACTTACTGGTCTGGGAGATAAATAAGGGAAAGGTTAAAAGGGGAGGGTAATAATGCTCTTAGTATCCATTTTAAATCTCACATATCAATAGCAGCAGAATTTTTTTGACAAAGTACAGCATTAGTTTATGATAAAAACTCTATGTAACATAAATATCTCAAGACTATTTAGTATAGTAAAAGACATCTGAAACCAAAAGCTAGCATTGCATGCAATGGAGAGATATTTGAAACTTTCCCAATAAATAGAGGAGTAAAACCATTGTTTTTTGAAATAATTCTAAAAATGATATTAATAGCAATAAAACAAGGGAAAGAAATAAAAGTAATAAAGATAAACATCAGGAGATAATTACATTTCATAGATATGGAGCTTTTAATAATAATATAATTTTCTAGCATATTCATAAGAGGTACATCAACATTGTGCAAATTTCTCTTTGCTCTGTCTGTTATTGCATTTGCTGCTTTTTTAGAATCTCATGTCACATGGTAAATTTTGTTCCAGCCACTCATTTTTATTCTGTATGGCTTTATTTTTAACTGTGTCTTGTATGTATCAACTTGTTGGGTCTTATTTTCTTATCAATTCTGCCATTCTTATTAATTATCTTTGGGAGCGTAACACATTCATATTTAAGCTTATAATTGTTAGGCTTAAGTTCTTTCTCATTTAATTTGAATATTGATTTTTTTCTTCTTTTTTTTCTTTCTTTTTTTTAGGTTCACTTACATAAATTTGATTCCTGTCTCCTTGCACAGATTTTCTTCTTGTAGATCTACTTTACTCCAAGTTTCTTGGTTTTACTTAAGTATTTTTTTCCAAGGATTTCACAGTTTAGTGGTTGTTGGATTGATGAGAGTTCTAAAGTCTTTTGAAACTGTTTTTTTTACTACGTTGCTCTCATTTTTCTAAATTGTTCTTATGGTTCTGCTCACTTTGTTCTGTCAGTTCATGCTACCCAGAATTCTCTTAAATCAATTATTTTTAATTTTTAATCAATTATTTTTCATTTCTTGCGGTCTAATAATATTCCAATACCTTTATATATCCCAATATATTCACACATTCTCTAGTTGACTAAAAGGCAATTTAAAGAATTTTTAGATACCAGTATTGTTTTCCTTTTCTTTTCTCTTCTGTTCTTTTCTTATTTTTCTTCTATTACTTTCTTTTTTCCCTCTTCTTTTCTTTTCTCTTTTTTCACGTTCCCTTCACTTTCATTTTCTCTTCTCTTCTTTACCCTTTTAATACTGCTTTCATGATCAGGAAATTTGTTTTTCTTGTGACTATCATACTATTTCCTCCCTGATATTATTTTCCCCTCTCCCACCCCATTTTATTTTCTTGTTGAGTTTGATGTAGTTCTTTACCAAACTGTATGTGTGCAAATCTTTTAAGACAATAGAGTCAGCTTCTCAAGAAGAAATGCAGAATTTATTGTTTATTTGAATCTCTAAAATTCAAATAGCAAAAAGTAATATTTTCCCCTTTACCTATGCTTATTACTTCAATTTATTTGAAAAAAATATTAATATATAAAGCATTTTAAAAACTGAATCAAATTGTAGTGGTAATAATCAATATCCTTGCTTTATGCCTAATTTTATTGTAAAAAAACTATAGTGCTTCATGACATGTAATGTTGACTCTTTGCTTTAGCTAGATAATATTTTCTATTTGAAAGAATAGAAAAGACATGTTTATTTTAATATTTTATTGTTTTTTTAACAGAAATAGAAATTATATTTTTGTCAAAAACCTTTTCAGTATCATTGATTTGACAAAAATTTTTTATTTCTAGTTTATTATGATCTATCATGTTTATAGTTTTCCTAATATTGAGCCAACCCTACATTCCTTATGTGAATCCAAACTTGTCATAGTATGTAATCATTTTGATTTAGTGCTACAGACTCTGCTAATATTTCATTTATTTATTTATTGCATTAGTATTAATTAGGGACATTGGTTTATAGTTTCTTTTTCTATTTTATCTCTCCCTAGTTTAGGTATCAAGATGATATTTGAGCCATAGAAAGAATTTGGTTGGATTTCTTCCTTTCCGACTTTAAAAAATAATAATAAACATTTTCATTTATAATTTTGGGTTCCAATTTTTATCCCTTTTTCCCTCCCTCTCTTCCCCTCTTCCTTACTTAGGTGGCAAACAATCAAATATGGGGTATACATGTATGATTCTTTAAAACATCACCATATTTGCCATTTTGTATGAGAAAACTTGATTTAAAGAAAAAAATAAAAGAAAGTGAAATATAGCATGCTTCAGTCTGTTCCATCAATAGCAGTTCTTCCTTTGGAGGTGGATAGTATGCTTCATCATTAGTCCTTTGGGATTGTCTTGGATAATTGTATTGTTTTGAATAGTCAAGTCATTTTTTCTTCATCAAACAGTATTGCTGTCCCTGTGTACAATGTTCTCTCTTTAAAAAACAAAAGCAAATTTATTTATATATTGATGTTGAAGGCTGGACTGGAGTATAAGAAACAAGGAAAACAGTATGATACAGTCCTGTACAGAAGAGAAAAGGCAGGTTATGAGGAAGGGGGAAAGATGCATGCACACAGATACACATATGAAAAAGATGAAGGGAAGATAGGTTGGGCAGCCGGGGTCAGGGCTCCTGGCTAGTCACCTGCTTCATGTAGGTTTCCAGCAGGTACTTTTTGAAGGCTGTGGGGTTTGTCCAAAGTTCAGCAGCATGTGTGTTCAATGGACTATCAATGTTGGGCTCTCCCAGCAGGCTCTGGATAGATAGTAGAATGGTCCTGACATCATACAGAGCTGATCACTTGTCCTTGAAGATGTCCAAACAGATATTGCCTTGGGTATTTACATTAGGATGGTAACAAGGTGTGACACAGTGGGAGTATTATATGGGTAGCCACTGGGGAACTCCAGGGAGAGTTTGTACCTTAGGTCTTCATATACTGTCCCAGCAGCCCCATGGATAGTCCCAACCCATTTGAAGAGATTGTCAGACTCCAGGAAGGCAGGAATTCCTTTGTCTCCAGACATCATTAGGGTCATCAATTCCTGCTGTAACCTCTTGCCCACAAATCTGTGGGCCATGCCTGCACCAGGCTGGGCCCCCTCACGGGACGCTGCAGTAGCATCAGCTGGCAGCAGCTGGGTGGTGGTTCTGGCAAGGTCCATGGGGGAACACAGATAAAGCAAGCTGAAAACCAATGTTCTCTTGTTTCTGCTCAATTCACAATACATCATTTCATACCTGTCTTTCCAGGCCTTTCTTAAGTCATCCTGCTTGTCATTTCTTATACCACAATAATATTCCATCACCATCATATACCACAATTTGTTTAGCTATTCCTCAATTGATCAGCATTCCAATGATTTCCAATTCTCAGCCACCACAAAAAGATCTGCTATAATATTTTTGTACAAATAGTGTTTCCTCCTTTTGGGAATGTCTTTGGGCTATAAACCTAGCAGTGGTATTGCTGGATCAAAGGGTATGCACAGGTCTATAGCCCTTTGAGCATAGTTCCAAATAGCTCTCCTGAATTGTTGGATCTTTTCACAACTCCACCAACAGTGGATTAGTGTCCCAGCTTTCCCAACATCCAATATTTTCCATTTTTGTTATATTTGCAATTCTGATAGGTGTGAGGTGAGACCTCAAAGTTGTTTTAATTTGCATTTCTCTGATTAATAATGATCTAGAGCATTTTTCATATGATTATAGGTAGCTTTGATTTCTTTGTCTGTTCATATTCTTTGAACATTTATCAATTGGGGAATGACTTGTATTATAACATATAATGTATATTATTTTTATTATTAGAGTTTTTATTCTTTTATTCATAATCATGAAATCATATTTTTATTGCATGAAACATTATGTCTCTTTGAGGAAGTAGTTATTTTTCCAAGTATCATCTTAATGATAATCAAGTTTTTAAGTATTAATTTTTATTTACTTTTAAATTTTTTAAAAAGTTGAGTTTCAAATTCTCTCTTTAATATTTCCTCCAACTAATGGGAAGGCAAGACATATATCTATTATACATGTGAAATCATGCAAAACATATTTCTGTCTTAGCCATATCATGAAAAAGAAAGAAAAATAAAGTTAAAACAATTCATTTCAGTCTGCATTCAGAGTTTATAAGTTCTCTCACTGGAAGTGGATTGTATTTTTTCATCATGAGTCCTTTTCTGTCATGGTAGCCAGTCTGATAGGTGTGAAGTGTTATCTCAGAGTTGTCTTAATTTGTTTTTCCATAATCAGTAGTGATTTAGAGCATTTTTCACATGATTGTAGAGAGTTTTGATTTCTTCTTTTGAAAGAAGAAATAATCTGTTCATCTCCTTTGACCATTTATCAATTGGGGAATGGCTCTTATTTTTATACATTTGGTTCACTCCTATATCTCTGAGAAATGGGAACTTCGTAAAAGAAAGTTGCTATAAAAATTTTTGATATTACTTCATTGTCTATGGTACCTTTTATTAAAATGTAGTTTCCCTGATTATCTCTTTTAATTAGGTCTATTTCTTTTTATTATGTCTAAGGTTATGATTACCACCCCTGCTTTTCTTACTTTGACTGAAGCATAATTGTGTGTTTCTTATAAACAACATATTGCTTGATTCTGTTTTCTAGTCCATTCTGTTATCCACTTCTTTATTATGAATGAGTTCATCCCATTCACATTCACAGTTATAATTATTAACTCTTTATTAACTTCGATCCTATTTTTTCTGTTTCTCTTTCATTCTCTACTTTTTCTCCATCCCTCCTCAAAATTCTGTTTGACTTCTAACTACTTTTTCTCTTTATCCACCCTCTCTTAATCATATCCACTCCCTTCCTCTTATCCCTTCCTTCTCACATTTCCCTGTTGGGTAAGATAGATTTTTATACCCATTTTAATACACACACATACGCAAATATCTTTCATATACCTCTCTTCCTCTATTCCTCCCTCCATCTTTCTCTCTCCCCTCTTTGAACCAATTAAAATGAGAGTGAGATTCAAGCATTGCCTGCCAGTAGCCCCACAATTCCCCTCCAGTACAAAGCTCTTCCTTGTGTGCTTCTTTCCTATGAGATATTCTACCCCATTCTACCTCTCCATTCCCTCTTCTTTCCATGCATCCTTATTTTCTTTTTACCCCTTACTTTTAATTTTTGAAAACCATTACAACACACATGTTGTCTATCCATGAAGACTCCTTCTAACTGCCCTAATAATGAAGTTCTTAGTAATTTTAAGTATTATCTTCCCATGTAGGAATGTAAGCAGTTTAATTTTTTCAGATCCCTTATGATTTCTCTTTCATGTTTACCATTTAAGGCTTCTTTTGAATCTTGTATTTGAAAGCCAAATTTTCTATTCAGCTCTGTTCTTTTCATTAGGAATGTGTTGAAGACCTTTATTTCATTAATTACCCACTTTTTTCCCTTGAAGGATTATACTCAATTTTCCTGGGTAGGTTATTCTTATTTGTATTTCTAGCTCCTTTGCCCTTCAGAATATCACATTCCAAGCTCTCAGATCCTTTAATATAAAAGTTGCTAAATCTGGTGTTATCCTGACTGTAGCTCTATAGTATTTGAATTATTTCTTTCTGACTGTTTGCAATATTTTCTCCTTGACTCAGGAGTTCTGGAATTTTGTTTTAATATTCCTAGGAATTTTCATTTCAGGTTTTCTTTCAGGAGATGATTAGTGGATTTTTTCAATTTCTATTTTACCCTTTGGTTTCAGGACAATTTTCCTTGATAGTTTCTTGAAATATGATGCCCAGGCATTTTTTTTTCACAGCTTTCAGGTACCTTAATAATTCTTAAGTTATCTCTCCTTGATCTATATTCCAGGTCAGTTGTTTTTCCAATGCGACATTTCATATATTCTTCTATTTTTTCTTTCAACTTTATTTAATTGTTTCTGGACATCTTATAGAGTTATTGGCTTTCATTTCCCAATTCTAATTTTTTTGAGGCATTATTTTCTTTGGTGAATTGTACCTCTTTTTTCCATTTGGCTAATTTTACTTTTTAAGGGGTTCTTTTCTTCAGTCAATTTTTGTTTCTGTTTTAACATTTGGTGATTTTTAAGGTTTAATTTTTTCACTATTTAATTGTGCCTTTTTTAACCAAGCTGCTATTTTTTTTTCATAATTTTATTGCATTATTCTAATTTCTTTTCCCAATGTTTCCTTTACTCCCTTTATCTCTTTATTTAACTCTTCCAGGAATTCTTGTTGGACTCGTGTCCAATTTGCATTTTTTTCATTTGTAGCTAATGTCATCTTGCTGTCTTTGAGTTTTTGTCTTGACCTTCCCCAATACCATAATAACTTTTTATGATTAGGTTCTTTTTGTTGTTTGCTTACTTTACAATTTACTTCTTGACTTTGAAGTTTATGTTATAGTTGGCCTCTGCTCACTTGGTTTTGATAAAGAACTGTCTCAAGCTTCAGACATTTTCAGATTGCTATTTTCAGAACTAGTTCTGGAGGTCCATGATTTTTGGTGCTTCCAAGTTGGTTTTATCCTGGGAGATGTGTGGTGACTTCTTCCCTGATCCTCACTCTAGTCTTTACTCGGGAAGGGCCCTTGCTTCCCTATAGCCATAAGTACTACTGCTCCTCTCTACTATGAACCTGTGACTCAGAACTGGCAATGAAGTTTTCAAGTAGTGTCCAGTCCTGTACCCAGTGTCAGCTCAGAATCCCCTGTAATCTATTTTTGACCATTAGTTCATTCCCCTTACCATCTCCAGATTGAGAGCACCTTAAGCTGCTGCTACTATCTTCATAGCCACTTCTAAGGCCCATGCTAGTGTTGCCATCACATGCACTCTGGACATTCCCTTACCCAATGTAAAAACCTGTCCTGCCAACCTTTAATTTGTCTTTGATTGTAAAAATGCCACACTCTGACCTTTTGTTGGTTATATCACTCCAGAAATCAATTTGATGCATTATTTAAAGTTGTTTGGAGAAATGGTCAAAGGATATGAACAGGCAATTTTCTGATGAAGAAACCAAAGCTATTTATTCCCATATGAAAAAATGCTCTAAATCTCTAATGATTAGAGAGATGCAAATTAAAACAACTCTGAGGTACCACCTGACACCTATCAGATTGACTAAAATGACAAAAAAGGAAGATAATAAATGTTGGAGAGGCTGTGGGAAAATTGGAACACTAATGCATTGTTGGTGGAGCTGTGAGCTGATCCAACCATTCTGGAGAGCAATTTAAATTATGCCCAAAAGGTGATAAAGCTGTGCATCCCTTTTGACCCAGCAATTCCTCTTTTAGGTCTTTTGCCCAAAGAAAATCATGGAAGGGGGCAAGGGACCCACATGTCAAAAAATATTTTAGCTGCTCTTTACGTGGTAGCAAGGAATTGGAAGTTGAGGGGGTGCCCATCAATTGGGAATGGCTGGACAAGTTGTGGTATATGAATACAATGGAATACTATTGTGCTGTAAGAAATGATGCGCAAGGAAGATTCAGAGAAACCTGGAGGGTCTTATGTGAGCTGATGATGAGTGAGATGAGCAGAACCAGAAGAACATTGTACACAGTATCATCAACATTGAGTGTTGACCTACTGTGATGGACTATATTCTTCTCAACCAATGCAATGGTACAGAAGAGTTCCAGGGAACTCATGATAGAAGAGGATCTCCAAATCCAAGAAAAAAAAGAAAAAAAGAACTGTGGAGTATAGATGCTGATTGAACCACATTATTTCTTTTGTTTTGGGTGCTTTGGGTTTTTTTTTCTATTTTGAGGTTTTGCATCACTGCTCTGATTTTTCCTCTTGTAACAGGATTAATGCAGAAATAGGATTAATGTTATTATGTGTATATATATGTGTGTATATATCTATATCTATATCTATATGTATAGAGATATATAGACATAACTATATCAGATTACCTGTCTAGGGGAGGGGGGAGGGAGGGGAGGGAGGGAGAAAAATCTGAAATTGTAAAGCTTGTATAAACAAAAGTTGAGAACTATCTTTACATGTAACTGAAAAAATAAAATACCTTATACATTAAAAAAAAAAGTTGTTTGGAGATGAATTGTAGAAGAATTATGTTGGTTTGTTGCCCCCTATTCCACCAATCTTGGGTTCTACCTTTTAATCCACAGTTTTCAATGGATTTAAATAGGATAGTACATAGCTCTTTTAAAATGTTCCTCTCCATCTTTCAGGAGGTTTACATTATATGAATGTATAGCATTATATAATTATGGAACAAAATTCTGCAACCCTCTCCTAACAGGTGAAGCAATGTCTTTTTTGAGATTGAATTGGAGAGTGAAATGTGAACACATTAAAAGGAAGAAGAGGGGTAGACTATAGATGGAAATATATGATATGGATGATAAAAGGGAATGAGATATATTTTAACCAAGCCCATAGCAAATAATAAAGAGAAAGTTTCTCAGTAAGGAAAAGAGCTATAGGAAAATTAATGAATTGGGGAAAAGTGAGGGTTTAAAACAGAGGGAAAGAGGGAAAGTCACCTTGACTCAGTGATAGGAAGAAGTCCTACTGAAGAGGGAGAAAGATATATTTTGTAACTGTGGAAAGAGCTTATAATGGACATATCCTGTATAGATTTGGTGCATATGGAGACTGCTTCCTCTGAGTGTGTGTTAAGCCTCCATGAACAATGTGCTGGCTTAGAAGAGAAATCAGAGTTCCTGGGTGAAACTGTCTTTCCAAAAATGAAAGGGAATAGACCGAGAGAAAAGATTACATAGCAAATGGAAAATTAAATGATCATGAAAAGATCAGGTTGTATTATTGGACTGAATGATTAGACATACAGGAAGATTTCTACCATAGAGAAATTCTTCAATCTTCATTATTTCCCTCAAGAACTGATACTTTTTTTTTGGCAAAACAATGAGGGTTAAGTGACTTGCCCAGGGTCACACAGTTAGTAAGTGTCAAGTGTCTGAGCCCAGATTTGAACTCAGGTCCTCCTGAATCCAGGGCTCATGCTTTATCCACTGCACCATCTAGCTGGCCAAGAACTGATACTTATAAGAGTGATGTAAGTGAGGAAAAAAGGTGTGAGGGAGCAAGACATTCAAGATAGTAACATAGAACTTATTTATAAGAAGGAACTTAAGTTAATTCTTTAAAGTTTTGATTCCATAAGGAAAATAAAGATACCAACAAAAGGAGAAAAAGAAAAAATGTCATGTATACAAGTATAGAAGAAAGTGAAATGGAAGGAAGGTAATAAAGAAAACATGGTAAAGAAAACGTTTTTTAGCAAAAGATGCAGAAAACAAAAAAAAATCCTAGGAAACAAAAAAAATGAGAGATTGTGACTTAATCATGTTAACTGAGATGGGAAAAAGAAGTTGGAAATTGATCAGAAAAAAATCATTGAATGAAAGAAAGACAAAGCAATAAGCAAGCTAAGTATATTTACAAACTAAAGAAATGTTTGAGAAATGGGAGACAGAGAAAGAGAGAAACAACCTATAAGAAAAATTTTACCTTGAAGTAAATAAAGCAAAACTAATTCAAATTCAGAAGAACAAAAATCACAGAGTCAGTGAAATATAAGGTCTAACTCTCATAACTTTAAAATGTGAATGGATTAAAACAATACAATATAATGAAAGAGGACAGATTGGATAAGAGAATAAAAACCCAATACTCTATTGTTTACAAGAAAGACCTAAAAAATAATGACATATACAAAATAAAAATGAGATGCGTGTGATAAAATTTACTTTTCATTAGATGAATCCAAAAGGAAGGAATTGATTGTTATGAGACAAAATAAAAATGAAATTTCTAATATAAAAGAGATAAACAAGAAAATCATATTATTTATAAATGAATAAGAGACAAGATCAATATTATATTGTTGTTGGCATAGGGACATCCATAAATATATTTTCCAATTGCCATTGTATCTAGAATTACCAGGGGAAAATTAACTGAATTCCAAAAAAAAAAAACCCCCAAAAAACAAAACAGTAACACAATAATAGTTATATATTTTAAGTCCCCCTTCTTCAGAATTGAACAAATCTAAGAAAAGCTAAAGAAAAGTAAAAATAAAGAATGGAACAAATTGATCAAAAAAATTAGAGCTAAAAGATTTATAACCCCCTTCTTAATTGAATTTTTAAAGAATATACAGGGGCAGCTAAGTGGTGCAGTGGATAAAACTCCAGCCATGGATTCAGGAGGACCTGAGTTCAAATACTGCCTCAGACACTTGACACTAGCTGTGTGACCCTGGGCAAGTCACTTAACCTTCATTGCCCCACAAAACAAAACAAAACAAAAATATACATACTTCTCAGCACTTCATGGAACTTTTAGAAAAATTAACTATATATTTATTAGGTCATACAAATATTCCTAATAAATGTAAAGAAGCAAAAATGATAAACATCATTTGCTGATAAAAGCTCTGACAAAAATAGTAATCAGTTTGGGAAACAGCACAATACACAACCTTTAATGAATATTAAATCATAAAATCCCAAATAATGAATAAGATGATCTTAGCAAAGGTTTAAATGTAAATAATCTTAATCAGCAAAAATGGTATTTTTCTAGTTCTTAGTACTCTAGATATTGTATAATCTTACACATAATAAACTGTTTTTCTTTGTAGATGTTATTGGCCATTACTTTTTCTATTTCTTTTTCCAACTTCAAGAAATCTACACCACACTATAGAGGGATCAATAGGAACAATTCAAGCTTTCAGGTCCCTATGAAGGCCTTTGCTTGTTTTCAGGAATAATTAGGTTATTTTTGAGCAATAGATTTTTTTGTTCTTGTTGTTGTTTCTAACTTTAATGGTACTTTGTTTTGGCTTCATAGTGCTAATCCTATATCATTGTTGACGCTGAAATTATAAAATCAACATCTTAACAACTAATTAAATAGATTAATAATGACTTAAATGTGCTCATTTAGTGGTTGGTTTTTCCTGTGTATGGGACAATGAGAGTAAGTGACTTGCCCAGGGTCATATACCTAGTAAGTGTCAAGTGTCTGAGGCCGAATTGAACTCAGGTCCTCCTGAATACAGGCAGTGCTTTATCCACTGTGCCACCTAGCTGCCCCCCTCATAAGAGTTTGACATTTGCATATTTCCATGGATTCTTAAGGATCATAGAATTAAAAAAAAAACTAAAATATAATTAAACACATCTATGGCATTCAGTGCACAACTCATCTTTCAGAAAATTAGCTAAACCAGGGCAATTATCATGAATCAGTTCCAATGATCAATATAATGAGTATTCATTATCCTATTATTCGAGAATTTCAAGAAATAAGTGATGGAAGCTATGATGAAATGCTACTTTGTCATTTTCTGTCTTGTGACTTTCATTAATTTTTTTTTAAAGTGGCACTTATAGCTGTACAAACCTTACTATTTGGTCCACTTTGACCTCAAGGGTTTGAATCCTCCAACTAATTTAATTATGAGTTTATAGGACCATTATGGTAAAGTTAGTCTTGTTGAAAAACCTGGTTAAACTAATATGTACATCTTGTAAATGATATCACATAAACAGGAGAGACTTCTTGTAATTCTTGTTGCCTTAAGGTCCTAATTATTCATGCCTTAATAAAATGGAACTACATCATGATGCTGCATATAGACCATGTCTATGAAAGTCAAAATGTATATATTTTTAGTCAGTCTAAAAACATTTACTAATTATTATCAGTATTTCCAAATGAAATGTGTCATGAATTATGATATATAAATGAGAAGTCAAACTCTCCTTTAAGGTACTTATATTATTGTTGGAGAAACAAGGTATGAGTACATGAAAATCTAAAGAAGCTGAGTGCTTGCCACTTTAAAAAAAATTAATTAAAGTCACAAGACATGTTTGTTGAAATGAATTGTCAAACCAAAAATGAATTATGCAATAATAAAAAATGTCATAGGTGATTTCTAAGGACTTTTCTACTTCTAAAATGATAAAAACTACTCTCTATTCTTCCACATGACAATGGTATCCCACCTCATTGCCTTTGTTTAGGTTTTCCCTGTCATTTGATTCCCATCTCTGCCTCTTAGACTCTTTAGTTTCCTTTTGAGCTTAGGTCAAACATCACCTTCTTTAGAAAACATTACTAATTTCCCCTAACTGCAAAGTCTCCATCCCTCCCTTTCATCATTCCATATTTGTTTGTACATATTTTTCAAACATACCTATGAAAGCTATAGGGGCAGCTAGGTGGCACAGTGGATAGAGCACCGGCCCTGGAGTCAGGAGTACCTGAGTTCAAATCCAGCCTCAGAACTTAACACTTACTAGCTGTGTGACCTTGGGCAAGTCACTTAACCCCAATTGCCTCACTAAAAACAAACAAACATATGAAAGCTATAGGCAATACTAGAGAGCTCTGGAATAAACTCAGGGTTTTCCTGGGGTTAAGGGTCTAAAAGCACAAGACTATTTCTTCTGTTTGGAGGACTTACAAAATACATGTTCTAACTATTGGCCAGACCATCTTATATTTTACATAAATGCCACTTAGCCATTGTATTTTCCCTTACTCTGATGATATTCTATTAAAATACAACATTGAATTCAGTAGCATTCAGTGTCAATCATAGATGTTTATGATAATTTTTTTGTCAGTAGTATTAAAGATCAAGGTAGATAAACACATGAGAAATAGATACCAAGTGCACCCAACTAGTGAAAGGAGTGAGGAGGTGGAAAGAAAAGGTAAAGCCCTTTAGCTGCTTTTCAGTAGTTCTTAAGAGGGAATCACTCTTCAGGCTTAGTCTTAATTCTTTTATTTTCCCCGCAAAGCAAAGGCTGACAGCCTTCTAATTCAGTCCCTTGTCTTGAAATACACATTGCAGGAGGGTCCTCAGGGACTGACTTGCCTTAGCTGTTCTCCGTTTCCAAAACCAGCTTCCCCCTCCATCTTCCTTCCTTCTGGCTCTTTCTTTGTCTTTCCACTCTATCTTTTAAAATCTTCCATGTAGCCTCGACAATCAGCAGCTAGATAAATCCCTCCCCCACCTCTTATACTGGATTGCAAAAGTCAGAATTATTATTTAGCTTCTGTTGACTTTCTAATTTGCCTAAAAAGAGTTTTTCCTTTTAATACACACATAATCACATATATATTTACATGACATAAAGACATAGCTTCTCATTATAGAATGTAAGCTATTTGAGGGCAAAAAAGCTTTCCCCTCCTTTGCCTTTGTATTTCCAGTATCTCAGTATTGTACTTTTGTACATTGTATTTGTACATGTATTGTACAGTGCCTCAGACACACACTAGATGATTGGACAAATGAATAGATATAAGTCCTCCCAATTTCCCTCATCTGTAAAATGAAATGACATAATAATCTCTAAGGTATCAATTACCTAAAACTCTGATTACATAGGTGCGCTGAGATTTTTACAAGTATATTGATATTCTACAAGGAACCACCCATTTAGAAGAGAGAAATCTCTGTGGGCTTGTTACTTTGGGATGACTTTTTGAAAGAGGGGCAGCATGACTTGGGCCTTAGAGAATGAGCAGGATTTATATAGGTGGAAAAGAATCGGGAGAATGTATTCCATGTGGCAAGAATGTCTTGAGCAATGGCACAGAATCAAGAAAAAGCAAGCCATATGTAGGAGGCAATGAAAAGAGTAGGTAGAATGGTTACATTCTCTGGGGGATCAAGGAGACATAAGGCTGAAAAAGAAATGTGGGACTACATTGCACAGGACATTGAATGACAGGCTAAGGAGTTTTGGGGGTTTTTTGTTTGTTTTTATTGGAGGGACAGGGAAGCTACTGTGAATGGGGAAGCAACAATGAAAGTAATGTTTTAAAAAGTTTAATAGCATGATGGTATGCAGAATGGAAAGCAAAGTATTCATAGTGCACTCCAACATTCTGAATGTATTATACAAGGTCCTTCCTAAAGTGCACAAAATACTCCTTGAAAAGTAGGCAAGATTAAAGGATTATTTGACATATTTATATATATGTAGGTAGTTCAAAGTTCATTTTGTTTTGTTTTTAATCCAGTCTGTTTGATGTTGCCTAAGAAAATCATCAGGTTACATTCTGTTTCAGAAATGCAAGGCTCTACAATACGTAAAATCAAATGTACTACCCAAGTCTATAGAAGCCCTCCAAAGAAATATGGCGAGAAAGGTACCTTGCATCCTTTAGTCATAGCTGTCAGTTCTCTTACAGTGTTTTGCTAAACTTGCTGGAAACCTACATTTCAAATCCTAGTTGGAGTTAATGTAATTTTCTATAAAAAGAGAAAAGGACAAAAAGAGGAGCAAAACATATACCTCAATGGAAGTGTAATCCTAACCCATAGGTATAAAATTAAATTTGACAGGAGGGAAGCTATTTTTTTCTTCTAAGAATTGTGTTTGATGTTTGAACTTGAATGTGTGGTGATGAATCTTGTAACTTGTGAGATAATCACTATTGGATTCTAGCTCAAATTTTAAAAAGAGATTTGATAAATTGCTTAGCAAGGTGCTTTCTGAGGCTTAAGATGAGGTGAGAGGTTACCTTATATCTTGTCTGTCTTATGTTTATAAGGAGATGATAAAGCCTGTAGGGCAGGAAATCATACAAATAAATTACATATTCTATGATAATTATACATTTCCAATAATGTGTCTTTTTATTAATGGAAAATATTTAAATCTTACCCATTTTCTTCTTTTCCTTCTATATGTTGATTTTAAATCTTTTTCTATTTATCTCTTTTGTGAATCAACATTTTTCAGTATGAACACAATTTTGTGGGGGAAAGACCAAAAGGAACTCTTTGCATGTCTTATCTCTGCCCTAGAAAGTGGTAACTCACAAATGAGCTAGCTGCACCTACTGTACATTAAACAGAAATATCACTTTGATCTCTCCCTTAATGTGTTAGGTTTAGATTACTTTGTGAGCAAAGGGGGTGAAAGGTGGCAGGATACTTTTAAAACTAACTGTTGGGGGCAGTATTTATTCATGGTGCAGATTTTTAATGGGAAAGATGGAACATGAAAGCCCATCAATGTAGTGCTCAAAGAGCTTGACAACATAGAATACTTTTTATAGATGAAAGGGGAGCAAGTCTCAAACTTCTTAGTGTCACATAAATTGAATGAAAAAATGGGAAATGTTAAAAGAAAGAAAACTATATCCTGCAAATCTTGAATAGAGATTCAGGGTATAGATGCCTGCTATAGAGTCAGATGGTGATGGCTGACTTGAACTTATTGGATTATGTATTGTGATTTCCTGAACAATATCACAACATATGCTTTGAGAAAGAGTCTCATTATCATCATTACTGATGTGACAGTACTTTATTAAGAGCTATGAGACTTGGAGTCCATACTGTCAGAAAATTAATAATCTAGTGAGGAGACAAGATGGAAAAATGCAATAAGGAAGGACAAAACACTGAGTATCTGGTTCAGTGCTAAACATATAATAGTCATTCAATAAGCAATTGTTGGGTCAGCTAGATGGCGCAATGGATAGACCACCGGCCCTGGATTCAGGAGGACCTGAGTTCAAAACCAGTCTCAGACACTTAACACTTACTAGCTGTGTGACCCTGGGCAAGTCACTTAACCCCAATTGCCTTACCAAAAGAAAAAAAAAAAGTCTTACCACAATAAGCAATTGTTGATTATGTATGCAATATAAATGCACATCTTATATGGCTTCCTCTTACTCCACTCTTTAGGGACCAGAATAGTTATATTTTATCCCCCTCTTGGTTCCCTAGTACCCTGAAGGGATTGAGGAGTCTTCTCTGCCATCAGCTTAAGTCCCAATTGACTGTTCTTTCATTTTAGGGACCCAGTCACTAGCACCCCGGTTCCGTATAAACACTTAATATAGTCCTTCTTTTAAAGAGGGCTATTTACTTCAAAGTTATAGGAAAAACATACAAATGTTTCCTCTACCACCTTGGGAGAATAATCTTTCTTATAGCACCTTAGTGTCTCAGAAGGAGGAAGGATTAAGCTCACAGTTTAGCTCAGTTCTATATGTAGCATTACTTCCACCAAGTCCAAAGCTGAGAATGTAGGCTTCACCTGAACTGGAATCTCCTCAGGCCATCTCTGTTAGGTTGGCTGCAACATCTGGGCTGCATTCCTGGACTCCTAAATCTCCATGGCTGGCAATCCCAGGCCATATTGGAAACTCCACTTACTATACATAAAATGGAAAAGAATGAATAAAAAGGACCATTTCTTAGACTCTATGCTTTAAGGGGAGAAAGGGGAAGGAAGTGGCCCTCCCCTCTTACTACATGGCATAACTGATTGGAGTTTTTTCTCTTCACATGTGAATGCTACAGAAGTCTCCTATTAAAGATTTAGACTGTTTTAAAGAATGCCAGTGGAGCCAAGAGAGAACGACTGCTTCCAACTACATTACAGGTCAGTGTAGAATGTCCACACATGCTCCAGTCTTCCAGTCTCCTAGAAGTAAGTCCCTAGCGTCTTCCATATGGATGATGACATCTTAGATGATCTCACCACGTGGCAAATCCCCATTATACACAAATGACACCTATAACAATGTATTCACACTGAAGGTAAGATTGCATGGATTAGGAGATGAGTATGAATTTATTATAAAATTATTCCTAGAAGAGAAAGATTTTTGAGTTGAATTCTAATAGACTAAAGGAATGCTGAAATGAGAAAGGGAAAGTAATAACTTTAAATTTTGTTATGAAAATAGTGTGGATGCATAAGATGAGATAAAGTATTGTAATGTCTTCAAGTCCACGGATGTAGATTTCGAATCAATTCAACAGTTATTAAAAAACTTACTTGGCAAGGAAAGAGTTTTGTGTTGTCATGAATGGAGAGCTAGATTTAGATCACAGATTCTAAGCTGGAAAGGAAATTTGAGGTCATTTAAATCAACTCCCTAATTTTCTAGATAGGGTAATTGAGGTCCGAAAAGGTTAAATGAATTTTCTAAGGTTCCACAGACACAAAGTGTGATAGGTAGGATTTGAACTCAGGTACTTTGTCTACAAAGTCCCTGAGCTTTCCATTCCATTAGACTGCTTCATTGTCAGGAAAACTTAGGATATAGGCTAGAATTGCAGCCAAAAAGGCCTTCATTCTTGACTTGATTGTGCCACAAGCTTGTTGCGTGTTCATGGGTAAGTCACTCAGGAAACTCTTTAAAATTACAATTTGCCAATTTATTGATGATCTGTCTCTATGGAATAAGTTAAGATATCAGGAATTCCCAACACTGATGAAATTACAATTCCAAAATGTGTTTCTTCCCACCCACCCCCATCAAAAAATATACAAGGTGCTGTGCTGGTGATAGAAAGGCAAAATAAAGCAGTCCCTGGCTGCTAGGACCCTAAGGAACTTTAAATTTTATGTGTGCATATCATGCCTTTATATATGTATATGTAAACATATGTATGTATGTACATAATGATAAGGGGCTATAGATAGTTCCAGGAAGGAAAGAACATTAGCAAATGGAGAAGCCAGAAAGGCTTCACTTAAGCGAAAATGAAGCTAAGGTTTCTGAGCCTTGAAGGAAACCAAGAATTATAAGAGGCACATGTAAAGAGAGATGATATTCCAGATACAGATGATAGTCTATAAGGAAGCACAAAGGTGGGAAAGGGTATTCTACATTTGGGGAATAGTAGGTAGGACAGTTTGGCTTGAATGCAAAATGCCTTAAAAGGAGTAAAGTGAAATAAGCCTGGTAAGGTCAAATGCAACTAGATTGTGGAGGGATTCTGAATGTAAGACTTAGGTTCTACCCCAGTCATTGCATGATTGTAAGACACTACTTTTCCTTACTATTTTGGGCCATTCAAACCTAATCTGTGGTTTGCAGTAGTAGTAGGCTTCCGCCAGTCATGGACAACCATGGATCAGCGCCTTGAAGAGCCACAGGTCATGGTGTGGCTGTGGAGTCCAGTAGGGGAGCCAAAGCTCCTGCCGCAACGGGGACATTGGAAAACTGCGCTCTCTGTTGCCGGTCAGTTCCTGTGTCTCATTTGTTTTTCTTCCTCCAGAGCTTGGAGGCCCATCTCAGCTGTGCACAAGCTACTCCTGTGTACTGAACTCCATCACGCGCGGTCCTTGGCCATCCCCTCCCAGCTGCCGGTGTCTATTCCCAGAGCTCTCAAGTCTCTCTTGCATACATCTCTGTAGCAAAGCTGGGGGTGTCCAGGAGGTCTTTGGCCTGAGGCTAACTCACCATAAATAGGTCTTTAGGAATGCATCGGTCTTGCATGCAGTGCACATGACCGAGCCAGCACAGCTGTCTTTGTTTCAGTAGCCTGTAGATGTTTGGAAGTTGCACATGTTGGAACACTTCTGTGTTGGTGATCCTATCTGACCAAGATATGCCAAGGATGCACAGAAGGCAGTGCATGTGGAAGCTGTTAAACTTCTTCTCTTGTCTAGTATATCTAGTCCATGTTTCGCTGTCATATAGTAAGGTACTCAGGACGCATGCTCTATAGACAGCAAATTTGGTTTGTCTTGTCAGTTTACTGTTTACCCAGACACACTTTGCAAGCTTAGAACCTGCTTGAAGAGTTTCCCAATCCTCTGATTGATCTCAGAATCAAGTGACAAATTGTCACTGACAATAGAGCCAAGGTACGAGAATTGGCTTACAACATCCAACTGGTAGCTACCAATGTCTATCAATGGAGGCGACATAGCACTCTGACACATGACTTTTGTCTTTTTAAGATTAATGTTTAGGGGGGCAGCTAGATGGCAGAGTGGATAGAGCACCGGCCCTCGAGTCAGGGAGTTACCTGAGTTCAAATCCGCCTCAGACACTTAACTAGCTGTGTGACCCTGGGCAAGTCACTTAACCCCCATTGGCCTCACTAAAAAAAAAAAAAAAGATTAATGTTTAGGCCAAAGTCCATGCAAGCTTGGGAGAAGTGACCCATCAAGGTCTGCAATTCACACTCTGAGTGACAGGCAAGTGCAGCATCACTGGCGAAAAGCAGGTCTCTAAGGGTGCTACCTCTCACTCCAGTTTTGGATCTCAGACGTGAAATCTGACTTGGAATGCAGATATATGCCATCAGTTGATAACAAAAGCATGATGAACAGCAGGGAGAAGAAAATTCCTAACAGCATGGGAGCAAGCATGCATCCTTTACTCCGCTGTTTATGCTGAATGCTTCAGAGGTGTTGCCTTCAAACTGTATGACACCCTGCATGTTGCAATGAAAGGAGGGCAACCAATTCTCAAGAGAATTTCAAAAAGACCTTCTCTGTTAACCATATCAAATGCTTTGGTCAGGTCTATGAAGGCAATGAAGAGGGGTTTTCTTTGTTCTCTGCACTTTTCTTTGCAGTTGGTGAAGCAAAGAAAATCATATCGATAGCTGACCTCCCTGCTCAAAAGCCACATTGCAATTCGGGGTAAACACAGTCGGCAAGTTTACGTAGTCTTAGCAAGATGACCTTGGCAAACATTTTCCCAATGGCACTGAGAAGTGAAATTCCTCTGTAGTTGTTACAGTCACTCCTGTCTCCACTGTTCTTATAAAGAGTAACTATACGGGCATCACTCATATCCTGTGGCACTTCACCTTCTTTCCAACACAGGCACAACAATTCATGCAGGGGCTTTAATAGTATGTTTGTAGAGTATTTGATCAATTCAGCTGTGATACCATCTACACCCAGAGCTTTTCCACATCTTAGGGAGCTAATTTTCATTCTCAGTTCCCCACGTCTGGGTACATCATCCAACTCCTGTAGTACAGGGAAGGACTCCATGATGTTTAAAGCTGATTCTGTGATAGAATTTCTGATGGTGTACAACTCAGAAAAGTGCTCTACCCATCTTTCCATTTGCTTAACTCTGTCCGTAATGTACTCTTTGGTGCTGGACTTGAGGGGAGCTGTCTTGCTCTGAGTGGGTCCACAAGCTTTCTTGATGCCTTCGTATATTCCTCTGCTACTGGTATATCATGCAGAGGTATTTCCATTCCCTTTAGAATAAAACAACTAAAAACTGAGAATCAGAGTGGTGGGAGATAAACAGGACACATGCAGCTTTTTATTCTTAGGAACTCTTTGTATATTATCAGTAATTTAAAATAATTCAGTCTTAAGTTTAAGGGCTTTGTGTCTGTTTCTTGAAATCCCTGATCCCACAAGCAGAGCTTAAAATTATGGGCTATTTTATATTTTATTCTAGAGACAATAGGTATACAACTCAGAAGGGGAATGACATGGTTATACTATCAGTTCTTTGGAGGATGAATGGCAGAGAGTAAAAGCTTAAAGCTTGTATACTAGTTAGAAAACTATTTCAATAACCCAGCTGAGAAAGAAAAAAAAAAAAGGAGATGAACTACAGTAGGTGCTACCAAAAGCATTAAGATGTTTCCAGTTATCATAAAGAATGACAGGAAATTCCAAAATAACTCATTTTTACATCATTCAGAACAACTGGGGTGAGGAAGTTGTACAAAATAAAATAAAGCGTTATGATATGACTTCTTGAACCATTGGAGATCACAAACCCAGTAAAGCTATAAATATCTAATTCATTTCAGCAAATGCTGATTGTGTTGACTATCTTCAAAGTTCACATGAATTTCAAATGGTCAGTCAGTAAGTCAGTCAACAAGCATTTATTCTACAACTACTATGTAGCAGGCCATGTGGTAAGATCTGGAGTGGGGCTAGATATGCAGACCTAGATGAGATACAGACCTGGATGGATCAGAATCTTAATGCTATCTGACCTTGGAAGAATGTGTCTTTTGACCTTGGCATGACGGAATTAATAGCCAAAACAGAAGAGCAAATATAAGATTGTGTCGTGCATTCTTAAGAGTTCTGATGACATTCAGATTAACAAGAAAAATAAGTCACATTTATATACTGCCTTCCTCAAGACAATCCTGTAAAAGAGTAACAATAAGTCAATAGTTGTGGTAAGAATCATAATATTCTGAAGGCTTTTAAAGGTGCAATAATTTACCCCAAAGCATATAATTAATAAGCATACTAATTAGGATTTGAATGTAGAGTTTTCAACTCTACAGAACTCTTTTCTCTACTGCCATATTTTATTGTTTTCATATCCCAAGTGTCAACCTGAAATAAATGACTAAAGAGCTGAGGTTTTTTGTTTGTTTGTTTTTTGTTTTTGTTTTTTTAGTGAGGCAATTGGGGTTAAGTGACTTGCCCAGGGTCACACAGCTAGTAAGTGTTAAGTGTCTGAGGCTGGATTTGAACTCAGGTACTCCTGACTCCAGGGCTGGTGCTCTATCCACTGCGCCACCTAGCTGCCCCTGAGTTTTTTTTTATTCATTTGTTTATTGGATCCATTACATTCACTTAATTGTTTTTATTTAACCATGGAAAAGAGGTCCTACTCAATTTGACATTAGAAGATCTTTGCTTGGCAGCTAGGTGGCACAGTGGATAAAGCACCAGCCCTGGATTCGGGAGGACCTGAGTTCAAATCTGGCCTCAGTCACTTAACACTTACTAGCTATGTGACCCTGAGCAAGTCACCTTAACCCCAATTGCCTCACAAAAAAAAAAAAAAGAAAAGAAAAGGTCTTTACTCTTGTTTATTTTTCCCAGATGATTAGATATTACTACTCCTTGACATATACAACACTGTAATAAAACTATTCTGCCTACTATTCCTTATATATAACATTCAGTCTCCCACATCTGTGTCTTTGTACACAATATGCCACTGTGCCAAAAATGTTCTCTGTCTTCACTTTAGCATGTAGGCACACTTAGGTTCTTTCAAAACCCAATTTAAAAGATACCTCTCTCAAGGGGCTTCTCCTGATCTTCTCCCCCTTTACAAGTTACTAGTGCCCCTCTTAGATGACTATGTATTCATTTTATTCATGTAATGAGAAGTTTAGTTGATGTAAGTCTAGTCCTTAGAGAATTGCTCAGATTTGGTACTCCTGTTGAGTTATACAGAGTGTGTAAAAAATTACCTGCCTGATTCCAAACCAACATGTGGTGGCTTAGAGAACCTATTTTTGACCATGAGTGATTGACTAGTAATGTGGGTTAAAGAAGAGTCATCTCACTAGCTGAGAAGAAAGAAGGGCTCAGGAGAGCCTGAGTCAGAACAACCAGTCTCTTGTGAGTAAGGCTGCCAGGTGTGTGTTTGTGTGTGTGTGTGTGGGGGGGGGGGGGGCTACACATCTTGTCCAGCTAAAGGACCCTTGGTTTGTATGTGTGTGTGTTTATTCTTTCCTGATTTTAGGTGAATGAATATCCTGAGATGCAGTCAGAGAGCAGGGAGATGCATGAAAGGAATCAAAGCTACCACTGTCAGTCAGAGATGGTAGCAATAGCAACCAAGTTTGTGAATAACCATCATAGCAGCGAAGCAAACTTGATGACCAATCCTGCCAATATCTACCATAACACCATGTTCTACAGGCAACCAACTCAGTGTAGTGATAGAATGATTTTATAACAATAATATTCGATCCCAAGGCAAACTTGGTAGTCTTGGTGTCTACTCAGAAGAAGAAAAGGATGCTTAGGGCCAGAAACCACAAAGTACTCCTCAGCCTGTTTTTATCCATGTGTATGTCTCACAACCTTTGTGTTTTAAGTTTGAGCACACTTTCCCCAGGTCCCATGTATGTACAGAGGAGATAGTATATTCCTCTTAGTATAGCCCTTATAGATAGATAGATAGATAGAATAGATAGATAGATAGATAGATAGATAGATAGATTAGATAGATTAGTATATAACTCTTCTCTCTTTATCTCTTTCCCCTTCAATTTTCCTGCGAAGTTAGATAGATTACTCCACCCAATTAAAGCCTATGTTATTCCCTTTGAACCAATTCTGATGAGTGTTAGGCTCATTACTGCCCAGATTAAATAGATTACTCCATGCAATTGGGAGTGGTTAATCCCCCTTGAGGCAACTCTGATGTGATTAATATCTTCCAGCCTATTCTGATGAGTGTAAAGTTCATTTACTGCCCTGCTCCTGCCTCATCTCTTCCCCCACTCTATAAGCCCTGTCTTGTTTCTTTCATATGGGATTTCAGCCCATGCTATCTCTGGCCCTTCCCCCTCCCCCAGGCCCTTCCCCTCACCCCATCAATTTAACCCTAAAGAGTCATCTTGGGACAACTAGTGACACAGTGGACAAAGCAGCGACCTGACCCAGGGGGGATACCAGCCAAAACATGGCTTTCAGACACAAAGACAGTCATCCACTGCATGACCCCAGGTATGTCCCCCCAACTCCAATTTTTTATGTTTCTCTAGGGTCTTGTATTTGAAAGTAAAATTTGCCATTCAGTTCAGGTCTGTTCATCACAAATATTTGAAATTCTTCTTTTTTCATTGAAGTCCCATTTTTTTCTCTGAAAGTTTATGATCAGTTTTGCTGGGTAGGTGATTCTTGGTTGTAATCCCAATTCATTTGCCCTCTGGAATATCATTTTCCATACTCTGCGGTCCTTTAATGGAGAAGCTGCTAGATCTTGTGCTATCCTGACTGGGGCTCCACAGTATTTGAATTCTTTCCTTTTGACAGCTTGCAATATTTTCTTCTTGACCTGAGATGCCTAGAATTTGGCTATAATATTCCTAGGAGTTTTCCTTTGGGGATCTCTTTCAGGATGTGATTGATGGATTCTTTCAATTTCTGTTTTACCTTCTGCTTCTAGAATATCAGGGCAATTTTCCCTGACAATTTCTTGGAAGATGATGTCTAAGCTCTTTCCCTGATCATAGTTTTCATGTAGACCAATAATTTTCAAATTATCTCTCCTGGACCTATTTTCCAGGTCAGCAGTTTTTCCCAGAAGATATTTCACATTGCCCTCTATTTTTTGTTCATTTGGATTTTCTTTATTGTGTCTTGATTTCTCATAAGGTCACTAGCTTCCATTTGTTCAATCCTAATTCTTCATCAATTATTTTCATCAGAGAGCTTTTGTACCTCCTTTTCCATTTGGCCAATTTGACTTTTCAAGTTGTTGACTATTTTCTCATGACTTTCTGGCATCACCCTCTTTTTTCTTTCCATTTTTTCCTCTACCTCTCTAACTTTATCTTCAAAGTCCTTTTTGAGCACCTCTATGGCCTAAGATTAATTCATATTTTTCTTGGAAGCTTTAGATATAGGGCCCCTGATGTTGACATCTTCTTCTGAGGGTGCAGCTCGATCATCCTTATCACTAAATAAACTTTCTATGGTCCTTACCTTTCTCTGTCTGCTCATCTTGCCTTGCTTCTACTTGACTTTTAGCTCCTTAAAGTTAGGTACTGTTTCCAGGCTGCACTATCCTAAGCTTCAGAAAGTCCTAGGTGATATGATTTAAGAAGGAGCAGGTTCTTCACTTGTCTGGCCTGCTCCCCGGTCTGTAGATGACCCCAGACCAACTTGCTCATCAACCAGCTTTGTGAGTTGTGGTTTTCAGCTCTGATGAGCCTGTGCCCCTCCCCCACCTGGGCCACTGCTACTCAAGCCTACCTCCTGGTTTCCAGCAGAGGTGAAAAACCTGAGTTTTGCCTCAGCACCAGCATAGACCCTTGTAATCTACCCCCTGCCAAGGGCTCAGCCCTCTCACTAGACTGTGAACTTAGTTCCAAATGACATTGGTGCTGCAGCTGATTCAGAGGCTCTGAGGGCTCTCTTTCTCTGGAGACACCTTCCTGGAACTGGATCTGTGTCAGGGTGACTGTGGGGTTTGGCTCCACTCCTGTTTCAGCACAGCAGCTCCGTCCTTCTGTCCTTCCAAGCTATCCTTTGTTGGAAGATGATTTCAGCAAATTCTTCTGTGGGTTTTGCTACTCCAGAAATTTTCCTATGGCATTATTTGGATATTTTTTGGAGCGATTGTGTCATGAGTTTGAGAGCTCACTTTTTGCTATACCTTCTTAATCAATATTCCTTTTATTAAAAAAAAAAACTAATTGGGGCAGCTAAATGGTGTAGTAGATAGAGCACCAGCCCTGGATTCAGGAGGACCTGAGTTCAAATCTAGCCCCAGACACTTACTAGCTGTGTGACCCTGGGCAAGTCACTTAACCCCAATTGCCTTACCAAAAAAATAAAAAAAAGTTAAAAAAAAAACTAATTGAGGTCCATTGGTTGATTCATTGGACATCACACCAAATGAAGGTTCATGACTCATATTATCAGAAATCTCAGCCCATCAGGGTTACCACTAAACCAGTTACCTTCTGAGAATCTACTTTGCAAGAATTGTATGATTTGAGAGAGAGATCCCACAAGACTTGTTGCCTTTATAACCTGCATTTATTCATCTGTGAACATAATGTATCCCTCAAGTATCATCTAAGTTCCATGAAGGTATAAGTTATGTCACATCTGTATTCATAACCACAGAGCCTAGCATAGTTTCTGGCACATAGTAGGCACTTAATCTATGTAACTGGATTGATTTATTCTCTGAATCTCATCAAAATTGTGAGATCTAATAGTAATACCTGGAAAATCTTGGTAGGGGTAGAGGTGAGGATATGCAACTTGGAAAAATGCCATACCGGGATCTCTTAATAGTAGTTCCATCTCTGTTGTTAGATGCCAAGAGGGACACATGAGAATAAGTTACAGCCATGTAGTTATGCAATAAATCTTCCAGAAGATGTTTGCACAGACTCAGCTTTCTGGCTTTTAGCCTACATTCGACATTTCTGTTTGCTTTGCATCTAAGCAACAGAAAGTAATCAACAGCTAAGGGTTTAATTATTACAAGGGATAACCCATAGGGTGTCTGTGTCCAGGCACTTGTGCCTCTTCTAGCATCTTCTATCATATATACAATGTTATCCCCAGGTCCCTGTCTCTGGGAAAGCTATAATGGTTAACTTCTCCAACTGAGAGGAGACAAAGAGCTGCTGAAACAACAAAATAAAAAGAAAGGAAGTGACTCTTGTCTGAGAAGATGAGCTGCTAATGGCTTCTGAAAGCTGAAACAAAGGAAGAGATCCACCCAGGGCTAGAAATAACTCCAGAACAGATTCTTGAAGGCAGAAGTGCAATTCCACAGAGAGATAAATAGAGAGAGACAGAGACAGAGACACACAAAGAATTATAGTTCACTGGAGCAAAAAAGAATGCTCTCATTTAAACCTTTTAAAACTAGTCCAGTCTTACCACCTTTCCCTATAGCATGGGGTGAGTTTTGAACATTTTCCCATATACCCAGTTCCTAGTGAAAAGGACTCTAGATTCTTTGGAAAGAATAATCCTGTCCTTTCAAGTGCTTTGCATCAGAATTATTTTTTAAAAACCCTGCAAATTTCCCAATGGCCTCTGAAATGCAAATTTAAAAAAACTAAGCATTTCCTTCAGCAGTTTTTAGACAATACCCAAATTGCTCATGACCACCTCTAAATAGTGTGATAATGCTCAAATAGGCCTTCTTAGCCAAAAGGATAAAATTAAAACTTAAAGGAATAGCATAGATCAGAAAATAAATCCTAATGAAGAAGAGATCTAATAATTCAATTATTGCTTCTGGTGCTATGACCAATTTACTTTCCTTAAGATTATGGAAAGCATATTTTTTAAAATTATTGTTACCTTTGAATGTTAGTTTTTTTGTCCCTTTTTACATTTCACTTCTATTTGCCCACTGTATACTTGTACACAAATAGTCAAAAAAAGAGAGTTTTATGACTCTGAAACTACTTCCTAAAAAATAGACCCCCAATTGTTGATGGAGTCCTGCATGTTTCTCCTCAACTAAGAATCACTTGGATTCCTGGGTTTTGTTTTTTGTATGTTTGCTTTAGCTCAAAGATAACTGGAGGCTCCCCTAAGCATACACAACTATATTGGTCCTGTTTACTGGACTCTTTTTTGGGAACCAGAGTTAGGTTTCAGTCTAAAGTAAGTCTATTAGCTCAGAACTTCTCCTTCCTTAGATATGGAAAAACAATTTACATAGTATTTTTCATGAATCTTAGAATACTATGGACATAAAAATTATTCAGTCCCCTTTCACATTTTAATGCCAAACAGAAAAATTTATATTTTATTCTAGAAATAATAGGGAGCCACAGGCACTCACTGAAGAGGGGGATGACATGGTCAGACTTACTCTTTAGAAAAACCACCTTGGAAACTGAGTGGAAAATGAATCTAAGTGGAGTCTTACTTGAAGCAAGTAGACCAGTTGGAAAAACTATTGCAATACAACAGATAAGAGGTTATAAGGGCCTGAACTAGTGTGGCTACATGAAGCAGAGAAGGGGAGATGTATAAGAGATGTTATGAGGCACAATGGATAGAATGTTGGGCCTTGTATCTGGAAGACTCATCTTCTTTACTTCAAATCTGTCCTCAGAGTCTTACTAGCTATGTGACTTCAGGAAAGTCATTTAATCCTGTTTGCCTTAATTTCCTTATCTGTAGAATGAGCTAGAGAAGAAAATGGCAAACCACTCTAGTATCTTTGCCAAGAAAACCCCAAATGGAGTCACAAAAAGTCAGACATGACTCAAAAATAACTGAACAACATTGAGTCACAGAGTCAGACATGACTCAAAAACAACTGAACAAAAGCAAGGTATATGTTACGAATATAGAAATGACAAGATTTCACAATGGATTGGTTATGTAAGAGGAATGCATCAAAAGTTGAGAAAGCATGAATGACTGGGATAATGGGAAACCCTCCACATGATAAGGACATTCTGAAGGGGAGGATAAGGAGAAATATGGGGAGTTCTGTTTTCAATATGTTGAGTTTGAGATACCTACAAGAAAACTAGTTCTATATATCTAAGAGGCATTTGGAAATATGTGACTAGAACTCAGGATACAGTATACTATTCAACTGATGGGAGCTGATGAGATCAGTGCAATCATGTGGAATAAAATGCTAAGTAGATAGACAGATAGGAGAAGAGCCAGGAGAGAGAAACATCATGAACAACTAAAGAAAAAAGTAATTCAGTTCGTAAAAAGTTGTAGAGAAGTAAAAAAAGACATGTTCTGTAAAGAAGAGAATTACAATTAGAATAATAATTAAAGGGAAGGAACCAAGATGGGAGAGAGAAGCCAGGAAGTTGCTTGAGCTCTCCCAAATTTCTCGTAAAAACAACATTAAATCAAAAACAACAACAAAATATTAAATCAAGCCTCTAAACAGATTCTGGAACTTCAGAACCTACAAAATGACAAAGAGACACAATCTCACAACTAGAGATAATTTAGAAAAAAATAAGGAAAGGTCTGCCTCACTTGGAAAAAAGGGAAGCACAGCACAGCTAAGCAAAGCACAGAGGGCTTCTGGGCAAGTCAGCAGGAGGATCCTGGTCACAGCACAGATCAGCAACTGAGGCCCCTTGGTCCTGGATCAGCAGGCTGGTGGCACAGCAGGCCAGTTGTGAGACTTTCCAGCGCTGACTGAGAAGTCAAACTGCCAGCTAGAGAACCACCAAGAGGACAGGTGTGAGTAGGCCAAGCCATCCCATCACAGGGAGCAAATATAGGGTGGTAAGAAATCCACAGGCCTCAAAGCAGAAAGCCAGGGACCAGGCCTTTATTCCCCAGCACAAGAACCTTACAACAGTGGCCCCTGGAGTAGACCTCAACTTTATAAGTCAAAAAATAGGCTAAAATATGAGTAAGAAACAGAAAAAGGACCCTTACCATTGAGAGCTTCTATGGCAACAGGAAAGACCAAAACACAAATTCAGATGAGGACATTACTGTCAAAATGCCTACATGTGAAACCTCAAGGGGCAAGATGAATTGGTCTCAAGACCAAAAAGCCTTCTTGGAAGAGCTAAAAAAAAGGATTTTAAAAATCAAATGAGAGGGGCAGCTAGGTGGTACAGTGGATAGAGCATTGATCCTGGATTCAGGAGGACCTGAGTTCAAATCTGGGCTCAGACACTTGACACTTACTGGCTATGTGACCCTGGGCAAGTCACTTCACCCCAATTGCCTCACAAAAACAAAACAAAACAAAACAAAAATCAAATGAGATTGGGTGGAGACAAGATAGTGGATGAGAGGCTGTGCCTTCCACAAGCTCAAGATGAACCTGTCTATTCACTCCCAAATAATGCCATAAAAAAACCCAACAAAAAACAACAACAACAACAACCAAACAAAAAAATACAAAAAACCAGAACAGAGTGAGACTATTTTTCAGCAAAAGAGGGCAATTGTGATCAGCCTGAACAGCTCAGTGCATGGTTCGGACCAAGCCAGGAACAGACAGTGCTCCCAGCACACCTCAGATTCTTCAGCACCAACAGATTTTTCTGAGACTCTGATCACAGATTGGTGAGGGGGTTCTGTGGAAGCCCGGGGTGAAGTGGAGGCAGTCTCTGCTGGAGTTGGGGCAAAACGCCCTGGTTCTCAACAAGTGGGCTGAATAGAGTGGTGGTGGCCCAGTGGGGGAGGGGCATAGGCACACCAAGCTTCCTATCATAGAGAATCAGAGTTCAATCAGACTTCTGTTTCCAGGTCAAAGAGAAAGTGGCTGTGGTTACTCACAGGCCAGGCAGGCTGAGAAGAAGCCCAATCACCTCCTGGGCCATGCTGTAGCTTGGAACACTGTGTCCTGTAAGCATCAATACACTTTAAGAAGGAGTTAAAAGCATAGAAATAGGTGGCCAGGATGAGCAGGCAGAGAAATCAGCAGACCATCGAAAACTTCCTTGGGGAAAAAGGTAGAGCAGAATACACTCTTAGAAGAAGATAATAACAAAGTCAAAGTTCCAACATCCAAAGCTTCCAAGAAAAATATGACTTGGTCTCAGGCCATAGAAGCACTCAAAAGGGACTTTGAAGATGTGTTAAGATAATGGATTTAGCAGATACCCAGGGAGCCACCTGGAGATTTAAAGTGATTGAATTGACTGGATTATTTAGAAATTTAAATTACACAAAGAGAAAGTAGGAGAGATAGAAGGAAGATTTAGAGAGATCAAGGAAAGAATGGAAAGAGAAATGAGAGCAATGCAGGAAAGTCATGAGAAAAAAGTCAACAGTTTGAAAAGCCAAATGGGAAAAGAAATAGAAAAGCTCTCTCAGGAAAATAATTGCCTAAGGATTAGGATTGAACAAATGGAATCTAGTGACTTTATGAGAAACCAAGACATAATAAAGCAAATCCAACTGAATAAAAAAATAGAACTTGATATGAAATATTTCCTTGGAAAAATAGCTGCCCTGGAAAACAGATCCAGGAAAGATAATTTGAAAATCACTGGGCTACCTGAAAACTATGACCAAAATATGAGCTTAGACACCATCCTCCAAGAGATTGTCAGAGAAAATTGCTCTGATATTCTAGAAGCAGAAGGTAAAATAGAAATTGAAATAATGCACTGATCACCCCCTGAAAGAGATCCCAAAAGGAAAACCTCCAGGAATATTATAGTCAAATTCCAGAGCTCCCAGGACAAGGAGAAAATACTACAAGCAGCTAGAAAAAAGGAATTCAAATACTGTGGAGCTGCAGTAAAGATAAAACAAGATCTAACAGCATCTACATTAAAGGACAAGAAGGCAAAGGACCTGGGACTACAGCCAAGAATCACATACCCAGCAAATCTGAATATAATCTTTCAGGGGGAAAAATGGGACTTCAATGGAAAAGAGGACTTTCAGGCATTTGTGAAAAGACCTGAACTGAATAGAAAATTTGACTTTCGAATATGTGATGTTTAAAATCTAACTGTTATGACTAAAATCTAATGTGTGGTCACCTTAAATAAGAATTTTATAGCACCAGTCTTTGGACATTAAGCATTTATTAAAGTATATGAGAAGTTAGCAAAAGAGAGAGGAAGAATACCTGGAGTTCAGAAAGAAAAAGCCTAGCTACCCTGGCCCTACTGCTACCACTGAGACCCCCAAATGACAAGAAGGATCCCCTGTTCTACTAGAGTAGAAGCTCCCTGCAGGACCTCAAGTGGGCAGTCCCCACACACAGCTCCAAGTTAATTGGCTGGTAGCATTGATTGATATGACTTACAGGTGGAATAGATGTAACTTCCAGATACCAGACAGGCTCTGGATGCAAGTCACATGCTTTCTCCTCTGGAGGGTGCTGTCTTGGTTCTCACAGTGTCTCAGGAGGGGGTGGCACCCCGATTCTCACAAATACAAGACTCTAGAGAAGCATAAAAAGGTAAATAGGAAAAATAAATTATGAGGGATATTAAAAGATTAAACTGTTTACATTCCTACATGGGAAGATAATACTCCTAACTCATAAGATCTTTCTCAGTATTAAATCAGCTTAAAGGAATATACTTAGAGGGCAGAGGTGTGAATTGAATATGAAGGGATGTCTGTAAAGAATTTATTTTGTTTATCCTTGTTTTTTGTGGAGCAGGCAGGGAGGGGTGGTTTATGTCTGAGGACGGATGTGGGCCCAGGGCCTCCTGGGTCCAGGGCTGGTGCTTTGTCCATGCTGTCACCTAGCTGACCCAGATGACATCTTCAAAATAAAGTAAAGCAGTAAGAGGAATGCACTGGAAAAATGGGAAAGGGAGAGGTAGATTGCAGAAAAGTAGTTCACATAAAAGATGTAAGAAAAAGCTTATGAAGTAGAGGGGAAGATTGGGAAGAAGTAGGAGAGTGAGTGAGCCTAACTGTCATCAGAATTGGCTCAAAGATGGAATACAATACACACTCAAGAGGGGATAGTATTATATTTTGCCCTGTGGGAAAGTGGAAGGGAAAGGGTATGGGGGGTGGGGGGGGGTAAGCATCAATGGAAGGAAAAGCAGATTGGGGGAGGAGGAAGTAAGAAGCAAAACACTTTCAAGGAGGGATGGGGTTAAGGAAGATAGATAATATAGTAAATATCAAGAGGAGGGATTAAGATAGAGAGTAATACAGTTAACAATATTAACCGTGAAAGAAATGATGAGTAGGATGCTATCAGAAAGACATGAAAAGTGCAAACTATCAACAGAGATAGAACTGATGGTAGCTGAATACAGATTAAAGTATAATTTTATTTGTTAGCTCATCTTTCTGAAGGTATTTTGTCTATTTTCTTTCAGAATCTGACTAATGAGAAGATGTTTTGCATAACTGCACATATATGACTTATATTGAACTGCTAGATTTCATAGGGAAGGATGAGGGGAGGAAGAAGAAAATTTAGAACACAAAATTTTTAAAAATCAATGTGAAAAATAATGATGGGCAGGGGGAGTTCAGAAAGACCTGGAAGGACTTACATGAACTGATGCTGACTGAGAGGAGCAGAACCAAGAGAACATTGTATACAGTAACAGTGGCATTGTGTGATGAACCATGGTGACAGACTTGGCTCTTTTTAGCAATGCAATGGTCCAAAACAATTTTTAAAAACTTCATAATAGAAAATGTTCTCAACATCCAGAAAAAAAAATGTGGTTTCGGGATCCAGATTGAACCTTAATGTTTCTACTTTCTTATTTTTTAAAAATTCTTTTTGTGAGGTATTTCCCTAGTGTGCTGATTCTTCTGTCACTATATGGCTAATGCAGCAATATGTATAATGTGATTGCACATATATAACCTATATTAGATTTCTTTCTGTCCTGGGGAAGAGAGAGGAAAAGGAGGGTGGGAAAAAAATTTGGAACTGAAAATCCTATGAAAATAAATGTTGAAAACTATCTTTATATGTAACTAGAAAATAATAAAATATTGGACAAAAGAATCAAATGACAGAGGTAGAAGCAAAAATGGGAAAAGAAATGAGAGTTACACAAGAAAATTATGGGAAAAGAGTCAATAGCTTGGAAAAAGAAGCACAAAAATTGACTGAAGAAAACAATTCCTTAAAAAAGACAATCGGCCAAATGGGGAAACAAATTGACCAAATGGAAAAGAAGGTGCAAAAGCTTACTGAAGAAAATAATTCCTTAAAAATTAGAATTGGGCAGGTGGAAGCTAATGATTCCATGAGACAAGAGGAATCAGTCAAACAGAATCAAAAGAATGAAAAAATAGAAGAAAATATGAAATACCTCATCAGAAAGACAAGTGACCTGGAAAATCGATCCAGGAGAGATAATGTAAGAAATATTGGACTACCCGAAAGCCATGACCAAAAGAAAAGAGTCTAGACACCATATTCCAGGAAATTATCAAGAAGAACTGCTCTACAATGGTAGAATAAAAGGATAAAATAGTTATTGAAAGAATTCACTGATAACCTCCTGAAAGAGACCCCAAAAGGAAAACTCCAAGGAATATTGTAGCAAAATTCCAGAATTATCAGGTAAAAGAGAAAATACTATAAGCAGCTAGAAACAGTTCAAATATCATGGAGCCACAGTCAGGATTACACAGGACCTGGTTGCTTAAACTATAAAGAATCAGAAGGCTTAGAATATGACATTCCAGAAAGCAAAGGAGCTTGGATGGCAACCAAGAATCAACTACTCAGCAAAACTGAGTATTATCTTTCAGGAGAAAAGATGCACATTCAATGAAATAGGGAACTTTCAACATTTCCTGAAGAAAAGACGAGAACTGAACAGAAAATTTGATCTTCAAATACAAGACTCAAGAGAAGTATAAAAAAGTAAATGGGAAAAAAGTTATTCAATAATGTTAAACTCCTTACATCCCAACACAGGAAGATAAAACCTATGACTCCTGAGATCTATATCTCTATTTGCTCAGATAGAAGGAGCATATATAGAGGGTATAATTATTAAATTGACTTTCATGTGATGATATAAAGAAACTTAAGGAGAAAAAAAGGTGAATCCTGGGAAAAGAGGAAAGGGGAGGTGGAGTGGGATTTATTGCATCATATGAAGAGACACAGAAAACATATTACAATAAAAGTAAAGAAGGGAGGGGTGAGCATTGCTTCAACATTACTTTCACTAGATTTGGTTCAAAGAGGGAATAACATATACACCCATTTGAATAAAGAAAGTTAGCTTACACTTTAGGGAAGCAAAAGGGTAAGGGGAAAAGAGGGGTAATGATAGAAGGGAGGGCAGAAGCAGGGGAGGAAATAGGGAAGAAAAGGGAGGGGGACTGATAAAAGGGAGGGCAGATTGAGGGAGGCAGTGGTCAGAAACAAAACACTGGTGAGGAGTAAGAGGGTGAAAGGAAAAAAAAAGTACAAAAAGAAAAATATGATGGAGGGAAATAAACAGTAATCCTAATTGTGACTGTGAATGGGATGAACTCTGCCATAAAACAGAAGTGAATAGCAGAGGGGATTAAAAAACAGAATCCCACAATATGTTGTTTATGAGAAACACATTTGAAGCAGAGAGATACATACAGAAGAAAGATAAAAGGTTGTACCAGGATATATTATGCTTCAGCTGAAGTAAAAAAAAGCAGGGGTAGCAATCCTTATCTCAGACAAAACAAAAGCAAAAATAAATCTAATTAAAGGAGATAAGGAAGGAAACTACTTCTTGCTAAAAGGTACTATGGATAATGAAGTAATATCAATACTAAACATATATGCAGCAATTGGCATAGCATCCAAATACTTAGAAAAGAAGTGAAATGAGTTACAAGAGGAAACAGACAGCAAAACTATATTAATGGGGGATCTTAACCTTCCTATTTCATAACTAGAAAAATCTAACCACAACATAAATAAGAAAGAAATTAATGAGGTAAATATAATTTTAGAAAAGTTAGATATGATAGACCTCTGGATAAAATTGAATGGGGATAGAAAGGAATATACAGTGTTCTCAATGGTACATGGCACATACACAAAAAATTATCACATCAAAAAACCTCACATGGGCACAAAAACTTCACAGTTAAATGTAGAAAGGCAGAAATAGTGAATGCATCCTTTTCAGATCATGGTGCAATAAAATTACATATAACAAAGAGCCATGGAAAAATAGATTGTAAATTAATTGGAAACTAAATAATCTCATTCTTAAGAATGTGTGAGTCAAACAACAAGTTATAGAAACAATCAGTAACTTCATCCAAGAGAATGACAACAATGAGACAACCTACCAAAATTTATGAGATGCAGCCAAACTAGTTCTTAGGGGAAATTTCATATCTCTAAATGCTTACATAATAAAATAGAGAAAAAGGAGATCAATGAATTGAATATACAACTAAAAAAGCTAGAAAAAAGACAAATTTAAAGTCCCCAATTAAATATAATATTAAAAATTCTGAAAATCAAAGGAGATATTAATAAAATTGAAAGTAAGAAAGCTATAGAATTAATAAACAAAACTAACTTCTGGTTTTATGGGAAAAAATCAATAAAATAGAGAAACCTTTGGTTAATTTGATTAAAAAAGAAGAAAACCAAATTCATGAAAGGGTTGAATTCACCCTAATGAAGTGGAAATTAAAGCAAAAATTAGGAACTATTTTATCCAACTGTATGCCAATAAATTTAACAATCTAATGAAATGGATGAATATTTACAAAAATATAAATTGCTCAGATCAACGGAAGAGGAAATAAAAAACCTGAATAGCCCAATTTTAGAAAAGGAAATTGAACAAGCCATCAATGAACTCCCTAAGAAAAAATTTCAAGGGCCATATGGGTTTACAAGTGAATTCTAACAAACATTTAAAGAACAATTTATTCCAATACTATATAAATTATTCGGTAAAATAAGTGAAGAAGTTCTACCAAATTCCTTTTATGGCACAAATATGGTGTGGAAACCTAAATGAGGCAAAGCCAAAACAAAGAAAGAAAATTATAGACCAATTTCTCTAATGAACATCAATGCAAAACTTTTAAACAAGATATTAGCAAGGAGATTACAACAATTTATAACCAGGATAATACACTATGATCAGGTGGGATTTATACCAGGCATGCAGGGCTGGTTCAATATTAGGAAAACTATCAACATAATTGACCACATCAACAATAAAGCTATCCCAAATCATATGATTATCTCAATAGATGCAGAGAAAGCTTTTGACAAAATACAGCACCCATTCCTGTTAAAAACACTAAAGAGCATAGGTATAAATGGAGATTTCCTTAAAATGATAAGCAGCATCTACCTAAAACCATGAGCAAACATTATATATAATGGGGATAAGTTAGAAGCATTTCCAATAAGATCAGGGGTGGAACGGGGATGTCTGTTATCACCTCTATTATGTAACAATGTACTAGAAATGTTACATTTAGCAATAAGAGAAGAAAAAGGAACTAAAGGCATTAGAATAGATGAGGAAGAAACAAAACTGTCACTCTTTGCAGATATGATGATATACTTAGAAAATTCTAGAGAATCACCTAAAAAACTACTTGAAGCAATTAACAACTCTAGCAAAGTTGCAGGATATAAAATTAATCTACAAAAATCATCAGCATTTCTATACATGGCCAATAAAGCTCAGCATCAAGAGATAGAAAGACAAATTCCATTTAAAGTAACTGTAAACAATATAAAATACTTGGGATTCCACCTGCTAGAACAAACCCAGGAACTCTATGCACACAATTGCAAAACACTTTTCACACAAATCAAATCATATCTAAATCAGTAGAAAAATGTCAATTGCTCATGGATAGGCCAAGCTAATATAATAAAAATGACAATTCTACCCAAATTAATTTACTTATTCAGTGCCATACCAATCAGACTACCTAAAATTATTTTATAGAGCTAGAAAACATAATAACAAAATTCATCTGGAAGAACAAAAGATCAAAATATGGAGGGGACTAATGAAAAACAATGTACAGGAAGGTCAGCTAGCCATACCAAGTCTAAAGCTGTACTATAAAGTGGCAGTTATCAAAACTATTTGGTACTGGCTAAGAAACAGAGTGGAAGATCAATGGAATAGGCTAGGCACAGGAGACACAGTAGTAAATGACTTTAGTAATCTACAGTTTGATAAACCCAAAGACTCCAGCTTCTGGAATAGGAACTCAGTATTTGATAAAAACTTCTGGGAAAACTGGAAGATAGTATGGCAGAAACTAGATATACACTAATATCTTACACTGTATACCAAAATAAGGTCAAAAGGAGTACATGATTTAGACTTAAAAGGGTGATAGTATAGGTGAATAAGGAGAGGAAGAAATAGTTTACCTCTCAGATCTATGGAGAGGAGAAGAATTTATGACCAAACAAAAGATAGAGAATATTATGAAATGTAAAATGGATGATTTTGATTACATTAAATTTAAAAAGTTCTACAAACAGAAGCAAAGCAGAAAAATTTTGAAGAGAAGCAGAAACCTAGGAAACATTTTTTACAGCCAGTGTTTTTGATAAAGGTCTCATTTCTAAAATATATAGGGAACTATACCAAATTTATAAGAATGAACATCATTCTTCACTTGAGAAATGCTCAAAGGATATGAACAGGCAGTTTTCAGATGAAGAAATCAAAGCGATCTATTGCCATATGGAAAAAAATATTCTCAATCACTACTGATTAAAGAAATGTAAATTAAAACTACTCTGAGGTACCACCTCATACCTATAAAATTTACTAATATGACAAAAAAGGAAAAATAATGAATATTGGAGAAGCTGTGGAAAAAATGGAACACTAATGCATTGTTGGTGGAGTTGTGAACTGATTCAACCATTCTGAAGAGCAATTTAGAACTATGTCCAAAGGGATATAAAACTGTGAATACCCTTTAACCCAGTAATACCACTATTAGGTCTATATCCAAAAGAGATGATGAAAAAGGGAAAAAATACCCATATGTACAAAAATATTTATAGCTGCTCTTTTCGTGGTGACAAAGAATTAGAAATTGAAGGGATGCCCCTCAATTGGGGAATGGCTAAACAAGTTGTGGTATATGAATGTAATGGAACATTATCGTGCTATAAGAAATGATAAGCAGAAGATTATGGAAAAACCTGGAAAGACTTACATGAATTAATGCTAAATGAAATGAGCAGAAGCAGGAGAACCTTGTACACAGTATCAACAACATTGTGTGATGATCAACTCTGATAATATAAATCATCTCGGCAATACAATGATCCAAGATAATTCCATAGGACTCATGATGAAAAATGCTCTCCACAGCCCCCTCCCAAAAAAAAAACATGGAATCTGGATGGAGATTGAACCATACTGTTTCTACTTTTTTCTTTTTTTTTTTTTTTGAGGTTTTCCCCTTTGTTCTGTTTCTTTTACAATGTGACTAATGCAGAAATATGTTTAATATGATTGCACATATAAAACCTATATCAGATTGCTTTCTGTCTTGGGAAGGGAGGATGGAAGGGAGGGAGGGAGAAAAATTTAAAACTAGAAATCTTATAAAAACAATTGTTGAAAACTATCTTTATATGTAACTGGATAATAATAAAATACTTTTATGATTAGAAGAATTAGAATTAGCAATTAAGTGATTGTTGTTAATTTATCTCTTCACTTAACACCTCTCAAGGAATCTTAAATTATTTTAACATATGCATGGCAGACACTTTTTGGGGAGGAGAGCTTTTAAAATACTATTTTGTTCTACCAGAACAAATCCTTTTTTAAAAAATAGTCAACTAACAATAAAAACAATTGGATTTTGTATCCTCTACATCTTTGTATGAATTGCATGGCTCTAAAGTTATATTCTGCTGTAGAATGTCATTTGCAAAAGATGTTTTGTTCCCTTCTCAAATCTTCATCAGAATGCCCTTAATGAATGTGTAGATTATCCTAACAAACATTTTTCTTAGATGGGAAATAGGTTTGGATAGTGTAACAATAGTCTAATATTCTCCCCATCTCTCAGCCTCTCTCCTCTTTCAAATAACTTAAAAAAAAAAAACCAAAACACTCTCAATCCCCTCAAAATTGTTTCACCTCCAGGCATATGCCTTTCCTGTGTGTACTCAATCTAGTCCAGCTGCTCTTCCCATATTCATTTTCTTCAGTTCCATATCTGCTTTCTTACATAGCATAATAATACAACTTCAACTATTATTCTACTTTGAATGCATCTCCAATTTTATTGATACTAAAAACAATTTTCATAGCAATCTTTACAGTTCTCTCTTTGTAGCCTGTTGTTCTCTATACAGCTTCATCCTCCAAAGTCCTTCAGATATCTTTCTTTAGTTGGGTCTTTAACTTTCTATAAACATTTTCTTTCTTTCTTCATGGCTTCTTGATGTTTTATCAGATGATAATGTTCATAATATCCCATTACCTTTTTCATAAGGTCTTATAAAGTTGCTTATGTAATAACCAATATTCCCTTTTTGCTACCATATCTATATCCTTGCAAAGAGATCATGTTTTGGGACTGGTGCAATTTCATCACTCCTTTGGTCTCCATGACGAATGATTCACATTGATTAAACATCTTTAAGAAATGTAAATAGTCTTATATCAAGCTAAATTATCTATTTCCCATTTTCAGCTATGAGTTTGCTTAAATATGTGAGGTTAGAATTGTTTCATTTGCATGCTATTTTTATCATCAAATTACTCAAAAAATTTATTTAATTTTTATTTTGGTCTTTGTTTTTCACAAATTGGTAGTCTATATTCAAGCAACTGATTTGGAAATGACTCTACATTAGTAGTTATTTGTCTATCAAAATATAATCATTCTCCATTTTGTTGTTATATGTTGCTGGACATATTCAGGGCCTTCCAATTCTTTTTTTTTCCTGATAAGGAAATAATGATGCACAAATCTTCTGTGTAGTATTCAAGCTTTTGTTTTCTCTCCACTGCTTTTTCCATCTTATTTTCTTTAATGCCATATCCACTTCCTTGCATGAAACAATAGCACAACTTTAACTATTCTGCTTGTCCAAATGTTGTATTTTCACTCTTACTAATACTGAAAAAAAATCTGTCCTAGAAATCTTTACAGATTTTCTCCTTTTCTACCCCTTTCTTCTTTACATTGTTTCATTCGTCAAAGCTCTTCAAATATTTTTGTTTAGTTGGGTCTTTCACTATTGAAAAATTTGGTTTTGTTTACCCAACTGCTTCTTGGTGTTTTATGATTTCTTATTCCTGAATATTTTTTTAATGTTCTTCCCTATGTCTAGCATTGGACTAATATCACTGAATCTTTAAGTATATGTTGATTTAATATAGAGTCTTAGAGTTTCCTCATCCTCTCCAAGAAATGTTAACAGATAAATTACTTTGATGATGGTCTTTTGAGTATCTTTGTCAACACTGCAATTGAAGATAACAAAATGGGGGGGGGGCATTGGACACATGATAAAATTGGCTCTGTCATCTTTGTTATTTGATTCTACAAGGAGAATGTGTGAGCCATTCTACCTTTTGGCTACATCTTCATTTTATCTTCTGGTGTCTTTTATAGCAAGAATGTAGATTGATGCATATAATTTATTTTCTCTAGTAGTATGTCTACTCATTACTAATTAGATAAGGATCTCCCACTCATTACCATTAACCAAATTAATATTTATAGATCATCTATAACTTGCATGGTTCATAGCCTCCTAGGCCACCTTTTCTATTACTCAGCCACATCATTACAGGATCTAAAGAGGTGCTTAGAATTAGGACTAAGCTGTTTTGTATTGTTCTTTGTCTAATGAATTGGTGTAGCCACAAATTTCATCACCAAACTACTGGCCCAGTGGTGATTAGAATCTCTATACTCAGCTATGCTGCTCTTCAAACATTATCTGTTTCTAGGATCCTCCTCAAAGCCTCTCCAGCATGGTAGTGCCTTCAAGAGCCCACTGGAACATTGATCTTACTATGTACCATTGAAAGAAAACTTTGTGGAACAAAGGGGTACTTATCAATTTGTTTTAAATAATAACATGAAAGTACACATCCCATTGAGAATGCATTTGCACCTCATAAAGGGTGCAATTTAAGTAGCTTAGTTCATATCTTGTAAAGTAATAACAAGGTTTATTTGTATCTTTGAAAGGATGTGAAGCTTTGAGTAACTCCGTTGCTTATGGCAGAGTCAGAAAAGCAGCTGAGCATTTAGGGTAGAGAACGACCCCCCCACCACCACCTCAGGGGAAAGATTGCTGCTATAACTAATCCTCACCCACTCATTTGCATGGACCAATGGTAAAGAATCAGAATTCAAAAACAGAACTATGGAAGACTGTACCCCAGAGAAGTTTAGGGATTATTGAACAGATGCACATTCCTTGGTTATGGCCAATCCATTAGAGATAAATATGTGGGAAATGTAGTGTCACTGTAAGTTAGGATGAGATTTCTCACTGAGGGGATTTAGCTTTGTAGAAAGATGAATTGTTGAAATGAAGACTAATCCAAAGCACCACTAAATTGTCCATGCTACTTTGTTCTCCTATGTTCTCCCATTTCTTACTTAAGAGATGGTAAGCTTCAGGGTAAAGACTAAAAAAAGAAAAAAAGAAAAGAAAAGAAAAAAGGAATGGGTAGGTTTCTGCGAGTTTTAGTTAAGGATATGATTCTTTCTGAAAGATCACACAAGTATACCCAGCTGATGATAGTAGTTGAATCTTAAGGGAGAAACTTTAAGTACCTACTGGGGCAGTTAAGTTGGTCTGTCAGAAGCCAAACTTAAAGGAAAGTCAAAATTGTGATAAAATACATGAAAGATGATGAATGAAGCTATAAGGTGAGGCTACAAAAAGCTTCCTGGATCTGGGAAAACAGAAGTATGGGCAGAGATAGATGTCACTAAAGGGCGAGGGGAGGTCAGATAATAATTAATCCCATTTTACAAATATATAAACTGAGATCCAGAATGGTAAAATGACAGATAGCAGGTTATAGGTGAATAAAAGATAGATGCCTAATGATATATACTAAATATATTTTTTATATCAGTCTCCCACATTTTGCCAAAAGCAATCAAATGATTTAAGTTTTTTAATATTTTTGAAGAACTAAATGATCTAAAATAAAGACATTATTTAAAAATACAAAACAGTAATATAACTTATTACAAACTGAATTTCTTTCTTCTTCTTCTTCTTCTTCTTCTTCTTCTGCTTCTGCTTCTTCTTCTTCTTCTTCTTCCTCTTCTTCTCTTTTTTGCAGGGCAATGAGTGATATGTGACTTGCCCAGGGTCACACACCTAGTGTCAAGTGTCTGAGGCTGGCACAAACTGAATTTCTAAAATAATTCTTGCTTTATTTTATGAAAACTGTTAATTGCTATATTTGAGAGCTACTCTTATTTCAGTAATGTAATATGATTAGAAAAATTTTCCTTTTGCTGAATATATTTTGTACATGCAAAACACATAAGATTTTTTATGATAATCTAGATTTTTGGTGAATGTATTTTTTTTAATTCTTACTGATGCTTATAAAACTTAGTATTCCAACAATGATTCATGAAACATTATTTTATATCTGACTTTGGTAGTTACCCATTACACTATGTTAACATATTTCAATAAGTAATCAATTCAGTTTCCAGTAGGCTGATTTGATTCAGGTTTCATTATTCGCCTAGTATTTATTTTTTAGGCATGTTGTCCATCTTTGTCTAAGACTGCCCTTTTTGCATTAGCCATTTTAGGATAAAATACTTAATAAGATTTGCATTTAAAAAATGGACTAGAAGAACTGGACCCCCTCCAGCCAGAAACAAGTAATTATGTCATTTGTATTGCAAAGCAGGAGTGGCTATAAAGCAGTAGTGTACTTTTTAAAAGATTGATAATCTTAAGCAGTGTTATATTACACATAAAATGGCAGGTCTGACAGAAGAATAAACGTGGACAGTGTATAAAACCTTGAAAATTGTACAGAGTTGCAAAGTTTTACTTGGGGCTGCCTTTAAATGAACAGCTCAATTAGAATTCTTTACATTTTGCACTTTTTCCATTTTTCACTGTTTTATCTTTTTTGGAGTTAGAAAATTGTAGGTGTAGCTTAAGAAACTCCTTGTTCTTTTATCTATTTGATTTGTTTGCCTCTGGGTCTGAGGAGATGAGAGAGGGAGGGAGGGAGGGAGGGAGAGAGAGAGAGAGAGAGAGAGAGAGAGAGAGAGAGAGAGAGAGAGAGAGAGAGAGAAGGAGAAGAAGCATGGAAGGAAAGATTGAAAAAACATTTTCCAATGTTCTTGCCAGAAGAAATTTATTACTTCTTCAGGGTTATGAGCTTCTTTTTTTGGGGGTGAATGTAGAAGTCATTTTGTAGGATATAGGGACTCTATCTGTATTGTTGTGGCATCTCTTTAGCAAGCTTTAACCTTGGTATTTTTAAAGTATGACCAAAGACCATGTGGAGAAACTTGATCAATGCTAGAAACAATTTGAGACATGGTTGTTATCAGCAATCCTTTGTGCATGCAGGACCTATGTAGAGTGAAGGAAAATGGGGAATTTCATTGGTGATGGAAGAGATTTTGATCCTAAAGCAGAACTGATGGAAAGGAGCCACAAGGAAAAAATGAATTCAGAGTTGCCAAAACTTCCAGCCATTATGAATCCCTTTGCCTGATGAGCTCAGACATATTACCTTTCATGATCAGGGTATAAGAATCAGATAGGGAATAAACACTCCCTTCCACCAATCCTTTCTATAAAAAGTGTGTGTTGTGTGTGTGTGGGGGGGGGGGGGTTGAGATTTTATTCTGTCCACTCACTCTAAGAGATCTGGGAGGGAAATGAGAAGAAAACTAGAAGATGGAGCTGGTTGGTGGTGATTCTCTCTTTATTTGGTCTAATTTCCTTTGTACTGTGTTATATTCCCCTACTCTTTTGCTATAAGTCTAAGGCAGGGGCAGCTAGGTGGCACAGTGGATAGAGCACCGGTCCTGGATTCAGGAGTACCTGAGTTCAAGTGCGGCCTCAGACACTTTACACACTTACTAGCTGTGTGACCCTGGGCAAGTCACTTAACCCCAATTGCCTCACCAAAAAAAAAAAAGTCTAAGGGAAAGAAAGCACTAGAAAGGAGTATGAACAAGTAAAAATAAAAGACTCCAAAAGAGAGTGGGCAGAACTATTCTTACAGCTTTTTAGAGTCAATGCCACAACTCACAAGAGTCCACCTTCCTGCCAAATAGTTGGCAATCCTCTTTGACATAACCATCTCTGCAACCATTTAGAAATTGTATCATCTCAGGAAAAAAGAAATCATTCATGTGCAAGGGCCCAAAGCCCATGTCCTTTAGGTCTTTGTAAGGGGACCCAGTTTAGCAGACTAGAGGCTCTTCCTTACCACCTCTACTATAATAACAAACTATGCAATCATAGTATGCCAAGTTCTTGACCCCACATTAAATATGAAATGCAGAAAGAGTGGGATTTAGCAAAAGCTGTTTTTCAGTTTGGGGTATGGTGGATGAGGGATAGTCTGGTGTTTGTTATTTTAGCACCCTCTAGTGGCTAGTTGGGATTCTATAACCTAGCAGTTCTCAAAGTTTTTGCTCTCAGGGCTCTTTTTCCACTATTAAAAAATATATATTTAGGCTATTCTAAAGAGCTTTTGTTTATCATGAATTTATTTCTATATTTAAAACAATTGAAATATTGATGTCTTTATATTATAATGAAAATAATTTTGACCTCACAGGCCTCCTGAAAGAATTTTGGGGAACCCCCAGAGTCCCTGGATTACACTTTGAAAAGTTCTGCTCACCCATATGAGAAAGGGCTACCGTGCAGTGGGTATGTCAACCATTGACTATGAGACTTGAGCTAGTTGCTATAGTAGCTCAATTAGAACACCTTCTGGTGGTCACCCATCCATTTATTTATTTATTTATTTGGGCACTCATGCATCTCTTTATCTATCTGTCTGCTTGTCTAATTATCAACTCATTTTTTCATCTATTCCTTTATTTATCCATTTACTTATCTATCTATATACCTATCTATCATCTATTTATTTATTTATCTATTCATTCATTTCTTTATTTAATTATTTGCACACACATATTGCATACAGTTAAACTTCCCTGCTAGATAATCAATACAATGTCAAACAATCTTCCTATAGGCTTAAAGACTTTTGAGCCACAACAAAAGGATTAAAGGTGGCGCCTGTGTCACAGGTAAAGGGTAAAGAGGCATCTGATGTATTCCTGTTAGTCAATATGATGTCAGAGTTTAGTACAATAATTTCTATTGTTGGGTGTGAATATGCATGCTAAAGGGTGTGTGGGCAGTACATAGTTGGGTAGTAGGAGGTGGATTACAAGAACAAGCAATAAGAACATGCCTTGCATTCTACTGTCACTATGATAGTTAATTGTAGGACATTTCAAAATATAGCTCTGCCTCCATTTTATCTGCTATGTCTTAACACTTCCCCTATTTTGTTCCTGACCCCTGAATCATTATCCAAGTTTCCCATATTTCTCATTCTGCATAAGGTATCATCCACTTAGTGTAGTCATGATGGTGTTGCCTGTATTTTCAACAGCTGTTTAGATTCAGTGTGGAAAATTGACCCAGTCCCAGAATCTGCACATTTTGCTACCCACCCCCAACCTCTGTACCCCACCCCACCCCACCCCCACTATAACAGCCAATGATGAATGATCCTTTTTTGGCTTTGATAAAACAGTGGTAAGCCCTCACAACCTCAGGTTTCATTTTTAGCAGATAAGAGTGATTTTCCAATGTTGAAAAAATAAATGGATAGGTGCATTGATCAAATTAACTGAATAATTAATTGCCTGTCCTGTCCCTCATATACAAGTCTGTTTATACAGACCTATTTATACTAGCTTATTGTCACTGTACTAGAAACAGTCTGTCCAACCACTGAACATACTGTTAAAAGTTTGCTTTGTGTAAACAATGAGTGAGAACATCCTTTTTTTTTTAAGACAATTGTGGTTTTATTGATGAAGTAAGCTCCCAGTGGGAAACTTTCATTACTAATGTAAATTGTCACCTTTTCTACAATTTATAGTTTTAAAGTTGCTGGGAAAAGTCTTGTTTCAGGTAACATAACCAGTATGTATTAGAGATGGGATGTAAACCTAGGTCTTACTAACACTTAGGTTTACTCTATAACCGCTAAGCTATGTTGTTTCTAAGGAACGATTTTTCATCAGAAGCTCATACTAGGGGATTTTGAAAATTAATGTTTAGAAATATTACCATTGTCATATGATTTTGTGGAAGATGATCTATATGTGTATGACTCATATCTGTATATTTTAAAAACGAGGAGGTATAATTTTCCAACCTCTTTGAACATCTTCAAAATGAAGAGTTTCGATGGATTTTGAACCATTTGTTTAAAGTGATAAAAAAAGCAATGTCTTCATTTAAGTTTTGGAGAAGTAATTGACATCGAAGATGGAAATTTACTAAAATCTGCATAATTAGTGGATGTGATTGAAAAATGACTTAATCATGATTTAGTAAACACAAAGATGAACATCTTCCATTTGTAAATGCATATCATTCTGTTATCCTATTTACCCACAACAAATAGTAAAACCAAGTTTTGAAATAAATTGAACATATTAAGCTTATTTAGTCACATTGTTCTCATTAAAAATGTCATTACTTGTCAGAAAAAATGTTGTTTGTACTATTAATAAATTGAGTTTGACTGTAAATGAATAGAGACAATTTGGCACAATGGATAGTGAGTTGACCTATGACAAAATGACTTACTTGGCTTTTGACATGCTGTATGACTCTGGACAAGTGACTTAAACCCTAGGTGCCCCCAGGGACATCTCTAAGGCAATAAGTTGTAGAGTAACTGATCTACAATGGTAAAAGGAATTCTTCACCAAAAGTTACCTAAACCAAGGAAATTATTTGGTTAAATTACCAAATACATTTTTATCATTTTAACATGTGTATTCATGGTACTTTATTAAAGGAAAGCTTTGAAGGTGATATTTTGACTTAGCAAATATTTTATGGTCCAAAAAGTCAATTCAGGGTCTAGCGTAATCCATTTTTGTTATTTCTATCAATTCTAAGAACTGACAGATTAGCTCTATGCATTTTCCACCCAAATACATAAGATACCAGGAGAACAAAAACTCTTAAAAAAGGAGTATTTGGAGAACCTAGCCAATTATAATAAATTCCTTTTCCATTTGGGCTTTTTTCCAGATAATCTCCATGATGGTTATAAACACCTTTGGTGAGCATACTTCTCTTCTTTAATGTCTCATTTGATATTAAAAATCTTAATCGTAAAATTCTCTGTCATTACAGCCTTCATATTATCTTGTATGATATTGAGATATTCATGGGATCCATTTAAAATCAACAGATATTAGTCATGTTCAGAATATTCATCAAGAAGAAGCAGCATTTTAGGAGACAACTGATTTTTATAAGTGAGGCTCAAAACTAAATAGGGCAATACAACTTCTATGTTCCTCTAGAGAGAGAAAAAATGTATGTACTCAAAAAATCTGTTTGAGGAACATTAAAAAGTAGAACATAAAATTTATAGGTAGCAATGTCCTCAGATTTAAAAGGGAAAGAACCAAATATGAAGGCTATATTCATTTAAGAAACAATAATTTTTCAAAATACATTAAAAATATTCTCAAGGTTGGCAACTAAAATTCATGTTAGATTGGTCAATATTTCAATAAATACTCTACTTGAAGCAATGAATCAATCCACTCTATTTGCCTAGTCAACATTTTTCTCATGTAAAAGAATAATCCTTATTATCACTCACAACTAATGGCACAAACCTGTTTTAGGTAAGAATATTCTTGTGATTAATATATTTAATATTTTTGGTTGGAAAAAGTTACTAACCAGTGCTATATAAGATATGTAACTAAAGAAATAGGTTTTCTGATTTTAACCAAAGAAAAAAAATAATGAAAGACAAATGCCAAAGGAGAAAGTATTTTAATGAATACATGAGGAAAAAGAATTGTCAATTAAAAATACTAAGAACCCACTGTGCATAGAAAAATACAAAATTATGAGATTACCCATGAAAATAAACCTTATCTCTTTCCTTAAAGGGATAAATAGGGAAGGAAACAATATGCAAGGCTGTCAAAAATAGAAACACATTTTGTTAATCCAAGAAATCTGTGATTTTATTGAAGTGGCAAGCAATGTGGCAGGAGCACCAATCACTCCTTTGTATACTATGCAATTATTCAGCATCCTCCATTAAAATCTTCACAAGGTTTTAAAATCCCAAATGTTCTAGCGACCTTCCTGTAAAAATCTTGACCAAGTCTTGACCAAGCACTCATTTATTAGGTAAAGTATTTTATGCTGCTCCTCCTGTGCAATTTTCATTGATAATAGATGAGTTTATTTATTATACCCCTTTGCAATGTGTTTCTCCATTGTCCTTTGTGTGACCTTAATCTTTAATATTTGAGGAATTGTGATAATCTGTGCTTTGCAGGTAAGCATCACTGCAAGGATATTGGGACTAAAATATTAATTTCAAGTAGAAGTTAAGAATTATCAAAGGGTCCACATAATTTTCTAAATGCAATACAGGCTGCTCTCCTCCACCAGATAATTCAGAATACATTTAATTGTCCAGTGGCAGTTTCTGTACAAGATACATATACTCATGGACTAGTTTTGTGAGTTTCCATCGAATTGTCTATTATAGTGTGAGTAATACATGGATCTTTTTAATTCACTTGTTTTTATCCTTAATAGATTATTAGGTCAAACTATTTTGAGTTACGGTGTATCTCAGCATTTTGAGGCTCAAAGCACATTATCAACTGAAATCAGAAGCTTCTGGAAGATCTTATTATCCATGGAGAATCTCTTTTTCATTTAAACTCTGTGCTAGATATCCTTCAGAATGGTGTCAAGCACCTCTGATGAGCACAAACCTTCCTGCTTTTTTCTAGCCTTTATTTTCATAATGAAAGAGCCATAGAACAAAGTGATCTTTGAGGTTGAATTCATCAAAGAATCTTGCACTATTTTGTCATGTGTATGGGCAACATCTTTTTGTAAGAGAGATTTAAATATGACTATTTGCCATGCCATTTTATGATTAACAAATGATAAAAACTGTAAGTTCTACTTTGTACCTTACATTCAATTGTATGATTGCCAAAACATGGTCTGTTGTAGAATAGAATTTGCAATAATCTGTCTACTTCCTTCTTCTACCTTCATCAAGGATGCCACAAATATGTGTGTAAAACATTTTAATATTTTCAGAGGTAGCCAGGTAGGTATATTAGTCTATAGTTATTGCTATTTATTTGACAGCAATATCATCTAACAATATTTTATTTAACATCTTTTGACTTTGTTACACCACAATAATTTTCTGTCATACAACCTTCCCTTTTTAAAAAAATTTTACATTTTTTTTTTTGCTGGGCAATGGGGGTTAAGTGACTTGCCCAGGGTCACACAGCTAGTAAGTGTCAAGTGTCTGAGGCCAGATTTGAACTCAGGTACTCCTGAATCCAGGGCCAATGCTTTATCCACTGAGCCACCTAGCTGCCCTGCAACCTTCCCTTTTAACAAGAAAAAGAGTCAAGAAAAACCACATTACTCAGCAACTGTGCCTCTGTACTTATGAAAATCTTGCATCTTTAGTCTATTTCCTTCATGCCATACTCCATAAAGACATCTATTTATAAGATCATAGATCTCATAAGAGAAGAAAAGTGTGTTTCATCATTTCTGCTATGGAACCAATATTAGCCATTGTATTTAATGAGATAAGCTGCCTTTTAGTGTTTCGTTGTTGTTGTTGTTGTTGTTGTTGGGATCTTAGCATACATTGTTTCCCTGCTTCTGCTTTCTTGATTCTGTAGAAATTCATACAAATTTTCTCATGTTCCATCAAACCTATCATTGAATACAATGAGTATTTCATTTCTTTCACATGTCACAGTTTGTTCAGCTGTTCTCCAGTTGCTGGCCACCCTTTTTGTTTCCAGCTTATACCATCACAAAAGTGCTATTATGAATATTTGGTATGTAAGGGACTCCTGTCTTCCACCATGAAGTATCAGAATCACAGTATTATAGATTTAGTACTAGAAGTAATCTTAAAGATCATCAAGTACAGGTCCTTCACAGATAAGTAAACTGAGGCTAAGATGTTAAGTACTTTTCTCAGTGTTTATTCTCAGAATAGATTATAATACATCTTGACTCCAAATCCAGTGCTCTCTCCACTAGTTCTATGCTACCTTAAGGATAAAATGATAAATCGCTCTTTAAAAAAATTTTGTACTGAATATGGTGACTTTATTTATGGTACACAGTATAGGACTGTAGGCTTCTCCCCCTACTACAGGGATGTTTTGGGACACCAATGTGAATGGGGCATGGAATCCCCACTATAGTGTGGGCTCCCAAGGGGTAGACCTCCTTTTTTTTGACTGGGATGAAGATCCAGAGATTTCCACTTTACTCCCTGGAGGCCATGTAGACAATGAGGTCTACTACACAGTTACTATAACCATACTCATTGTCATACTAGGAAATGAGCTTGACAAAATGGTCATTGAGGGCAATGTCAGCACCAGCATCAAAGGTAGAAGGGTAGATATTGCTGTTAAAGTCACAAGATACACATACTGGTTTTCCATGTTGTCTGAGATGCCTTTTAAGGGTCCCTCCGATGTTTGTTTCACCCCTTTCTTGATATCATCATATTTGGCAGCTTTCTCTAGGTGGTAGGTCAGATTCACAACAGATACATTGGGAGTAGGAACATGGAAGGTCATGCCTGTGAGTTTTCCATTCAGTTCAGGCATGACTTTGTCTACAGTGTTAGCAACCCCATTAGAAGCAGGGATGATATTCTGGGCAGCACCATGCCCATCATTCCACAGTTTGCCAGAGGGGCCATCTATTGTCTTCTGGATAGCAGTAATGACATGGATTTCCTTCCTCAATGCCAAAGTTGTTTTGATTGACCTTCGTCAAGGGGCCAAGAAGTTGGTAGTACAGGAGGCATTTACTGACTCTCTTAAGGGAATTATCATATTTCTCATAGTTCATGACTATCATCAACTTTGGGACATCAACAGAAGGGACACAAATGATGACCCTCTTGGCTCCACCCTTCAAATGAGTCCCAGCCTTTTCTGTGGTAGTAAAGATGCCAGTGGACTCTACCACATACTCAGCCCCAACATTTCCCCATTAATATTGGTGGGGTTCCACTCCTAGAAGGTGGTAATGGCTTTTCCATTGATTACTAGCTTTCTATTCTCAGTCATGTCAGTGCCCTTTAACTTGCCATAGGTAGAATCATATTGAAGCATGTAAGCTATGTAGTTGAGATCAATTAAGGGGTCATTGATGATCACAATGTCTATTCTGTTGGAGTTGAATGGAGCTATGGTCACCAGGTGCCTAACATGGCCAAAATCCATTAACTCCAACCTTTACCATATTGTTTCAGGGATGAAACTGAAGCAGCAGATCCTGGCACCAAGCTTGGGAGAGGAGCTGAGAGATCATAAACACTCTTTACAGAAACAAAGGAATACATATAATTGAAGTGGTATTTATTATTCATGGTTGGGCCACAAAAATATAGCAAAACTTTTGGTAGTAGAACACAGTTTCAATAGTGGAATGATTGGATCAAAGAATATAAATTATTCAATAAATAGATCATTTCATATAATTTTCCATCAGAATTTGAATAATTCACAGAACTAACAACAGTGGTATCAAGGTGCATGACTTTCTGTAGCTCCTCCAACATCAACTATTTTCTATCTCCACCTTTTATTCACTTGTTTTTTCCTCAGTGTGATTGTGTGTGTGTGTGTGTGTGTGTAAGTAAAACAAAAGAAGTGTTTTAATTGGCAGTTCTCTAAGAATTAGTGATTAAGAATTTTTAAAAATATCAGTGGTGTAGTGGATAAAGCACTGGCCTTGGATTCAGGAGGACCTGAGTTCAAATCTGGCCTCAAACACTTGACACTTACTAGCTGTGTGACCCTGGGCAAGTCATTTAACCCTCATTGCCCCACAAAAGATAGATAGATAGATAGATAGATAGATAGATAGATAGATAGATAGATAGATAGATAGATAGATAGATAGATAGAGATGTGAATTTCTTTTTTTTTTAACTGTTCACATTCTTTAACTACTTCATTTGTGAGCAGTGGTCTTGGGCACACAAAGAAGCATGGGAAGGGATCCTGTGATTTCACTGGTGTAGGGGAACCTTACATTTGAGGAAACTTCTACCAATGCAAGTCAGCAACATCTCTTGTACTTATGTTCTCAGAAAGTTATTTAGAGCACTAAAGAGATTAAGTGATTCATACAAGTCAGAGAACCAGTATGTTTCAGAAAGGTCTTAAATCCAGGTTTTACTGGTTTCAAGGATAGCTTTATATCCATTATGTCATGCTGCCTCTTTGAATTTTATTTATACCAATTTCATGTGTTAGATATCAGGTTTATCAAATATATTTGCTAGAAAGATTTTCTACTTACTCATGTTTCATTCTATTTAAATTGATTTTGATCATGCAAAATGATTTGAATTTTATATAGCAAAATTGTTTATTTTTCCTTTTATGATTCTAACCGTTACTATTTTTATGAATTGGATAAAGCACCGGCCTTGGATTCAGGAGGACTTGAGTTCAAATCTGACCTTGGACACTTGACACTTACTAGTTGTGTCACCCCAGGCAAGTCACTTAACCCTCAATGCCCTGCAAAAAAAAAAAAAAAGTGTTTTGTAGTCATGTGTGTAATCAATGAATCAAGAATCATTAAAATGCCTACTACATACCAGGCACTATACTAGGCACTGGAGGCACTAGAGATGCAAAGACAAATTAAAACAGTAATACTTGTCCTCAAGAAGCTTACATTTTGGGGGGAGAAAGAAGCATGTACAGATATAGATAGGAGCATAGAAAATAAATGGAGAAATTAGCAGATTACATTTTCACAGTGATTGCTTCTCTCAATAGCAGCTGGACTGAAAGCAGTACCAGTGTCTAAGCTGGGTTCATGGGCTTGTTTACCCTAAGGGGCAACTGATCAGAAGTTGTTATTGATGGTAAAGATGGGCCTCTTTTCCATAGGAGTTATGAGACAATGGCTCCAGGGGGACTGAGGCAAGGCTTGTGATCTGAGTCTAACCAAGGGTGGAGAATGGGGGTGGGAAGGGAGGTACAGCATTGGTATTCTTTGCCTCAAGATCCAGGGATGTTCTCATTAGGAATTGAGGGGACTCTCAGCTTAGGGAGTTGGTAATATCTTTGCTTGCCTGGCACAGAAAACCAAGAATATTTGGCAATTGATTAGATAGGATCACTGATGACAAGTGAGAATTTGGGATGACCCCAAAGTTTTGATTCTGGGTGACTAGAAGGATGATGGTACCCTTACTGGAATAGAGGGTCAGGTTTGTTGTCAACGTTCTACTTTGGACATGATACATTTAACATGCCTATGACACATCTAATTGGAAAGGCCCAAGAAGTACACATGATATGGGACTAGAGTTCATAAGTATCCAAGGCTAAATGCACAGATTTGAGCATCATCAACATAGAGATGATAATTGTACTCATGGAAACAAATGAGAAAACCAAAAGAAAGAGTGGGAAAAGAGAAGAAAGGGTATAGAAGAGAACATTGAGGGAACATCCACACTCCAGGGGCAGCACATGGATGGAGATTAATTAAAGTAGACTGAAAAGGAATGACTAAACAGGTAGGAAAATCAAGAATCAGGAAACTAAGGGTCAAAGTAGAAAAATGCACATTTAAGCTCTTTTTGTGGTGGCTAAGAATTGGAAATCAAAGGAATTTCCATCAATTGGGGAATGACTAAACAAGCTGTGGTATATAATGGTTATGGAATATTATTGTGCTATGAGAAATGACAAGCAGGATGGTTTCAGAAAGTCCTGGAAAGACTTGTATGAACTGATGTATAGTGAAGTGAGTGGAACCAAAGGAACATTGTGCACAAAGACAGAAATATTGTTTGATGAAGAACTATGAATGACTTATCTATTCTCAACAATACAATGATCCAAGACAATCCAAAGGACTATTGATGAAGCATACTATCCAACTCCAAAGAAAGGACTGACATTGATGGAACACTGACCAAGGCATGCTATTTTTCACTTTCTTAAATTTTTCTTTTATTCAAGTTTTCTTGTGCAAAATGACTGATATGGTAATGTTTTGTATAATCATACATATATAACACATATCTCATTGCTTCCTGCCTTGGGGAGGGGGGGAAAGGAGGGAGGGAAGGAGCGATAGAAATTGGAGCGCAAAACTATAAATAAAAATGTTTATTACTTTAATAAAATAAAATAAAGTGCAAAAAAGAGAAAAATGCACATTTATTAGTTAAATTAATCAATAAACATTCATCAAACACTTGGTATGTTCCAGTTATGAAGTTAAATTCAGGGGATACAAAGAAAGGCAAAAACATATTTCTTGCTCTGAAGGATCTCCATTGTAATGAAGAAGGCAAGATGTAAATAGTTACAAGATATCAGCAGGCAAAACATTAGCACCTGGAGGAAGCAGGAAAAGCCTCCTGCAGGAGATGGGATTTGAAATGAGTCTTGAAGGTAGCCCAAAGAAACATCAAAGCTGAGGTGAGGACACAGAGTATTCCTTGCATTAAAGACAGCCAGCACAAAATCATGGAGATGGGAAGATGGAGTGTCATGTTCAGGGAACTATCAGGAAGCAGTGCAATAGTATCATAGAGTGAGTGAAGGGAGTCAAGTGTAAGAAGACCTGGAAGGTAAGGAAGAGCTAAGTTATGAAGAGATTTAAATGCTAAAAAGGATTTTATGTAAGTTCCAGTGTGGCTTTGAATGTTAACTCCCAGTTATTATAGGCACACTATCATTATTTTGAATGGAATTTCTTCTATCTTTGTTTCCTGGGTTTTCTTAATATGCAGATGTCTAGGGATTGCTGTTGGTTTATTTTCTAATCTGATGATTTAATAAATCTATTAATTATTTCAATTAATTTTTTAATTTGAATTGCTGGAATTAAAAAAATATATTATTTTATCTTCAAATGTCATCCTCTTTGCTTGTGCTTATTTTCTCTCTTGTTTTTTTTCTTTTGTTTTGTTTTCATGTTTAACATTTTTAGCACTAGTCCAAATAATAGAAGAAATAATGGGAATCCTTATTTACACCAATTTAATGAGAAAGAAGTCTTCATTACTTGAATTTATATATATATATATGAAATCCATATTATATAATTTATATATGTGTGTATAATATATCTATATACTGATTGCTTATGAGCTAACTGAGGACAGTACATGGGAAGCAAAATGAGCCAGATTCTGATATTCTCTGATGTTCTGTGGGGGAATATAAACTATTCAGATTGTTATTATGCATCTATTAAGATTATATTCTCGGGGCAGCTAGATGGTGCAGTGGATAGAGCAATGGCCCTGGATTCAGGAGTACCTGAGTTCAAATCTGGCCTCAGACACTTAACACTTACTAGCTTGTGTGACCCTGGGCAAGTCACTTAACCCCAATTGCCCCACACACACAAAAAAAAGATTATATTCTGGTCTATAGCATCAAGTCAAGGCTTGACACATGGCCTATGTTTATATAACCAAGATCTTAAATTCATATGCATATGAATATCATCATTATTAGGGATTGACTACTAAATGATTCTCACCTTGCAAGGAGTGGAGTTGGTAAGAGTTTAGGAGAAGAGAAATCCTAGTTTTCTGGATTCCAGCTTTGAGAGAGAAGTAATATAGTTTCAGATTTTCATCAGGAAGAGGAACCAGAAGAGGGAAAGAGACTTTGGGAAGAAGCCAACATACAAAGGAGTCAGAACCCTAATCCCTAGTTTACTAGGGAAATTTCCACTTGAGCAACATCTGGGACTCTCTTGTTTGAACTATATTTTGCTCCCAGTGGGAGAGCTCATTAACTCTGTATTGTCTGGTATATTCCCATCTATACAACTTATCTGATTTCTACTTGTTATTAGCTTGGATAAATAGTTTATTTGCTAGTTGTTATGTGTTGTCTTTGTGAAAATGGAATTTGACAGGACTCAAGCCTTGAATATACAGCTTGGGGCACTTTTTCCCAATTAAGGGATAATAATCAGGAGTACATATTGAAACTTGAATTTTTCCCATAGACAAGCAATACTTAGGGGACCAGATAGATATGGTTCTAGCCCAGTAACCTCTCTCTGATGAGAGCAGAGTGGCAAACTTCTTGGACCTGATCTCCTGCTTTTCTCTTGGAGTGAATTAATCTCCCTTGGAGAAGGTTAGAGGAGATTCTAGAGATAGTTATTCTCTTTGAGCCACATCTAGATAGACCCATATAGATACATATAACCTACATGAGCAACAACAGACAAATTCCTCTTTCATTTATATTGCACTTTGGAGGTTATGGGATGTTTTCCTCACAATAATCCTTTGAGGTAGTTAATAAAAATATTATTCCCATTTTATTGATAAGGAAACTGAGGTTCAAAGAGCCTAAATGTTCTGCCAAATAAGAGCCAGAATTAAGAGTCAAGTCTGTCTTCTGACCTTGATATCATTGATCCACCACACATTAGTTCACCTTTAAGTAGGAAACAAATACTATTGAGAGCATAAATGGATGTTAACTTTATGAAATAAAAGTAATATCTCTTCTCTTATAACTCTGGCTCTTCATTTGTTGAATTTCATATAAAGAGTATTAATTCAAGTCTGCATGCACAGGCTATATCTTAATTATGTTTGTTTCTCCCATAACATCTTACATAATACCTTACATGTAATTTGAATGTAGAAAATACAGGGAAAAATTTCCCACAATTCTCAATTTATTTATTTTATATTTTATTTTTACATTTATTAATAATTCCCAATTATATTTATATAATAAAAATCATTTTACATTTGCAGCATCTCAAAATGTTTAATAGAAAATTAATTAGAAAGACAGCAATACAAAGATAGTACCTTCTACAATATAACTTGATAGATAAACTTAATGTTTCTTCCTCTTCTTTTTTTTTGGGGGGGGGGACAATGAGGGTTAAGTGACTTGCCCAGGGTCACTTAGCTAGTAAGTGGTCAAGTGGTGATGCCGGATTTGAACTCAGGTCTTCCTGAATCCAGGGCTGATACTTTATCCACTGCGCCATCTAGGTGCCCCAAACTTAATGTTTCAGTAACAAAACTTCTACTACATGTTATTCAGTAGAAGTTTGAAAGGGAATTTTCATTTCTCCTAGATGTAATTCCTTCAGGTTATCAGTGGAGAAACTCAGATACTCAGAACTCAGACAAAAGTGTAAGTATCCCAGTCTATTAATACTTATTCTTCATCTGGGATAGTATGATCATTTTACTTTTCTGAGTCATTTCCACTCTCCATAGACTAGCATCATGTACCTTAAAATCTTTTTTTTTACCTCCCAGAAACACAGAAGTAATATGTATCTCTCTTGTAGCAATCTTGTCCCAAGTTATGTATCACGAACACAAAACAGGCCATTCAAAGGAGGCTTCCAAGATATGAAGGAAAGGAATTCCTTGGTTCCTGGGATCATATATTTAGAACTAGAAGGTCCATTAAGCTCAACCTCATAATTTTATAGATAAGTAAACAGGATCATGAAGATTGAGTGATTTAGGGTTACAGAGAAAATATTTAGACAAGATTTGAATTCAGGTCTGACTCTAATTCTATAACTATATATACTCTGCTATGTTGCCTCTCTAGAATCTCAAGATTCTCTGAAGATATTCAAGCCATAAAACAATGTAACTAACCCATGCTTTGGAATAAGCCTTCTGCACAAATCTGAGAAAGATGTCTATCATTGTCATTTAAGACATCCCTGATACCTATTGGTGGAGGCTAAAACTCTGTATTCTGGATAATTACTCTCTTGTTTCTTTTGGCATCTGACTCTTTCCTTACTGACTGGTGGACTTCATTTTCTTCTTGTCCAGTGTTTGCATTCTAGTGTCTCTTTCATTTCCCTATTTTATGTTTTTATAGGTTATTGATGATACCCTGAGCAATTTGGGGAGGAACTGAATTTTGTGAATAACTGCCTCCATGTTTCATGTCACATTTCCCCAGGAGAGTTTGGTTGCCACCATGTTTTATGGAAATTGAAAGTATCCACTATTGGAATATTTTCCATCATACTTTTTGATGGAACGGTTTTAGAGCCTTTGGGATTCTCAATTCTTTTTCAAAATAAACATTTTTAGTACCTACCAATGTTACAAGAATAAAAAAGTATTTATGCTTGTCAAACATTTTAAGATCTTTATATAAGAAGTACTAATACAAACTAGTATTTATTGTTCTGAATAGATTTGAAGGTCATATATCCAGCTGATTTTGTAATGTAGTTGAATTCTCTGTTTCTCACTTACAAGTAAAATCCTTTTCAGTTTTAATTCTTTCCTTCTTCTTTTACGCACATATGGTATCTCACCTCTGTCTTATATTTATTGAAAAATCAAATGTTAACTCCCCTTTCTCTTGCCAAAGTACAGCATAATACCTTCAAAACAGATGGAGTTTATCAACAGTTCTCAACTTTCCTTGGGGATTTAGGAGTCTATCTGACATTAGGCACTATATTTATTTTATTCTTCACTTCCAAAATTTCTTAAATCCAGAATGGCAAAAATGAATGTGATAAACAATACAATAAATACTGTTGAAGATAATCCTCCCTATTGAAGATCTATGAGAGAGCTTCACAAAATAAGAGGCAATAATCATTTTTAATCTGTGCTGTTGGAGGAAGTATTGATGAAATACTTATATTTATATAGTGTTTTAATTTTGCAAAGGAATTTACATACATTTTCTTATTTGATCCTTACAACAATCCTATGAAGTAGATGCTATTATCTCCATTTTACAGAAGAGAAAACTAAGGCTCAGAGGATCTCAGCTAGTGTCTATGTCTGAGGGAGAATGCCAACCCAAGTCTTCCTAATTCTAAGTCCAGCACTAAGACATGCTGCATTAAAAAAGACAAGATCCCAGAGTCTGGCTGTTAACAACAAACATACAATACATGCAAGAAATTGAAATAGAGGATTCAACTGAAGGATAATATCTCAATGCAGCCACCTCTAAGAAGTCATCTGACTTTCATCAGATCATCCTTTTTATTTGTATGAGAGAGCAAAGAAGCTTAAAAGTTTCTTCCAATATATCAGTTATGTTAGTAAATCAAAGGGCATTCATTAATCAATTACTATGTACAAGGCATAGTGCTAAGCACTATATATAAATATAAAGAAATAAAGAATATAAAGAAAGACAAATCATGGTCCCTGCCTCAAGGAGTTCACATTTTCATGGAGACTACATGTAAATAACTGTGTTTACCAGATATGTATGGTGTACATGGAAGTTCATCTTAAAGGGAAGGAACTGGGGGTTAGGGAAAGGGACCAAGGAAGGCCTCCTGTAGAAGATGGGATTCAAGATGAGTCATAAAAGAGAGAAGGAAGCTAGAAACCAGAAGTGAGGAAAGAGAGCATACCAACCATGGGGGATAGCCAAAGCAAAGCAAAGACCCAGCATTAGGAAATGTAATATCATGTGTGAGGAACAGAAAATAGGCCATTGTACCTGGATTGCATATTTGTGGAGAAGAAAGTATGCTCTCCAGAAAAGACTAGATTCTCAAGGACTTATAATGCTAAGAATATCTGTCTGTCTGTCTATGTGTATATGTGTATATTTATATGTGTGTATATACGTTTGTATATATGTATATGTATGTGTATATATATTCACAAATGCTAAGAATATATACATGTGTGTATATATACACACATATACATATGTATATACACATAAGAATTATATATTGAATATACTTATAATATATATATTCTATATACACATATCTAAGTGGTGCTCAAGAGAGTACATCCTAAAAAAGAGTAATAGAGATTGTAAAGGTTAATGAGAGAAGAAAGAAGCAAGCTTGGTCCTTAAAAAGACTCAAAGAAAGGGGAAGAGAAAGGAAGGAAAAAGAAGCGGGGGTTACTATTTCTTGTAATTGGAACCATGAAGGAGGACATTATTAATATTTAGAACCAGAGGGTACTTCAAAGTCAATCTAGTACAACCTTTTCATTATAAGATGAAGAGACTAAGATTCAGGGATGTTAAGTGATTTGCCTAGAGTCATACATGTAGTAGATGGCAGAGATGGGATTTGAACCCCATTCCTCAGTCTCTAAATCTATCATTTTTGGGAGGTGGGGTAGGGCAATGAGGGTTAAGTGACTTGCCCAGGGTCATACAGCTGGTAAATATCAAGTGTCTGAGGCCAGATTTGAACTCAGGTCCTCCTGAATCCAGGGCCGGTGCTTTATCCACTGTGCCACCTAGCTGCCCTAAATCTAATACTTTTTATATACTGCTGTAGAGATGCTGGAAGGGTGAAAGAGAAAAAGTGAAGTGTGTCAAATAAGGAATCATATGAATTTTATTTGAATCAGACAAGGGAAAGTTAAATTTTTAAAAATATATGAAAAGAATGAATAAATGACTCACAATGGTAGAAATACAGTGAAGTAAAGGACTGGGCTGAGGAAGGGGAGGAAAAAGAATGATAAAAATTAGAGTAAGGGAGAGAGTCTCAAACAAAATAGGAGTGGAGGTGGCAAAGAGGAAAGCAATAGAAACAGCACTAGATGAAAGCAAATATTCATAACTATGAATTGAAAGGGAAGGATTCGTGGAATGGAGAGAGGCAGAAGGGATTAGAAAGCAAAAAAAAAAAAAACCCAAAAAACCAAAAAACCCAAAATGCTTTGCTTGCAAGAAGTATACTTAAAACAGAAAGTGAATAGTGAAAGGAGACAATGGTCTCATTCTCCTAGAACTGTCTCTTGTTACATATCTCTGGTATGATTAAGGCTTAAACTATACCCAGTTCCAGTTATAACTGGAACTAGAACTAGATGGAGAGCTAGAACTCTCCATCAAGCTTTCTAATGTGGCATATAATTCCACTTTCCTCATCCTAAGTATACCCTCCTGGCTAATTTTTAGAGACCCAAGTTTTGGCCAGTTTTGGTCCATGTTCCCTGACTTCATCATGCCATCATTGCTGTAATAGCTATCCTGGCAGACCCTTTGACTGAAAACTCTATGTAAAATGGCCTTTACAGGTTTGAGGCCTTCAACAAGAGAACACATACCATTACTCATCCTTACCACCACTTAGCTTGTTGCCCTGTTGAACAAGAGGAGTCAAATGTAACTATCCCTGCATTTATCCATATTCTCCTATGCTGGCTTTGGATGTGAATATTAATGAACCTATCCTATTAATTATTAATATTAATTGTAACCCATCCTGCTGTCATGGCATGCCAGTCACCTGAACTCAACCTTAAGTTTTCATGACATATTGGTACCAGAAGTGAATTTGTCTGACATTCTGGCCAGATGTTTTGGAGAAAGAAGTCTCCTGGAGGTAAGGGAGCTGGGATCCCTCAGGATAGGAAAAACATTAAAAAAAAAAAAAAAGGCAACAACTTGAGGTTGGTGAATCCCTGGTGGAGTAATTTATCTAGTTCATTAAGAGGGGTGCAAAGACACACCCCTATTAGCAAGAGTGGTTGGCCATGGAAGGACTGATCAAAGACCCATTGTTAAGTAATACTGTAGCCATTCCAATGTCACTGGTTGTGTGCCATTCACCTGAACTCTACCTTAAATTTGCATAAAACAAAGATTGATATAAATTTAAAATGAGACTGGATTTTGAATTTACTATGCCCTAACAGAATCAGAAAACATGAGTAACAATCAATCTCAATCAAGATAAGAGTAAAAATATAATTGAGAGACAAGGAGTACTAATTTGTGTTTAAAGGCATTATAGATAATTAAATAATAAGAATATTAATTTAATGGTATATATGGCATATAATTATTTAAAGGAAAACCTGAGTTACATAAAGACTAAGATAGTCAATAATCGTTTGGAGACTTTAACATCCTCTTTCAGACTTATACAAATCTAACAGAAAGACAAACAGAATATGTTAAGAATGAGAATATTATAAAAGCCATAAGTATTCATTTTAATTAAATAAAAAAATTATTATGATAAATGTTCGTGGATTACTGAGCCTTAAGCAGCATAATTTAAGGTACTTTGCATATAACCTTTATAAAAATTGACCACGTTCTAGTCATAAAGAAGTGATAAATAAATGCAGACATATACACATTCATAGGATCATAGATGAAGATTCAAAAGGTACCTCATAAGTTCTATGGTCCAGGCTCCTTATTTTACAGGTGAAAAAACTGAGACCAAGAATGATTTAGTGACTTATCCTAGATAATGCCTGTAGTTGACAGAAGAATTAGTATTTGAATCCAGATTCTCTGATTCTAGATTCAATGTTCTTTCCACAACACCACTGTCTTTATTAAATATATACTTGGCAGACCACAATGGAATAAGAACTACACTCAATAAAGAAAATGGAAGAAAGTATTAAGACTAAAAAAGGAAATAAATTATGAGTGAGTCATGGAAAAATCAGAGAAACAACAATTATATTAAAGAACAATGTAATGATGAGAAAACTTTGTAGTTGAATGCTTGTCCCAGCTAAAGAAGAGGGCATTAGAATGTATTAGAAAGTAAACCCTAGTCTCTTTCTTTCTGTTTGCATTAAGAAGGAGGACAAATTGCTATAATCCTCCAGGTGGGGAGAGAGTTCCCTGGTCTTTATCTTCCCACAAAGGCTTCTTCCGTGAGGCCAATGAAAACATGGCCTTGCTAGCTTTTTTTTGTTCCTGCTTGTCTATTCTTTCTTGTTCTTAAGAGAAAGAATATTAGAGACTGAATAATCTAGGGATAGAAGCTAGTGAGCTTTGAAAGGTTAGAAGAGTGCCAGGAGTCTATGTCCACACCAGAATTTGTAAGCAGATGAGCCAGGTAAAGCATCATCACGGTCCAAAGGAGTGATCTATACGATCCAGCTTGGCAATGGATTGATCTGGTAACTAAGATGCCATCTCCTCAGTAATGGTGACTTGCTTATTTGTAATGCTAATTTTAGAAGTGAACATGGAGGAGCAAATGCTTTATTTCAGCTTCTTTACATTTGAAACTAATGTCTCCAGGTATGAAAGTGGCAGAGGATAATGTACCCCTGGTTTGGAGGAATGAGTTTATATTTCTCTAATTGCTATATCTTCATATCCCTTTGTCAAAGGTAATTAATGCCAATTATCAATGATATTTAAAGAAAAGGAAACGACCAAACCAAGAGTGAGACCAGTAATCCCTAGATCATCAATCAATGATATAAGGAAGATAATAATTCTTGCTGGTAGGTAAATGTTTGATTGATAATGGGTTGACAATATAAGAATGTCGGTTCAAGCTAATAGCATTAGGGGAAACCCCATAATTAGGGATGACTTTTAATGTGGAGTCCATGAATTTGATTTTATCATTTGTTTTGTTTTGTTTGTTTGTTTTTTGCGGGGCAATGAGGGTTAAGTGACTTGCCCAGGGTTACACAGTTAGTAAGTGTCAAGTGTCTGAGGTCATATTTGAACTCATGTCATCCTGAATCTAGGGCTGGTGTTTTATCCACTGGGCCACCTAGTTGCCCCCATGAATTTGATTTTAAAAAATAGTTTTGGTAAATCCTTTATAGCAAAGATTTAATGGGAGAAAAAGAGAAAAAAATCAGCAAAACCAATCAATAATTTTTTAAAAACCTACCTGAATAATAATTTTATGTATTTTATTTTATGCAGCAGAGAAAATTACTCTGAAAAGGGGTCTTTAGCCTCTACCAAACTCTCAAAGAGATCTCTAACATACACACATGTTAAGAACCTGTCCCTTGGGCCCAGAGTTATATGTACCTAAGTGCTCTATGTACCAATTTACCAGTGCCAGTGTAAGTTGAAAGAAAGACACCTAGAGTCTATATTCAATGCATTTATACTCTCCCCACTTCTTGCCAAACACACTCATTCCAGAAAGTCCAGTTCTTGAGGAACTTGAGCAAATCTTGTCTGGGACAAACCCAAGGGAAAAAAAGAAATGGAAATAGATTCTTTTGTCTAGGTAAGTGAACTGAGAGGATCAAACCACACATAGATACTGGACTTCAGGGAGAGTTTTTTGCATACTTTCCTGTTATGTCTTCAGTAGAGTTTATTTTAATTCAGACCACCTTCAAGTCATGTCAACCAATGGAATTGAATGATGCTCACCAATTAGCATTGATCAACCTATGCTGACCTGCCTCTATCCAAAGAGGATCTTGGCCAAGCCAGGGTCAAGCTCTCTTGGCCTTCTCTTTACCCACTCTCTTAGCTCTGAACTTGCAAACTCTTCCTTTTAGGACAATGTAGGTATGAAGGCCTGAGATCATGAGAAGTTAGAGAGATACATGGTCAGTACTTTACTGGTTAATTAATAATAAAGGCTTATTCTCAAAATCTGGCATAACAAAAATTAATATATTAATAGCAATTAATTTATAAAGTACAGTAGTAACAATAATTATAGAAAACACACAAAGAAAATTAAAATGAGTTACAAATTACCAACGAGTTGATCAAGCAAGCAAAGATAGAAGTATCTATTCTATTCCAGGCACTATGCTAAGTACGTGAAATATAAGTATAGAAACAAATAGCCCCTGCCTTTGAGAAACTTAGATTCAAATATGAGCATATAACAATACATGGTAGTGGTAGACAGGGAAGGAAATTTTGGTCTAAGCAATGACAGGGAATATAAATGGAACTACATAGCCATACATTGGCCCAAACTTTCCAGTGATAATGATAGTATTGATTTTATCATTATTGATGGCTTAGGAAGAACAGATAGAAAGTGGGGTGGGAGCAAGTATGTGTTGGTAAACATTTAACAATGGGTTCTCTCAAAAATTAATGTATTCAGGGCACATTTAAGTTTAATTTGTATTATTAATATTTTTCTATCAGTTTCTTAAGTCTAGAAAATCAACAAAACAGTGAATCAAGCCCTAATTTGTCAATTTGTCAATTTGTCAATTTGTCAATTTCCAAGGTGTAAATGCTTGTGTGATAATTAAACAATCAGCTCTCATGAGCCTAAGAAGCAGAGTGATACATACATGGCATCAAGGTAGATAGCAGAGTGCTAAATGTGCTTTGGGGTCTGGGTATATGGCTGGCAGTTGTCAAATCATGATATGTCTAGCTCCTCAGTTTCTGCATTGGATTCTTCCTCATTATTAAAAGAACCACTGTTTTAGTTCAAGCTCTCATGACCTCTCACTTGGACTATTGCAATTGCCTCATAATTGGTTTCCCTGTTTTAAGTCTCTCCCCTCAGTGAAAAGGAATCCATCCTCCACAAACTACCCAAGTGATTGTCCTTAAATTCAAATCTCAACATATCGCTCCCTTACTCAATAAATTCCAGTATATCCCTAAAGTATTAGGATATAATAAAAACTTCACTGACTTTCAAAAAAACTTTCAAAATCTGATCCTAATCTATTTTCCCAGTATTATTATATAACATTTCCTATACTCTATAGTCCAGTCAAACTCTCTCTCCCTGTTTTTGACTCCAACACCAAGTGTTGCCTCTCACATATACAGTGCCCATATAATAACTAGAATATAAAAGTATAAAATACACACAAAGCATTTTACTTTCCTAAAATCTATGACTACATTGAGAATCAACAATATCCTCCCTACCCCCACTACTAATTAGACTTGGAAGAGACCTTGATTTCTCTCCTGTTTTGAAATTTCTGTGTAGTGTGCCTTTAAAATTGGGTATTATTCCAGAGAGGGCTACATTATTGGGTTGAAAACAAATGACCCAAATACCCTAATATATAATTCTGCAAAGTGCTTGGAGGAGGCACTGTAGAAATGATGAATGGTAAAGATGGGATTATTACTCAAGTTTCATTCGTGACAGTTGACTTCTGTGATATTTATATTACATTTTTCTTTTTGGCCATGTATGTATGTGTGTGTATGTGTAATACACTTTATATATTAGCCCTGGCCTATCTATTATTATATTGGCAAAAGAAGATTTCCATTGATTACTTTCTTTCTATTTGCTTTTTCTTCCTCTAAACCTTCATGCTGTAATGCAGAAGATTTATTTTCAATGATTTATTTAAATGTAATTCTAAGGTGACTCTTTATCACAGAAGTAATCTGCAGGCTATCTTTGTTTAAACTTGCAACCTGCTTTGTCAAGGAAAACTGCCTATGAAATTTTCATTATAATAGACAGCTTTTCATAATGAACTGGAAAACAGTTATTATGATTGAAAACAAATTGCTTTGAAACATATCCTTTGAAACAATGTGCTGTTTAATTGTAATTTGGGGGAGGGGAGGCAAAAGCAATCCTGTTTAATTGGTTACATTTTTCAGTTCTATAAATTAATTTGTGCTACCCAATATCACTTAATTTTTCCCTAGGAAAGCTTTTGCTTGCCCTAGCAATATTATAACTGCTAATTCAATTACATCGAAATTGTTTAATAGAAAATATAATTGCTTATTCATACAGAATACCCATTAAAGAAGTGCAGAAGGGTGAACCCTAGGGTTACTGCATATTAAGACTTTGGGAATAAAGATAGTAATGTTGCAGAGAGAAGGTACGTGCTGATCTTTAATTGTTTATCACCTGCCTTCAAAATAATTTGAATAGACCCAAACTAAATGACCAGTCATTACAAGTTTCTATTTTGGAGCCAGGATGGGATCAGCAGATTACTTATGCTGATCACAATGATTTGAAGTTGTGATTACCATAAGCAATTTAAATTTTATTGATCTCCCCTTCTGAAAGCTGTAATTGAGCATGGATGTTGGACCCAGAGCTCTCCAAACTAAATTGTACTCTGAAGCCCTTGCTGGATTACTACAGGAATCAATAAGCAGTCAGTCACATTAACAATGAAATAGGTCCATTAACATACAGGCCTATTGGTGAAACTTTATTTAGAAAGGGTGGTAGTCCACTTCAGTATTTTATCAATGAATCTAGGTTATACAACAAAAAATATTGCTTTAATATGTGTAATAAGCTTGTATGGAAATGAAATTATATATTATAAGTATATGGCATCTCACTTGATATGCACTGGAATCCTTATAGAAGAGTCATTTTAATTCATAACATCATTTTACTGTAAACAGAGCTTTATATGACTGGAATTGCAACGGGGCCCTGCAGTACTTTGCGGTAATTCAAATTTTTCTTTCCCCTTTGTTAGATGGGAAGCTTCACTCTATTAAAGCTAAGTATGTCCTGACAGCACTATATTTGGCACAAAGGAAAGGCTTGTTAGCAAAGCATCATGGCCTACTTGACTGAATCAGAAAACTGGGAATTTCATTAAAAATATAAACTGTTCCAGACCTTCTTATGTGATAACATCCCTTCTAACTTAGCACTGATAGAGACCTCTTCACATCATAATCCTAGAGTCAAAAAGACCTAACTTGAGTTCTGGCTCTAACATTAGCAATATGTCAGTGAATCTCAGCTTTTTTTCTTTGTCAAATGGAATTCCTAATTCTTATATTGACTAGCTCATAGAATCATGGTTAGGAAAGCTATTTGTAACCCTTTTCCCCCCAACATTATATAAACATGAGTTATCATATCTAATCTTTGAATACCTGATAAGAGATAATTAAGTATTTTGTTATAAACTATGAACAAAATTTAAAGATTTTAAATGAATTAATTTAAAATTATTAATCACATCAGTCAACATGCACTTATTACTTATTTACTATGTGTTGAGGCACTATGCTAATAATAGCTAGAACTTTTATTTATAGTACTTTACAACTATTATTTTATTTTGTCTTCACAACAGCCCTGGAAGGTAGGTTCCATTATTATTATTCCCATTTAAGTGATTTATTCAGTGTCATACATTATATGATGAAGGAGGAACTCAGATCTTCCTGACTTAAGTTCTAGCATTCTCTTTACCACACAACCTCGCTTCCCTATTGCCTGCTAAGTTCAGAGATTTTGCCTACTCCTCTGTATTATAGTTAATAATGTTTAAAACAGCTAAAAGATCAATTGTTTCTCATTTAATTTTTTTAAGTCTAATAAATTTTTATTAATTCAACTTTTACTTCCTTTCTATGTTACTGGTGCATTGATGGGTAGTTATCTTCAAGGACATGACCAGTCTCTTGACACTATCAAAGTCCTCCTAACGTCCACTGGAAATGTCTCCACTAGAGGAAGCTCCCAGCCTAGACCCCTGAATTGTAGGATTTCTCTGGACTTCAATAGAACTACACTTGTGAATTTGGAGGAATTTCAATGGTCATTGTGTTTCTGCTATTCCATATTATAGGAAACTTCAGAGTTCAGGTTGACATATTGCAGTAGTGCTCAATGTTTTTCAACATTGAGGTCTCCACATGAGAATAATGGAGTGGTGCCATTACCATTTACTGCTTCTGAGGCCTTGGGTAAACCCTTCAATTCAAAACACTTCATTCAACAATGAAGTCATTCATTCAATATACCTCTAATATATGCTAAGTGCTGCAGTAAATATTGGAGAAAGTACAAAATACAGAGACAAGATCCTTGACTTCAAGAAGGTTGCAGTCTAATATGAAAATAAGCATTTATGTGCTGGGGCAAAGTTCATGAGAGCCTATTATTAAATTGTTAAAGTGTGTGCATTTATACCTCAGAAATTAACATACCCTACAAACCAGGGCTTGATTAATTGTTTTGTTTGTTCGTTTGGGGATTATATTGGATAGACTTAAGAAAATGATAGAGAAAATACTAATACAGATTAATCTTTAAAATAGGCTCTATAAAAATATGTATATATGTATGCATATAAACATTATATATACATATATATGTATATATATATACACACACACTTTTGTGTCTGTCTATGTACCTATGTACCCTTCTATCTATCCATCATTTCCTGCTGAGCTGGTTGTTAAGTGTTTATCAGCATATCTCTGAGAAAAAACTCAATATTCTAGTCATTTCCTATTGCCTCTACGACATAATATAAACTAGTCTTTTGGACATTTAAAGTCAACACTTTAACAACCTGGTGCCAACCTAACATTCCAGCCTTATTTAAAGGCAGCTAGGTTGCACAGTGGTTAGAACACTGAATTCTAAATCAGGAAGATGAGTTCAAATTGGGCCTCAGATAGTTGACAAGTGACTTAATCACTGTCTCAAGTTTCCTTAACTATGAAATAAAGACTATAAGAGCACCTACCTCACAAGGCTATGGTGAGAATCAAATGAGATAATTGTGGCGCACAGTTGATGCTCAATAAAGGCTTGCTTTCTTCCTTATCACTCATTATATTGTTTCATACACTCTATATTCTAACTGAAATAATCTTCCCATGTAACACTCTAGCTCACTATTTTGTATCTTTTAAGTATATTTATCCCATGCCAAGAACTACTTTTGGCATAAAGTTTTCCCTGATCCCCATAGTTTCTAGTAGTTTCTAGTCTACCCTCCCCCATCCTATCAGTGTGTGTGTATATATATATACACTTGTTTATATATATATAAATTTACTATATATATTATATATAATATATAAATATATATTTATTATATGTAATATATAAATATATATTTATTATATGTAATATATAATATATTATATTATTTATATATTTGTTATATTATAAATATATATATACATATATAAAATTTATACGTACTTTTTCTCTCCTGTTAGAAGATATAGAAAGGTTATTAATGGAAAGAACTGTTTTGCTTTGTCTTTTTATCCCCAATTTATACTCCTTAAGGAATGTCTTTTGATTGATTGATTTGTTTGAATAGATAAACAGAGATAATTATAAAATGCTGCATGGTAAGTGCATTAGAAATGTAAAAAACCATGTCATAGAAAATACAGGGAGAGATTCACACTTTTGGGTCATGTAATTAATGACCTGAACCTTAATTGTTTTTTGTTTGTTTGTTTGTTTTTTGGGGGATTGCCCAGAATGAGAATGAAAGTACTTATAATATGTATATCCCAGGATTGTTGTTAAGAATAAATGAGAAAAAGGGCTGTACACAAAATCATTTGTAACTGTGAAGCATATAAAATTTCACTTACTGTTACAGTAGAGATTATAAAGTTACCTATTTATCATAGGATGGATTATGAATCCCTCCATAGTATAGATTATGCTCTTGACTGGAACTAGCTCTGTCCCTATGAGATCTTTCCTCAAAGAGTACTAGAGTAACTTGAATTCCCTATCACAAATCCCCTGGGAGATTCCATGGAATGGAGGAACTGTCAGGGAGAGAGGAGTCCCAAGTCTCATCAAGATATGTTGGCATGAATGGAATGCTCACCACTAGCACTCAGAGAGAAAGGAAAAAGGCAACAGAAACTCATTATAAACCTTCTTGAGACTTGGATTAAGAAAAGGTCTTTAGATTTTGTGATTAGAAGATTAAATTAATTTTGGAGGAGGATTGATTTGAAGCATAATTATAAACCAAATCATAAAGAGAATGAGGGGAACAAAAAGTGGAGGTATCACTTTTAGATGGTCTTCTCAAGGAGGGCAGCCACAAAAGGTCAAGAGTTATAGGTGGATATCTAGCAGGGATGACAAGATCAAATCCAGTGGTTGTTTGGGATTTTTGTTTGTTTGTTTGTTTTTTGAAGATGGGGGAGATAGAAATATTTGTAGGCAGTAGAGAAACAGCCAGTAGGGAGGGAGAAATTGAATATGTGAGAGAGCCAGGATCAAAGGGCTAGTAGGGAGGGGGGAATCTGCTAAAGAAGACAGTATGGGATGGAATCACTTGTGCATGTGGAAGGTTACTTCTTTGTTTCAACTATACCTTTTGTCATTGCTGTTCTTTCTTTTGTTAACCTTGCAGATGTCTGTCTCTCCCCCACCCCTTTTTTTAATTTAAATTGTTTCATTATATATGCCTTCCCTTATTGCTGTACTTGTTTACCTTTCTTTTATTTCTATTGTCTGGGGTGTTTGTAAAGCAAATTATTTGTTCAGGTCTTGTTTTCTTTTTAAGAATATTTTGAGGGGCAGCTAGGTGGCGCAGTGGATAAAGCACTGGCCCTGGATTCAGGAGTACCTGAGTTCAAATCCGGCCTCAGACACTTGACACTTACTAGCTGTGTGACCCTGGGCAAGTCACTTAACCCCCATTGCCCCACCAAAAAAAAAAAAAAAAAGAATGTTTTGAGAGTTTCTTTTTATTGAATGTCAATTTTTTTTTTACATTGATGTTTAGGTTCAGGATTAGAGTCTATATCACTTTGAGTTGCATTTTGATTTTTACTTTCTCTTTGAAATGGAATTTGTCCTGTGGTTTCTGATAGATGCAGAATAATTTGTTAATCCCATTATGTGTGTGTATGTATGCACACACATATACATATACATATACATATATATATACATATACATATACATATACATATACATATACATATACATATACATATACATATACATATATATATGGTTATCTATCATTGGAGTTACTAAATTAAATCACTATTTGTCTTAGAGTTTGAAGTGTAGGATTCTTTTCTGAAGGTAACTGGCACTTTGTTTTCTGTGTTCAGAAGTTCTGTGCAGTTTTCTAATTATTTCTTGCATCAGGCTGTTAAGGTTTTTTGGACATTTTGTTTTGTACTGGGAGACCTATAATTCTTAAATTGCCTCTAAATATCTTGTCATTGAGATGAGTTTCTATGTAAATCATGTTTTATTTTAACAATATTACATTTTGTATTTCTTCTAGATTGTTTTTTGCATCTGTGTATTTGCATTCCAAATCAAATGTTTTCTCTTTTGGTTCTGTTTTGATTTGCTGAATTTTTCTGTTCTGATTTTTTCTGCTATCTCAACCATTAATTCTACTTTCACAATTCTTATTTCTCTTTTAAACCATCTGAGAAAATATTGCTTTGGTTCACTATTCCCTTGGGAATCCACAGGGTTATCTGCACCATCATTTTCCTTTTTCATTCAACATTTGTTTGTGTGCATTTGTAATATGTACATATACATACATATGTAATATATGTGTATACATATATAAACACATTTGTAACATTTGTATATATGTATGTGTGTGTATACACACACACACATATATATGTGTATATATACACACACATATATACATAAACTCTTTTAGTTGATATGGAGGCCATATTCTCTTCTGTTATTAATACTTTCCCTATTGGTTTATGTGCTTATGTTTAAGGTCTTTAATTGAGTTTTCTTCCTCCTGGGATCTTAAGTAATCTCATGTTTATTCCCCCTTATGTTCCCCTATTGCTTACTTTCTGACTCTTTCCCTTTTGATGGTAGTAATCCTGGGGGCTGGACCTCAAAGCTGTCTCACTCAGCCTCCTCCCACAATGGGAAATTTATATTTCATAAACCCCATTCTTTGATTCATGTGATTTGTGGAGGGACAAAAGTGGCCTCATCTGGATATTGAGTTCATTTTCTTGAATGCCATACATGTTTCTTTCCCCAGCCCCTTCTGTTGTTCACTGCTATGGTTGGGGTCTCTTATAGCATCAAGTGTTGCCATGCTGTAGCCATAGTCACAGCTAGCCTATGCCTTTTGTTTTTGTTTTTGTTTTGAAGAATGGGAATGGGGAGGGCATAAAGGAGTTCTGTTATAAGCCTTGGAATCAGCCTTTGAATCTGTGGTGGGCATGATGACTGGAAGAGTGAGCAGGTAGTGAGTCAGTATATCATAGTTTAGGCTTATTAGTGTGTCTCTGATGTTAATTCATTGGGATTCTACCTTGTTAGGGCTCCTGGTTTCTTATTTATGTAGACAACTGGAATTTCCTTATATTTTATGCATAATTCCTGTTTTAGAGAGGTTTAAGGAGTCATGAGAATTAGAGAAAGTATTTAGACTTGGAAGTCCCCAAAATAATATTATCTAAGAACATTTTGTGAAGAGACTGTATGTCTGGGTTTCTTTTGGGGGGTAGAGGTCTCTGCTGATCCTTGATTTCTTGTTATATATGGTTTACTATATATTTATGAAAGCTAAACCTCCCCTACAGAAGAAGTATTTATCCATTTTTATGTAATATATCCACTTGACAGTCTGGTGAAGCACATGATGCCCTTCTAAGAATAATATTTTAAAATTAATAGAATATATACAATTATAAAAAATATTAATATTGAAATGCAGTTATCAAAATATAAAAACGAAAAACAAAGAAGCAAATTTACAAATCTGGGGTTAAGAATCCTGAAAAAGGTATGCATTTGTTACAATAATCCACTTTTATCTCCCTTGTAGATAGTCTTGAAGTGATTTTTTTTGTAGCCAGACCTCCAATAGACCATAATCATCAGTATTTCAGGCCCTTCTCATGTAAGGTATTGAGAGAAAAAAAGTAACAGAAAATTTGAAACTCCTTTTCTCTTTACCACCTTTGTGATGAGATGCCTTGGGTCTAGTAGGAATTTCTTTTCATCCCTAACAAACCTTCATTAAGGAAAGTACTGTGCTAGTCACTTATACAAAAATTAAATAAAATACTTGCCCTAGTGGAATTCATAATTTAGCAAGAGCATTTAACATATAAAAATTAAATAAATTTTTAATTATATATGATTAATGGAAGGGAAGAACATATAAGTTCCATATGAGGTCTGAGAAGGGAAAGGTCCTTATTGGTTAAAAGGATAACTTTGTGAGTAGGTAAGCTACTTGAAATCAAGGACTGCTTTGTTTTTGTCTTTATATTTTTTATCCCCAACATCTGGCACTCTACATATCACAAAGCAAAAACCCAATAACACTTGTTGAATTAAATTGAATTGAGACTATGATATTTTGTAACTCACAGCAATGTAGTGTTACAAGAAGAGTATTTATAATTTCAGGGGAAAGCTTGGTACATTAAAAGTATTGTAAAATTTCCAAAAGGCACTCCAGCCCTCTCTCTTCCTCTAATTCAATTATGTGTCTTCATTTATTTCTGTAAAGAGTGTTTTGTAATTTGTGCAAGTCCTGAGTTTAACTTGGTAAGTGAAATCTCTTAGATGTTTTGTATTCCTTTTTTTAGCTATTTTGAATGGAATTTCTTTTTTTTTTCTCTCTCCCTATGCTTTTTTTTTTTTTTGGCGGGGCGATGGGGGTTAAGTGACTTGCCCAGGGTCACACAGCTAGTAAGTGTCAAGTGTTTGAGGCCGGATTTGAACTCAGGTACTCCTGAATCCAGGGCCAGTGCTTTATCCACTGCACCACCTAGCTGACCCCCTCCCCTCCCTATACTTCACATAAATCACATTTATTTATTTATAAATATCATGATTTTGTGGATTTATTTTAAAACTTTTTACTTTGCTGAAATTATTTCTTTTTTTTTAGACACTACTGCACTGTTGGTGAAGCTGTATATTGATTCAACGATTCTGTAGAACAATTTGGAGCAATGCCCAAAGGGCTATACCCTTTGACCAAGTAATAACACCATTGGTATGTGTCCAAAAGAGGTTTTTAAAAAAGGAAAAAGAACTATATGTACAAAATGTTTATGACAGCTCTTTTGATGGGGGTGAAGAATTGGAAATTAAAGGGATGTCTATCAATAGAGGAATGGCTGAACAAGTTGTTGTAAATGAGTGTGGTAAAAATTATTTGTGGTAAAGATATATATTGGAAGTTTTAGCTGAATCATTTGAGAGATTGCACATGCTACTGAAGCAGCTTTTGAAGGACCTCCTTTTTTGGGGAGGAGAATGTGAGGAACTTCTGGTACATGGACTTAAAAGTGAGGGCAGGAATGGAAGTTGGCATTCTCTGGCTGCTGAATTTAGCTGTGGCTGCTTGCGCGGGTGAGAGGAGTTGAGAAAAATGTGGTTGGTTTTCACCTTTGGGTGTGCTGGTTCTCGGCCTGGCAGACAGTTTGGGATTCAGTGAGTTTTATAAAGGAAAATAGACTAAGTTTAGATCTAAGTTCATTCATCTATATTTCTACTTCCCTATTTCCCTAATTGGTATGTATCACCTTTTGTTGTCCAATTAATTCCCAAGCAATAAAAACTAATCCCTCACAGATTAAAACTCAGAGGCTTCTTATTCTTAGTGGTCTGGGATATATATATGGGAAAAGTTGAAAGGGGAAGTTTAATGCTCCATTTATCCAATTTTGAATCTCACATGAGTGAGATGGAATAATATTGTGCTATAAAAAATGATGAGCAGGATGCTCTCAGGAAAACCTGGAAAGTCTTGCATGAATTAATACAAAGTGAAATGAGTAGAATCAGGAGAATTTTGTACACTGTAAAAGCAAAATTGTATGGTGATCAGCTATGAAGGATTTAGCTATTCTCAGCAATACAATCATCAAAATAATTCCAAAGGACTTGTGATGAAAAATGCTTTCCATCCCCAGAGAAAGAATTAATGGAATCTGAATGTAGATCTGAGCTTTTTTTTTCTTTGCCTTCTATAAATTTCTTGGGTTGTTTTGTTTGGTTTTGTCTGTGTTTTCTCTCAAAACATGATGAATGGAAATATGTTTTTTAATGACTACATATGTATAACCTATATCAAGTCACTAGCTTTCTTAATAGGGGTGGAAGGGGGAGAAGCAGGGAGAGAATTTGGAACTTAAACTTTCAAAAAATAATGTTAAAGATTGTTTTGCATGTAATTGGGGAAAAATATTAAATCATTGAAAAAGAAATTGTATCATTTTTAAGTTAAATATCTACTGCTCTCTAAACCATTATAATATTTGCAAATAGAGATAATTTTCTTTCTTCTTTGTGTTTGCTTATTACATCAATTACCTTTTAACATCTTATTTTAATAATTGGCTATTCTAGAATTATATCATATAATATGGTGACAATGGGCAATCTTATTTTAACCTTAATGTTAGGAGAAATGTTTCCAATGCTTCTCTACTATAGATAATGTTTATCCTTGATTTTATTAATTTTTTAAAAACTCCATTCATTTATTAATTTATCTATTTATTTCTTCACCCATTTATTTATTCATGTATTAATTTATTTAATCTATTCATTCATTCATTCATCTATTCATTCATTTATTCATTTACTTGTTCATTTGTTTACTTATTTATTCATTCATCCATCCATCCATTTATCTATTTGTGTATTTATTTGTTTGTTTATATATTCATTTATTCACTTAATTATTCATTTAGTCATTCATTTGTCCATTTGTTTATTTTCTGTGGGACAATGAATGTTAAGTGACTTGTCCAGGGTCACTCAATTATTAAGTATCAAGTGTCTGAGGCCAAATTTGAATTCAGGTCCTCCTGAATCTAGGGCCAGTACTTTATCCACTGAGCCACCTAGCTTGCCCCCTATCCTTGATTTTAGATATATATATTTCTATAATTTAAATATAAAGTTAGTATATATCTTATAACATAATATTCATATAATAAATATTGATCTAGCTCCATCATTCCCCTGTTTAAGGAGTTCCAGGATTTCATCAATGCCTCCAAACTCCTCTCATTGTTAAGTTAGCTATTATTTGTTAAGGGTGACAGACACTGTTAAATACTTAAATTGTCATTTAAAACCCCTTATAGTCTGACTGCAGACCATCTATCTAGTTTTATTACTCATTGCTGCCCCTGCCCACTCTATATTCAAACAAAACTTGATGGTCCCTACACAAAACATTTTACCTACCACCTATAAAAGAAAATAGGTTTCGTAGATTAATCCTTACTCAATATCTTCCCTTCTTATCCCTTTCTCTAATCCCTCAATAACTACAAGACTCACTTTAATTGCCACTTCCTAAGAGAATGAGGCTTAACCTGACCCCTGAATTGTTACTGTCTTCTCCCTGGAAATTGTTTTGTATATATTTTATAAATCTTTGTATGTTCCATCCCCCCTTCCCCAGTATAAATTACTTCAGGGCAAGGACTGTTGTTTTTTGTTGTTGTTTTTGTTGGGTTGTTTTGTGTGTGTGTTTGTGTGTGTGTCTTAGGATCCCCTGTGCATAGCACAGTGCTTCACACATTTTGTTGTTGTTGAGTCATTTCAGTCATGTCTAACTCTCTGTGACCCCATTTGGTATTTTCTTGGCAAAAATACTAAAGTGATTTGCTGTTTCCTTCTCTACCTTATTTTATAGATGAGGAAACTGAGGCAAATGGGATGAAGTGACCTGCCCAGGGTCACACAATAAGTAAATGAGGACAGATTTGAATGAAGGTCCTATTGACTCATGGGCAAGCAATCTCACTGTTATCTAGCTTGCATACTCAATACACAGCAGGCATTTAATAAATAGTTGTAGAAAGAATTAATGAAAAAATGATTCAATAAATGGATAAATTCCAGAAAAAGGCTGTTAAAGCTCTGAACCCATTGTGATATTAATGGGACTGATTTTTATTTAAGCATTTTCCTGTAACTTTGCCAAAACTATTTTTTTCCTCCACCAATGGAAATCATAGGTCCTGGGATAGTAATTTTAAAGATACTATTGTATCATCTTGGACTTTGATTACTAATTGAGTTCCATTCAAAAAACCATTTTTTTAACTCCTACTATGTGTGAGGTTGTAGAACAGTTTTAGGCCCCTAACAATTGTTCTAATCTCCAATGAACTGTATCAGAAGAAGCAAAATAACTCAGAAAGTAAAGAAAATTATGCAGTTTACTTTAGCAAAGCAAGTTAGCATAGAGAAACAAAATTAAATTATGCCTGTCTAGGGAAGGAGGAGGCATTACCTTATTAGAGGCTAGAGCTTTTAGAGCTAGTTTTTCATTTTATATTAAAAGGAAATCTCCACAGTGCATTTATTTAACTTGCTATGATTTTATGTGAAACAATAACATTTTAAAATTCATTACTTTTTGGAGATAGCTTGCATTTATTTTAAAATAAGTTTTATTTATGCCTTTTGTTTTGACATCATCACCAATTTTTGATATACCCCTAAACATTCCATAATTCAACCCTCATTTTTAACAAATAAAATCAGTTATGCAAAAACAACTAATTCAGTTACCAAATGTATGACAAAATATGCAACATTCTGCCCTCATGGTCCCCTGGCTATCTGCTGAGCCTATTGACAATGTACTTGTAACTTGGGATAACTCTAGCTTCAATGTCTGAGGACTCAGCTAATTACCCTGAAGGGGGATTGGAAACTCTCTTTTCTCTGCCATTGAATCAAATCCCCTTTGTGCTACACCCATTTTAGGAGTCTGGTAACTAGCACCCTCATTCCATTTAACCACTTAATGTCAGATTTAGCTTTTACAAAGAATTATTTGCTATGAAGTTATAAAAAGAAAAGGAAAAAAACCCAACCCCTAATACAACACCAAATGGGACAAAAATCATACTCTCACGCTTACCCCAAATCTCCTTCCCACCTCTACATAGACACCCTCTTGGTCTCCAGTGAGCAGAAGGGGTTTAGGCTCACATTTTAGCTCAGATCCTTCATAGCTTTAGTCCTACCAAGTTTAAGTCCAAAGTCCCACTGGTCTGGCATCTTTGGACACCTGCTTCTCAAGATTTTGCTGTTGAGCTGGTTACAATACCAGATCTGGAATTCCTAGGCTCCCAGAAACCCATGACTAGAGATCCCAGGTTGAAGGCTCTACTTATTCCCTTCACCTAGAATAGAAAAGAACAAAAGAAAAAAAATCAAAGACCCTGGCCCATTTCATAGAGTCACATCACCTACAGGAGTAGAAAGCAGAAAAGAAATGTCACTCAAGACCTTCCCTCTTACTCTCCATTTAACACATGGTATCACTGAGGTGTGAGGTTTGAGTGAGATTTTCCCCATCCCTTAGTTATAAGAGATTTAATTATGATAATAATCAGTGCATCAACTAAAATTGTGATTTACTATTTCTAGATATTTTATTCTATTTTATTAGTTGATTAAGTGAATTATAGAGCTAATCTCAATGTTGGATGATTAGCAATGCTGTATGATCATGAAGTCTTGGTAGAACATCCCTAGCCGTCATCTGTTGCTTCTAGACATCATCCTCTCCAACTCAGCATTTGGTATCCAGTAATTCTAGTTCGTAGATCATGATTCTGATTAGCCATCCTAAGTAGCTTCTAGCTAACATTTATTACATCACAGTTTGCAGATTGTGGTGTTTCCCACTAATGGCAAAGCTAGTGCCTAGAAAGCAAATTTTGGCTGATCAACCAATGATTGCAAATTTGAGAAATTTGTCTAGAATTTGTAAGCCCTGTGAGGGTATAAAACCCTGGTGAGCACCAAGCTCGGGATCTCTCAGGACCTACCCCTGCTTGAGACTGGCTTTATTGTGAGACTGGCCCTCTGTCAATAAACCTATTTTCTTAAGCTTTGAGACTTTGCTGTTTTTATCATGCATTGAACTTACACATTTTTATGACAGAGGGAATGAGGCCTTTACTCTCAGACATGAATGTAGGAAAGCGATGATAAAAGAGGAAATCCCTTGAGAAGACAAGAGTCAAAAGGATAATATAGAGAATCAAAAATAAATTAAACAGGGCAGCTAGGTGGAGCAGTGTATAAAGCACTGGCCCTGGATTCAGGAGGACCTGAGTTCAAATCCAGCCTCAGACACTTGACACTTACTAGCTGTGTGACCCTGGGCAAGTCACTTAACCCTCATTGACCCACAAAAAATAATAAATAGATAAATAAATAAATAAGACACAGAAATAGTCATAAAATTATGAAAGAAAGATGATGGACAGTTTATAGCTGATGGAAACTACTGGGAAAGGAAACTGTCTGAATAGACAATTCCTCTAAGGGAATTAGGGAGATTACTAATTACTCTCTTGCCTAATTTCACAGATGTTGGAATATTGGTGTGAATTTGGGAGAGGTACCCGGAATCATGGAGCAATAAAATTGGATATAATTATCTGAGGAATTATAGGCTACACTCTGACAAATGAACAATTTGTTATATTTGGCATTTTCAGTTTGATCAATTTAAATTCACATATGATTTCTATTTTATAGAAATATAATTGAACTTAATAGAGTACTTAGAAATGCATTTAGTTGGTGATATTAGTTGGGGACAATTATCTATTTTGCATATGATCTTTTATCTTGTACATATTAATTGATTAGCTAAATTTGCTCTGTCATGCTTTTTGAAGGCAAGAACATGAAATGTACAAATTGAGTCACATGCATGTAATATTTTATCTATGTAGGTAATTTGGAAATATATTTGGTTGAAATAATGTTACTAACCATAGCAGTATATTTTGATTTCATGAGGTTTTTTTAAATAATTACTTTGCCTTTCTTTTACGTTTATACACTGCAAAATAATTTGTATCCTATATTGTAGCAGATAAAGCTGTGCTATTAATGGTCACAAAAGGATTTTAACAATATTTTTTGAAACCGTAGTGTTAGTCATATCTGATAATATGCATGCTATTACTGATTTATCAGTAGAGTAGTATTGCAATTTTTAGATATTTAGCTAACAGATCATGGAGAACTTTAGGCTTTTTGTATTACAGTCTTAGAAAAGCATAGTCTTTGGCTACTGATAATATAATAGGCTTAGGCTGTCAACCAAAGGAAGGATGTTCATTGAGTATAGATTGATATTCAGGAATCTTGAATATTAAATTTCAGAGACTTTGTTTCCTGTAACATGTTATGACATTAAGTGACTTGTTTAAATGGTTACTATTTCAAGGATATTTTCATGCCTTACTTTTTGGAATGAGTTTAAGTTTATGCTGTGGTGTTCTTACAAATATCATGTGAACTTCAGATGAATAGGATATATGAGAAAGAAGGGATAAAAATTCCTCCCCTTGTTGGACTTGAAAGCTAAGAGGTCCCCATTGTGGATGACACATGACTGAGGAAAATGACTGTAAATGACAATGTCAGGAGAAACTTCGAAAAAATTCAATTGCTGAAGAAGAATCTGAGGTCATGATTGAGACTAATGTAATGGTAGCACTTGAAACATTATATGAAGAATACTATTAATATTGAGAGTTTAAATAAGCATAGATTTGGGAGTATGGATGGAATGATTTCAACTACTTCTGCCCACAGAATGTCAAGGATGTGAAAAATGGATGTAATGATTTCAACTACTTTCTGCCCACAGAATGTCAAGGATGTGAAATATCTTTTTGATTTGTATTTTGTGGTAATGCTGCATGCATAAAATCAGTTACATCTGTTGGTTGGTAATAAGTACATATGCATATGTATATATGTGTATGTGTGTTTTTATACATATATACACATACAGATGTATATGCTATTCCAAAGCTTAAAACTACACTAAGACTTCTGAATCATTCTGTTTTTCCATTTATCTAATTATATGTAGTTAGATGGATATCTATACCTCTCTGTGTATGTATTCTCTCTTGATACTAACCTTTCAGAGCATTCCTTTCCATCTTATTTTCAGAAGACCTATAGATTAGTAAATAAAGAGGCAGATATTAGGCATGTATTTTGATAGACAGTGATGATGATTGACATTATAAACTCAAAAACTGGGAGATGATTATGAAACCTCCTTAGCCCAACCATTGTTGAGAAAATTATACCTACCAGACATACTCTAATTGTTTGAATGAAGGTGGGAATGGCACTTCCCCTCTTCCCTTAATCTAGCATCATGAAGCCATGGTCAATAGGTCAGAAATTTAAGACTAAATTTTCTGTTATGACTATGGATAGTGATGGTATATCTAGCAAGATGGAAAAATGAAAATTTCCAACTAACCCACACTCTCAGAAAACCTATCATCTCAGAAATGGTGAAAAAAATTTTAATGAAGTAAAAGAACAGTCAAGGGAGAAAAAGAAATTCCCATCTGTTAATCTGCACAAAATGGAAAGGAGTAAGGGACAATATTATTAACATTACCACTTTGCTAGCCCCACTTCTGTAGTTTCCCTCTGGTTCCAGGGTATATAGAGTCAAAAGAAATTTGGGAGGAACAATAGATGGAACAGAAAATCAAGAAAGGTCTCACTGGCAACTATTAGGTAAATATTCTTTCAGCATCAATTTAATCAGAGCTCACTACTCAACAGAGGTTAAGTATAGGAGTTAAGATAAAGTTCTGTATATGATCATGTGGAATTGGGGTTGGCAGTAAAAAGAGGAGTCAGGGCAGAGATACTGAGAAAATGACCATGTAAAGGAAAACTCATGATGATAAAACTGAAGTCACAGAGTAAAATAATTCCAGGATAAAACTCAGAAGTAGAAAACAATTCTGTAATAATGGTAACTATGAGACTATCATATTCTAATTCATCTGTTACCTGTTACTACCTCTATGGCTAGCAAACTGGCCCTACCTACAATTCCTCCTATCCTTGTGTTACTAAACTTGGGAGTAAAATACCCCCAATCCTTTCCTCTGATGCTCATTCTATTTAACCCTTCACCTCCCATAGGCTTCCAATGCTTCCTTTGTATCATATGGAATTCCCATTTTACAGCTAACAAATTTCCCTTCATTCTCTACTTTTTCCTTTCATTCTCAACCTTTTCCTTTCATTCTCCTTCCATCTACTTATTCAGAAAGCATCTTCTTGAGCATGGGTTGCACATTTACTTATATCTCCATCACCCTGGTCTTTGAGAAGGAATTGCAATATTCATTGCTCTCCACTGACACTTTCAGACTCTTTATTATCTTCACTCAGCACCCTCTCCTTCTCTGAAATATTTCTATTCAAATTTATCACTCAATACATATCATGGTGGCTGTTGTCTATGGATCCTCAGGTCATTCTTCCTCCTTTCTTAAGGGGTTCAGTACTTGGGATCCATGGTCTTCTTCTCCTTCCTTAATCATACTCTTAAATTTGGCAACTTCAATATCCATGTTGATATTCAAACACCCTAAGTTCCAAATTCCTAAATCACCTCAAATTTCATTCCTGGAATCCACTTCATCCATACATAGGGAGAGTTCTATATAGGATCTCACTATTTTCTACAATTGTAGATGAAAAACCTGGCACAATTTGGGTGCTATAAATGCTAGCTATTATTCTTTTATTCCATTTAGAATTTTATCTTCCAAATTACATGTAAAAATAAATTTTGACATCAATTTTTGAATAGAATTTTATTTTACAAAATATGTGTAAAAACAAAATTTTAACAGCAAATTTTTTTAAAACTTTGTGTTCCAACTTCTCTTCCCCCCTCCATTCCCACCCCACCCACAGGAGCTCAAGCAATTCAAAATAAGTTATACATGAGTAGTCATGGAAAACATCTCCACATTAGCCAGGTTGTGAAGGAAAACAGAAAGAACAAAACTTCGGATTAAGGAACTATCAAAAAAAAAGTATGCTTCACTCTGTTTTCAGATACCATTAGTTCTTTCTCTATAGATGGATTGCAATTTTCATAAGTCCTTCAGAGTTACATTGGATCATTTCATTACTGACAATAACCATGTCCTTCCCAGCAGATCATCTTACACTATTGCCATTATTTTGTATACAGTACATTTCACACTGCTTCAGTTCATGTAGGTCTTTCCAGGTTTTTCTGATAGCATCCTGTTCATAACTTTTATATAGTTCCTTAAACTTGACCAAGAATTTTCTTCACAATAGCCCAGCAAAGTAAGTACCATATGTTTTGCCATTATAATCAATTATAACTGTTTCCCTCCATCCTATTCCCTTCCCATGATATTTACTCTATTTTTTACCTTCTTTTACCCTATTCCTCCTCAAAAGTGTTTTGCTTCTGACTGCCCCCTCCCCCACTCTGTTCTTCCTTCTTTCACCCTTCCCTCCTTATCCCCTTGCATTCCTACTTTCCTACAGGGTTAGATAGATTACTCCACCCAATTGGGTGTGTATGTTATTCCCTCCTTGAGCCAACTCTGATGAAATTAAGGTCTTTGAGCTATTCTGATGTGTATAAGGCTCCTTTACTTCCCCACACCTCCCTCATCTCTCCCTCCACTCCATACACCATTTCCTGTTACTTTCATTTGAGAATTCACCCCATTCTGCCACTTCCCTATCCCCTCCTCCATTGTATTCCTCTCCCCCTCCATTTTAACCCAAAGATGTCATCACGAGGCATCTAGGTGACACAGTAGACAAAGCACCTGTCTTGGACCTAGGAGGACCTGAGCCCACATTCAGCCTTGGATGCAAGACACTCATTAACCCAGACTACCCCCTAACACCCTTCCCCCCCAAAAAAAAGAGAAACAAAAAAAATGCTTTACAGATATCATCCCTTCATCATCCTTTCCCACCCGTGTCCTTTGTTTAAATTTATTCCTATCATCTGCCCTAATACTCAGAAGGCTCTTGTGATTTAGACATATCATCTTCCCATGTGGTAATGTAAACAGTTTAACCATTTAACATCTCTCATAAATTCTTTTTCCTGTTTATCTTTTTATGCTTCTCTAGGGCCCTGCATTTGAAAGTCAAATTTTCTATTGAGTTCAGGTCTTTTCATCATGAATACCTGAAAGTCTTCTTTTTCATTGAAGTCCTATTTTTCCCCCTGAAAGATTATGCACATGGGTAGGTGATTTTTGGTTTAAACTCAATTCCTTTGCCCTCCAGAATATCCTATTCCATGGCCTCCAATCCTTTAATATAGAAGCTGCTAGATCATGTGCTATCCTTACTGTGACTCCACAGTATTTGAATTGTTTCTTTATGGCTGCTTGCCACATTTTCTCCTTGACCTGGGAGCTCTGGAATTTGGCTATAATATTCCTGGAAGTTTCCCTTTTGGGATCTCTTTCAGGAGGTGAACAGTGGATTCTTTTAATTTCTATTTTACTTTCTGGTTCTAGAATATTAGGACAAATTTCCCTGACAATTTATTGGAAGATGGTATCTAAGCTCTTTCCCTGATTATGGTTTTCAGGTAGTTGAATAATTTTCAAATTATCTCTCCTTGATTTATTTTCCAGGTCAGCTGTTTTTCCAAGAAGATATTTCACATTGCCCTTTATTTTTTTATTCATTTGGATTTGCTTTATTGTGTCTTGGTTTCTCATAAAATTCCTAGATTCCATTTGTTCAATCCTAATTCTTAGGCAATTATTTTTGCCAGAGAGCTTTTCCATTTGGATTTTCAAGATGTTGATTTTTTCCTCCTGTCTTTCCTGTGTCACCCTCATTTTTCTTCCCTTATTTTCCTCTAACTCTCTAACTTTACCTTCAAAGTCCTTTGGGGGTACTTCTATGGCCTGAGACCAATACATATTTTTCTTGGATGCTTTAAATGTAGGGGCCCTGATATTGCTATCCTCTTCTGAGGGTGCACCTTGATCTTCCTTGCCCAGGGTCACATAGCTAGTAAGTGTCCGAAGCTGTATTTGATCTCAGATTCTTCTGACTCTAAGGTCAATGCTCTATCCTATGCTCCACCTAGCTGCCTTAATTGTATTGGATTGGTTGATTGGGTAGGCAGGGTTGTGTAATAGAAGTAGGAGGAGATTTGGATCCAATCAAATCAAAGTACTGCTACTTATTTGTATTTGGGGAAAGTGAGGAAAAAGCAAAGGCTATAGATTAGAAGGATGGAAAACCTTGAGAGACTGAAGATTATGTTGAGGATGAAGAATAGGTTTGCAAGGAGTAAGGCAGAAGGAAAGTATATAATCAGATATGTAAATTTCAAGTACTATGAATACATTATTCAAATAAATTGCCAATATTATACATTTTAAAATGAGACAAAATGCTTTATGAATTAGAGAATTCACTTTCCTACTATTTCACCCACATGCTTCTCTCAAGAAAAGCATTATAGTTATTAAACAGCTATACAATTCAGATGAAAAGTGAAGGATATGGCTCCATGCAACTAAACTTTAATAGAATAATTTTACATAGGAAGAATTTTGTTATTCAAATTGGAATTCTTCCAAGGGAAAGGAAGTTAACACTGCTTACACATGTCATCTAGTCATAGATTCAATTACCTTGATTTAAAAAAGGTTTTGATAACATGTTGTAAAAAAGACTATTATTCTGAGGTCATTAAATATGAACCACTTGGATAGATTAAGAACTGTCTAAGATAGTCAAGTTATAGAGTGTAGTTAATAATAGCTTCATACAGTGTAGGAGGGACTATTGAAGGAATATGGAAATCTGATAATTATTTTCTAGAAAGAAATTAACAAGTAAAAAAAAGAAGAGAATTTAAGTTAATTCCAAATTTTTCTTCAAATTTTGGGCCATGCAGTCAAAAAAAGGAAATAAGGATAACAAAAATAAAACAAAACAAAAAACTCTACAAAACATCAGAAGGAAAGCTTTCATTAAATGGTTTGGAACCCAGAGGCAACTCTTTTATTGCTTAGAACTGCTGCTTTAGACACTTCTAAGGCAAAAATACAAGTTACAAAGCATAGACAGCTGATAGCAACCTGTCCTGGATATCAGGCCAGGTGTAGACAAACAAGTCTATAATGATAAAAAAAAATGGCTGGTTTATACCATCTATTAGTTCAAGTATTAGAGTAGAGATATCAGCCAGTGACAAAAGATCCAACAAACCAGTCACTAATCTAACTTATGATGTTATAGTTGAATCAAAAGAAATAGTTACCAACAAATCTGAGTGCCAGTACTAGAAATAATTTAATTAGTGTGCCTTGTGGGAAATTAAATATGTGTATTGCTGAACATGTTAATTACTACATGTTTGGGCATCTTTGTTTATTGTTTCGATGTTATCTTCATTCAACTATGTTATATGTCATGTTCACACTACAATGATAAGTTGTTTTGTTCATTGTGGATATACTAATTTTTATGGTTATAGTATACTTTCTATAACCAGCTAGGTGCTAAAGTGAATGGAGCATTGGACTTAGATTCAGGAAGTACTGAGTTCACATCTAGCTTCAGACATTTACTAGCTATATGACCCCCATATATGTTGTATGAAAGGAAAGAATGTTACTACTCCCTTTGACAAGGATAGAAGAGATCCTAATGGCTTTTACAACACAGTTATGGTTAAGACATTGCCACCTACTCTGTGGCACCTAACTATGTTTCCTGGGGTATATGGGCTTATTCGAAGTTCTTCAGGGAGAACTAGCACCTGTGGTATGAGGACTTGCCAAACCCTTTTCAGGGCTTCTCATTCACTTTTGGTGTCTGCCTCTCACCCAACTCTCACCTATGGCTTCAAGAAGCTGTAGCATGCACAGTGGCCATACCCTGGTAAAACTGTCTTGACAGAATGGCTAAACCAGATTGATGTTAACCAACAGGCTACAAACTGATCAGTGGGTTAGGGGGATTTCTACCCCAAGTATGTGAAGACCTCCTACCCGTGAAGGCAACTGAAGCAGGCACTGTAGAGTACACCAAGCTTTGTCAGACATCAAAGATGCCAAGGTTGTCCACTGCAGCCTAGTTGCCTTGACTTTTGTCCTGCCATTTTTTGATGAATTTAGAAGACAGTGAAGGAGTTGACTTTGAACAATTCTGCCTCATTTAAATCCAATTCACATGCAAGTCAAGACATGACCCATGGTGCCACTGGTCCTCTTTAAAAGCAAAGGATGAACAACAATATGACCCCACCCCTGACCCGAGCCCTTATTCTGTAAAGCAACTAAGGAAGGTGGATTTTGTCCTGAAAACCCCATAAAGAAACATACACCTATGATGAAAACATCTAGTGTATAATAAATATAATGCTAAACTTTGCACCTTTCTTGAAGATAGCAGAGCAAGGGAGTGATTGCCCTGTTATAACTTTCCTAATCCCCCCACAAATTCTGCCTATCCAAAACTTGGAATGAGGCATTCCAGATTCATCTATAAATTCCTGTTACACACACATGGTTTTTTATTACACAGAATCAGTGTTACCCTACTAAGAAACTGAAAAATAAAAAAAGAATAGAAAATTAAGTAATTTACTAAGTTTCTTCACATATCCTGTTTTGTGTCATGTAATCAAAAAATAAGACAATAATAATAACCCAGACCTATCCCTATTCCCCTGAAAAACAAAAACAAAAACAAAAACAAAAAACCTCTCCTTAACCAGAGTCCTGCGCATTATGCTATTTGAAATATAGTGTAATCCTTCCCAGCTCCTTCCCTGTTAAAGGGAAAACAAACAAAACGCTTGTTACTACACTAACAACATAAATATCATTGTTTCTAAGTACATTTTGTATGGGATTTTTTTTCTCTAATACAACTACATGAAGCAGAGATGAGTATTAATTCACATTGGATACAACTTCTAGGTCCTTATTGAAGTTAGCAGAAAAATACATTGTTATATAAAGATGTATTACATAAATAAAAGCTATTTTATCACCAGATGTCCTTCTATTTTAAGTTTCTCAAATAAGCTATCTTTCTAGGACAAGTTTGTCTTATTGCTAATATACATATGTATGTATGTATGTGTGTATGTATGTATCTATCTATATGTGTGTAATTATATAACTACTATGATTGATAATAATGATTTACATTACTACAGTTATTTTAAGATAGGTAATTTCATTAGCATTGGTACTTATTCCTGATATTGTGATAATCCTGGTCTCTCAAATCATGGAATTTTAGAGCTGAAGGTACATTAGAAATCATCTAGACTAACCCACTCATTTCATAGTTTTAAAAATAATGTCTATCTCTTCCTATATGTAAAGTATAATGAGATATTTTTAAGCTCTTCATAACACTTTCAACAATAACCTTTTCCCCTTAAATCTTTCAGAAGCAAAGTGCCTGCTCACACATGGAACCTAGTACCTGTTCTTGCCTAGATAAGCCCAAAACTGACTCAAATCCATATTAGCTTTTCTCTTTTCTGTTTCTTTACCTAAGTACAGGTAAAAAAAACCCACAATCATAAAATGGTGTGTTTCTAGTTAGTTGTAATCTTATGAGTTGTGAGGTTAGAAGCTCCTTGTTCCAAGTGCTTGTTGTCTAACAGTAAAAGATATCTCTAAGAACCTCTCCAAAGAGAAAATGACCACCACTAGGAGCTTACTACTAGGATAAGAATAAGAATGAAGGAATCCAATTTAGGATATGGTTGGCCATAAGATGTGAAATTTGAGTGACCTATTGAAACAGTGCCAATACTTAGTGAAAGTGAAATTCTTGTCAAACTATTTTGCATTTTGATGTTTTAAGTATCAATTGCTTAGCAAAGTGCAATAGGACTGAGAGATTATTGATTCATGTTTAAGCATTTGAGGTTCTGAGATCATTGTTGTATGCTTGTGAAATATGGACAGTATACTAGTGCCATGCCATTTGAATTGTCTTAGGAAGATTCTGAGGATCACCTGGCAAGATAAGGTACTGGACACTGAGGTCCCTTCTCAAGCTGAAGTGCCAAGCATTCAAAATCTACTGCAGAAAGCAAAATTCCAATGGTTTGGCCAAGTTGTCTGAATGCAAAATATATACTTGCCTTAGAAGACTATTTTACAGAGAACTCACATAGGACAAGTGTATACATGGGGGTTAGAAGAAGTGATACAAGAACACTTTCAAGGTCTCTCTAAAAAACTTTAGTATCGTTTGTGAGACATGGGAGACACTGACATAGGACCACTCAATTTGGTGTACCCATATCAAAGAAGGTACTGTGTTCTATGAGCAATGCAGAATTGCAGTAGCTCACAAGAAAAGAGAGATTTGCCCAACATGGAGTAGAAACTTCCAAGCTCATATTGGTCTGATACCCTGACAGTTAGATACATTGTATCCTAACTCCAAAATAGTGATGTAATTTTAGTCCTTTTAGAGAATAAAGGACAGTAAGCAGCCAAGCATTTGTCAATGGATAAGTCTTTTATATTTTAAAAATTCTTTTGTTGGGGGAAGGAATAAATAGTTGTCCTCTACCTGAAAAAACAGTCCAAAGACATACAATGACTCCCCCAGGGTCACACAGTGATGGCATAGTCCTAGAATCTGGGTTTCTTTACTTTTCAGCCCAGTGTTCTTCAAGAAGCTAAAGACTTAGGGAAAAGAATTGGAATTACAATTTTGGAATTGGATTTTCATGAGTCATGATAATTGCATAGATTTAAGTAGAGCATGGTATGGATGGGCCGGCATACCAAATATCAAGAGCTACTATATAGTTTCATACCACTTTGCCCTTCTACAATGTCAAAATCAGTTTTCCATAAGTATGATTCATGTCTAATCTTTTTAAAAAGTGATATTTTTATTTATTTTGCATGATTTCTTCAAATATCTGTCTCCCTCCTGCCTCCTAGATAGTCATCCAAGATAACAAGTGAAACTTTTAAAGAAAAAAAAGAAAAAGAAAAGTGGTTAATGTATAAAAAACAATCTGAAAAATATGTACATGTCACACCCGTTGACCTCCCTCCTCTGTAAAGAAGAGAGGGAGGGAGTAAGGGGGAGAGAGAGAGAAAGGGAGAGAGAGAGAGAGAGAAAGAGAGAGAGAGAAAGAAAATTAGTTGTGGTATGGGGAGTGTCTTCTCACTCTTCTCACATCTCTTACATCATGCTTGTTCTTTATAAATTTCCAGCATTCACATTTGATTGTCTTGAGATTGTTCTTTCCAGTTACATTCTTGTAGTCATAATATATATTATTTTCTTGGCTCAGATTACTTGACTCTATCAGGTAATGATTTTTTTCAATTCTATGTGTTCATCATATTCAACATTGCTTAGAACACAGTAATATTTTGTTAAATTTGTGTACAAGAGTTTGCTTAACCATTCCCCAATACATGGACATCTACTTTGTTTCTAATTCTTTGTTCTCACAAAAAAAGTGCTGCTCTAAATATTTTGGCATGTCTGATCATTTCTGAAAGAAGTGGAAAACACAAAATTGTTTTGTTTTTTTCTCCTGAGAAACAGTAACATAATATATTTACTCTTAGAAATTTTAGGCATGTTTTCTGTTATGAAAAGGGTATTTGATTTATTTCCAAAAATTCCTAGTTTCCATTTACTCATTTTAAACATCACAATCTTTCACTAGAAGAATCTGAAATATATTTTAAATATAATTCTATATTTAATTATTTTAAAGGTACATTTACTGGCAAAAAGTACTAAACTGAGTCCTCTGGAATTTTCAGTTAATAATTCCTAGGCTGTTGGCTTCAAACATTAATTTCTGAAATATAATTGAATCTTAATTAGTTTAATAGAATCTTCTACTCTAAGTAGTCCTAGAGAAAATGCACTCATTTTATCTCAGAATAGATGCTCCTGTTGTTTTATAACAGCCAGAATGGCCTTTTTAAAGTGGTTTCAGGTGTGATACCAACTGTTTAGTCTCATTGTTGACTGCTGCTTTAAAAAGTATTAATTCAAAATTATCAAAAATCTGAGGCTATATCTATCTTACCCCGGTTTCAAATATATAGACTGGGGGAAAGTTGTAAGGTCTTGTGTCACTTCTAGCTACTATTGCCATTTAAAACTATATAGATAATTTATTTTAATGATAAAAGAAAAATGTTGATCTGCTGAAAGATGTGTAGACAGCATCAATGTGATAACATGAATAGAAAAGCAAATGTTTATTGCTGCATTTATGCCATATTTCTTTCAACTTGAAGTCAATTTGATTTAAAAAAATACTTATTAAGTGCCTAGTAATGTTGTATACTAGATCCCAGTGTAAATAAATACACTGATTATTCATACAATCCCTCAAGGAGCTTAAAATATTGTAGCCAAAATAAGACATAAAGTATTTTCTATTCAATTTAGGTTATTTGAATTAGTGAATGAAGCAAAAACAATTATACAAAATAGAATGCTCCATGGACATAAGAAAGAAACAAAGGAATTTGTCATTCAAAGGCCAAAGAAGAAAAGCTAATTTCTTACTGGAGAGATAATAGGTTTAATGTAGGATGTGGCATATCAGCACAGCCTTGAAAGACAGGATTTCAAGAGACAGAATTGGGAGTTGGGCAGTGAATTGACTTTATTGCTTTTTAGAGTTCCATAATTTTATTAGGTCAAATTTTAAAAAAGGAAACAATCGATCTTGAAATTCAGTGTGTTTTTTTTTAACATGAAGATGTTCAGAAGTCCTATAACATTTATACAATCAATATTCATTGAATAAGCATTCCCCTCCTAGTCCTGTCCTTGACTTCCAGACTTGAAATCATGAATTTACTGCTCTCTCATTCTAGAATTTCCCTCAGTCCTCTGGGTCTCCTTGCCATGAAATATACAACTTACAGAGTGTCCTTCTCACCCTAGAATATCCCTCTTCAAGGCCTGCTCCCTTCTCCCATATGTGAGTTCCTCCAGGGGCTTACATTTTATGGAGAAGCCCAGCCTTCAGTCATCTTTCAACTTCAAAACCATTCCTATTCCTTCCAACTCCCACTTCCTTTTGTGTGTTGTCTCCTCCCATTAAAATCTAAGGGGCAGCTATGTGGCACAGTGACTAAAGCACTGGCCCTGGATTCAGGAGTACCTGAGTTCAAATCGGGTCAGACACTTGACACTTACTCATTGTGTGACCCTGAGCAAGTCACTTAACCCTCATTGCCCTGCCAAAAACAAACAAACAAATCTAAGGGAAGGAACTATGTTTTTTTTTTAAGTTATAACTTTAAAAATTATTGATTAATTCATTTAAAATAGCATTGACAAACATATTATGTATTTAACAATAATAAACCTTTTTATTTAAACTTTTGAGTTCCAAATTTTATCTCTCCTTCACTCCCTACCCTCCTCCCAGAGGCAGTAAGCAATCAGATATAGGTTATACATGTGCAATTATGTAAAACATTGCCATATCAGTCATTTTGTATAAGAAAACTTGTACAAAAGAAAAAATGAAAGAAAGTGAAAAATAGCATGCTTCAGTTTGTGTTCAATCAACATCAGTTCTTTCTTTAGAGGTAGATAGTATACTTTATCATTAGTCCTTTGGCAGCAGAGGAAAATGACAAATATTATGGGAGATATGGGGAAAATGGGACATTAATACACTCTTGGCAAAATTGTAAACTGATTCAAACATTCTGTAGAACAATTTGGAACTATGGCCAAAGGACTATAAAACCATGTATACTCTTTGACCTAGTAATCCCACTATTAAGTTGATCCCCCAAAAGAGATTTTTTAAAAAGTTGAATACGAAATTGGCATGATGCCCGTCAATTGGGGAATGGCTGATCAAATTGTGGGAGGAGACTATGATGAAACACTATTATGCTGTAAGAAATGATGAGCAGGATACTATAGGAAGGACTTATGAAAAATGCAATCCATCTACAGAGAAAGAACTGATGGTATCTGAATACAGATTGAAGTCTATTTTTTTTTTGTTAGTTCTAATGTGGAAATGTTTTGCATGACTGTACATGTATAACTTATTTTCTTTGTTTGTTTTTTTTTGCGGGGCAATTGGGGTTAAGTGACTTGCCCAGGGTCACACAACTAGTAAGTGTTAAGTGTCTGAGGACAGACCTGAACCCAGGTCCTCCTGAATCCAGGGCCAGTGCTCTATCCACTGTGCCACCTAGCTGCCCCTATAACTTATTCTGAATTGCTTGAGTTCTTAAGGAGGGGTGGCGAGGGAGGGAGGAAGAGAATTTGGAACACAAAGTTTTAAAAAAATCAAAGTGAAAATTTGTTTTTACATGTAACTTGGGGAAAATTCTAAATAAAAAAATTATTTTAAAAAAATCATTAGTCCTTTGGGGTTGTCTTGGATCATTGTATTACTGAGAATAGTTAAGTCATTCATAGTTCTTCACTGAACAATATTGCCCTCATTCACAATGTTCTCCTGATTCTGCTTATGTCAATATACATCGATTCATATAAGTCTTTCCAGGTTTTTCTAAAATTATCCTGTTTCTCATTTCTCATAGTACAAGCATATTCCATTACAAGCATGTACGTACCACAGCTTGTTTAGCCATTCCCCAATTGATGGACATTCCTTTGATTTCCAATTCTTAGCAGCAATGAAAAGAGCTGCTATAAATATTTTTGTACAAATAGGTCTTTTTTTCGCTTTTTTGGAATGTCTTTGGGATATAAATGTAGTAGCAGTATTGCTAGATCAAAAGGTATGCAGTTTTATAGCCCTTTGGGCATCGATTCAAATTGCTTTCTAGAATGGTTAGATCTGTTCACAGCTCCACCAACAGTGGATTAGCATCCCAATTTTCCCATATCCCAACATCCAATATTTCCCTTTTTTTGTTATATTTTCTACTCTGATAGGTGGGAGGTGATACCTCAGAGCTGTTTTAATTTGTATTTTTCTGATCAGTAGTGATCTAGAGCATTTTTTTTTTAGTGAGGCAATTGGGGTTAAGTGACTTGCCCAGGGTCACACAGCTAGTGAGTGTTCAGTGCCTGAGCCCGGATTTGAACTCAGGTACTCCCGACTCCAGGGCCAGTGCTCTATCCACTGAGCCATCTAGTTGCCCCTAGAGCATTTTTTAATATGACTGCAGATAACTGATTTCTTTGTCTGAAAACTACCTGTTCATATCTTTTTTTCTATTTATCAATTGGGGAATGACTTGTATTTTTATAAATTTGACTCATTTCTTTATACAATTGAGAAATGAGGCCTTTATTAGAGATACTTGTTCAAAAATTCTTTCCCAGTTTTCTGCTTTCCTTATAATCTTGGTTGCATTAAGAAACTATGTTTCTTTTTGCTTATATTTGTACACTTAGTGCTTAACACAGTTGCTAGAACATAAGTGCTTAATGAATGCTTATTAATTTTCTGCCTGCCTTCTTTTTTTTATTTTTTAGCAACAAACATTTATTTTATTTTTTCCAGTTACATGTAAGGGTGGTTTTCAACATTCATTTTCAAAAGATTTAGAGTTCCAAATTCTTCTCCCTCCCTCCCTCCCTTTCCTCCCTCCTCCACAAGATCACAATCAGGTTATATATGTACAATCCAGAAGTGTTCTTTTTATCAGTTCTTTCTATGGGGGTGCATAGTAAGCTTCCTCATTAGTTCCTTGGGATTGTCTTGGATCATTGCATTGCTGAGAGTAGTTACGTCATTCACAATTGCTCATTGAATAATTCTGCCATCACTATGCACAGTATCCTCCCAGCTCTGCTCACTTCACCATACATCGATGTTCATTAGTCTTTCCAGGTTTTTCAGGGATCATCCTGTTTGTCATTTCCTATAGCACAAGACCATTCCACTACAATCATATAGCACAGCTTTTTCCATCATTCCTCAATTGATAGACATTCCCTTGATTCTCAAATCTTAGCCTTCACCAAGAGTTGCTATAAATATTTTGTACAATTTTTCCCCCTTTTCTCTTTTTGATGACTACTATTGTTAACTGTTTCCCTTCTATCCTATTCTCTTCCCCATGATATTTATTCTATTATGCATATTCTTTCATCCTATCACTCTTCAAAAGGGATTTACTTCTGTCTGTCCCCTCCCCACTCTGCCCTTCCTTCTTTTGCCCTTCTCTCTTTATCCCCTTCCCCTCCTATTTTCCTGCAGGGTTAGAGAGATTACTCCACCCAATTGAGTGTGTACATTATTCCCTCCTTGAGCCAATTCTAATGAGATTGAGGTCTTTGAGCCAATTCTGATGAGTGTTAGGTGCATTTATTGCCCAAATTAAATAGATTACTCCACCCAGTTGGGTGTGTGTGTGTTAGTCCCTCCTTGAGGCAGCTCTGATGAGTTTAAGGTCTTTGAGCCTTTTCTGATGAGTGTAAAATTCATTTACTGCCCTGCTCCTCTCCCATCTCTTCCCCCACTCCGAAAGCCTTTTCCTGTTTCTTTCATGTAGAATTTCACCTCTGACCTTCCCCCTCCCCCAGTGCATTCCCTTCACCCCTCAATTTAACCCTAAAGATGTCATCACCTAGCTAGGTTACACAGTGGACAAAGTATCACCCCTGGACCCAGGGGGATCCCAGCCAAAACCTGGCCTCAGACACAGGACAGTCACCCACTGTATGACCCCAGGTATGTCACCCAGATCCAATTTTTTATGGTTCTCTAGGGTTTTGTATTTGAAAGTCAAATTTGCCATTCAGTTCAGGCCTTTTCATCACAAATATCTGAAAGTCTTCTTTTTCATTAAAGTCCCTTTTTTCTGCTGAAAGATTATGCTGAGTTTTGCTGGGTAGGAGATTCTTGGTTGTAATCTCATTTTCTTTGCCCTCTGGAATATCATATTCCATGCCATCTGGTCCTTTAATGTAGAAGCTAGTAGATCTTGTGCTATCCTGACTGGGGCTCCACAATACTTCAATTCTTTCTTTTTGGCAGCTTGCAATATTTTCTCCTTGACCTGAGAGCTCTGGAATTGGGCTATAATATTCCTAGGAGTTTTCCTTTGGGGATCTCTTTCTGGAGGTGATCAGTGTATTCTTTCAATTTCTATTTTAGCTTTTTCTTCTAGAATTTCAGGGCAATTTTCCCTGAGAATATCTTGGAAGATGATGTCTAAGCTCTTTCCTTGATCATGGTTTTCAGGTAGACCAATAATTTTCAAATTATCTCTCCTGGACCTATTTTCCAGGTCAGCAGTTTTTCCCAGAAGATATTTCACATTGTGCTGGGGTTTTTTTTATTATTATTATTCATTTGGATTTGCTTTATTGTGTCTTGGTTTCTCATAAAGTTGCTGACTTCTATTTGTTCAATCCTCATTCTTAGGCAATTATTTTCATCAGAGAGCTTTTGTACATCCTTTTCCATTTGGCCAATTTGACTTTTCAAGCTATTGACCTTTTTCTCATGTCTTTCCTGTATCACCCTCATTTCTCTTTCCATTTTTTCCTCTACCTCTCTAACTTTATCTTCAAAGTCCTTTTTGAGCACCTCTATGGCCTGAGGCCAATTAATGTTTTTCTCAGAAGCTTTAGATAACGGGGCCCTGACACTGACATTTTCCTCTGAGGGTGCACCTTGGTCTTCCTTGTTACTGAAGAGACTTTCTATGGTCCTCACCTTTCTCTGCTCATTTTGCCTTTCTTTTACTTGACTTTTAGCTCCTTAAAGTAGGGCACTGTTTCCAGGCTGCAGTATCCCAAGCTTAAGAAGTCCCAGGTGGTATGATTTAAAGAGGATCAGGTTCTTCACTTGCCTGGCCTGTTCCCCGGTCCTAGATGACCCCAGACCAACTTGCTAATCAACCAGCTTTATGTGTTGTGGTTGTTAGCTTTACAAGCCTGTGCCCCTCCCCCACCTGGGCCACTGCAACTCAAACCTACCTCCTGGTTCTCAGTAGGGGTGAAAAATCCAAGTTCTTCCTCAGCACCAGCATAGACCCCCGTAGTCTCCACCCTGCCCAGGGCTCAGCCCTCTCACCAGACTGTGAGCTTAGTTCCAGACAACACTGGTGCTTCAGCTGATTCAGAGGCTCTGGGGGTCTCCTTCTCTGGTGAGGCCTTTCTGGGACTGGATCTGTGTCAGGGTGACTGTGGGGTTGGGCTCGACTCCAGCATCAACACAGCAGCTCCCTCCTTCTGACCTTCCAAGCCATTCTTGGTTAGAAGATGATTTCAGCACATTCTGTGAGTTTTGCTGCTAAGAGCATTTTCCTATGGCATTATTTGGATGATTTTTGGAGTGATCATGTCATGAGTTCAAGAGCTCACTGCCTTTCCTCAGCCATCTTGGCTCCCTCCTGCCTGCCTTCTTGAGTGTCTGCTTTAGTAAGGTACTGTGCTAGTTACTGTTATGGAGCCAAGAAAAAAAAAATCCATGTTCTCAAGAAATTTATGTTATACTGAGGGGAAAAAAAAACAACAACACGTATACAGAAATGATAAGGATAGAATATGACCTGTGATTTCATTGTTGAAGAGAGTTCTCAGCAAGGAACTTATCTTAATAATGTAGGTCAGCATTTAGGGAATGATGTAGAATTTTCTTAAATTTCTTGACTTGCCAATGGTCTCACAGCTACTAAATAGTACTACTAAGGGACTTGAATCCAAATATTCCTACCAGAGGCAAGCTCTCTGTCCATAAAGTGATGCTGCTTCTCATATAGAAATGGAATTCAAAATATGTACAATTCAGATAGAAACAATTTATAAGGGAAAGGTCCTAGCTATTGGTTTGAGAGAGGGCAGTTTCCTGGAAGAGGTGGTTTTTTATGTGAAGAAGGCTGCCAGAGAGGCAGAATTGAAGAATGACTAAATTTCAAACATTGAAGAAAGCCTATACAAAGATATAATGCTGGGAGATTGAATGTTATGGATGAGAGCAGGAACTAGGCCAGTTTGGCTGGATTGTTTTTAGTGAAGTAATGCCCAATTTACCTGGAAAGATAGGCTGAAGCCTGATAAAGATTTTATTTTATCCTGCAGTCAAAATGGAGCTGCTGAAACTTCTTGATCAGGGGAATGGCATGGAACTGGGATTTAGAAATAACAATTTGACAGCTACATGGAGGATACATTGGGACAGATATAGGCTTAATCTGGAGAGATCAATTAAGAGGCTATTGCCATTGTCCAATAGGTTCCTTCCATTACAAAAGAGGTAATAAGGGCCTAAAGCAAGGTAATGGTTGTGAATAGGAAGAAGGAAATAGATTCAAAATATATTGTAGAGGTAAAATTAGCAAGATGTGATAATTGATTAGATATAAAGGGTAAAGGAGTAGAATAAGTCGAGGATGACTCCAAGCTTGATAGTTTGGGTGACTGAAAGAAACATTGTTGGCCTCGACAGAAATAGAGAAATTGAGAATCAAGTTTGGGGGTGCAAAGAGATAACCAGTTGTCTTTTGGACATGTGGACTTCAATATGCTTATGGAACATCAAGTTAGAGGCATTCAGTAAGTAGTTGGTCCTTTATGCCAGTTATTAGGAAGAAGAGCTGGATAGTGTTTGTAGGGACGAATTGCTACTTCTTAAAACTACAATGAGACCTCAAGAAGTGACTCTGAACAACCTGAGTAAGGGAAAATGTAAATAGAGGATGGGGGTAGGCATTGCCAGATTAATCCCCCTGCCTAGTCCAAGAATAAAAGGCAAGAGTTAGAAAATGAGAGCCCTGGAGGAATCTGAGTATCAAGAAAGTGTGGTTTCATTCATATAAATGTGGATATCCTTGTGAGAGAGAGGTTCTAGCTGAGTGTTGGGGGAAAAGAGAATGAATAGCAGAGTGAGCCATGAGAGAAAGCAGCTCAAACCAAGGGACAAGTTGTAAATAAGGAGATTATAAATCCTTAGTTTCTGTTTTTAGATGTTATTTTCAGATGTTTTGGAACAAAAGTGTTTTTAGAGTTGTTCTGGAGGCTAACTTTTTGTTTGTGTTTGCTGTCCTGCTGACACTGTTTGTTTGGCTTCTAATTCCACTGTGACCTTTATGCAAATTTATGATTTTGGTGAATTGTTCTAATGTTTTGTGTGTTTTTTTTCCATTGGGAGAGGGAACTTGTGGTTTTGTTTGTAGGTGTATTTGTTTGTTTAGAGTATTCTTTATGTGCTATTACCCTGGATTGTGTTATTTGTTAATAACTAGTGCTGAGGTCCATGTCATTTATCAATAGGCATTAGATATGATCATTGTCCTAATGTGGCCACAGCAGTACAGAGCCCATAAGTTGGAATGTCTTAGGCATTTGCCAGTGCTATTCAAGGTTTAGGTCCTAAGGGATTGTGTAGACTTTATAGAACTAATGATTTAAAGCACATGTGTAGTCTTTTGATTAAACCCTTGTCCTTCTACCCTTTTTTTGTAAATCTATAAATATAAATCTGTATTGGGAAGATGGTGTACCTCTTCTGATTTTATGGACATTTTATTCCCTTGAAGTTTGCTGCTTTCAACCTGTAGAGCTGAACTGGTCAGGGCATATCCTTGCTTAATGTTTATATTTTAGTAAAAAAATATTTTTTTGAAAAATTTGCTTCATTGATTCAGTCTTTCCAGATGCTGAACTTGCATTTGGGGTCAGCATGCACCTGCCCTGAGACAAACTATTTGGTTGAGGGAGATGAGGTAAAGGAAAGGGTCAAAAATCACTCTGTCATGTTGAACCTCTGTGGCCGGGAGAATGATGGTGTCATCAACAGAAATAGAAAAGTTAGGAGGGAAATTGATGAGTTCAAACATTTTGGAATTGAGGTGCTTGCAAGACATCCAAGAAGCAGTTGGAAATATGAAATGGAGCCCAGGGGAGAGGTTGGATTCAGATATAAAGATTTTGGAGTCATTTGCACTGAGGTAATATTGGAAGCCATGGGAATAGATGAGATTGCCAAGAGGAAAAATATTTTCTTCTTTCTTTTACTGAATATTTTTATTACAGGACATTTCCTATTATAATACCATGAATTTTCCCTTGAAAATGTCCCCTCCCAACTCAGTTACACAAAACTGACAAATTGACTACATCTGACAGCTTATGAATCACTTCAAACCTCCCACCTCTCAACTCATTTGAAGTAACAGTCCTTTATCATCTGTTTTATGTGCCTTGATCATTGCTGTTAATCTGAATTCAGCTATATTTTTTGTTCTTTCTTTGCTTCTTTTCTTGTAGCTGTATATATTGTTCTTCTGGTCGCACATTCTTTACCCTGCATCAGGCCATACAAGTCTTCCTATATTTCTCTGTGTTCCCTCACATTCAGGTTTTTGTTATGTCACAATAATAATGCATTGATTTTACATACAGTTATTCAGCCATTTCACAATCAAGGCAAGTGCACTCTCTTCCCCAATAGTTTTGTTCCTACAAAAAATAGAGGTACAAATATTTTTGTATAACAGAAAATTTCTGTTGTTTTCCTGCATGGTGTATATAGCCAGCAATGGAATTGCTATTTTTAGGGATATTAATATTTTAGTGACTTCAAGAGGAAAAAGTACAAGCTGTTACTAATTGTATGATTTAGAATTTTGGGGAGAATGACATGGGAAAATACTCGTATAATAAAGGCATCTCAAAAGCTCTTACATATAAATACTTGTTTTCTGAACAAGAATATGAAGGTTCTTGATGAGAGAGACCATGTCATATACTTTATTTGTATGTCTCACACTGCATTTAAAAATGCTAATAACATCTTAGGTGCTCTAAAAATAATGACACACAGGTACAAACTGTTCCTTTGTAGTTATTATCTAATTTATATTCATGTCTTAACTCCATATTAGCTTGAAAGTTACTCTAGGGTATGGACTGTATCATCAATGATAATATACATACTGCACTCAAAAGCATTTGTGATCTCATCAATTTCAGAATTCCTTCTAGTGATGTAAATTTCTGTCCCTTGTCCATGTTCTCCAAAACACCCATAATCTAAATTATTAAATGTTTCTTAAATTGAACTATTTATTGAATGTGACTCCATGAATAATAAAAACTGTTCTAGAGAGGGTGTATTTTACTAGATCTCCTACCAAGCTGAAGATGAGAACTTTCATTGGCCAATTTAATCAGTGTGATAATAGCAGTAATAAGAGCTAACATCTATGTACCATTGCAAAGTTTGCAAACTACATATATTATTTCATTTGATGCACAACAACTTTGTGAGGTAGATGCTACTATTTGCCCATTTTATAGATGAGGAAACTGAGGTAGCAAAGTTAAATGACTCACCCAGGCTTCCAAAGCTAGTAAGTATCCAGGGAAGGATTCAAATTCAGGTCTTCTTGATTCCAAGTATAATGTTCTTGTTTTCTCCTTTGGGGTTTTCTTGGCAAAGATACTGGAGTGGTTTGCCATTTCCTTCTACAGCTTATTGTAGAGATGAGGAAACTCAGGCAGGGTTGAGTGGCTTACCCAGGGTCAAATGCTTAGTAAGTATCTGAGGTTAGATTTGAACTCAAGACTTCCTGACTCCAGGCCTAGTACTCTATGCACTGTGCCACCTAGCTGCCCCACAGTGTGCTTCCCTATGCCACAAAGCTGGACACATAGCCATTATTTAGTTTACAAGGAAGATGAAGTCTGGTTTTCTAATTTTGTTTTAATTATAAAGATATTCAAAACTATTTGGTACTGGCTAAGAAATAGAGTGGAGGATCAATGGAATGGGCACAGGAGAGACAGTAGAAAATGACTTTAGTAATGTACTGTTTGATAAACCCAAAGACTCTAGCTTCTGGGATAGGAATTCAATATTTGACAAAAACTGCTAGGAAAACTGGAAGATAGTATAGCAGAAATTAGGCATAGACCAACATCTTACACCTTATACTAAAATAAGGTCAAAATGGGTACATGATTTAGACGTAAAAGGTGATACCATAGGAAATTAGAAGAGAAAGGAATAGTTTACCATTCATATCTTTGGAAAGGAGAACAGTTTATGACCAAACAAGAAATAGAGAATATTATGAAATGCAAAATGAATGATTTTGATTACATTAAATTAAAAAGATTTTGTACAAATAGAAAAAATACATCCAAATTAGAAGGGAGGAAGAAAGCTGGGAGACAATTTTTTATAGCCAGTACTTCTGATAAAGGCATCATTTCTAAAATATATTGGAAACTGTGGGGACCAATTTTTAATTGGGGAGTGTTAGCTAAGTGGCTCGCCACAATATTGGGGCAAGGCAGGAGACCGGCAGCCTCCCTCAAAACAAAGCAGGGTTTATTTAACAAGAACGAACTTAAAAAAACACAAACAGGATCAGTAGGATCAAGGGAAAGGAAATAAAATGGGGAAAGGGAAATTATACAACCTGACCAACACAACCACCCAGGAATCAGCTGAGAATACACAGAAGTGTCCTGTTGCCTTCCACCTTCCAGCTAGAATGGCAAATCTCCTCCCTTCTTCCTAGCAGACTTCAGGCTGACCATACACAGCCCCCAGCCAATTGGCTGGCTGCTCTGACAGTCACATGACTGCCTTCACTAGGCTTCCAATCATAATTTTGCCAGGCCCATGTAGGCGTTGGCGAGTGGTAATGACATGAGGTGCCAGCACCATGGCGACAGCTACAACCAAGGTCAAGCACTGTGCCATTGGCAGAGCCCCAAAGGCCAGTGCATGAGCTGAGGTTGTTGGTTTTTTTTAAATTCTAGCCAAAAGATGGGGTCAAAAAACCCTCAAATAACAATTAATTCTTTATAGAACTAAATCAAATTTATAAGAATCCAAGTCATTCCCCAATTGAGAAATGGTCAAAGGATATGAACAGGAAGTTTTCTGATGAAGAAATCAAAGCTATCTATTGCCACATGAAAAATACTCTAAAGCACTATTGATTAGAGAGATGCAAATTAAAACAACTCTGAGATACCACCTGACACCTATCAGATTGGGTAATATGACAAAAAGGAAAATAATAAATGTTGGAGAAGCTGTGGAAAAATTGAAACACTTATGCATTGTTGGTGGAGCTGTGAACTGATCCAACCATTCTGGAGAGCAATTTGGAATTATGCCCAAAAGGCTATAAAGCTGTACATACCCTTTCACCCAGCAATACCACTATTGGGTCTTTTCCCCAAAGAGATCATTAAAAGGGGGATAGGACCCACATGTACAAAAAGATTTATAGCTGATCTTTTTGTGGGGGCAAGGAATTCGAAAGCTGCCCATCAATTGGGGAATGGCTAAACAAGTTGCGGTATATGAATGTAATGGAATTCTATTGTGCTGTACAAAATAATGAACAGGCAGATTTAAGAGAAACCTGGAAAGACTTGCATGAACTGAAGATGAGTGAGATGAGCAGAACCAGGAGAACATTGTAGAGTATCATCAACATTATGTGTTGATCAACTGTGATAGACTTGATTCTTCTCAGCAATACAAGATAGTTCCAAAGGACTCATGATGGAAAATGCTCTCCAAATCCAGGAAAAAAAACACCACAAACATGTGGAATATGGATGCAGATTGAACCATACTATTTCTTTTGTTTTTGGTGCTGTTGTTTTTCTATTCTGAGGTTTTTTATCATTGCTCTGATTCTTCTCTTATAACATGACTAATGCAGATCTATGTTTAATGTTATTGTGCATATATAACCTATATCAGATTACTTGCTGTCTTGGGGAGTGGGGAGGAAGGGGAGAAAGGCAAAAAAATTTGAAACTAGAAATCTTATAAAAACAAATGTTGAAAACTATCTCCACATGTAACTGGAAAATAATAAAATACTTTTATAATTAAACAAAATAAATACACTAGAAAGCAAAAAAATTAAATTAAAATTAAAAAAATAATAAAGATAGTTGAAAGGCAAGAAGAGATTACTTTCCCCCCTCAATAGAGGCAGAACTAGTGATTGATTTTATACAACTTATCCATTTCTGTATGTAGCACCACTTAAAATAAGTGATTTAATTTTTTTTTTGTGGGGCAATGGGGGTTAAGTGACTTGCCTAGGGTCACACAGCTAGTAAGTGTCAATTGACTGAGGCTGGATTTGAACTCAGGTCCTCCTGATTCCAGGGCTGGTGCTTTATCCACTGCGCCACCTAGCTGCCCCCAGGTGATTTAATTTTTAAGGAATTGAGCTTCAAATTTCTTATCAGAGATGCCTAATGAAATATGTAATCAATAGCAAACAGAAAAATCCACATCTGATATTGAGATCTCATTCTATTTTTTAATATTTACTGATTTAAAATAAAACCAACAAAATCTAAAGGGCTAGTTATTTTTGTATTTCAAAATTGTGTGTGTCAAGAAGCTTGGAAGTTGAGGTAGTTTGGAAAGTTATTTCTTTCCCTTTCTCCAGTCCTTTAACTGACAGCAGTTTTAAACTAAAACAATTACACTTTGAAATCCATTTAATTTTTACTTGTTTTAAGTAACAGCATAACATCTGCCACCTGGCATGGAAATTACTTCATATGCCAGGTGGAGAGGTGAAATATAATCAAAAGTTCTTTTTCTTTCATACTTTTCTCTACTGTATTATCCCTTGGTTGTCATTTTGCCATGACCAATGAATCCATCATCAAGCATGCAAACCTGTCTTTAGGCTGGTCTTAAGAAAGTCTAATCTATTGCCAAAATGTACTTGAATGGTAAAATCTGCCAGAATTTTCATTCAGTTGACACAGCATTCTAAAATCCAATGTCACATCCACATCATAATGAGACATTGGATATATGTGAAAAGTTGCAATATGTATTGTTGAAGGGAAAGAATATGGATAGAGACTATACCTCTGATTTCACTGATATAAGGAAGGTCCTCTTGAGGAAACTACCAACCTACCAATTCAGGTAAATATTTTATCTATAACTACAAGTCTTAAAAGTTTTGAGCACTGAGAAGCTAAGCGCCATGTTTGCTCAGGGTCAGGAACAGTTTGTATCAGAGGCAAGACAAGATCAGCTATCAGTTGTCCACCCACTGAACTGTACTGCCTCTCAACATTGAAAACAACAAAAATGAGATCACCAATCAATTGTAGTACTAGAACATTTTTCACCAGAGTAAATTAAACAGTGTTTTTTTTTCCACTTTAACAAGAATTTATTACATCATTAAAAAATTAGAAAACAATCAGATCACTAGCTATATCTAGGGGGAAATTAATTTTTAACTGAAAAATAAAATCATATTGTAACTTTTTATTTATATTACCTGAATTTCTGTATATTGTCTACCCCCAAGAGCGTCATCCCTTACAGCAAAGACTAAGGGGACAATAATAAGTTCAGCAAAAATAACCAACTTATGAGAAAAATCTGATGTAGATGCCATGTTACATACACTTAGTTCCCCAACACTGCAAAAAGTGTGTGTGTGTGTGTGTGTGTGTGTGTGTGTGTGTGTGTGTATGGGGTAACAATGTGTTTTTTTAATGTATATGCTTTGGGATGAAACCTGTCCTATAATTTTATGGGATTCAGATTTGATTATTTTATTTTCCTTGTTCTTTCAATCTACATAGTTGCAGCCATTTATATTGTTTTTCTCGTTCTACTTTACTTTCCATCAATTCATATATAGCTTCTCTTGATTCCACATCGTTAACATGTTAACGTTTATTCTTTTTTATTAAAAATATCAGAGGCAGGGGCATCTAGGTGGCGCAGTAGATAAAGCACCGGCCCTGGATTCAGGAGTACCTGAGTTCAAATCCACCCTCAGACACTTGACACTTACTAGCTGTGTGACCCTGGGCAAGTCACTTAACCCCCATTGCCCTGCCAAAAAAATATCTATCTATCTATCTATCTATATCTATATCTATATCTATATCTATACATCTCAGAGGCACAAGTATTTATATGCAAAGGACAGAAAAAATGAAACCATGAATCCATGACATAAAATTTGTGGAATAAAAAAAAAACTTTTGTAGAAATTTAACATGATATCAATTCTACTTCACTTGTCTCTGTGTGCTTCTGAACTTCCTTTTGCTCTATTTTATGAATTTTAAAAACACTTCATGGATGATTTTCTTAATTAACCAACTTGGATATACTAATCAATTACTTTATGCTATACAAAGTTCTCTAAAACCACAAAAACAATTCCTAATGTCAGGGAGTTCACATTCTAATGGGACAGAGAACATTCTAACAATTATGTACAAGCAAGATATCTGCAAGGTAAATTGGAGCTTTTTCATTGCTCTCCCCATGTCTCCACATTATTCCCCACAAACAAATGTTTTCTATTGTAATAGAAGATAAGTTTAGTCCATCAAAACAAATCTGTACATTGTCTATTTTAAAATGTGTATGTCCTCCTTTACCTCTTGTCCATCATCTGTATGCTAGGAAATGGGAACCCAAATATATCATCAGTCTTATGGCACTGTGGATGGTCATAACATTGATCAAAGTTATTGAATATTTCAAAGTTGTTTTCCTTTACAATCTTATAGTTATTACAGAAATCATTTTCCTAGTTCTGCTTACTTAATTCTTTTGCCATTCATAGAAATTTTCCAATGTTTTTCTAAATAAATCATATTAATAATTTCTTAGAGAACAATAATATTGCTGTGCCATGATTTGTTGTCATTCCCCAATTAGTTAGTACTTATTTTATTTCTAGTTCTGAAGTTACAACAAAAAGTGCTGCTATAAATATTTTTTTCTTTTCCTTTTTCTTTAATCTCTTCAGTTTTTAAGCCCAATTGTATTTTCTGAGTATAGTTTAAGGATTTTTTGTTATACCTCCAAATTATTATCTAGATTGGTTATTAACTCACAGTTCCACCATCAGTACCTTATTATTGTTCTTTTCCTTACCTGTCCTCTTCACAATTATTCATTTTCCCTTTTTTATAAACTCCATCAATTTGTTGGGTATGAAGAAGAATCTTAGAGTGAATACTAACATTTTCGTATAGTTGCTAATAGTTTAGATCTTTTCCTTTAAATGGTGCTTGTTCACATTATTTTATCATTTATTTATCATCTATTAGTGTTAATTCCAGAAGTTTATTTAGCAGTAATTTATCAGGGAAAATTTCTGCCAAAAAATTCCTTCTATTAACTCTTTTCCTCTTAATGCTTTTGCTTATGGGAAAACCTTTCAATTTTATGTAATCAGAATTGTCTATTTAACTTTTGTGATCTCAGTTTCTTGCTTGGTCAAATACTCTTCCTTTATCCATAGGTATAAAAGGTATCTATTTCCTGGGTCCTCTTATTTGTTCATGGTATGACCTTTTATATCTAGTTCATTTATCCATTTGTAATTTATTCCATTATATGTTGTGAAATGTTATTGCAAAATGAATTTCTGCCATACAGGTTTCCAGTTTTTCTTGAACAACGAGGCCTTCCTCCCAATATTTTATAACTATTATGTCAACAATATATGTCATTTATGTTAAGATTTTTTTTAAGGTCACTGAAACCATCATTGAGACCTATTTGGCCTAGAGGAATAAGACTTGAATAATTGTTGCTGTTTCCTGGTGACCCAAGTACAACAATTAGTATGTAAGGAAGTGAAAATTCCTCCTACATATTTATGACCCATGTGCCAACATGGCCAATACAGAGGCAGGAAAATTGTGCTTAACTGAATTAATGCTATATCCTTGCTGAACATGCTTTCCACGCTATGACCAAGTAAACCTCATTTTATTAATGGTTAGATGATCTATGAATATTGTAAATAACAAACTCACTAATTTTGGTCCCAAGGTCTCAAATGTGGGAATTGTCCAACAACAACATTAAAGGTTCTCTAATTGATAAATGATAAAATGATAAGAAGAGGCAGTTTTAAAAGGAAGAAAAAACAAGCCATCAATATTCATAAGAAAAAAATGCTCCAAATCACTAATAATTAGATAAATACAAATAAAAGCAGCTCTGAGGTTTCAAATCATACTCAGATATTTGGTGCAATCCCCTCCACCCCCCACTCAATAATGTTTCTTATTCTACATGTATTTATTTGTCAGTACAATTTTTTTTTTAATTTATGTAAACAAAGTTTTATATTTTTTGCTTTTATGATTACCTTTATCTTGTTTTTGGTCAAGGACCTCCAGTCACAAAACTAAAATATATTTACTTTGTTTCCTCTCTAATTTTTAACCTTTAAATATTTACATCAAATATCAAACTGGAGTGAGCATTCATAGAGTAGTAGATATAGTCAGTCTTGAGCCAGAAAGACTATCTGACCCTGAACAAATTGTTTAACCTTGCCATGGTCAAGGGAACCTTTAGAGATGTCCACTTATATTGGTAGAATTGAGTCCCTCATCCATGAAATCTCTTTACCAATGAAATGACAGGTCTAGTCCTTATCCACTTGGAATTTATTATTCTATGAATTATAAGATGCTACTCTTTTCTGTAAAACTTTCTTCTAGTTTTCCCACCATTACTTTTCAAGTTATTAGTCATTCCCCCATTAGTTTGTTTAATTGAATTTATTGAATATGAGTACATAGTTGAATTTACTTGCTAATCTATTCTGTTGATTTACTGTTCTATTTTTTTTAACCAGTAGAAATATTTCAAGAGACAGCATTGCAAAATCAATAGATAACTGCTTCAAGTAAGAAAGATGGGGGTGCAGCTAGGTGGCACAGTGGATAAAGCATCGGCCCTGGATTCAGGAGAACCTGAGTTCAAATCTGACCCCAGATACTTGACACTTACTAGCTGTGTGACCCTGGGCAAGTCACTTAACCCTCATTGGCCCACAACAAAAAAAAGAAAAAAAAAAAGAAAAGAAAAAGATGAGGCTCATCTCCTGAGTCCACATATTGACTGTGTGGCCCTTAGCAAATCATGCAATTTCTCCATGTTTAGGGAGCACTCTAGCTACAAATTACAAAGAAGGCACTGATCTGTATAGGATAGACAAAGGGTTTCACCTGGAGCTTATTAAACTGATAAAATCACAGTCTTTTAAAAAAACTTTATTGATTATTATAATTAGTCAGTATTAATAAGGAAACTTGATATCCAGTATTACTATGCCAGCTTCATTTCTGCTTTTGAAGAAAAAACAAAACTGGCTTGAGACCCTGTACCTTTTTTCTTCCAAATGAAATTTGTTATTATTTTGTTTATTTCAATATAGTAACCCCTCAGCAGTGCAACTGGTACTGCACTAAATCTGTAAATCAATTTAGGGTCTATTACCATTTTTATTATATTAGTTGCTCAGGCATGAGTAGTGAATATCTTTCCAATTATTGAAGTCTTACTTTACTTTTAGAAATAATGTTTTATGGTTGTATTTATATAAATCTTATATATGTCCTGGTAGGTTAATTCCCAGGTTTTTATGCATTTTATAGTTACATTGAATGCAATTTCTCTTTCAATCACTTCTTCACTTTGTTGTTATCACTGTATGTAAATGCTATTAACTTTTGTGACCATATTTTCTATTTTGAAGTTAATGATCATTTCAATTTTTCTCATTAATTTTATGGTGTTTTCTAAGTAAAATATTGTCTTCTCCAAATAAGAATATTTTTTTCTCTACTAATATGTATACCTTTAATTACTCTCTCATTATTGTTATAATTATCATTTCAAGAACTGTGTAAAATAGTGGGGATGTGAGATATCCTTGCTCTACCCCTGTACTTACTGGCAAAGCTTCATATTTTCAACATTTAAAAAAACATCAGATCTTAGTTTTATTTATATATAGACCCATACACACATATGTATGTTTAATCACATTAACTAGATCATTCCATTATATATTGTTTTTTGGTCTTTCACATAAATTCTATATTATGTCAGATGCTTATGCATTTGTTGATATAATTATGCAAATTTTGGTGTTTTTTATTATTTATATAATTAATTGTCTAATTATTTCTCAAGTGTTAAACCATTATCTCATCTTTAGTATAAAACCAACTACGCCACAGCATGTTTTTATATATTGCCGCATTCTATCTACTAAGATTTTGTTTAATAATTTTGTATCAATATCCATTAGTGCTATTCTTCTGTAATCTTTATTTTATTTCACCTTGTTATAGACACAAGCCATATTCATTTCATAAAATGAATTTCTTAGAACTGTCTTGTTCAATTATTGAAAATATTTTAGTATATGTATTAATTGCCCCTCAAATGTTTGACAATATTCATTTATGAATCCATCTGAATCAGTTTTTTTACCATCTTGCCTTTAATTGCTTATACATGAGTAATGAATATCTCCTCAATTTTTGAAGAGTTAATTCTTTCTTTCTTTATTTGCTTATTTATTTATTTATCTCTTTATCTCTCTATTTATTTATTTAGCAGGGCAGTGAGGATTAAGTGAATTTCCCAAGGTCACACAACTAGTAAGTGTCAAGTGTCTGAGGCCAGATTTGAACTCAGGTCCTCCTGAATCCAGGGCTGGTTCTTTATCCACTACATCACCTAGCTGCCCCTGCCATACTTTATTTCTATAAAGAATGTTTTATGGCTGTATTCATATAATTTTCATGTATATCTTAATAGGTTTATTCCTTCGAAGTTATTTTGACTTCAATTTCTTTCTATATTTCTCCCATCTTCTATGGTACTGTTACTACAGCCACAATTCCATTTGATTACATCAATTAACTTTTTACAATGGGATATTTACTTCAATGATAAAGCAAAAACAAATTTACAAATGCCCCTGTCCCCAGCAACTCATGGGGGAATACTCTCCTCCACATCACCTCTGTCTTGGCAGGATGGGCTTGGCTCAAAACTTAGCTCTTCTCTTAGAGACAATCAGTGCCACCAAGTTCATGTCCAAAGTTTGCATTTTTTATGAGTCTAGGTCCCAAATACCACTAGAATGGAGTCCAGAAGTTTAACCCTAAATGTTGCTACATGTTCCTTGGGATATTGCAAAATATTGCTTAAGTTCCAACTTCCTGATTTCTATGACTCACTCTCCCAATCTTTAAGTCTCACAAGATTGGAAGACTCCACTCTCTTCAATTAAAGTAGAAAAGAATAAATGAAACAGGCAAAAATAGAGGCCTATTTTTGTGGTCTATATGACCTCAGAGAAGAAAAGACTTTAAAATCTTTCCTTTTACCTCATGGTCTCTTAGCAATGTGAGGAAATAAATCCAAAGGCAACTAGATGGAAACTTTTTTATGTAATTTCTAAAATTTATACCATTTACCTTTTATTTGGTTTTTGGTCAGATTCTTCTCTTTAGGACATGTATCATCTCTGAGAGAAAGAGACACTGATTCTTCTCTTTGCACTGCTCATCATTTCCTACTACCTTCCTTCCCACTTCTAATTATGTTTGATCAGAGCTGTCTCTATCTATGGTACACTAAGATAGTTATCTAGGTTGAGGTGGGAATAGGAAAATATAATGCTAGCAGGTACACAGTGAATTAGGGAAATAGTTCATGAGAAAGAAGATGATATCTATCCTAATTGATGGCATAAGAAAATTAAGCTCCTAAAGACTCCTCTTCTCTTATGACTACCAGAATTGGTAAGGCAATGTTAGAGTTGAGGAAACTGAGACAAACAGAGGTTAAGTGACTTTCCCAGCTAGTAAATATCTGAGGCCAGATGTGTATCTCTCTTGAGTTCATATTCTTAGACCCATTGATAGCACAACTGAGCATAAATATCAAAGAATTCAAAGCCTATACATGCACACATATGTTTATATAGTAGCAACTTTTTGTAGTGGAGAACTGCGAACAAAGTGGGTACTCATCAATTGGAAAACAGCGTTCTGTGCTGTGAGATATGACTATAATGGAATATGATTTGCTGCTAAAATGATGAATATTATGGATTCACAGAAAACTGGATGATTTGATGCAGAGTGAAATGATCAGGACCGAGGGAACAATGCCCACAATGATGTTAAAAAAACAAAAATAATTTTCAAAGACTGATGCCAGAATTTTGATCAATTCAGTGACCAATCATGACTTCAGAAGATTGAAGAAGAAAGGTGCTTCCCATCTCTTGGCAAAGAGGTAATAGACCAATCAAAAAGAGACAAAGAATAGTCATAAGCATTGGGTTGATTTGTTTGGCTATGCTTGTTAGTTATAGGGGAGGACTTCTATTGGGGAAGGGAGAGACAGAGGTGTCAGATTTGAGGGCAATATTAATGAGGAAAAAAGGAAAAGTAAAAAAAGAGAATGAAACATATTTTTTTTAAAACACAGAGAAGAGGTAGAAGGAAACTCAGAAGGGAATACAGACTAGCAGAGCACTTTTTATCATTTTGTTAAATTAAATATACACTATAAAATGATATACTATAATTAACTGAACAATGATCAAATGAGATTATATCTCTAAAAGCAGTGCCTGGTACATATTAAGTGCTTAATAAATGCTTATTCCTCTTTCTTAGCCTATAAAAAATACATAACTGTTAACAGTTTCACATACAATCATCTTTACTGACCAGCTTACAGTTAACTGTTTACCTTAAGCTCCTAAAAATACATTTTTTAAAAAGTGTGGGTTTTTTTAAGTGAGGCAATGAGAATTAAGTGACTTGCCCAGGGTCACACAGCTAGGACGTGTCAAGTGTCTGAGGCCACATTTGAAATCAGATCCTCCTGAATCCAGGGCAAGTGCTTTATCCACTGTGCCACCTACCTGTCCCCAAAAGTGTGGTTTCTTTATAGAGAATATTAAAATTCATATATCTGTTTTTCACCAGTATAAAATCATTGTTGTGGTGAGAGTGTTTTAGCCTACAATAGGGTCTTAAAGAACTTGTCTCCCAGTAACAAGAACTATGTATACTTAAAGACACATATCCCAGAAATCATAGCAATTTTCTAAGAAGAAAATCTTGCTTCTTGAATGTTGCTTATCTCATTTGAATCTTCCCTAGACAATAGGTGCTATCATTATACCCATTTTAAAAATGAGGAAACTGAGGCAGAGACCATTTAAATGACTTGCCCAAAGTGACAGAGGTAGATTTGAGTTCAGGTCTTCCTGACTCCAGATCCAGTGATCGTCCACTGTGCTACTTAGCTGACTTAAGTATTTGCTGTTAGTGGAGTAACTATAGGCAAGTCAGTTTATGACTCAGTCTTACTTTCCTCATCTGTATTTGAGAGTATTAATACATGACTAACACATAAGATCCTTTGGAGAAAAAGAAGTTTTATGTAAGTCTTGCAAATAGTATTCTTCTCCCTGAAAATTTGTTTCTCCTTTTATTCTCTGTATCCAGAAGAAAGAATCAGGTTCAGTGTGTGCTTTTGTCATTTGATGGTGTTCCCAGAGGCAGAAGCACTGTTATTTGTGTAACAGTCTATTTAGAAAAATTTTCCCTCAATATTAGAAATTAAACAATTGCAAATAATTCACTTTAATAATAAACTGATGTCTTCACATCTGGTTATTTGTTTGAGCAGGATCTCAACTCTGACCCTATTTATTGTGGCTACTGTTGGCTGTCATGCACCTAATAATGCTAGAGACTTCTAGAGGTTTAGCAAAATGATTTCAAAGTTTAAATCTAAAAACAAATAGTATGAATGATTATGTGTGATTCTGTAACTTCAAAAACTTGTGGTGATATGATTATATCTCTGCTGCTGTTGTTATTTATTGTAATATCAAAAAGGCCATTATTAAAAATTGTGAAATTGTGGTATTTAGAGAGTAAAAATTTCAAAAGCTCCTTTAAAAGTATAGAAGGACATTAAAATACTTATTTTAATGGAATTCATTCTAATATGGAAACCCAAGAAATAAAAAATAGTCTTGTCCTAAAAGTAAAGATGGAAACTGATGCTGCTAAATGTCACATAAACCTTTGGAAGTCCTTCAGGTCAGATCATAAGTTTGTCTCACCATAGCCTTCAAAAAGACAACGCTGGAGTAAAGACATCTTTTACTAAAAATGAGTCTGTGCTTCATTCCATTGCCAAAACATTGGGAAATTGTCTTAGCAGGTAAGCACAGAGGACTTTGTGTTAAGTTATTTCCTTTGTAAAACTTTCTAAAAGAGAAAAATTGTAAGGTACAATATCAGGCATCATATACCCTGAACCCACTGCCCTTGTTGGATTTCATTCAAATCTGCTCAAGCTCATGGCTATAAACACTAAAATAGGCTGTCTAAAATGACTCTATCCAAAAGCTGAATATATATCACCATTATATTCTCAAATGGTTGCGTTTGAAATTGAGCATTGTCTTAGGCCAGATGGCTAGCCGGGTTTTCCATTGTCATTTCTCTACTCTCTACTGAATATGCAAATTCATATTACTTCTCTGTTCCCTTTCAGCCTCCATTAACCACCCATACTTTCTCCCCTCCTTTCCTCAGCCCGCACTGCCACCATTACCGCTTGACCACTGTCTTTGCATTCCAAACGGAATGACTCCTATAGATCATTTTTAATGAGGAGGAAAACAAAAACAAAAATTTAGAGAAGATGTGTGTTTAAGCATGAGTTTACCTATGGTATTGAAGGTGTAGTAAATCAATATTTATCTGTTATTTTCCTTGAAACCTGCCATGACAGGGAGATGAGTTAAATGAACAGAAATAAAATAAATGATAAAGTGCTCCTGGGAGTAAATATACCACTCGGAGAGAGAAATGCTAATCAGCTGGTGCAGTAGGCTAATGCACTGCCCAAGCAGCCACCTCAAAGAGTTTCTAAATTGGGAACGCTGGGAAGCTTGGCATTTAACTTGAGCTGCTCTGGGCATAAGGTGAAACAAAGGGCGCAGTCATGTTACATTTGTGGATTACATTAGCAAAATCATCTTTCAGGAGGTTCCTTTGCAAAGCTATGTACAGACATAAAAACCAACTCTGTTCCTAATAGTATTTATCTCACAGAGGTACTTATTGAATGTTAAATAATGTTAACCGAAGTTAACTTTTCTTTTTGTTGCTTTTTACTGGGGCTAGGACGTAGGTTAGATACACTGAAGATAACAACGGTTCTGCCCACATCATACCCCCACATCTTCCCCTCAGCTCTTAGAAAGCAGCTGATGCTGATTCATTCTAGACAAGAAGGAAAGGAGGAGAGCAGAAGAAATTTAATTTGCTATAGATGGAGGACAATGTGGGCTGAAGAGAAGACTAAAAGCCTCCAAAGAGGACTCGGATTTGAGACACAGGCCAACAAACTCTTATTTCTCAAAATAAGGAGGGTGAAGCAGCTTGCAACCCAGCCTCAAGTATGTACCCACTGAAAGAAGGAAAGGAGTCAGAAAGGACGTGATAGAGGAAAATGAGAAAAAAAAAATGACACCATCACAAACTTAAAAGACTGAAGTACTAAGTATTTTGATTGGAATAATTCTCAATAAATGCCTAGAGTACAGCTGATAAATGAATAAGTAATATCCTAAAATCAGAAGGAAGCATGACTAGATCCTTAATGAGAATACAAAATTCTTGTAAATATTATCATACAAAGAACAGAAAACTTTACATTCCCAAGGGAGAAAGCAAGAACAAGAAACTACAGAATAATTTAAAATGAAGTAGAATCCATAAAATAAGAAATCAAGTGTGAATATTTAGTACAGTGGCTAGCTACACACTGCTCAACTGAAGCCACAGGAGGGGACAAATTCAGTTAATCCTTGTTATTTAGCTTTCCCTATAGTTGTTCCCTAGGTCTATTGAGCTGGGATTGTCTATTTTCTCAATAGGAGAACAAGGTTGTTTAATACTTATATGTCAGCCCTTCATTGGAATTCCAGATAACAATTCAATTTTTTGGTTCTTCTTTAACAGTTCTTCCCAACAAAAGAGAGAGTAAAAAGGTGTCCAGAGTACAAAGGTGATTCAGGTATTGAACAGGTATGATTTGGGTATGGAATAGTTACTTTTATCCCTACTTAGGCAAGGGAATATTAGTTAAGAATTATAGGTTGGTGGGGCAGCTAGGTGGGGCAGTGGATAAAGCACTGGCCCTGGATTCAGGAGTACCTGAGTTCAAATCTGTCCTCAGCCACTTAACACTTACTAGCTGTGTGACCCTGGGCAAGTCACTTAAACCCAATTGCCTTACCAAAAAAAAAAAAAAAAAGAATTATAGGTTGGTCAGAGCCAAGATGGCTACCTCAAAAAGAACATTAAATCAAGCCTCTGGATGGATTCTGAAACTACAGAACCTGCAAAGAGACAGAGAGACACAGTCTTCCAACCAGAGATAATTTAGAAGACTTCAGGAAAGGTCAGTCTGACTCAGGCAAAAGGGAGATACAGCACAGGGTGGCAGCACAGTGCCAAGGGGTTTGGGGCAATTCAGCAGGAAGCTGTGGGCCACAGCCAAGCAACTGAGATCCCTGGAACCTGGCTTAAAAATCTGGTGGCGCAGGGGCAGCTAGGTGGCGCAGTGGATAGAGCACCGGCCCTGGAGTCAGGAGTACCTGGGTTCAAATCCAACCTCAGATACTTAACACTTACTAGGTGTGTGACCCTGGGAAAGTCAGTTGACACCAATTGCCTCACCAAAAAAAAAAAAAATCTGGTGGTACAGCAGGACAGTGGTGAAACCCACCTGCACCAGCCGAGAGGGCAAGTTGCTAGCAGGAGGGCCACACATAGGACAGGGGTGATTCCAGGGTTCTCAGACAGGAAGTACAGGGCAAGGAGAAATCCACAAGCCAGAGAGGCCTCAGAATAGAAAGCTGGTGACATAGCCCCTGTACTCCAGCACAAGACAATTGAAACAGGGACCCTGGTGCCCCCAGAGCAGACCTCAACTTAAAAAATAAATAAATAGATAAATAAATAAGCTGCAGTATGAGTAAGAAACAAAAAAGAGCTCTCACCATTGAGAGCTTCTGTATCAACAAGGAAGAGGCAAAAACAAACTCAGATGAGGACAATACTCTCAAATTGCCTACATGTGAAGCCTCAAGAAGGAAGGTGAATTGGTCTCAAGAACAAAAACCCTTCTTGGAAGAGCTCAAAAAGGATTTTAAAAATCAACAGAGAGAGGTAGAAGAAAAAAACAGGAAGAGAGCTCAAAAAAGATCTCCAAAGCCAATTCAGAGAGGTAGGAGAAAAAATGGGGAGAGAAATGAAAGCAAAACAAGAAAATTATGAAAAAAGAATCAGCAGCTTGGAAAAGGAAGTACAAAGATTTACTGAAGAAAACAATTCCTTAAAAAATTCATTTGGCCAAATGGAAAAGAAGGTACATAATCTCACTGAAGAAAAAAAATGCCTTAAAAAACTCATTTGGCCAAATGGATAAAAAGGTGCATAATCTCATTGAAAAAAAACAATGCCTTAAAAATTAAAATTGTACAGTTGGAAGATAATGAATCCATGAGACATCAGGAATCAGTCAAGCAGAATCAAAAGAATGAAAAAATAGAAGAAAATGTGAAATACCTCATTGGAAAGACGACTGATGTGGAAAACAGATCCAGGAGAGACAATTTGAGAATCATTGGACTACCTGAAAGCCATGATCAGAAAAAGAGTGTAGACACCATATTCCAGGAAATTATTAAGGAGAACTGCCCTGATATTATAGAAGCAGAGGATAAAATTGTCATTGAAAGAATCCACCAATCACCTCCTGAAAGAGACACCAAAAGGAAAACTCCAAGGAATATTGTAGCCAAATTCCAGAATTATCAGGTGAGGTGGAGAAAATACTCCAAGAAGCCAGAAAGAAGCAATTTAAATATCATGGAGCCACCATCAGGATAGCTCAGGACGTGTCAGCTTCAACATTAAAGGATCACAAGGATTGGAATATGATATTCCGGGAAGGCAAAGGAGCTTGGATTGCAGCCAAGAATCTATTACCCAGGGGGCAGCTAGGTGGTGTAGTGGATAAAGCACTAGCCCTGGATTCAGGAGTACCTGAGTTCAAATCCAGCCTCAGACACTTGACACTTACTAGCTGTGTGACCCTGGGCAAGTCACTTAACCCCCATTGCCCCATAAAAAAAAAAAAAAGAATCTATTACCCAGCAAAACTGAGCATTATCTTTCAGGGGAAAAGATGGAGATTCAATGACATTGGGTACTTTTGAGGTTTCCTGATGAAAAGACCAGAACTGAATAGAAAATTCAATCTTAACATACAAGACTCAAGAGAAGTTTAAAAAGGTAAACAGGGGAAAAAAAGTTACTCACTTAGGTTAAACTGTTAACATCCCTACACAGGAAGATAATACTTAAAATTCTTGAGAACTCTAAATGTATTTGGGCAGAGAGGATTATACACAGAGGGTATAAGTAAAAATTGACTTTGATGTGATGATATAAAGAAAATTAAGGGGTTAAAAAGGGAGTTTACGGGGAACAGAGGAAAGTGGAGGTGGAATGGAATCAAATGAAGTGGTGGAAAAAACTATTACAATAGAGGGAAAGAAGGGAGGGGTGAACATTGTTTCAGCCCTACTCTCATTAGATTAGATTCAAAGAGGGAATAACATATACGTTCATTTGTAAAGGGAGGGGGGTGATAAAAAGGGAGGGCAGAGTGGGGGATGCAGGGATAAGAAGCAAAACCTTGGTGAGGAGGAATAGGGTGAAAGAAGGGGATAAAAGTACAAAGGGGGTAAAGAGAATGGAAGAGGAATAAACAGTTAGTAATAATAACTGTGAATGTGAATGGGATGAACTCTGCTATAAAATGGAAGCCAATTGCAGACTAGATTAAAAACCAGAATCCTACAATATGCTGTTTACAAGAAACATATTTGAAGCAGAGAGATACACACAGAATAAAGTTAAAAGGCTGGAGGAGAATATGTTATGCTTCAGCTAAAGTAAAAAATGCAGGGGTAGCAATCCTTATCTCAGACAAAGCGCAGGCAAAAATAGATCTCATTAAAAGAGATAAGGAAGGAAACTACATTTTGCTAAAAGGTACTATAGATAATGAAGTAATATGAATATTAAATATGTATGAGCCAAGTGGTATAGCATCCATGTTCTTAGAGGAGAAGTTAAATGAGTTAGAAGAGGAATTAGACAGTAATACTACACTAGTGGGGGATCTGAATCTTCCTCTCTCAGAATTAGATAAATCTAGACACAAAATAAACAAGAAATAAGTGAAAGATGTGAATAGATTACTAGAAAAGTTAGACATGATAGATGTCTGGAGAAAATTGAATGGGGATAGAAAGGAATATAACTTTTTCTCAGCAGTACATGGCACATTTTCAAAAATTGACCATGTATTAGGGCACAAGAATATCATAGTCAAATGCAGAAAGGCAGAAATAGTAAATGCATCCTTCTCAGATCATGATGCAATAAAAATTACATGTAAGTAAGAAGCATGGAAAAGTAGAATGAAAATCAGTTGGAAACTAAATAATTTCATTCTAAAGAATGAATGGGTCAAACAAACAATCATAGAAATAATAACTTTATCCAAGATAATAACAATAATGAGACAACATACCAAAATCTATGGGATGCAGCCAAAGCAGTGCTTAGGGGAAAATTTATAGCTCTAACTACTTACATGAATAAAAAAAGAGAAAGATGAGATCAATGAATTGGGCATGCAACTTAAAAAGCTAGAAAAAGAACAAATTAGAAATCCCCAATTAGATATTAAACTGGAGATGCTGAAAATCAAAGGAGAAATTAATAAAACTGAAAGCAAGAAAACTATAGAATTAATCAATAAAACTAAGAGATGGTTTTATGAAAAAACAATAAAATAGATAAAATATTGGTTAATTTGATTAAAAAAAAGAAAAAAGAAAACCAAATTACCAGTATCAAAAATGAAAAGGGTGATGTTACCACCAATGAAGTGGAAATTAAATCAATAATAAGGAATTATTTTGCCTAATTGTATGTCAATAAATTTGACAATCTAAATGAAATGGATAAATATTTGCAAAAATGCAAACTGTCCAGGTTAACTGAAGAGGAAATAAAATCCTTAAATAAGTTCATATTAGAAAAAGAAATTGAACAAGCCATTAATGAACTCCCTAAGAAAAAATCCCCAGGGCCAGATGGGTTTATGGGTGAATTCTACCAAACATTTAAAGAACAATTAATTCCAATATTATACAAATTATTTGGAAAAGTAGGTGAAGAAGGAGTTCTACCAAATTCCTTTTATGACACAGATATGGTGGTGATACCAAAACCAGGCAGAGCCAAAACAGAGAAAGAAAATTATAGACCCATTTCCTTAATTAATATTGATGCTAAAATCTTAAATAAGATATTAGGAAGGAGATTACAGCAAGTGATCACCAGGATAATACACTATGACCAGGTGGGATTTATATCAGGAATGCAGGGCTGGTTCAACATTAGGAAAACTATTAACATAATCAACCACATCAATAAGAAAACTAACCAAAATCATGTGATTATCTCAATAGATGCAGAGAAAGCCTTTGACAAAATACAGTACCTATTCCTAATAAAAACACTAGAGAGCTTAGGAATAGGTGGAGCCTTCCTTAAAATAATAAGCAACATCTACCTAAAACCATGAGCAAGCATTATATGTAATGGAGATAAGTTAGAGGCCTTCCCAATAAGATCAGGGGTGGAGCAGGGATGTCCATTATCACCTCTATTATTTAATATTGTACTAGAAATGTTAGCATTAGCTATCAGAGAAGAGAAAGGAATTAAAGGAATTAGAATAGGCAAGGAGGAAACAAAACTATCACTTTTTGCAGATGATATGATGGTATATTTAGAGAATCCTAGAGAATCAACTCAAAAATTACTTCAAACAATTAAAAACTTTAGCAGAGTAGCAGGATATAAAATAAATCCACATAAATCATCAGCGTTTCTATACGTGACCAACAAAGTCCAGCAGCAAGAGATAGAAAGAGAAATTCCATTTAAGGTAACGGTAGGTAATATAAAATACTTGGTAATCTACTTCCCAAGACAAACCCAGGAACTATTTGAACACAATTACAAAACATTTTTCACGCAAATCAAATCAGATCTAAATAATTGGAAAGATTTCAATTACTCATGGATAGGCAGAGCTAATAGAGTAAAAATGACAATTCTATCCAAATTAATTTACTAATTCAGTGCCGTACCAATCAGACTCCCTAAAAATTATTTTAGAACTAGAAAAAATAATAGCAAAATTCATCTGGAAAAACAAAAATCAAGAATATCCAGGGAAATAATGAAAAAAAAATACACAGGAAGGTGGGTTAGCTGTACCAAACCTGGAGCTTTACTATAAAGCGGCAGTCATCAAAACTATCTGGTACTGGCTAAGAGATAGAGTGGAGGATCAATGGAATAGGCTAGGCTCAGGAAATGCAGTAGTAAATGACACTAGTAATGTAGTGTTTGATAAACCCAAAGACTCCAGCTTCTGGGATAGGAACTCAGTATTTGAAAAAAACTGCTGGGAAAACTGGAAGATAGTATGGCAGAAATTAGGCATAGACCAACATCTGACACCTTTTACTAAAATAAGGTCAAAATGGGTACATGATTTAGACATAAGAGGTGATACCATAGGTAAGTTAGGAGAAGAAAGAACAGTCTAGGGGCAGCTACATGGCACAGTGGATAGAGCACCAACCCTGGAGTCAGGAGTACCTGAGTTCAAATCCATCCTCAGACAATTGACACTTACTAGCTGTGTGACCCTGGGCAAGTCACTTAACCCCAATTGGCTCACAAAAAAAAAAAACAAATTTTAAAAAAACAAGAATAAATAGTCTACCTTTCAGATCTTTGGAAAGGAGAGCAGTTTATGACCAAACAAGAGAATATAATGAAATGCAAAATGGATGATTTTGATTACATTTAATTAAAAAGTTTTTGTACAAACAGAAGGAATGTATCCAAAATTAAAAGGGAGGCAGAAAGCTGGGAAACAATTTTTATGGCCAGTACTTCTGATAAAAGCCTCATTTCTAAAATATATAAGGAACTAAATCAAATTTATAAGAATCCAAGACATTCCCCAATTGAAAAAGGGTCAAAGGATATGAAGAGGCAGTTTTCTGATGGAGAAATCAAAACTATCTATTCCCATATGAAAAAAATGCTCTAAATCACTATTGATTAGAGAGATACAAATGAAAACATCTCTGAGGTACCGCCTGACACCTCTCAGATTGGCTAATATGACAAAAAGGAAAATACTAAATGTTGGAGAAGCTGTGGAAAATTTGGAACACTAATGCATTGTTGGTGGAGCTGTGAACTGATCCAACCATTCTGGAGAGTAATCTGGAATTATGCCCAAAGGGCTATAAAGCTGTGCATACCCTTTGACCCAGCAATAAAATTTTTGGGTCTTTTTCCCAAGCAGATCATAGAAAAGGAAAAGGGACCCACATGTTCAAAAATATTTATAGCTGCTCTTTTTGTGGTGTCAAGGAATTGGAAATTGAGGGGTTGCTCATCAGTTGGGGAATGGCTGAATAAGTTGTGGTATATGAATGTAATGGAATTCTATTGTGCTGCGAGAAATGATGAGCAGAAGTTCAGAGAAACCTGGAAGAACTTGCGTGAACTGATGATGAGTGAGATGAGCAGAACCAGAAGAACATTATACACAGTATCATCAACATTATGTGTTGATCAACTGTGATAGACTGGATTCTTCTCACCAATACAATGATACAAGAAAGTTCCTGGGGACTCATGATGGAAAAGGCTCTCCAAATCTAGAAAAAAAAAAGAACTGTGGAATATGTATGCTAATTGAATCATACTATTTCTTTTGTTTTGGGTGCTGCTGTTTTTCTATTTTGAGGTTTTTCCTTATTGCTCTGATTCTTCTCTTATAGCATGATTGATGCAGAAATATGTTTAATGCTGTTATGTATATGTATATGTGTGTATGTATATATATATATATATAACCTATATGGGATTGCCTGATGTCTGGGGGAGGAAGGAGGGAGGGGAGGGGGGAGAAAAAATTGAAATTGGAAATCTTATGTAAACAAATGCTGAAAGCTATCTTTACATGTAACTGGAAAATAATAAAATACTTTTCATTTTATAAAAAAGAATTATAGGATGATTAGAAAAGAATCCAGTAACTTATCCCTACTAGAATAATTGTCTTTCTTTATATCCCCAACATATAGCATAGTGCCTGGCACATAATAAGCACTTAATAAAAAAGTTATAATTTAATAATACTTAATAAATTTTTATTAATGATTCAAACCTCATTGGAGAATTTGTAAACAGTTTCTTTGTGAAAGCTGTTAGCCACTTGACATTTCATCTCCAATGACTATAGTTTGGTCAATGCCATGTGGACAACATGAACCAAACCCTTTCACCCTCTGATCCCCAAAGACCGAATAACTATTTTTTAGAACAGAATTGTTGAGGGGCAGCTAGGTGGTAAAGTGGATAAAGCACTGACCCTGGATTCAGGAGGACCTGAGTCCAAATCTGGCCTCAGATACTTGACGCTACTACCTGCATGGCCCTAGGAAAGTCACTTAACCCTCATTGCCCCCCCCAAAAGAACAGAATTGCTGAATGGGGGATGCATAAATAGGGAGACAGAAGGTGGGGGACAGAGGAGAATGGTGATGGTGCTGCATCCCTGCCAAATCCAAAGAGTTGGTGATTCCTATAGTCTCTCAACAAGGGGGAGGGCTTGCAGGATTAGGAGTGAGAGGACAGTAGAGAAGGATCATGTTTGGGTCCTTGAAGAGTGTGTCTCATCCCATCAGCAGGTGAAAGAGGTCTTACAGAAGAGTACTCCAGTAAAGAAGGAGATGTGTACCTGCAATGGAAGATTGGAACCTCAAGATGGGTTTAATCTGGGGAACTGTGTCCATTGAGAGACCAGATTCTCTATATGTACATGGGAAAAACCCTGAATCCAGGAAAAGGGGTATGTGAGCTCCGAAGGTAGCTGGTACTTGGAATGTTGAAGGTAGGGAAGGGGATAGAAGCAGAAATAAAATTACATACTCTTTGAGAGGATTGATCATGATAAATGCAGAGTAAATGATTGAATTGTATAATCTGAGACATAGTATGATTCCTGTCTTGCACCATTTCTTTCTGCACAAAGTACAGTGTGGTAGAGTGAAAACAGCCCAATTTGTCTGAAGTCAGAGGACCTGGGTTCAGATCCCCACTCTTACATTTATTAATTGTGTGACCACAAGTAAGTCATCAATTTACTTTGTATATACTTCTTTTCTATAAACTTTTGGGCCTCTTTGGGATGGTTGGGTGGTATCACAGTCACTGCCAGAGATACTTCTCCATTCATTTTCCATCCTTCTTACTTCCTGGAAACTCTCTGAGAGGCTTTTTTGTGCACATGGCACGATGGGAAGGGAGTCATTAATTCTATTCTTTCTGGTAGTCTGGAGACCATTAGACCTTATCATCTATCATTCCATTGCACCCAAAGGTCTTCCAGGTCTTACTATCTATTCCTACTCCATTCCTTCTACAACCTCAGCACTGTCAACTGGTATAATGATATAGCCTATGGACAAACCACTGGATGGATCTTGCCATCTACCACTTTTCTGAATCCTTAGGATCTCCAGACCTTTCCATCCACTTTCCAACTGAATTTCCTTTTATGTATTGTCTTTTCCAAATAAAGTATGAGAACCTGGGGAATGGATACTTCCTGAGTTTTTAGTGTTTTTCTTTCTGGTTGTAGTCCCTTCATTTAACATGGTCCTTGGCATATGGTAAGTCCTTAACAGATGCTCATTCATTCATATTATCTCCCATCATAGAATGTAAGCTCCCTGAGGAAAAGACTAATTTCATTTTTATCTTTGTATTAGCAGCAGTTAATACAGTGCTAAGAATATAAAAAGTACCCAATAACACAGTCGGGTACAGCTAGGTGGTCCAATGGATAGAGTGTCGGGCCTGGAGTCAGGAAGACTCCTCTTCTTGAATCAAACATCTGCTTGTGGGTTGAGATGAGTAGGCAAAGAAAGCAGTGGACTATAGGAAGACTCCTTTTCCTGAGTTCTAACTCTGGCCTCAGACATTACTAGCTGTGTTACCCTGGGCAAATCACTTAACCCTGTTTGTTTTTTAAGTACACATATATTTTATGCATATAAATATATATATATATATATATATATATATATATATATATATATATTTTGTTTCCTTTTCTGTAAAATGAGGTGGAGAAGGACGCAGCGAACCCCTCTAGTAACTTCACCAAGAAAAGCCCAAAGGGAGTCAAAAAGAGTTAGATCTGACTGAAAGCACTGAATGACAAATAACATAGGTCAATGATTAAATGACTGATTGAGCTATGTAATGAATAGCTTCAAAATAGAGAGAAACTTAAAGTTTAAAACCAATGTGATTACATTTTAGACTTCAAGTGCCAAGAAACAAATATTGCAAGCAATCAAGATAAATAGGGAAAATAGAAAAATATGTTTAATAATAGATAATATTTATATCACTTTAAAGTTTACATGGTAGTTAACATATATTATCTCATTTGATTCTTACAACTCTTTTAGGTAGGTGCTATTACTCCAGTTCTTCTGATGAAGAACCAAAGTCTAAAAGAGAATAAATTACTTACCATGGGTTATATTGATTATATGCATGTATCTGACACAAGATTCAAATTCAGAACTTAATATTCTATTCATTATGATCTCTAGTTTCCTTAGAAGAGCCATATGCCACCATAGGTAACAAAGTGATATGTGACCTAAAAAAAAGACATCTTTAGAAGAAAGGAGAGATCTTTTTTCCCCCACCCTCCCTTCCCTCCATTCTCCCCAAGATGGAAAGCAATCTGATGTAAGTTACATATACATATAATCACATTAAACATATTTCTGTGAAAGAAGAATCAGACCACAAGGGAAAAACCTCAAAAAAAGCAGGAAAAAACCAGCCCCAAAGTAGAAACAGTATGGTTCAATCTGCATTTATAATCCACAGTTCTTTTTTCTGGATGTTGAGAACACTATCATGAGTTCTTTGAAATTGTTTTTGATCATTGCACTGCTCAGAAGAGCCAATTCTATCACAATTGTTCAACACAAAATGTTGCTGTTATGGTGTACATTGTTTTCCTGGTTCTGCTACTCTCAGTGAGCATCAGTTCATGTAAGTCCTTCTAGGTTTCTCTAAAATCTTCCTGCTCATCATTTCTTACAGCACAATAGTATTCCATTACGTTCATATACTACAACTTGTTCAGCCATTCTCCAATTGATGGGCATTCCCTCGATTTCCAATGCTTTGCCACAGCAAAGAGAAATGCTTTAAATATTTTTTGTACATATGGGTCCTTTTCCCTTTTTTAAGGTGTCTTTGGGATACATACCTAGCAGTGGTACAAAGGGTATGAACAGTCCCATAGTCCTTTGGGCATAGTTCCAAATTGCACTCCAGAATGGTTGGATCAGTTCACAGCTCCTGCAACAATGCATTGGTGTTCCAGTTTTTCCACAGCTTCTCCAACATTTATTATTTTCCTTTTTTTTTTTTTGTCATATTAACCAATCTGATAGGTATGATCTGGTGCCTCAGAGTTGTTTTAATTTGCATTTCTCTGATCAATAGTGATTTATAGCATTCATTCATATGGCCATAGATAGCTTTGATTTCTTCATTTGAAAACTGCCTGTTCATATTCTTTGACCATTTCTCAATTGGAGAAGGTCGTACATTCTTATAAATGTTAGTTCCCTATATATTTTAGAAATGAGGTATTTATCACAAATGCTTGCTGTAAAAATTGTTTCCTAGCTTTCTGCCTCCCTTCAAATTTTGGCTGCATTTCTTTTTTTTATACAAAACCTTTTTAATGTAATGTAATCAAAGTCATCCATCTTGCATTTCATAATATTCTCTATCTGTTGTTTGGACATAAATTGTTTAACTCTCCATAGATCTGAGAGGTAAACTACTCCTTCCTCTCCTAATTTATCTATGATATCATCTTTATGTCTAAATCATGTGCCTATTTTCAGCTTATTTTAGTTTAAGGTTGTTTCTGCCGTACTATCTTCCAGTTTTCCGAGCAGTTTTTGTCAAATACTGAGTTCCTATCCCAGAAGCTGAAGTCTTTGGGTTTATTACACAGTACATTGCTAAAGTAATTTACAACTGTGTCACTGTGCCTAACCTATTACATTGTTCCACCATTCTATTTCTTATCCAGTACCAAATAATTTTGATGACTGCCACTATAGCTTCAAATTTAGTAAGGCTAGTCCACTTTCCTGTGCATTTTTTTCATTAGTTCCTTTGATATTCTTGACTTTTTGTTTTTCCATATGAATTTTGTTATTATTTTTCTAACTCTATAAAATATTTTAGGTAGTCTCATTGGTATGGCACTGAATAAGTAAATTAATTTAGGTTAAATTGTCATTTTTATTATATCATCTCAGCCTATTCATGAGCAATTGATATTTTTCCAATTATATAGATCTGATTTTATTTATGTGAAAAGCATTTTGTAATTGTGTTCATTTTATTCTTGGGTTTGTCTTGGCAAGTAGACTCCCAAGTACTTTATATTGTTTGCAGTTACTTTAAATGGAATTTATCTCTCTATCTCTTGATGCTTAGCTTTGTTGGTCATGTATAGAAATGCTGATGATTTATGTGGGTTTATTTTATATCCTGCAACTTTGCAAAAGTTGTTCATTGTTTCAGTTTTTTAGTTGATTCTTTAGGATTCTCTAAGTATACTATCATATGATCTGTAAAAAGTGAAAGTTTATTTCTTCCTTGCCTATTCTAGGTGTTTTCATTCCTTTTTTTTTTCTCATTGCTAAAGCTAACATTTCTAGTACAATATTAAATAATAGAGGTGATAATGGACATCTCTGTTTTATCCCTGGTCTTATTGGGAATGTCTCTAACTTATCCCTGTTACATATAATGTTTGCTGATGGTTTTAGGTAGATATTGTTTATTATTATTATTATTGTTATTATTATTGGTGAGGCAATTGAGGTTAAGTGACTTGCCCAGGGTCACACAGCTAGTAAGTGTCAAGTGTCTGAGGCTGGATTTAAACTCAGGTCCTCCTGACTCCAGGGCTGGTACTCTATCCACTGTGCCACCTAGCTGCTCCATATTGCTTATTATTTTAAGGAAAGCTCCACCTATCCCTATGCTCTCTAGTGTTTTTAATAGGAATGAGCGTTATATTTTGTCAAATGCTTTCTCTCCGTCTATTGAGATAATCATATACTTTTGGTTAGTTTTGTTATTGATGTGCTTGATTATGTTGAACCAGCCTTGCATTCCTGGTATAAATGCCAGCTGGTCATAGTGTATTATCCTGATGATCACTTTCTGTAACCTCCTTGCTAATATTTTATTTAAGATGTTTGCTTTGATATTCGTATGAGATATTTTTCACAACTACATATGGGAAAAGGATTCTTAAAAGAGCAAACAGATGATAAGAAAAGATAAATTAGCAAATTGAATTACATATTTTACAATGCTTTTGCATGAAAAAAGCCAATTTAGTCAAAAAAAGAAAGCCTATTGATTGCATTAAATATATTTTATAAAAATCTGATAATCAAAATTATATATAGGTGATTGCTTCATATATGTAAAGCAAATTCCAATTCTTCAGTATATAAGTTGGTCATTCCTTATTGTCCATAGAATGAAAAGCAAATTTCTTAGATTGGCACTTTTCTTTCACAGTGTGGTTTTAACCTACCTTTCTAGTCTTATTTAATATGACTCTTCTTCATAGATTCCTTCATATGTACTTTCCAGGCATGGTTCCTGTCCATATTACAATGGAATGTAATTCAATTTTATTATATTTAACCCAATATTCTAGTCCATTATCTATCTTTGTGTCTTTGACCTCTCTGAAAATTCAAAGAACCAGTTGTAGAGAAACAATTAATTAGCATTTATTAAATACTTACTATGTTCCCAGTATTGTGATAAATGGTAGAAATAAAAACATAAAGGTTCCCTCAAGGAAAGTGTCCAGAATGCACTCCCTTCTCCCCTGTACCAGGAAGACTTTCCTTGTCCCCCCCCGTATGCCTAGTGTACCTTTTCCACAACTTCTTTGTATTTATTTTGTATTTGTTTTATATAAGCTCACACAACCTTTAAAATTGAAGATTTTCATCCAACTGTTACTCTAATTGATGAGTTGAATCCCTGAGCAAGATTATATATTTCCCTCAGGGTTCTATGCATTCCCCTAAGTGGGTGAGGGGTATCTTTCTAGTCCCATAGGCTCTTGTCCCCATTCCAATATAATATCCCCAATTTCAATTGGAATTTACAGTTAATATCTCCCTTACATCATAAATAGTCTTCAGTGATTCATATTTTGCTACCATTTAATCAAATAACAATTAACATTTAGAAAGGGATAAATAGAGAAACATAAAAATAAAAGTTACAAGATATTTCATCCAACATCCTATACCACCTCAGTCTCTGGGAAGACTGTATTTAACACCACATACAATGCTGGCAAAAAAGCAATCATTTAATAAATTCTTGTTTAACTTAGTGTCAAAAAATTTACTGAAGTTTAATAAGTTTGCATTTCTGTGGTGACTGAAGGTTCCATTTGTCTGCTGAGAGTTTCTAAAAAATGATCCCTTTGTTCATGACCATTCTGACACTGGAAAAACTTCTCTGTCTTTTTTTCTTGACTGCATATGGGATCAAATTTTCTATTTGTTCCTTGGGATTCCTACGTATGTGATCTGGCTTTATCAATGTCAGTACTATCTTTGGTTTGATTTCTTCGACTTCACCAGTGTTCTTTCCTTTTGATTCTCTCTGAACTCATGGGGTTTAGTATAAGAAAAAGAAAATCTCTGTCTCTCTCTAAAATTAACCATGCCTTGCTCCTCCATTGAGAGTACAGTGTTCTCTCTGGCAATGGAGATGGAGGACATGCAAGACACCTTTGAATCATCCTGTAAGTTTAGTAACTTCTTTGATTTGACATTGGATATTGTATCTCTCATCTGGACATTTCAGATGAGGTCAGTGAGTAAGCTGGTGTATGTAATATTAACCTTATATTTTTATTTTTTAAATGAGGATTACACTTTTCATTTTTAGAGCAACAGTACAGTAATAAAGATTTCGAAAGTGTTTGTATGTTGGCATAGCAATCCATTTTTTTTAAAGCTGCCATCCTGTTATTAACATTGGGACACTGCCAACAAAATGCAACTGAGAACACATCTAATATGACCATGATCTATTTTTATTCTGTTTGTTTCAGCTTTTACAAGAATATTTGAAAAGCTCTTATTTGAGTCCAGTTTCCCAGGAAGCTCCATAATTTGTGAAAGTTATATCAGGATATGATAGGATTAAGAAATTTAAGCTACACCAGGATTTAATATTCTCATGTTTCAGTGCACATTGATCTGCCCATTCTCTAAAGGAGACTTTGTACCTGGCAACTTGGCACTTAATTGCTAACAGTCTTCAATTGTTCCTTCAAGAAAAAATTTAAGAACCTAAACCTACTATGTACAAGACACTGTACTTAAAGAAGTGAAATCTCCCCTGATTTCAGAGAACTTACATTCTATGGAGGAAGACAATATTTTCACAGATAAGTATAATCATCTAAGAAGGGAAAAGACATTATCAATTGGGGCAAAAAGGAGGAGGAGTTTAGTACTTGAGCACTTTAAAAAGAAAAAGACAGAGAGGTAGACTACACCAGGGGAAGGAGAGGTGTAGATTGTTACAATGCAAAGAAGTGGGATATATAACATTGAATTCAGGGAAGAGCTAGCAGCCTAATTGTGCAGGAACACAATGTATATGAAGAGCAATTATATGAAATAAACCTGGTAACATAGGTTGAAGTCATACTTTGGAGTACCTTAAATGCTAGGCTGAGCTTGTATTCAATCCCAAAGAGAATAGAGAGTCACTATGTTTTTGAGAAAGGGTTTAGAAGTTGATTCTGTCTTCTTTGTTCAGAAAAAACAAATCTTTGGACTGAAAAATAATAAAAATATCCAATAGGAAGCTCATACCCAAGATAAGAATAAACATATTATGAAAGCATTTAACTGGCCTTAATGAATTCAAGACCCCAACCTCAAATGAACCAACCTTTTGGCTACTGAAATGACTGTAAAATGTGACTACCAGGTATCTGGCAGTGATCTTTGAAAGATCATAACATTGGATTTTTTTCATCTTAAGGAAATTTTGTTGAGGTACAAATTTTATTGAAGTGACTAGCAAAGGACAAATATTCTGATTGTCAAAAAAGCAAAGAGAATGAAGTCTATAAACTATCAGCTTTTCTTCTATTCCTTGAAAAATTGCAGAAAACACTAAAATAATAGTTCATTTCCTTTTAAAATTGACAGAACAAGGTCTCTGTGACTGAAGCCAATAACAGAGAAACCCAAATCCCCTTAAAGGTACTGGAGAACTCTGGGGGTAAAATGGAGTGGAATGTAACATACCATACTTTCCATCAGTAAGGGCCAGTGTGCCATATTACATAGACAAACAACTTTGAAAGATATAAGAAATGTGATTATTGAGATTATTAACCATGACTCCAGAGGATGGATTATAAAGCATTTGATACCTTTATTCCATAATCTCTTACTTTCTTTTAAACTGGCAGATCACTGATATTGAAACTTTTCAAACTATACTTCAATATTTTCCTCTTGTTGGCCTAATTAAAATTTGGGGAACTGAAAAGAATGGTTTTGTATCAGAAACTTGAGTCCTATATCAGGCTTATCAGGTACTTAGTTCAACTTAATGATAATGGCTTTCATGCCTTAAATGGATCTTCACCCTCATCTAATTGAGAAAGTGAATGGAGCTATAACCTTTGGAGCAGAATATTTAGGGAAATCTATGATGACATAGATGTAAATTACCACTGCAACCCATACTTACTGGGGCTTTGTTACTAAAAAGCTTTGCTCTAAGATGTGTGTGAGAATGTAAATTGTTAATGAAATGTGCTGCTACAACACAGAAATTAAGAAAATGGTCTTAAGCATATTCAGCGTAAAAAGGAAGAAACAAGTCATTCAAAAGCAGAAGGAAACAATGCCTGTGGTGGTCTGGTTCTTTTTATATCTGATGTTAGCAGATAAATTGAGTGCAACTACAAGCTGTAGGAAGAAGAGGTGTGCTTCTAAATTTTGGCCCCTGGGATGCTGCACCACTTATCCACCCTAGTTCTGACTCCCAACTCTTCTCCAGAACATTAATCTCCAGATTATTATTTTTTTTAATGACAGTATCTCATGGAGACAATCTAACAATTTATCTGGGAGTTGTGATCTACATTGGTAGAGGAAATACCCACACTGATGAAACTTGAGCCCTATTATTTGAATATGTAAGAGTTTATGGGGGAGATTGGTACCTCAGAGCCATGTTCTTTGTGCCTTTCTCCCCAAGAGAAGTCCAAGGATTTCTCTTGGTTTCCCTTCTCCCCCTTCCCTTGCCCCTAGATAAACTGCCATCTTATTCTAAAAAAAAAAAAAAAAAAAAAAAGAGTTTATGGGGAATCTAGGTGATGCAGTGGATAAAAGACTGGTCCTGGAGTCAGGAGGACCTGAGTTCAAATCTGGCCTCATACACTTGACACTAACTAGCTGTGTCTCCCTGGGCAAATCACATAATCTTGATTACCTTGAGAAATCAAAACAAAACAAAAGAATAAAGGCTCATGTAAAGGTTCATGTCTTATCCAAGACAGTAGCCTAGAGAAGCTAGGTGGCCCAGTGAATAGAATCCTTGGCCTAGAGTCAGGAAGTCTTACCTAAATTCAAATCTGGCCTCAGACATTTACTAGCTGTGTGACCCTGGGCAAGTCACATAACCCCAGATGCTTCAATTTCTTCATCAGTAAAATGAGCTGGAGAAGGAAATAGCAAAACACTCTAGTGTCTTTCCCAGGAAAACCCCAAATAGGGTAATGACTAAAAACAACTAAACAACAACATCCTAGAGAAGTAAAGCTATCGTTTCATTCAAAGGTCAAAGTCAGCTGGGATTATGTGATAGGAAGGGGAGAGTGGCACTGACCAAGATAAATTATGCCAGGCTAGAAAACTGCTCTGGGACTTCACTAGATTCCCAAATCCATACCCAATGGGAACCCAAGGAGCTAGAGCTCCTGATAGTTTGGCAGGGAATTAGATAGCATCAGTGTCACAAATCTCTTTTCCATACACTCTAAAATTTTCATCCAGTCATACTGTTTAAAATTCCAATTGAAGAGATATTTGGATTAAGAGTATCTTCCTGCAAATACCTCTGGGAAGGTTAAAAGTGAGTAAAAGTAATTTACAACTTAATGTGAGTTAGCTTAATTCCTTCTAATATCCAAGTGAGTGACTATACACTGAGAGGATCTGAATTTTGCTAGAGACAGTAATAGAGGAAAGGATAGATAAGATAAAGAGCACTGAAGAAAGACAGCAAGTCTAATGTGAAACACGGTAGTAGAGGAGTTTTGACCATTCAAAAGGGATCATGATAGTCTAAGCTACCTAGGGGAAATGGTAGTATGGGTACTGGTAGAAAGAAAAAAAGATGAATGTGTTCAACTGGATTGTCCAAAATATGTTACAATTCATTTCAAATCAATAAGAATTTATCACGTGCCTTTTGTTAGCAAATCACTGTTTTGGGGTTAGACACACACACACACACACACACACACACACACACACACAAAACAAGTTGTTCCTTGTTTTTAGGGAGTTTACATTCTATTTTTTTGTGTGTGAGGCAATTGGGGTTAAGTGACTTGCCCAGGGTCACACAGCTAGTAAGTGTGTAAAGTGTCTGAGGCCAGATTTGAACTCAGGTACTCCTGAATCCAGGGCCGGTGCTCTATCCACTGCGCTGCCTAGCTGCCCCCATTCTATTTTTTAAAATTCAATTTTATTTTATTTTCAGGTCTAAGTTCTCATCTTCCCTTCCCCTCTTCTTTCTCCTCCCCACTGGGAAAACAATAAAAACAAAACTCATTATAGACATGTAGAGTCAAGCAAAAACAGAAAGTTTATATTATACTGGGAGGTAGCAGCAAATACCTGCTGGATAATTCCAAAGGGATTTCAATGTAGTCCCTGGTGGCACCCCCATAAGGACCAAGGCACTTTCTGTGTCCACTTCCAGTCAAAACCATCACTTTTCTAGATGTGTTTACTTGTATTAATCAACCAGATGATATGATTAGCTCAAAGCAAAGTCATGTAATGAAATATTATAGTATGAAAAGTACCAAAAGAGTACATCTTGCTGGGAAGAGGAAAGGTATGCCCAAGGGATATATGTAGAGGGACACAGGGAAATGTATGAGCAGCTAAGTTTTCAGAAGAGGCATATATAAGAAACCCGTGTGGCCAGAGCAAATATATTGATGTCACATGCAAGATTCCAAATGCCAACTCTTTTACCTGTCTGCTTAGAAAGGAAAAAAAATACCATTCCACCAGCCACACACCCCCACCCCCTTCCATTGGATCACTGAGAAAAGCAAGAAGTGAATGGCTGACTGACTAACAAGGAAATTGATTTTCTCCGCTTGAGGGAAAGATGTGAGAAATGGTATGTTACAGGTTAGGAGAAGAAAAGTTGTGGGAGCCCCAGCATCTGCTGGTCACTACTTCAACTCCTTCTTGGAACCACTCATACCCAGTCACTGCCTTGCTCTTTTCATACTGTTACTGTCTATAACTCAAGCCATGGCTTCTCTCTAGTGTCCTGCTACCCATGGTTTTTGTTTGTTTGTTAGTTTGTTTTGTTTTGATTTTGATTTTGGTTTTTGCTAAGCTGTGTGACATAGAAGGAAAAAAAAAAAACAATTGTTATCCAGTGTCCAGCACAGGGAAGGTGATATGCCAGCTTTATACTGACTTACTTAGACCACATCAGAAATATCATGTTCAGTGTTGGATCACATATTTTAAGAATGGCATTGATGAACTGGAGCACATGCAAAGGAGGGTGATCAGGACAAAGCAGTGAGAGGAGACAAGGGCATCGACTTCCTAACTCCAGAGTGGAGAATTTAAAGAACCCCTTACAAGCATTGTATAAGTAAGATGTTCTGCAATGAGAAGAATGGAATCTTGATCTATTTAAAGAAGTTATTGATGATGAAAAATGGAATATGAATATGAATGGAATGGAAAAAAGGACAAACATTATCTGTAGTAATTTCATATAGTTTAACCAATATAAAGTATTTGCCATAAAAAGCATATTCAAGTAACCTTAAAAGGAATTTAGTCAGCAAATACTTTATTTACTTTCCAAATAAAGAGAAATGGTAGACAAGAGAAAGATGGTAGAAGATTGTGAGCACTATTGCTTCATAAAACACATGCAAAGTAAAGGATAAAACTGATTTAAAGAAAGTTTGATAAGAGTCACAACTAGGAAAAATCATCTCAGTAGCATTTTAGGAAGATATTGAAAGGAGAACAAGAAATGGAAGTAAGATAGAAAAATCTCCAAAGATTTCTATGACCAACTATTTTCACCATCAAGTATAAGAAGAAAGCCACCTTACTTGATTCTAACCTTTATGCTCCCAGGTGTGTTTAAGGAGGAAGAAAAAGCAGAAAAAAAAAAAACAATGAAGGCAGGAAAAAATTAAAGAGTAATCTTTTTTTTTTTTTGGTATCTTTAGCATTTAGCATATTGTCCGACATATAGATTCACTAAAGAAATACTTTATTGACTGATTGATTGATAAACCAGTTATATACTAAGTAAATTCATGCTGGAGGAGAAAAAACTGGGAGAGCAAAAAGGAACTGATTTATAAGGTTTTAGAAAAAGGAGAAAAAAATCAAATGAATGGGGAGAAATCTAGGACCTTATTAATGTTGACTGAAAGAACAACTACAAATTTAAATGCCTACTTTCCCATCAATATATGGGAATATATGAGAATCAAACTCAATGTTGAAATCCTCAATGACGGCACTAATAGCAAACAAGCAGGCTTTCACAAAGTATATTTTATAGTCAACCTCACATTTATCATCTCTTCATTGACTGAAAAATGTAGAGACGGAGATTCTACTATTATTATTTAATGATTATAAAAAGCATTTATTAAAAACAACCAATATCTTTCTATGTTGACTTAAATACTCTCTTTCAACAGGAGATATATATCTATATATGTATGTATGTATGTATGTATGTATATGAATAAGTCAGTATAATTTAGCATTCTTTGAAAGACATACCATCAGAGAAACGTGTTTGACAACCGTCTGATCATAAAGACCAGCTGAGGCATCAAACAGGTAGACATCTGCTTAACAAAGGCATTTATTGCTGGCTTAGCGGATAACCTGCACAGAATCCAAAGTGAAGATGGATCCTCTACGGATGGTAACATCTCCCAGAAGCTCTTTCCTATGCAGAAGATGGATCACAGAGGGTAACACCTATGGGAAAGAGCGATTAATAGGGTTTTGCACTAGTTCAAGTGATGAGGGTTTGAACTAGGATGATAGCTCTGAGAGTAGAGAGAATGGAATGATATGGAAAAGTTGTGAAGATAGAATTGACAGGACTTGGAAATTGATTCCATACGTGGATAGGGGAGTATTGAGAAGAAGCGAATGACTTACAGGTTGTGAACATGTGTGACCAAAGAGGTGAAAGTGCCCTGTATTCTGTTTTTGTTTTGTTTTTTGTGAGGCCATTGGGGTTTAATGACATGCCCAGGGTCACACAGTTAGTAAGTGTCAAGTGTCTGAGGCCAGGTTTGAACTCAGGTCCTCCTGACTCCAGGGCTGGTACTCTATTCACTGTGCCACGTAGCTGCCCAGTGCCCTGTATTCTGTACAATTTCTAGCTTGTTACTCAACATGTATATCATAAGTTCTTAATAAATTATTTGTTTGATTATTACAGTTGAAATATGTATAATTGCATACACCAAAGATGATGCCATATAATTATTTTACTATGCAGAATTTTTCTAATAATAGAGTGTAACTTTATAAAAAGTAATAAACTGGAAAAAGACTGCCAAGATACTATAATAAGAACTATCCAGTGGCATTTCCTATTTTTGTATACCTTGGAAAAACCTATTTCTATACCCTTCCAAAAACTACCACTTATTTTATTTGTGTGAAGTTCAACCAGTTGCTTAACCTTTATGTTAAATGGTTATAATAATGCTTATCTACTCTCAAAAGGTGCTGTCATGGTTAATAAGCTTCTACAGTTCAGAATAAGATCTCTGGGACTCCTGTAGTTCCCATTTGCTTTTCAAGGCAAGCAATAGGTCAAACTCAGAAAAATTCCTGCTGGATATCTATTTGTATAGTGGGAATGCAAATGTCTCCATGACTGAGTTTCTTTTCCTCACCGAAACTTCTTCATTTGGGGATTAGACTGAGATTTCCAAAATGAAAAGCTGAAAACCTCCAAAGTTCAAGAAACCCAACAAACTAATCAATACTATTAGTATAAAAAGATTCTTAAAATGCTATAGCATAGTAATAAATAATATTCTTAAGCTTCTTCCGGAGTCAGTTACCAGAAAGTAAGCTCTCTGTGAGATAAGCCTTGAAGAAGCCTTGCTACAAATGCTGTTTAACTTCCTGACCCCTACATTTAAAGAACTTGCTGTATAGTTTAATTTAACAAGTTAAAATAAAAGGTTACGCTGTAGTGAGGGATAGGTTAGTTTTCAACCACTCTTGTCTGGAACCAGCCCTCCTTCTTGTCCACCAGTTAGAGAAGAGACAAATTGGATTCAAGGCAAACAATTAGTTAGCTATAGAGAAGGGAGGGGTGATGAGGACCTGAAACAGTATAGTGATTGCGTGAATGCAAAGGTGGGTATGGAGTATTTACTACACTCAAAACACCTGTAGTAAACACTGGGGATACAAATAGAAAGGCAAACAGTCTCTACTTTCAAGGAATTTATATACTAGATAGATAACATGTATCAGCTGTTGATCACATGAAAAAGCTCAGGGGATCTCAGAGTATACCATCAAGGGAGATGGTAATGAATCTTCTTCAATGTCCTGTCTGTTTTTGCTGTTGAACCATTTGATAGTGCCAAGAACTTTGGTGGTGTGGCTATAGGCAACTGCCAGGGTCATTCATGCCTGTATGAATGTTGCTCCTCAGGAAGGTTGAGGGGGCTGGCCTGGAAAAGTGGGGCTTTGGGAGTGATATTGGGGCAAAGAGAGCACTGACATTCCTGAGGTTTGGCTTTTATTACCTACTCATCAGAAGCAGGGAGCATCAGAAAAAAGTTTTATATAGAAGGTTGCACTTGACCTGACTTTCAAAGGAAACTAAGAATTGTAAGGATAGAGATAAAGAGTGCCTTTCAGGTATGAGGTGGGGGGGAGTGGTTAGGGCAAAGGCCCAGAGACAGGCTCACAGGGACATAGGATTTCAGATACAGAACTGGAAGGGGCTTCAGAGACAATGTAGTCCAAAGTCCTCATTCTCCAGATAAGAAAGCTGATACTCAAGGAGGTTAAATGACTTGGCCAATGTTATACAGGTTAAGTATGCATCAGGGACAAGTTTTTATTCTCAGGTCTCTTCCTCCAGAATCAGAATTTTTATATTAAATTAATTTAATTTTAATTTACTTTATACATTCCTGAAGTATCATGCATGAGGAACAGTAAGAAGGTTAGTTTGAGTGGAAGAAACTAATGTATAATAAATTCAGAAACCTAATTTAGGAACAGACTGTGAGGGACTTTAAATTCCAAACACAGAAATTTGCAGTTAGTTCTAGAGGTAATAGGGATCCAGTGAAGTTTATGGAGAAGAGAAATGACATGATCACACTCGAAGCTGTGTAGAAGCTGAATTGAAATGAGGAGAGACCTGAGTAAGAAACCAAAAAAGAGAGTAAGGATGACTTCAAAGTTGAAAACCTGGGTAACTGAAAGGATAGGTGACCTTTTAGTAGAAATTGGAAAGTTTATAGGAACTTTAGGTTTTGTAAGGAATATAATGAGTTCTGTTTTGGATATGGAATTTGAAGTACCTACAAGACATTCAAGTGGACATGTTCAGCAAGCAGGTGGTGATATGATAATGGAGTTTAGGAGAGAATTTAGGGCTGGACTTGGGAGTTTTCTATATGGAGTTGGCATATGTTTTAACATATTTCATCTAATGTGATTTAAAATGTTGATATTTTACATTAAAGAAAAAACAGTTATTTGAAGATTCATGTTGGATTCTCACCAAATGTGTTCTATGTTAAACAAATGGATTTTAGTTGGTAGATTACTAAGTACATTCTCTTGAAATATTCATTATGTAAGATTCTGACTACACTTAAGGAAGGATTAAAGTTACTATGTTTTATTGCAGCTTGGGAGCATTACAGCAGTAACTAATTACTTCAGATAGATTCTTAGTCCAATGGACTTGGACCTGGCAGCTTGTAGCTATACATTAGTGGGGTTTCTTTTACAGCCAATTGCTATCTGACCTCTCCTCCCAGCAAAGGCAATATGGGGCTATTTATATGTCTTTTAGTCACATTAAATCATGCCCTTTATAGGGCTCCTGAATGCAAATGTTTTCTTTATACTTTGAAGCAAAATGAGTGAAACCATCAGATTGAAAGTCTCTATTTATTCACACCTACCACTTCTCAGGTTTTCATCCTTTGTCACTTAAATTGACAATTCTGCCAGGTAGACTCTATGTTTATTGCCAAAATAAAATTTGAAAAAAAAAATGCTACCTCTCAGATTTTGACATAATTTATACTTAAACATTCACTTTGAATGAAAACCAATTTTAAGTACAAATATTTGTATATATGAATTTATTTGTGTAAGATCAAAATGCAAAAAGGAACATAAATAATTTGATGATGTTCTTGTTCAGTTGCGTCTGATTCTTCATGACCTCATTTAGAGTTTTATTGGCAAAGATGCTAGAGTGGTATGCTATTTCCTTCTCAGGCTCATTTTACAGATGAGCAACTGAGGCAAACAGAGTTAAGTGACTTAGTCAGGGTCACATAAGTAGTAAGTAACTAAGGCTGGATTTGAACTCAAAAAGATGAGTCTTCCTGACTCCAGGCCCAGCACTATATGAATTGTGCCACCTAACTTCCCAGAAATAATTACATATTGAATTGTAATAGCTTTGGGGCACATAGGCAAAAAGTTTCCATTGGAAACTTTGAGGGTGGAAAGGGATGTCAGGAGCCTCATGGCTGGGTATCTTTTTTTATTTTATGGCTAGGTGAACCTCCTTTGGTTTAACATTATATGACCTTTAATTGTGTCATTTTGTCCTAGTATAAGGTCTTAAAAACCAAAGGACTTAGGCCCAGGCCACTCCATCCTTGATTCTAATAATCTCACTGGTGGCTTTTTATACCAAGGAGATTATTGAGTATAATAAAAGAGCCATCTGTCCAAATTCATTCATAGCAGCATGTTTCAAATAAAAATCACTGGAAACAAACTACGTGACGAGCAATTGGGAAAAATATGGATGTTATAGTGTAGAATTCTGAGATAAAAGCTTATATACTGTTATGTAGGTTGAAGAAAGCAGAAGCCACCATAAATGACTACAAGTATGTAAGTGAAGACAATTGGAAATGTCAACAAAATTCATTAGGTATCAGAGCACTAGGCCTGGAGTCAGGAAGAACTGAGTTCCAATCTAGAGTCACAAATTTGCTAGCTCTATGACCCTGGCAAATCACTTAACCTCTGTTTGCTTCGGTTTCCTCATTTGTAAAATACAGAAAATAATAGCATTTACTTTCCATAATTCTATTGAGGATCAAATGAGATAATAACTGTAAAGCACTTAACAAAGTACCTGGCACATAGGAAACACTATATAAATGGTAGCGATTATTATTGTTGTTGTTGTTGTTATTCACCTATATACTGGCTAGTTCCTATGTGCCTGACAACTGACTTAGTCAGATACATTTAGAATTAGGAGTGCAAGATTAGCAAACTAACACCTTCCCAAACTGTGTAATATTAGTTCACTTTACTAATCATACTGTTCCTGTGATTCATAAGAAAGGTCACCACAATCCAGACCACTGATTGATTGACTGCCCCTAAGATGCCCTATGAATCTACCCAGTAACAAAAATCAGAGATAGGGGCAGAGACCCAGAAGGTCTGGACATTTTTTTTTTATTAATAAAGTATTTTATTTTTTTTCGTTACATGTAAAGATAGTTCTCAATTTTTGTTTATACAAGCTTTCCAATTTCAGATTTTTCTCCCTCCCTCCCCTCCCTCCCCCATCCCCTAGACAGCAGGTAATCTGATATAGGTTTATATATATATATATATATATGTATGTATATGTATATGTATACATAATAACATTAAACATATTTCTGCATTAGTCATGTTATAAGAGAAAAATCAGAGCAATGACAAAGAAACTCAAAATAGCAAAACAACAGCACCAAAAACAAAAGAAATAGTATGGTTCATTCAGCATCTATACTCCACAGTTCCTTTTTTTCCCCTGGATTTGGAGATCCTCTTCTATCATGAGTTCCCTGGAACTCTTCTGTACCATTGCATTGGTAAGAAGAATATAGTCCATCACAAATGTTCTTCTGGTTCTGCTCATCTCACACATCATCAGCCCACGCAAGACCCTCTAGGTTTCTCTTAACTCCTCCTGCTCATAGTTTCTTACACCACAATAGTATTCCATTGTATTCATATACCACAACTTGTCCAGCCATTCCCCAATTGATGGGCATCCCCTCAACTTCCAATTCCTTTCCACCACAAAGAGAGCAACTATAAATATTTTCATACATGTGGGTCCCTCTCCCCTTTCTATGATCTCTTTGGGAAAAAGACCCAAAAGTGGTATTGCTGGGTCAAAGGTTATGGACAGCTTTATGACACTTTGGGCATAATTCCAAACTGCTCTCCAGAATGATTGGAACAGTTCACAGCTCCACCAACAATGCATTAGTGTTCCAATTTTTCCACAGCTTCTCCAATATTTATTATTTTCCTTTTTTTTTAATTTTAGCCAATCTGATAGGTGTCAGATGGTACCTCAGAGTTGTTTTAATTTGCATCTCTCTTGTCATTAGAGATTTAGAGCATTTTTTCATATGGGAATAAATAGCTTTGGTTTCTTCATCAGAAAACTGCATGTTCATATCCTTTGACTAATTCTCAATTGGGGAATTACTTGGATTCTTATAAATTTGATTTAGTTCCCTATATATTTTAGAAATGAGGCCTTTATCAGAAGTACTGGCCATAAAAATTATTTCCCAGCTTTCTGCCTCCCTTCTAATTTTGGATGCATTGCTTCTGTTTGTACAAAAGTTTTTTTAATTTAATGTCATCAAAATCATCCATTTTACATTTTATAATATTCTCTATCTCTTGTTTGGTCATAAACTGCTCTCCTTTCCAAAGATCTGATAGGTAAACTATTCTTTTCTCTCCTAATTTACCTATGGTATCACCTCTTATGTCTAAATCATGTATCCATTTTGACCTCATTTTAGTATAAGTTGTAAGATGTTGGTCTATGCCTAATTTCTGTCATACTATCTTCCAGTTTTCCCAGCAGTTTTTGTCAAATACTGAGTTCCTATCCCAGAAGCTGGAGTCTTTGGGTTTATCAAACACTACATTACTAGTGTCATTTACTACTGCATTTCCTGTGCCTAGCCTATTCCATTGATCCTCTACTCTATTTCTTAGCCAGTACCAGATAGTATTGATGAGTGCTGCTTTATAGTAAAGCTCCGGGTTTGGAAGAGCTAACGCACCTTCCTGTGCATTTTTTTTCATTATTTCCCTGGATATTCTTGATGTTTTGTTTTTCCAGATGAATTTTGCTATTATTTTTTCTAGTTCTAAAATAATTTTTAGGGAGTCTGATTGGTACGGCACTGAATAAGTAAATTAATTTAGGTACTATTGTCATTTTTACTATATTAGCGCTGCCTATCCATGAGCAATTGATATCTTTCCAATTATTTAGATCTGATTTGATTTGTGTGAAGAGTGTTTGGTAGTTGTGTTCATAGAGTTCCTGGGTTTGTCTTGGCAAGTAGAATCCCAAGTATTTTATATTATCTACTGTTACTTTAAATGGAATTTCTCTTTCTATCTCTTTCTGCTGGACTTTGTTGGTCACATATAGATGATTTATGTGGATTTATTTTATATCCTGCTACTTTGCTAAAGTTGTTAATTGTTTCAAGTAATTTTTGAGTTGATTCTCTAGGATTCTTTAAGTATACCATCATATCATCTGCAAAGAGTGATACTTTTGTTTCCTCCTTGCCTATTCTAATTCCTTTAATTCCTTTTTCTTCGCTGATTGCTAAAGCTAACATTTCTAGTACAGTATTAAATAATAGGGGTGTTAATGGACATCCCTGTTTCACTCCTGATCTTATTGGTAAGGCCTCTAATTTATCTCCATTGCATATAATATGTGCTGATGGTTTTAGTTAGATACTGTTTATTATTTTAAGGAAAACTCCACATATTCCTAAACTCTCCAGTGTTTTTATTAGGAATGGGTGTTGTATTTTGTCAAAAGCTTTCTCTGCATCTATTGAGATAATCATATGATTTTGGTTGGTTTTCTTATTGATGTGGTTGATTATGTTAATAGTTTTCCTAATGTTGAACCAGCCCTGCATTCCTGGTATAAATCCCACCTGGTCATAGTGTATTATCCTGGTGATCACTTGCTATAATCTCCTTGCTAATATCTTATATAAGATTTTAGCATCAATATTCATTAGGGAAATGGGTCTATAATTTTCTTTCTCTGTTTTTGCTTTGCCTGGTTTTGGTATCACCACCATATCTATGTCATAAAAGGAATTTGGTAGAACTCCTTCTTCACCTACTTTTCCAAATAATTTGTATAATATTGGAATTAATTGTTCCTTAAATGTTTGGTAAAATTCACCCATAAACCCATCTGGCCCTGGGGATTTTTTCTTAGGGAGTTCATTAATGGCTTGTTCAATTTCTTTTTCTAATATGGGTTTATTTAAGGATTTTATTTCCTCTTTAGTTAACCTGGGCAGTTTGTATTTTTGTAAATATTCAACCATTTCATTTAGATTGTCAAATTTATTGGCATACAGTTGGGCAAAATAATTCCTAATTATTGATTTAATTTCCACTTCATTGGTGGTAACATCACCCTGTTCATTTTTGATATTGGTAATTTGGTTTTCTTCTTTCTTTTTTTTTAATCAAATTAACCAATATTTTATCTATTTTATTGGGTTTTCATAAAACAAACTCTTAGTTTTATTGATTAATTCTAGAGTTTTTTTTGCTTTCAATCTTATAAATGTCGCCTTTAATTTTCAGGATCTCTAGTTTAGTATCTAATTGGGGATTTCTAATTTGTTCTTTTTCTAGCTTTTTAAGTTGCATACCCAATTCATTAATCTCCTCTTTCTCTTTTTTATTCATGTAAGCATTTAGAGCTATAAATTTTTCCCCTAAGCACTGCTTTGGCTGCATCCCATAAATTTTGGTATGTTGTCTAATTATTGTCATTCTCTTGGATATAGTTATTGATTGTTTCTATGATTTGTTGTTTGGCCCATTCATTCTTTAGAATGAAATTATTTAGTTCCCAATTGATTTTCATTCTACTTTTCCCTGGCTCTTTCTTACATGTAATTTTTATTGCATCATGATCTGAGAAGGATGCATTTACTATTTCTGCCTTTCAACATTTGACTATGATTTTTTTGAGCCCTAATACATGCTCAATTTTTGAAAATGTGCCATGTACTGCTGAGTAAAAGTTATATTCCTTTCTATCCCCATTCAATTTTCTCCAGACATCTATCATGTCTAACTTTTCTAGTAATCTATTCACCTCTTTCACTTCTTTCTTATTTATTTTGTGTCTAGATTTATCTAATTCTGAGAGGGGAAGATTCAGATCCCCCACTAGTATGGTATTACTGTCTAATTCCTCTTGTAACTCATTTAACTTCTCCTCTAAGAATTTGGATGCTATACCACTTGGCTCATACATATTTAATATTGATATTACTTCATTATCTATCATACCTTTTAGCAAGATGTAATTTCCTCCCTTATCTCTTTTAATGAGATCTATTTTTGCCTGCGCTTTGTCTGAGATAAGGATTGCTACCCCTGCCTTTTTTATTTAGCTGAAGCATAATATATTCTGCTCCAGCCTTTTACCTTTACTCTGTGTGTATCTCTCTGCTTCAAATGTGTTTCTTGTAAACAGCGTATTGTAGGATTCTGGTTTTTAATCTACTCTGCAATTGGCTTCCGTTTTATAGCAGAGTTCATCCCATTCACATTCACAGTTATTATGACTGTCTATTCCCCTCCATTCTATTTACCCCCTTTGTACTTTCCCCCCCTTCTTTTACCCTATTCCTCCTCACCAACATTTTACTTCTTACCCCTGCCTCCCCCAATCTGCCCTCCCTTTTTATCACCCCCTCTCTTTTCTTACCCTTTTGTCCCTTGCTTTTGTCCTCCCTTCTATCAGTCCCCACTCTTTCCCTTCCCCTTTTGCTTCCCTATAGAATGAGCTAAGTTTCTTTATCCCAGTGAACGTATATGTTATTCCCTTTTTGAATCAAATCTAATGAAAGTAGGGTTGAAACAATGGTTACTCCTCCTTTCTTTCCCTCCATTATAATAGGTTTTTTTTCACCTCTTCATATGATATAATTCACCCTATTCCACGTCCCCTTTCTTCTCCTCCACTTAGACTCCCTTTTTAACCCGTTAATTGTCTTTGTATCATCACATCAAAGTCAATTTATATTTATAACCTCTGTGTAAAGTCCTTCTCTATGCCCAAATACATTTACAATTCTTAAGAGTAATGAGTATTATCTTCCCGTGTAGGAATATAAACAGTTTAACTTAATTGAGTAACCTTTTTTTTACCTCTGTTTACCTTTTTAAACTTCTCTTGAGTCTTGTGTGTTAAGATCAAATTTTCTATTCAGTTCTGGTCTTTTCATCAGGAAAGATTGAAAGTCCCCAATGTCATTGAATGTCCATCTTTTCCCCTGAAAGAGAATGAACATTTTTGCTGGGTAATAGATTCTTGGCTGCAATCCAAGCTCCTTTGCCTTCCAGAATATCATATTCCAAGCCTTGCGGTCCTTTAATGTTGAAGCTGCCAGGGCCTGAGCAATCCCGACTGTGGCTCCATGATATTTAAATTGGTTCTTTCTGGCTGCTTGGAGTATTTTCTCCTTCACCTGATAATTCTGGAATTTGGCTACAATATTCCTTGGAGTTTTCCTTTTGGGGTCTCTTTCAGGAGGTGATTGGTGGATTCTTTCAATGATGATTTTTTCCTCTGATTCTATGATATCAGGGCAGTTCTCCTTAATAATTTCCTGGAATATGGTGTCTAGATTATTTTTCTGGTCATGGCTTTCAGGCAGTCCAATGATTCTCAAATTATCTCTCCTGGATCTGTTTTCCAGATCAGTTGTCTTTCCAATGAGGTATTTCACATTTTCTTCTATTTTATCATTCTTTTGATTCTGCTTGACTGATTCCTGGTGTCTCATGGATTCCTTATCTTCCAACTGTCCAATTTTAATTTTTAAGGCATTGTTTTCTTCAGTGAGATTATGCACCTTTTTTTCCATTTGGCCAAATGAATTTTTTAAGGCATTGTTTTCTTCAGTGAAATTATGCACCTTTTTTTCCATTTGGCCAGATGAATTTTTTAAGGAATTGTTTTCTGCCATCAATCTTTGTACTTCCTTTTCCAAGTTGCTGATTCTTTTTTCATAGTTTTCTTGTTTTGCTTTCATTTCTCTCCCCATTTTTTCTTCTACCTCTCTCAATTGATTTTTTAAATCCTTTTTGAGCTCTTCCAGGAAGGCTTTTTGTTCTTGAGACCAATTCACCTTCCCTTGTGAGGTTTGACATGTAGGCAATTTGAGGGTATTGTCCTCATCTGAGTTTGTGTTTGCTTCTTCCCTATTGATACAGAAGCTCTCGATGGAGAGGGCTCTTTTTTGCTTCTTACTCATTATTGCAGCTTATTTATTTATTTTTTAAGTTGAGGTCTGCTCTGGGGGCACCAGGGTCCCTGTTTTGGCCTTCTTGTACAGGGGTATAGGTGTTATGTGACCGCTTTTTACTCTGAGGCCTTTATAGTGTGTGCAGTTCGCCCCCCTACACTTCCTGTCTGAGCTGGCTAGGTCAGTGTGCCTGGTCGTGCCTGTCCTGTTCGTGGCCCTACAGTTGGCAACTTGCCCTCTCAGCTGAAGCAGGTAGGTTTTTCCACTGTCCTTCTTGGCCACCAGATTTTTGAGCCAGGTTCCAGGGGCCTCAGTTGTTCGGCTGTGGCCCGCAGCTCCTGATGACTTGCCCTGACCCCCTTGGCGCTGGGCTGCTTCCCTGTGCTGGGCCTCTCTTTTGCCTGAGTCAGACCGACCTTTTCCTGAAGTCTTCTAAATTATCTTTTGTTGGAAGACTGTGTCTCTCTGTCTCTTTGCAGGTTCTGTAGTTTCAGAATCCTTCCAGAGGCTTGATTTAATTTTCTTTTTGAGGGAACAGAAGGAGATTTCAGGCAGCTTGCTGATTCCTCTCTGCCATCTTGGCTCCACCTCTTTGTATCATTTTCAGGTCTGGACATTTGATGCCCAAGTCACCATTGAAGTGTGCTAGTGATTGAAGAGCAAGGTAGCTACACAGACTTACATGCCTGTGAGTAAAATGTACAAACAAACAAACAAACAAACAAACAAAAAAACCTTGACTCATGATCCTCCAAATACTTGTATGTTCCTACTTGGTCCCTCCTCACACACTGTCTCCTCACAGTTTATTTAGTTTCTCAGCATGTGAATTCTTGTCCCTCATAAACAGATCTTCAGCATTTTGAGGAATCATCACTTGTTTTTGTTCATTTTTTTTTAGAACCTTGGATCAGCTACATTCTTTTCTGATCTTTGAATTTCCATTGTGACTTTCACTTAATTATCTTTTGAGACTTACTCAGTTATTACTGAAACTAAACTCACAGAAAAGAAAATTCTAAAAAAATTAGTTTTCCTTTTCTAGATGTCTTCCCTTCAATACCCAAAGCCTCAATAATAAATAGGTTTATGAGACTATGCAATGTGTAATGGTAATAGGTCAGGGTTGGGTGAAGTGGAATGGGGTGTTGTGCTGGTAAGGATATAACCTTAGTTTGTGAAAGTCGAGGGAGCTAGGTGGCACAGTGGATAGAGCACCAGCCCTGTATTCAGGAGGCCCTGAGTTCAAATCCGGCCTCAGACCCTTGATACTTACTAGCTGTGTGACCCTGGGCAAGTCACTTAACCCCAACTGCCTCCTCCCAAAAAGAAAGTCCATAGTACAACAGCCCACTCCTACCACTGAAGAGGAGAAGACATATGAGATTAACTAACTCTCTTTTAACTGACAAAGACTATGCCACTTGAAGAAAATATGAATTTTTTAATGTCTCATAAGGACCCTAGTTAGTGATTGAATTACTTATAAAAAGGGTCTGTGAGGGAAAATTTTGCATCCATTTAGCATGCATTATAATGAAGTGAGAAAGAAGCTGTAAACTATTTTTTAAAATATAAATATAATAGCTTATTTCTTTAACAAATAACCTGATAAAGCTGTTGGAAGGTAATGAGGCAACATTTTTGGAAGCTTTGGCTGCTATCCAAAGGAAAAATAGAAAAAGCAGAGATAAAGCAATAAGAAATGCATCACTAAGGTAAATAGTGATCAAAAGTGGAATTTTCAAAATTTTAGCTTGGTACTGTATCAAAGAGAAGAGAACAGAATGTCTTAAGTACTTTTATAAACCTACCTTCATAATTCATGATTTTTAAAATGAAGATAGATATTCATTGCATAAATTATACAGTGCTGAAGTTCATTGTTATTATTATTTTAGGCTCTAACCTCACCCTTGAGTTCCAATCTCAAATTTTCATTCAACTCCTCCAAGCTTCATTACACCTCAAACTCAACATGTCCAAAACAGTGTCTGTCTTCCTAATTTCCCCATTTTTGCTGATGAGACCACCATTTTCCCAGTTACCTGTACATGAAACATTGGAGTTAACTTTAACTCTTCTCCCTTACTCTCTCCCCTGTCCCATTTAATTAGTTGCCAAGTCTCATCCACAATATTTATTTCACTATCCTCTTCCCCATTCACAACACCAATACCAAACATATTTTTAATCAACCTCCCTATCTACATTCTTTCCTTCCATTCTTTATGCAAATACCGAAGTGATCTTGTTAATACACAGATTTCATTGTTTTTACATAAATGCCTTTAATTCCCCTCCTCTTGATGTCTCTAAGGATGAAATCGAAATCTTTAGGCTGACATTCGAGGTTCTAACATACATTTCCAGTCCTGTTTTATTCTATTCTGTGATATACACACTCTTTTCCAATCAAATGACTATTACACATTCCTGATCTTACCTTTGTCCTTTCCTCCATGAGTGCTTTCCCAAGGAATTAACTCACTCCATATATTTGCCTGTTAAAATCTTTCTTTTCCATCAAGACCCAACTAGGGTCCATCAAGTCTTCTCTGATGCCCATTAGCTAGATGTGATCTTCCTTCCCTTTTATTTGTTATAAGCCTCTATTTCATCTTTTTATGCTCTTGTAACATTCTAATACAAATTATAGTTATTTACACATGCTTCTTATCCTCCTGCTAAATTATATTTTCCTTGTGGGCAGGGAGTTTGTTATTTACATTTTTATATCCCAAGTGTCTGGCACAAAGCCTTGAACTGGGTAGGTATTTAATATTTTGAGTGCATTTGAATTATTGTACAGTTGAGTTTTTAATTTAATATATGTAGCTAAACCTGAGGTTCTAGACAACTGTCTCCAATTAAGCTGTTCTCATCTAGTTAAGTTAGATAAAAACAATGATAACATTTACATTTGCATGAACATAAAACATTATTAAATTATTTATAATTTAAGTTGTGAATTGAATCTACTTTTTCATGACATGTTCTTAGTTAAACTAAGTAGGTTGAAACAATAAATATTAGTTTCCACATCCAAAATGAAATAAATAATTTTTAGACAGAATCCAGTGCAAAGGAATTATAGTAGCATTGAGTCTAATATGCTTTGCCTGTACTGTGTGACAGGCCATCAATGGACTTTCTGTGCCAGACCTATGGACAGACTGTATCCACAGAATGTACAGAATTATGGCTCCTATTATCACTTCAATCTGATTTTGATTTACGACTTTGCTATGACCTTTTTTCTCCTCTTTCCTATCATTTCAGTGAGTATACAACAATGGAGCATTTTTCTAGTTTGTCTCTTGGACCAAGGGACAAGAATCTCCACAAAAACTGTCAAAGTCTCATTCCCAGTCATGAAACTGATGAGGGTTTGTCTTGCAATATTTGATTCACATTCTTATGAAGTTACACATACTTGTTTAGCTTTATCTTGTTTTCATGCATAGTCTCAATTTCCCCATTTCGGATGTTCTAAAAATAATATGGAGATCTGACACTCATCTTTACTTGGCTATGGAATCTTGGCAGATTCAGCTATTAACCCAATAGCACTATGTACTTTTGAAGACTACCAAAGAATGATTTTCCATTTTGTTGTTCAGGAAGAACACATTTTGAAAATAAACCAGCCATGTTTAAAATAGGCCTTTACTTAAGTTGTTATTTATATGAATAAATGAAAGTTTTGCTCAGTTTTCCTACTCTGATTATTTTGAAGGCTAGACAATGAGAGAAGCTATTGTTTAATGTAAAGCATGCTAATCCTAGAGCTAAGAGGTTTGGCCCTTCTCAAGTCTTCTGTTCAAATTCTGGCTCTGACACATTCTAGCTAAGTTAATAAAGACAAATCACTTAACTTACCTCTTTTAAAATGAATTATAATTATTTATATACAGATCTTTTCCTGTTAGCAGAATATATGTTCCCTAAGGGTGGGAACCTTAGCATTTATAGATTGCTTTCCTAGGTGCCTAACTCAATACCTTGACCATTATAGGTGATGAATATGTTGAATTCATCTGACTTCATTATCTGTAAAATGGGAATGAAAATACTTGCATGACCTAAGTCACAAAATCACTGTGTGCAAAATGATGGTTTTAATAAACAGATATATTTATTATCGCAATAGAATTGTAAGGGGAACCAAACTCAATTTAAGGATTCTGCAGAAACATTACTCGACTTTAATAGTTAATAAGTAGAGTTATGTTTTAGGTATTTCTATAAAACATCACAAAAACTTTCCACCTAGGAACAGAAAATTTATTACATTTGTTTTACCTGGCAAAGGAACATCTCAGAAAAAACAGTGTTTTATTTTAGAACCACAACTGGAATATTGATTATGCTTATTACTAGCTAGCAACTGTGACATAAAAACATTATTGAGGACATACGTGACTAATTAACAAGAATTTGCTGAGTAATTACTCTGTGCCAAGCACTGTCCAAATTAAAACAGTCCCTACTTTTGAGAAGCTTATGTTCTATAAAGGAAGATGACATAGACACATACAAATATACAAAATATATAAAAGGAAATTTCAAGGTGGAAAGGCACTAACAACTGGGGGCATCAGGAATGGTTTCATGTAGAGTATATGATTTGAGATAGATTTTTAATGAAAGAAGGGTCTTTAAGAGGAATGTCGGTGACATAGAAGATTGAGAGCTCTGCTTAGATTCTGGAAGGCCTGAGTTCAAATCCAACCTCAGATCCTCCTAGTTTATGTGACCATGGACAAGTCATGGAATCTCTTCAGCCTGAATTTTCTCATCTATAAAATGAGAAAAATAACAGCATTTATTTCACAGAGTTGTGAGGCTCACGTAATATAATATATTTACTTTTCAAATGTTGCAGTATTATATAATTATTAGCAATGATGATGATAAAAGATCACGCAGAGAAATTAAAACCAATAGATGAATAGCCCATATGGCTCATGATTATACTCAGGAAAATGAGGAAGAAGAATTCAGATGAATTAAGTAGATTCTCTATGAAAGATTTATTGAAAAACATCAGTAAGGATCATCACAAAAGGACAAGTTATTTGGAGAGATTGGTACCTAAGAATATATTACTATTTTTATGATCCTTACATGCACATGAACTTGTAACATCAATTATTCTAAAAAACAAAAAACTATACAGTTGACAAGCTCTCTCCTCTTTCTAGTTTCCTTACCACAGTAAAGTGTACAACCATTCTCCTAGTCCCTGAAGCTTTCAAGTTAGGTCTGATCCTCTACTCCTCATGATATCTGACTGCCCATATCTAATCAGTGAACATGTCCTGTTATTCTCACTATCATCTCATCTCTCACATATGCACCCTTCTCTGACACTATACCACCCTAGTGCAGACCCTCATCACTTCATTCCCTGGATTATTATTTATTTATTTATTTTTTTTTTTAGTGAGGCAATTGGGGTTAAGTGACTTGCCCAGGGTCACACAGCTAGTAAGTGTTAAGTGTCTGAGGCCGGATTTGAACTCAGGTATTCCTGACTCCAGGGCCGGTGCTCTATTCACTGTGCCACCTAGCTGCCCCCCTGGATTATTTTAATAGACTAGGACTTGGTATCCCTGCCTCAAGTCTCTCCCTACTCCTACCTATCCTCCTGTCCAAGTTATCTTTCTAAAGTACATCTGACCAATATCATATCCCATTCAATAAACTTCAGTGGTTCTCTATTACCTCTAAAATAAAATATAACATCTTCTGTTTGGTTTTCAATGTCCTTCATAACCTAGTCCCTTCATATCTTTCCAGTTTTCTTAAACTTTATTCCTCACTCTGTATTCTTCAATCCGGTGCACTGGTTTCTGTGCTGCTCCTCTCACCCAAGACTCTATCTCCTGAATATGAGTATTTTCACCGGCTATTGCCCATGCCCATGCCCTGACTTCTTACTTTTCCTTTCTAGCTTCCCTGACTTCCTTCAAGTTGCAGCTAAAATCCCATGTTCTATAAAATGCCTTTGCTTGTCTTCCTTCATCCTAGTGTCTTCCATCCGAGCTTACCCTCAATTTATCCTGTACATATCTTGTTTGTGCAGAATTGTTGACATGTCTTTCCCTTTACATTTTAAGGTACTTGAAAATAAGGACTGGTTTTTGCTTTTCTTCTGTATCATTTGTGCTTATAACAGTACTTGGAACATAATAGGCACTTTGATGGACTGACTTACCATATATTTAAATATTAAGGTTCTCCAACAAGATGCTTCCCGTGCATATGTTAAAATAACAGTGAAACAGGGACTTGGTGCATGGATAAAGTGCATTTGTGTTCTCAGCTGATAAAAATTCTACATGTAGAGAAGCTGAGAAGTCTGCTTTTGGTAGCCATAATGGAATATCAGTCCATCAGCAATCTGTCCTGTGTGTCATGGGCCCATTTGGCAGTCTAGTGAAGCCAATGGAGCAGAATGTAGTTTTTGAATCTATCAAATAAAAACCACAGGATAACAAAGGAAATAAATTATATTTTTAAAAAAGCCCACAGTTATTTAAATATTAGAAAAAGAACAAGTTCACAGACTCTAGGTTAAGAAACCCTGTTAGAATATATGGACTTGGATAGTCACCCCAAGAAATAGACCCATCTTTATACAATTCTTGAACAGACATTGTGAAAGCTCTTTGAGTCACGGAATTCACAAGTTGGAAGAAACCTCAAAGACCTTCTTGTCCAACCCATACTTGAAAGAAATTCCAACTGGAATATACCCAAAAAGCGGTTGACTGGCTCCTACTAATTAAAGACCTTCAAGTGGAAGGAATCCTCCAGCTCTCTAGTATATCCATTTTACTTTTAGACAGCTTTGAATATTAACATTTTTTCTTCTAATATTATGCCTAAATATGCTTCTTTGTAATTATTTGTAAATTCCATCCATTGTTCCTGTTTCGGTCCTCTGGGATCCAAAAGAACAAATTGAATCCCTTTTTAACATGACATTCCTTCAAATACTTGAATTTAACTTTCATGTCCTCCTTTAGATTGATCTTCCTCTGACTAAAAGTTCATAATTTTTAAGTAACCTATTATGTGTCATGGCATGTCAAAATTGATCTTGTTCTAGTCCCCCTAGGGAATTCCCTTCTGGTTAATATGGCCTTCAGTCATTTCAGTCATGTCCAACTCTTCACGACTCTATTTGGGATTTTCTTGGCAAAGAAATTGGAGTGCCATCTCTTACTCTACCTTATTTTATAGATGAGGAACTTAATAAACAGGGTTCAGTGGTTTGCCCAGGGTCACTCAGCCAGGAAGTGTCTGAGGCCAGATTTGAATTCAGGAAGTTGAATCTTCCTGACTTCAGGCCCAGCACTCTAACAGCTCTACACCCCAGCTTCCCTGTCCAGTAAGCATAGTAAGTTTATAAGTAGTGACACAAAGAAAACTCCCAAAGACAGATTTTCTGAATAATTAATCATCAATTTATTAATTAGGCTAGCCTGTAATCAATAAATTGATTGGCAGTAGTTTCTCTTGGTAACCAAAGATGCTAAAGAAGACCCTGGAAGATCTTAAATCCCTTCTGAAAGGGAATTCCCCTGTCAAGTGAAAATCAGCCCTGATTGGTGAACATTTAATGAAGAGGTGGGCCAAAGTCTTTGCCTCCTCTGGCTGAGAAAGTGACTTGATCATGAGACTGAGTAGCCTTAAGGCATCTAGACAGGGGAAGCCATTTCTATTCCAACCTCTTCAATTAGTTTTCTCCTTCATGAGCTGGGTTGCCCTATTCTTTAATGGAGGAGATCAAGGACAAGGGGTTCTTCCCCCAGGCCAAGGCTTACCAGACTGGATTCTGTTAAAAAAATATGTCTCCCAGTTAAGGAGCAAGTGCCTTGGGGGCTAGGAGCAAATCTCATCACTCAACCATGCCTTCAGAAGGCTGACTGACCTTTTCAATAGTTGGATTATAGCAGAAATAAAAGGAAAAGGGTAGATCTCAAATTAATAATTAGTTATTAATATAACAGTATAACATTAATTTCTCATAGTAATCAGTAAAAAGTAACACTATATGGAAGTAAGATTGCAAAGGGAAACCTAGAAGTCACTTATAGAGTATTCCATAGATTAAAGGATCGTTAACAGTTACTTGCAAACAGTATCATAAATTAATCACGTCATGAGACTATGTGCTAAATCGGGGAAGCCACCTAGGCCTTATAGTAAAGGGCTTTTTGGTCCTGCTAACTGTCCACAGTCTGTAAGGCTCAGATAAGCTCCAGACATCTGCAGTAAAACCAGTAGAACACCAAGTGTTGCTGATAACTTTGAAATGATGCGAATGTGTTAATGAACTAAATCTAAAGTGGCAGATAAAAGTTGGTCTGTCCCCTACCAAAACCTTATAAAAATGAGGCTCAGATTCCTGCCATACCCCAAGCACTTTTCTATCTCCTAAAAGTCTATACTGCTTGAGTGCTCCCAACTTGATATGAGGTTTTGTGACTTTCTGTGCCTCTGCCCCTTCCTATTCTCCTTGTCACACTGCCTGCCTTCCTCTACCACCCTATGCCATTAGCCTCTGTATCCACTGTACTTTATTGAAATGTGATTGCAGCATTATTTTCTTCTCCCATTGTGATCTTTCCCTTTGAGTCCCCCAAACCAGGCATGCCTGCTCCCATTGGACTTAGAGGGACCGTTTTTGGTCCCATTCCCTTACTCAATTAATAATTTCATAGGTTAATTAGCAATTCATATGGAACAAAACCCTTCACCTACCTGGTTGACATTTTCTGGTTTCCTTTCAACTCATCAATGTTCTTAAATTGTGGTGTCCAGAACTGAAAATAATACTACCAATGAGGACTGATGATTGTTGAATACAGTAGTATTAATACCTCCTTATTCTCCAAAGATATGAGCCTCTCATTGCAGTCCAAGATAATATTAGGCATTTGGCTGTCACCTTAAACTGTTGACATAATGAGCCTGAGGTCCTTTAAAATCAGGGGTGTGGGGGGCAGCTAGGTGGCACAGTGAATAAAGCACCGGCCCTGGATTCAGGAGTACCTGAGTTCAAATCTGTCCTCAGACACTTAACACTTACTAGCTGTGTGACTGTGGGCAAGTCACTTAATCCCCATTGCCCTGCAAAAAACAAAAACAAAAACAAAAAAATCAGGGGTGTGATGGCAAATATATAACAATCAGCTTCTGGGTGTGGGGGGGTATAGGATAAGTGTACACATGATATAGTTTTAAATTTAACCTACATTTTATCAATCAAATTCTTAAATGTAAACAACTAACAAAAGAATAAATCAAGCTCTGATTTGTAGTGCCATAACCCAAGCACTTTTCCATCTCCTAAGAGTCCTGCTGCTTGAGTGCTCCAAACTTGATATGAGGCTATGAGAAATCAAGACACAATAAAGCAAATCCAAATGAATGAAAAAATAGAGGGCAATGTGGAATATCTTCTTGGAAAAACAGCTGACCTGGAAAATAGATCCAGGAGAAATGTTTTGAAAATTATTGGACTACCTGAAAGCCATGATAAAAAATAAAAAGCTTAGATATCATCTTCCAAGAAAATATCAGGTAAAATTGCCCTGCTATTCTACAGAAGAAGGTAAAATAGAAATTGAAAGAATCCACTGATTACCTTCTGAAAGAGATCCCAAAATGAAAACTTCCAGAAATGTTATAGCCGAGTTCTAGAGCTCCAAGGTCAAGGAGAAAATATTGCAAGTAGCCAGAAATAAACTATTTATTAGAGAAATTCAGGTCAAAACAATTCTGGATACCGTCGCACACCTATTGGATTAAATAATAGGACAGCAGAGGAAAATGACAAATGTTGTGGGGGATATGGGGAAAATAAGGTATTAATTTACTCTTGGTAAAGTTGTAAACCGATTTAAACATTCTGTAGAGCAATTTGGAACTATGGCCAAGGGGCTATAAAACCATGCATACTCTTCAACCTAGCAATACCACTATTAGGTTGGTATCCTAAAAGAAATTTTTTTAAAAGTTGAATTTGAAACTGGGGTGATGCCCATCACTTTGGGAAAGGCTGAATAAACTGTGGGATGAGATTAGGATAGAACACCATTGTACTGTAAGAAATGATGAGCAGAATGCTATCAGAAGAACTTATGAAAAATCCATCTACAGAGAAGGAACTGATGGTAGCTGAACACATATTGAAGGATAGATAGATAGATAGATAGATAGATAGATAGATAGATAGATAGATAGATAGATAGATAGATAGACACACATATGTATATATATATAGTTATAGTTATAGTTATAGTGAGTTATAGTTATTAGTTCCTCTGTAGTTTTTTGGTCTGATTTCTTTCACAACAAGTATTTAATTGCTTGACTTTAGAGGGGTTAGGGAGGGAGGGAGGAAGAGAATTTGGACCACAAAGTTTCAGAAACTGAAGGAAAAATTTCTTTATACATGTAACTTGGGGAAAATTCTAAACAAGTAAGTAAAGTTTAACAAAAAAACCCTAATCCCTTTACCTGCTCAAATAATCCCATTCTATCTTGTCTACTCCAACAGATTCCTTTATCTGCCATCCCTAGTCTGTCAACTATTTTCAATCTCTTCCTATCTACTGGCTCCTTCTCTACCATCTATAAATATGCTCATGTATCCCCCATCCTCAAAACAAAACAAAACAAAAAAGCAACCATCACTTGTCCTTCCATCCCTGATATCTTTCTATATCTCTTCTACCTTTTATGGTTAAACACCTTGAAAAAGCTGAGTATGATAGGCTTTCTCTCTTCTCACTCTCTTCTTAACCCTTATAATATGATTTCCAACCTTATTATCCACCAAAACTGCTCTTTCAAAAGTTACTAATGATCTCTTAGTTGGCTTTTTCCTAATCCTTATTCTCCTCAATCTCTCTGTAGACTTTAATCTCCCTCTTCTCATTAATACTTACTCTCTTCTCTCTAAGTTTTTGAGACACTTCTTTCTCCTGGTTCTCCTACCAAACTGACTGCTTCTTCTTCTTGGTATCCTTTGAGGAAACCTTATCCAGATCACCATTTATCTATAGGTGTCTTTCAGGAGTCTGTCCTGGACTCTCTTCTCCTATACTATTTCACTTGGTGAATCATCAGCTCCTATGGATTTAATTACCATACCTATGCTGAAGATGATCAGATCTACCTATCCTGCCCTAACCCATTTGCTGACCTCAAATTTGCAGCTCTAGATGCCTTCCAGACATCTCAAATTAGATGTCCAGTAGACTTCTCAAACTCAATATGTCCCAAACAGAACTCATTATCTTTACCCTAAATCCTCTCCATCTCCTATCTTCCCTATTACTGTAGAGTATGACATTGCTCCCCCCCGCCCAGCAATCCTTCAGATTCACAGTATAGGAGTCATATTCAACTCCTCATTATTTTTGACCTAAGGTACCCCATTTTCTTTTTTTTTCTTCTTCTTCTTCTTTTTTTTTTTTGGTGAGGCAATTGGGGTTAAATGACTTGCCCAGGATCAAACAACTAGTAAATGACAAGTTTCTGAGGCCAGATTTGAACTCAGGTCCTCCTGACTCCAGGGCTGGTACTTTATCCACTGTGCCACCTAGCTGCCCCCACTCCATTTTCAATCTGTTGAAAAGGACTGTCAATTTTACCTTTCCAACATCTACCAAATATGCCTCCTTTGCTCCTATGAAACTGCCACCCTTCTGCTACCGGGTATCATCACCTCACACAAGAACTATTGCAATAGCATATTGTTGGGTCTGCCTGCCCTTAGGGTCATAAAGAGTCAGACATGATGGAACAACAACAAAGAACTCACAAATGTGTGTATATTATATATCAAGATAGCTAATACACGTCTCTCTTTTCTCATATACATACATATATATGATTTATGATCTGACTAAATTAGAAATTAGGAAATTTGTATACATATTTGTATGTATGTATATATACATATTTATGTATACATATATTTGTATGTTAGTATATATGTATATACAAATATACATATACTAGTAATTTACTACTTCTGTTTCTGCCATTTATATATGTATATTTGTAAGTGTACATATAAAATGTATATATCAACACATTTATATACAAACATAGAAATGATATAAACAGAAGTAATGAATTACTAAATTAGAAATGAGTAATTTGTATATATAAATCAGTATACATATATAGATTTATATATACACACACAGAGACATGCATGTATGTTTGTTGTTATTGTTCAGTTGTGTTCAACACTTTGTAAACCCTTTTATGGTTTTCTTGGCAAAGGTACTGGAGTGGTTTGCCATTCCCTTCTCTATCTCATCTTATAGATGAGGAAAATGAGGCAAACAGGGTTAAGTGACCTGCCCACCTACTAAGTGTCTGAGGCTATATTTGAACTCAAGAAGATGAGTCTTCCTGACTCCAGACCTGTTGCTCTATCCAATGTGCTACCTAGCTACCCTACTGTCATACATACATACATACATACACAAACACTGACACATATATGTTTAATTCCTACATGTACATACACATATATATATATATGTGTGTGTGTGTGTGTTTAATTCAGAGAAAAATATATAGGATAAATTATGTTATCTTCTATATGAATTACTTTATATATAACTATATAAAAATGCAATTCATATATATAGTTTATGGGTAAAACTTTTTTTCCATATCCTCTCCACATAGAGCACAACAGAAGGATTGGGTGACAGGATTTGTATTTGATGAATATAAGAACCTATAGTCTGCTGACTCTAAAATCATTCCCCTTTCAACACAGTCCATTCATTTTTTTTTAGCATTTTTTTAATTTTAATTTTATTTTTTTTTGTTGTTTTTTGTTCTTGTGGGGCAATGAGGGTTAAGTGACTTGCCCAGGGTCAAACAGCTAGTAAATGTCAAGTGTCTGAGGTCAGATGTGAACTCAGGTCCTCCTGAATCCAGGGCCAGTGCTTTATCCACTGTGCCACCTAGCTGCTCCCCCCTTTCATTTCTTATGATTAGTATTTTGGGGAATAGTTCTATAAAGGAATCAGGAAGAGAGTGACTAAGGGGAGACCGCGCAATCTGACTTTGAAAGAGGACTTTGAGGGAACAAAAAGACAATAAGCATTTGGAAGTAGACATCAGGTTTGAAGACAATGGGAAAAATATTTTAAAGGACTGGAATTGCAGAGTACATTTCCACTGATATTTTCATATCAAAGTCTCATTTTGTGAATTAAAGAGCTCACGTTTAGAAAGATGATAAGAATGGCTTCATTACATAGTGGTATAGAGTTACCCAGGGTCCTTTGAATCCGGATTCAGGAATTCTTCCATCACAGCATGCTGTCTCCCTTGTGGATTAAACTTTCTGGGAATTAGTTTCCACAAAGTTCTTCCAGAGATTGAGATTGGAAGAGTAGATGGACTTGGGAATCCCATATTCTAAATTAAAGGCATTTATATAAGGCTAGAAGTATTAATTTGAGTAAGTGTCTTTCAAGCAAATAAGAAAGGACTTTTATGAGTAAAGTTCATGAAGGTAGATTATTCCCCATATAATTTTAGGAGTACTGAGTAGGGAAAAGGATGAACTGAAATGTTTTTCCTTAGAAGGAAATTTTACACATGAATGTTATTTAAATATGAAGTCGGGATAAAGGAGTGATGTGGGCAGGGAGATAATAAGGAGTCTGAAATGTAGTCTTATTTAGTTTGGGAAAGAGAAGGATAAAAAGAGTTAATAGTAATGAAGGTAAAATTAAAAAAAAAAACTGAGCTTGGGTTGAGTAAGTAAGTATGCAGAGGACATGTGGAGGATGTAAGAAGGTGTAAGCTCCCCTTAAGGAAAGGGATCGTGTCACTTTTGTGTTAATATCCATAGTGCCCTGAACATAGTATATGTTTCAAAATGCTTGTTGAATGGTTAACTAAGGATTGTGGGAAGGTGGTGGTAGGAGGGGTCCTAGAGAACCTCAGATCTCTCACAAACACCCTAGTGAAACTATAAAAATGTGTCAGTAAAGAAAACCGAAGAGTATTAGTTATGAACTTTGCCACTATGCACAGAGCTGCACAGAAAGATTACTAGCATTCTGCAGAAGCTCTGAATGGAAACCAGCCAGGGTAGGTAAGAGGGACCGTTGGTTTTGTTTTTTTACGGGGCAATGGGGTTAAGTGACTTGCCCAGGGTCACACAGCTAGTAAGTGTCAAGTGTCTGAGGCCGGATTTGAACTCAGGAACTCCTGAATCCAGGGCCAGTGCTTTATCCACTGGGCCACCTAGCCACCCCAAGAGGGACAATTGAAAGAAGACTAATCCCACAGATAGAAAAACTTGAGACCAGAGAGGAGAAACGATTTAAGCAATATTCAGCTGCTCCTCCTGGAGAGAAAGGGGGAGGGAGGAAAGACTATCCCTGTCTTAGTACATGAAAGGCCTAGACAGCCTAGACCTGAACTACAACAAGAGATGAGGACAAACAATTCCTCCAGAAACTGAGAATTAATTTGATCCATTGCTCTAAAGACTAAGCAGGGCCTCTCCATGTTATCTAGTAATATAATTGTGAAGTTTCACACAAGCACAAGCTCCCATTCCAGGTAGTACAAGGAAACCAATAAAAACATCAAATATAACAAAGAAATTACTAGAACTGAGAGACACTCAAGGGCTAAAGCCAGAAAAAGAGTAATTCCAGAAATTCAAAAAGAATCTCAGAGGAAAAAGTACCCTGGTCATGAGGATGTAAGAGTATCTGGAAGAAATAAAATAAGAGATGCAAAGTGGAGGTATTAATATCTTCGAACAGGTGATAGGAAACCTTCCCTAAGAACTGAAAGGCTTGAAAACTAAAATGAGACATAAATCCCATTTCACTTGGTGAAAAAATATGAAATCATAAAAACAAAGCCCCAAGATTGAAAAAGCAGAAGTATAAGAAATATGTATATATACACACATACATATAGATATTAAATATTAATATATTTAAAACTGAAATGAAAATAAGTCAAAGAGAGATAATCTAGGAATGATCAGATGACCAGAAAATTATGACCCCCTCCCACAAAAAAGTTTAAATAGCACATTTAAACAAAGAATAAATAAAAACTGCCCAGCTCTTTCAGGATCACAGGGCAAAGTGAGCATAGAAAGAATATGATTACTTCCTGAAAGAAACCTCAAAATGAAAACTCCCATAAATATCACAGTCAAAATTCAGAGCTTCCAGGTAACAGAAGACACATTTCAAGCAGAGAATAAGAAAGATTTTCCTAATTTTTCCAATCATATCACTAGCCCATCCTCCTTTCAATCAACTCCAGTAGTTCCTTTGAAGAGGGGGAAGGTCCACAAGTACTGTACATTGCATATGTTTTCAGTTTTTTTTCAATGTATTGATGAGTTATGCTGATTTTTCCTTTTTTTTTTCTTCTTTGACTTTGAAAATACTATCATATGAGATGCTTTCTGGGAGAGGTATATTTGTGGAAATGATGGTAATATAAAAGAAAAAACATTAATATTGGAAAAATGTCTAAAAAGATTAAAAAACAGAGCTTGTAATCATCCCTACAGTAGTTGGTGGTATGGTCACATATACACTGTGAAAGACTTGAGGAAAGACTAGAAGGGATTAGGAGGCTATTGCAAGAAGGAAGCAATGAGGACTTTTTATGTAGGTTGGTGGCTTTGTACATTCAGAAAAGACAGATGTTATAGATATTGTAGAGTTAGAATTGTCCAATTTTTTTTTAAGTGAGGCAATTGGTGTTAAGTAACTTGCCCAGGGTCACACAGCTAGTAAGTGTTAAGTGTCTGAGGCCAGATTTGAACTCAGGTCCTCCTAACTCCAGGGCTGGCGCTCTATCCACTTTGCCACCTAGCTGCCCCAGAATTGTCCAAATTTAATGACTAATTAAATACATGAGGTAAGGAAGAGTAAGGAATCAAGGATGCCTCCAAAGTTGTAAACCCTCCTAATCTGGTATTGTGTAATTACCTTCCTGTTTTCTCCAAACCTCACCCATCCTCCATACATTGCTAATTTTCTTTCAATTTTTTTTTAAATCTAGTTATGGTGGTATCATATAGGCATTGTCTAAGCCTTCCCTGATAAATGAGTGTTAATTGGACTTTTAAAGTTCTCCAGACAGCCAGATGATGATACTTCCTGTTTGTGATGTTTCCTTTTCTTGCAGATTTTTAGTTTATCTGAAAAGGTAATACCTTTCCCCAACCTCCTTACTGTCTCATGAAAAAAAAAAAGTTCTTCTTTTCTTCATTTTATATGAAAGAGCATTTATGGTGATATACAAATATACAGAAACCCATTTTATCCTCCCTCTTTTAACCTGCATCTCAATGTGACAGGTAAATCGACTGGCTTATTATAATAGCAGCCATTTAGAAGAAAATTCTCAAAGCTGTGCATAATAATTAGATTAGGCTAAATTCATGTGCCATATGCCATTCTTAAAATGAGGTGCTAGGAGAGGAGGTAAACTACAACATAATATATACCTCCTATCTACCTTTAAAAGAATTATCATGGGGTCAGCTAGGTGGCGCGGTGGATAAAGCACCTTACTTTTGTTGCTCTTGTTCCAAATTGTAATTTCATCAGGGTAAGGAACACCTTGAGAACTGTTCTGTAATATATAGTATGGAAAGTTTTCTGAGAAATTAAGTGTCTTGCCCAGGATTATACAGCCTATATGACTCACAGGTAAAATTTGAACTCAACTCTTCCTAATTTCAATGCCAGTTTTCTGTTCAGTTTGACACACTGACTCTTATTTTATATATACGAACAAGTTACACTCAACTGGTGTAATTTTCAGGCTCACGACAGGGTCTTCAGAAATTTTTTTTTTCTTCCTCCATTCTCTTGGATTGTAGTTTTGCACCACAATCCTACCTGAGAAGCTACAAGTATTTTGATTAATCCTTTCCATGTTTTACCCAGATGGCATCAGGGCACTTGCATAAAAACAGGTGGGAAAAATGGAGATACTTGGTCAAGATTTTGGCTTCCCAGACGTGCTGACTCAGGGGACACTCTGTTTTGGAGCTGAGGAAAAATGGGAGGTTGGTGTGAGGTCACCCAGTCCCAATTCAGTTCAAATATTTGAAGACCAGTGCAAAAATGAGTAACAGTGTGCTTATGACTCTCAAGTGGACCTTCTTGTGAAATTAAAATTTGGAAACAGCCCTAGAATAAAGAAGCCTTCAGAACAGAGAAGTATGCTGCCTTAGCATACTACATTTGAGCTATACAAAGGAAGAATATATTTCTCCCACTGGGATGTGAAAACATTCTAATATTTCCCTCTAGATTTTGCAGATAAAGCCAGTGATAGCAGAGATCTTTGGGTGGGCAAAGTACTATCTATTGTTTGTATTACAGGCAAGAATCTGTAGGAAACTGGAAGAACAATGAGGAGGACTTGTGAACTGAAGTAAGAATTAGCACTGCCTGCTGGGAGCTCTGGAGAGCTGCAGGGGGTGAAAGCAAATGATAACAAGCACCACCTGTTTGGAGCTTCTGAAAACTCTGAGAAGAGCTAAAGCATAGAGGGACAGTTACCACCAGCGACAAGGTGCTATTGAGAGTTATAGTAGGGGTGATGTTAGAGGCTATAGCTGGGAGCTGCAGAAAAACTAATGATGTGTAGAGATGGCTAACATCAGGTGCTCAGGTTTACAGATTGCTGCCACAGGAACCAGGTAGAAGAAGCTAAACTACATGTATGGGATGGGAAGGGAAACAATTCAGGGTTCCCTGGAATTAACTGATTTACCTCTAGCCCATGTGAAGAAATTGTAGAATATGACTCAGACAAATCATTTAACCTCTTAGACTCTCTAAGACTATTATTTGAAGAGAAGGTAATAACCTGCATGAGTAGAGGGAGTTTCTTCACCTGGGAGTTTTCTAAATCAATAAACTCACCAATTTATGCCCCTAAGAAACAAATGAAAGAGAAATTGTAGTGCCAAAGTCTTGGGAAAGGTATAAAGAAGTGGGTACACTTTCTTAACTCTTTTAGGAGAAGGAGTAGTTTTAACTTGTGGAATTTAGAGCAGCTAGGCATTGCCTGGCCAGAATATCAGTCTCACACCTGATGTATGTTAAAAATCAAAATACACACACCCCGGGAAATTAATTTCTCTCTGAGGAGTTTGAGCCCTGGAAGATAGGAAGAAAGGCAATTATGGAAGAATTCGGCTATCTACAGAAAATCACTCTACAACCTTGGGGGAAGAAGGACTTTTTTCTTTCCTCAGTGTCCCAACACCATTGTAGTAGCAACTTGCCCATAGTACACACTTCTAGGAGGAAGCAGGCTCAGAGAGCAAAGCTAACAACATGGCCAGAACAAATTCTGCACCCAGGAGGAGTAGCAAAAGGAAATCAGAGAATAAAAAGGACATCAGGGCCCTCCGGCTTCTGAGATAAGTCAAATTGTCACATGTGTTCCTTAAATGTATGCATTTCTACTAGTGTATTCTGTATGTAGTTCTACTGTTCCCATTTATGCTGGATGTATTTGTGGGAAAATTTGCCCCAGATTTATAGGGGGCAATGTTTTATAGTTACTGTTCTAAGTAAGACATTGCAATAAAAATCCTGTGATTAGAGCTAATTGCATCATCTGGCTGACTATTAAATGCAATTGCACCAGTCGGGGCTCATGAGCTATAGTTTTAGGAGTGAAATCCTTCACCATATATTCAACTTTGGATAACTACCCACTGGGAGACCTAACCTATGTGTTCAAGGAGGGAGACCAGAGGGAATGTTACATATCAGAGACACTGTGAGGCTCACCTTATGCATGACTGTGACTAAAGCTAAATATGTCTCTTGGGAAAGGTTTGTAATTGGTATTTTACATGAGCTCTTTCATGAATTTAATTTTTTTCCTTCATTGAATTTTTTACTAGAACTGACAGATGAATTGGAGACAATATACTAGGTGGCATTACATAGGGAATTTCACAAAGAAGTGAGAAATTATCCCAAATTTATCATATCTCTTGTATTGTATTATATAACCCATGACAGGGGTTTCATGAAATAAATGGTTTATAATATTGGTAGATTTTTTAAAATGAAATTGATCTGAATACATATTTGGGAGAAAATCAGTCTTGCTCTTTGAAATCAATAGTTGTAGACATTTATAAAAGTATTTTAAAGGTTTTTGTTGTAAAAGGAGTATGCTGAAGTTTTATTTAAAATAAAGGGTTTTGCTACTGTAAAAATTTTGACAACCATTGTTATAGATATGATATAATTAGTTCATTAACTAGGGTGGTGAAACTGAGAATAAAAAGAAAATGATGGATTTTAGAGACATTATATAAGTATCAGCTGGGGTTAGACACTAATTGTATTTGGGAGGGGGGGAAGAAAAGGGAAGAATAAGATATGCCTCTAGGATTTTGAGCCTGGGTCACTAAAATGATTGTGCCATTGATAAAATTAGTGAAGTCTGAAGAGGTACCAATTTGCAGAGAAAAATTATGAGTAGATATCAGCATGATATTGTTATGGTTTTTACTTTTATATAGCTACACAAATTGCAACTGAACTATTCAAGGCTAGTTTCCCCATATATATATATATATGATAATAGTTTCTCAGTGAGGCATATTTTTTAGTAGTGATGACTCTACTCTAATCTTTCTTATGGTCAATGACATTTTTGCACAGCATTGGCAAAACTTCAGTATGTTGTTTGTTGTTATGTTGTAAACCAGGCCAGATCCCTAGAATCATAATATCTTAGACTAGAAATAAAACTAGATATAATCGGTTGCAACTTTCTTTCCTCGAAGGTATGAGAATAGACCCCAAAAGCAGAACAATAATTAGTAAATAAATGGGCCTTTGCTCCTATGTGCTGTATTGACATTGCTGTGGATGGAATACCTCTCTTCCCCAGGGAATATTCATATCTTCTCCCAGGGAAGGTGAATTTTCTCTCCAAAGTGACCACTATTACTCTGTTTTCTCTGTTAAATACCACCACCCCCCTTTCATGATGTGACTGAATCTAGGTTCACATCATTCTCTTTGCCATCACTGCCCCATCTTCCTCTACTGTTGTTGCCCAGGTAAAAAAAAAATTATAATTAAGCCTCTTGTTTGTTCCCTTTCCTCCTCTTCTCTTCTGCCCCTCTCCCTCTCTCCTCCTTTCCCTCTACTTTCCCTCTCTCTTCCTCTCTCCATCCCTTTCCTCTCTCCCACCACTTTCTCTCTCCCTCCCTTCTCCACCCTTCCATTTCTCTCCCTCTCTTTCCCTCCTCCTTTCTCCCTCTTTTTCTTCTCCTTTCTCCCCAAACTTTTCCCTCCTTTCCCCCTTCTATTTCCTTCACCCTAGATATTTTTGTATTTCCCCTAAATTTCCAATAGGTAAACCTACTTTACAGGACTTGGCTAGTTCCTATTTTTTCAGCTTTCTTGTCTTATATGGAAACTTTATTTTTCATTCTGGCAACAGAAACATCATACAAAGAGACCTAGAAATATTTATTTTCCCTCGTTCTCTTGGAAGTGGCAGAATGCCAATTTGGGTAGGGCAGAGAATGGTTCCTTGTCTTAAGCTTTCTTTACTATATACTCTTCCCTTTTTCCTAGTGCTGTCCTCCCCCCACCTCTCATCCTAGCAACCATTCCCTAAGGACAGCCAGGGAGATTGATATTGCAGAGAAGGCTACATTCAGAGGCAGTTTGGTGATATGTACCAATAACCACTCTGGTATAGTTGGAATCACCAATTTCATTCCAATTGTTATCTACATCCTGTGAACTACAGCCTCCAGGGCAAATATACTTAACTTACATTGATATATTGCTCAGGATCCATTCAGTGTTTGTGTCTTTCCAAATTTTGGTTTAGAAACAATTAAAGTTAGCTGAAGTTTGAGAATATTATTTGGTTCTCAGGTCAGTTTTTTTTTTAAAGGCTAGAGTAAATCTAAATGAGTTTCACTGTGCAGTACAATTACAGAATTTCTAAACTATCAGTTTCTTTTTCTCCTCTTCTAACTATACATTTCCCTGCTTTCTTCCCCACTCCCAACTATCTTACACCTCCATTCCCAAAGATTTATGGGTTGTGGGTATAAATATGCCTATATATGATTACCATATGTAAGATAAACACATCTTCAAGAGATTTCAATAGGAAGATGCTTATGGTTCACAAAATTGCCATGCATTGGAAATTTTTTAAAAGATAGATAACCAAAAAAAATAGTTAACCACAGTTTTGAACTAATCCCATCATATAGATATCAGAGGTGGTCAAAATTTTTGCAGTAGTGAAGCCATTCATTTAAAAAAAAAAACCACTTCACCATAACACTTGCAATAAAAATCTTAAAATGATTCTGAAATGCAGTTCACTCTATGCCAATAATACCTAGTTCTGTTGAATTTTTGTTCCAGTGCGAAACCAAAATATGAACCTAAAAAAAGGTTTTTAATTATTGTGTTAGAAGAGCCCCTTAACATTATAATCCATTGATTACCAGTGCTTAGCATAGCCCCTGGCATATAGAAGTGCTCAGTAAATGATTGTTGACTTATTCACTCTAATATGTAGGGGGAAAACTGGATATATTGCCTTATATAATTAATTCCTAATCAACACAGAATGGAAAGATTACTTCCTAACTCTTACATGTTCTATTCCTGTTGACAAATGTTAATATTTTAGTTAGCTTTAATAAAGATTGTAATATAGTTAAAATGTCGAGCTCAGGGCAATGCACATAATAGGTAGATGCTTAATAAATATTCATTAAATGAATAAATGAAGGTGCTACATTGCTGTTTCATGCCTAATTTATAGTCTATTTTCTTTGCCCCTACATTTTTGGGGACCTTACTTTTGACACTGTTTTCCTATTTTATGTATCTCTGCACTGCGAACTCTGTACTATTGGACATATGAGGTTTTGATCATCTAAAACATGCAATCAAACAAAAATTAGAGGGGTTTTTGTTCGAATTCTTCCCCTCTCTAACACTTTTATTCTTTCTCCCTTGTCTTCTTCCTTCTTTCATTCTCCCAATAAACTTTCCCCTCCTCTCTTCCTCTTCCTCCTTTGCAGTAGACTTGCATTTCCAATTATACTTAGTTCCGATTAACCTAAGAATTATTTGGTATTCCCTGAGCACATAACCCTTAGCAGCCAAAGGTGATAAAGGAACATGATGGATGGAAAGAAGAAACCAATTTTAAATTTAAAATTTGCCTTGGACAAATCACAAATTAGAAACTCATTGTGAATAAACAAGAGTTACCTTTCCATTTTTTTTTAGAGGGCATCTATAAACACAAGCCCCTGTTTTTCATGATTATTTACCTCCTTGGTTAAGGTCATATTAAATTCTATTCTAATCCTCCTCAAATATTAGTAATCTGATCTAATGTCTTCGGACTTAAAAACATAATTTTAATTCCATCATCCATTCACTGATAAAAATACGAAATAATACCAGGCACAAGACTAACCCCTGCATGACACCACTCAATATGTGCTCTGAAGGTTGAAGTAAGCAATTGATTGTTGCTGTTTGGATATGTCCTTTACCAGTTATGTACCCATCTATTCAACACTGTTCCTGCCATGGGTTCCTAATGCAACTGAACAGTCCCCCCCCCTTTTTTCCAATATGTGACTGAAGGTGAAAAATGATTCATATGAAGAAAATCTACAGCTCTTCATACAAGAATAGCTATAACATATACAGACAGTAACAAAATCTAGAAGGGCTTGCAGATATCAACGAATCGTTAATACTAAAATTAGGTATTTTGAACTTTACACTTAGAGCAAAATATGACACATTGTTTCAGTGAGAATGTAAACTTAACATTTTTAATTTCAGCTTCCTTCTCCTTTGTGTAAATTTTTAAAATTCCATTTTAAGAAAGATGAGCACTAATTCAAAGAGAGCAAAGAAAAGCTGACCAAGAGGTGTTGCTAAAGGCAATAGAAAAGTTTAATTTCATCTTTTGTACACTGAATTTAACTAAAGAACCTAATGTGTACATTTAGTGAGGGCCTCAGAATCTAATCTTGAGCAAAATTTTGAAAACACATAGGTTTGTTGTTGTTGTTTTTTAATTTAAATCTCTTTTTCCCTCCATTGGTATAATGTTCTCATTTTAAAATGCAACTCATTTGCAAAGAAATAAAACTAAGACAAAATTGAGAAGAGACAATAAGAATTTATTCACTGGGGTTAGTTCCCTGCTTCTCCTCCCCACCCCCATCCCCGATGTTCAGCAATATGCCAAGCTAGCTAGACTATAAATGTTCTCCTGCTTTTAAAATTCTCTAACAAGGTGAGTGAAACCATTCTAAGAACACTATTATCAAGAGACACCTTTGAACTGATCTATCCGGAAGAATAACCCCCAGAAAGGTAAAAAAAATAATAATAATAACTTTCATATGTTTGTGGCCACACAGTGCAGCTCTGACTTCTGAACATTTTTCCCCAATTATTTTTGTAAAGTATTGATCGCAATTTAATTTTGCAGTCCCAACATGAGAGGCGCTTCATGCTGAAATGTCTCACAGGAGATTGTAATCAGGGTCTAGCCTGAAGGTGAAGTGCTGGTACATAGGTTTTACTCTATTCCTCCACTCTTCATCAGCTCTGGGATTGGAGCAGAGGGCATTCTCAGGCAGATTAATTTTTGACGATGGGATCGATGGAAGATGTTTTTTCCTCCTGACATTGAGTCATCTAATTTGCTGTTTATCTTTGGCTTATTGAATTTTGAGCATTGTTAAATCATACCTTTCAGCTGTTTAATTTCATATGTGAATTTTGCATTCCCCTCTTGTACTTTGGCATAACTCTTTTACCTAAAATGAGCAGGATGATGGGCTTTTTTTGACACCAGGTTACCTCTTTCGAGTCTGTTAAGTACTCCAAGGTAATGTTATAGTACTTTCTCGGCTTTTTTCTTTGCTTGTGGCCATAGATCAGATCATCTCTAGGGAAATCATTACTTGCTATCATTATTATCCCTAGCACCTTCATCTATTCTCCCTTGTTTCCTGATTCCATTGCTTGATGAAGTGCCTAGATGTGAGAGCACCTTTAACTCAGGTCTAATAATTAACCCCTTCATAGACTAGGCTGAAGGATACTCTATTCCCCCCTCCTGACCCGTGATATACTTCAGCATTTGGACACATTTGCAGTAATGCTAAATGGCTTTAATTATCCTTTTCTTTTAAACTCTAAGTTGTATATTTTACAAATGTATCAATAGTCATTCAAAATTGTCTCTAAATAAGGAAATAAGAGGGCAGCTAGATGGCGCAGTGGATAGAGCACCGGCCCTGGAGTCAGGAGTACCTGAGTTCAAATCCAGCCTCAGACACTTAACACTTACTAGCTGTGTGACCCTGGGCAAGTCACTTAACCCCAATTGCCTCATTAAAAGAAAAAAAAAGAATAAGGAAATAAGCATTTTTGCAACATCTACTACACGTCATACATTGTACTGCTTTACATATATCTCACTTGAGACTTACAACAACTTTGTGAGCACCATTTTACATTTCAGAAAACAGACAGAGGTTAAATGACTGGCCCAGGGTCTCTTAGTATGTGTCTGATTTGGATTTGAACTTGGATATTCCTGACTGCAGGTCCAGTACTCTATCCATTACATAACCTAGTTACCTCTAAATAAAAAAAAAATAGTTCTTATTTAACCTTCCCTAAACTGTGATGTGTTATGTCATGATAGCATACATAATTAGATTGTCTTATAAGCCTATGTCTCATCCGGAAAATAAGTAGAAATTCCCTGTGGTGGTAATATTGTATTCAGAGTAAGTAACTCCAAATACTTAAATGACTATATACATAAATACCTAGTAATATATCAAATTTGAAGAGGATTTTTACTTTTATGAAGTTTAATTTATGTATGTAGAAAATACCATTTGCTAGAAAATAAAACAATAGATGCATTCAAGAAGGATTTGTTCAATGTCTACTGTGTGTAGATAGCTGGTTTCAATACTGAGAAGATATAAAGTTTAGGTCAAGCACGGTCCTTCTACTCATGCAGAAAGATGGATTTTTATGTGCCCAGATCAACACCAAAATTACTGGTCAGTTAAATAAATTAACAAAAAATAAAATAAACCCACTAAATGAAAAAAGCACAATCTTAGAGTATAATAATGACAACATGATTGGTTATTGATTTCATCTTTAATTTGTTTTTAAATATCCAAAAGGCTATTGTGGTGTTCTGTTGATTTAGATGTAGAATACTGATTATCCACTTCTAAGCACAACTCATCTTCTCTTAATTGCTTGTTATTTATGTACCTTAGAGGCTCCAGGTTGAGGGCCCAGGGCTGGCAACCTGTACCAATTCTTGACTTTTATGCAGTCACTGCAGTCAAGTTCATGGCTAGAGGAAGTCTGATTTCTCAGTTGGGAAAAAGATTCCTCACTTCTCATTTTCTTTGACTCATGGTTTCAACCTTGGCTTTTCCCTGGACACCATGTTTTTGACTATATTTTCCCCTAAAAGGGGGAAAGAAAAGAAAATACTCAATGCGCAGGCAGGAGTCAGATACATGACAGGTGATTTATTCCTACTTAAAGATAGCCATGTTTAGCCCTCCTTGAAATCTGGCTTATAACCTCATCACTCAGCTGAAAACTACTCTCTCCCAAGTTACCAATAATCTAGTGACTACCAAATATCAGTCCTCTTCTTTCTTAGTCTACTGGCTTCATTTGACACTGTTAATTTTTTTTTTTCTATTTAGATGTTATATCCCTTCTGAGCCTTTATGACACTACTCGCTCCTGGTTCTCTTACTTCTCAGACCACTCTTCTCTGTTTCATTTGCTGGCTCATCCTCTGATATCATGTACCCTGAACTGTGAGTATTCTGCAAGGTTCTGTCTATCTTTCCCCTCTGTTCTTTCCCTTTTTGGTAACCTCAAAGATCAAATGGATTTAACTATGATCTCTAAGAAGATAAATCTTAGATCCATATATCTAACCTGAGTCTCTTTCCTGAACTTCATTCCGACCTCACCAATTGCATAATAAGCATTTCAAACTGGATTTCCTAGAGACACCTTAAACACATGTCCAAAAATAAACTTTGTATTTTTACTCTAACCCTTTTCTTCCAAAAGTTTCTATTTCTGCCAAAGGTACCATCATAGTTCAGAATTCTCAGATTTATAACATTGTCTTTATCCTCTTCTTGTCACTCTCCTTTATCTTGCCTATGCAATCCATTGCCAAATCTTGCCTTTTCTACCTTCACAACATATTTCACAAACAACTTATTTCTACTCACATGGCTACCACCTTAGCTCAGGGCTTCATCATCTCTCACTTAGATTATTGTACCACTTTCCTAGTTAGTCTTCCTTGCTCCAGTCATTCCCCATTCCAGTCCATCTTATATATGCTGCCTTAAAGAAATTTTCCTGAAATACATGTATGGTCATGTGATTCCCCTATTCAAAGAACAGCTGGCTAATAGGTGGTAGCTGAGTATAGGATTTGGATTTCTGGACCATAGCTTATAATATAGGAATGACAGATTCTTGGCCAGAGAAGAAGTACATCAACAACTACTGGTAAGAAAGTATTTGTTGCAATTTCATGTACAATCATCCTTTAAAAAACTATACTATGTTATGGAAATGCTTTTTTTATTCTATAAATTAAAATTTAAATAAATATATTTTAAAAAATAAAGTATTTACCAAGTGTTTTTTTTTCCATGTCTAATCTCTAAACTACAAAGGATGAGAGGAGGAAGGATATGCTATGTATATCCCCAAATTTAGGCACTATAAAGTATAGCCACAAATAAGGTTTTGAGACACCCAGGCAGCTGAAACACCCAGAAATTCACAAGAGATAAAATGCAAGAGAAGAGTCAGTAGCAAAATCCACACCATCTACTGTCTCTAAACAAATACCTGAAGTTTTGGCAACAAATACAAGAAACTAGAGATTTTAATGCAAAGAGGAACCAAATTAGTCTATAATATCACTGAAACTGGGTGTAATGAAATCTATGAATGGAATATCAATATAAATGGCTTTGCATCATTCAAAAGAAAACAGGGTTAGTAAAACGGAGGTGAGTGGAGTAGCATTATATGTTTTAAAAGGTCTGATAATTTAAGGAAATCCAGGAACCAGAGGATGAAGGAGCAAGAAGAGAGAAAAGAAATGACTGACTTTATAGTAACACAAACCATCTGAACAGAAAGAGGAAATAGATGAGGAGTTTGGGGAAATAGATAAGAAGTCAGTCATACAGGCATGTCGTAGAAGGAAAACAAATTATCCAAAAATCTGACAAAATCAGAGAAGATAATAACATTTTAATTACTTTATAAATAATTTCATCTTTCAAAAGGTAGAAGAAGCCACAAAGGGAAATTGTGTCCTGTACCTAATTGTTTCTAAGAGGTAGGAATCAGTTACTGGTGTGCAAATGGCAAGAACCCTGAGAAGAAGTGGCCATTCCGTCCTAGAGTTTATGATTGTAAAGGATGGGAAATATAGGCAGAGTCTAACAGGCATGCCATATTTGTGAATTCAGATATCTAAAGCTTCAAGAAAAAGACAGGTAGTAGTATCCTATGGAATAAACTGCTTCAATAGAAGCCAATAAAGGATGAAAACGTTTTTAAAAGGGAGGAAAGTCCACAGAATAGGAAAAATGATATTTGCTTGAAGAAATCAATGTGAATGCACAGGGAATTCATCAACCAACTTAGATTTTTAAAAAAATGAATGTATATAAAATTTTTAAAAAAATAAATGTATAGAAAGTGGAAGCAAGGCCAAGTGACAGAAAATTAATATACCAACCTTGACTGTGATTCCTGGGAAAATTCTAGAATGGATAAGTAAAGAAATGGTTGGTAAACATATAGAAAGAAGAATAATGGTTAGATAATGACAGCTTGCCTTTATCAAGAATAGGTCGAGGCAGCTAGGTGGCACAGTGGATAGAGTACCAGACTTGGATTCAGGAGGACCTGAGTTCAAATCCGACCTCAGACACTTGACACTTACTAGCTGTGTGACCCTGGGCAAGTCACTCAACCCCCATTGCCCTGCCCCCCAAAATAGGAAATGAGTATAGTTTGATATGACCTATTCATGTATATCTATTGGGGGGGGGTGAAGCAATTGGGGTTAAGTGACTTGCCCAGGGTCACACAGCTAGTAAGTGTCAAGTGTCTGAGGTCAGATTTGAACTCAGGTACTTCTGAATCCAGGGCCAGTGCTTTAGCTACTGCGCCACCTAGCTGCCCCCATTTCCTTTTTTAACAGGATAACTAGACTTGCAGGTAAGATGAATGCTACTGATATTGTCTACCTTGATTTTTTGCAAAGCTTCTGAGAAAATTTCATACTATTCTAGTAGCATTAGATGGAGGGATAGGAATCAGACAATAATATACTTGGATAACATAATTCCCAGTATAGGAGTCATCTTCAGTTCCTCACTCTCTCCCCTTCTCCCCAATCTCCACCCATATCCAAGTTGTTGCCAACTACTAAGGATTTCACCTTTTTAACATCTCTCAAATATACCCCCTTCTTTTCCTCTGACATTGCCTCCACTCTGATGGAGGCTATCATTACCTCATATCTGTTCTATTGCAATAGCCTGCTGATGGGGCCTTCTTGCCTCAGATCTCTTCCAATTCCAATCCATCCACAATTCTGCCACTTAAAGTTTGGGTCCAACCATTTTAACCTCCTACTCACTGAACCCCAGTGGCTCCCTATTGCCTCTGAGATCAAATACAAATGTTCTGTTTGATGTTCAAAGAACTTTATAACTTAGTCCTTCCTTTCCATTCTTATATCTTGCTCCCTGCAACATACTCTTGAAACCAGTGCAATTGGTTTACTTTCTCCTCTAAAAACAGGACACTTTATCTCTCAGCTCTGGACATTTTCTTTTACTAATCCCTATGCCTAGAACACTGTCCTTACTTCCGCCTCTTCCCTCCTGTCTACTAACTTCCCTGGTTTCCTTTAAAACTAAAATCCCATCTTTTTTAGGAAGTCTTTCCCAACCCCTCCTAATTTTACTGTCTTTCCTCTGGCAATTATTTCCTATTTGTCCTGTATATAGTATGTATATATTTGTTTACATGTTGTCTGCTCCAATGTATTGTGAGCTTCCTGAGGAGTGAGTTTTATCTCTTTTTGTATCCTCCAGCACTTATCACAGTGTCTGCTGCATAGTAGATGCTTAATGTTTATTCAGTGATTGAGATGCATTAGAACTGGTTGGATGGACAAATTAAAAGAGTAGTTGTTAATTGTTCAAAGTTGATGTGGCAGAAGGTATCCATTGGGTTAGCCCAGATATCCATGCAAGGCCCTGCCTTTTTTTTCTGTACATTTCTATCGATGATTTATGTAAAGCTATAGATAATATGCTCATTCTCGGAATAGTTATATGATTTCTCATTTCATCACTTTTATTCATTAAAGTCTTCAAACAGTCCTACACATAAAAGCTGAAGGAGTACAATGCCCTGCATTTTCCACCATTATTCAGTTCTTAATGTCATCTAATTGTATTTCTTCATATTTACATTTTCAGTTTTTAATAATTAAGTTTTATTTCTCTGCCTCTTTAAAAACATCCTATGTAAAAATGTGTTTTTCAAAGATATATCTCCACAACTTTTATTAAGCCAAAATTCTTTGCCCTCTCTTTTAACCAAACTATTCTTCTACATAAGGTAATATTTAATTTAATTACAGGTTAATTTAACTGTTTTTCTTTGTCAAGAAATAGGTTTTCTTCCTCCTTCTGCACTAAACTGCTCCATGTGGGGCAGCTAGGTGGCGCAGTGGATAGAGCACCGGCCCTGGAATCAGGAGGACCTGGGTTCAAATCCGGCCTCAGACATGTAGCACTTACTAGCTGTGTGACCCTAGGCAAGTCACTTAACCCCAATTGCCTCACTAAAAAAAAAAAACAAAAACAACAAAAAAAAAACAACCTCTCCTTAAACTGCTCCATGTGAAATGGAAGTACCTTATAAGGATGGTATAGAATGACAAAGAATGGCACAGAATTGGGGGGAATACTAGCACATTGTACAGAAATATTAGGCTTTAAAAATATTTTGGCAGCCTAAAACAAAGAATGAAGTCAAATAAAATTAATTCAATTGGGATGAATATGAATTTTTGAACTTGGGTTAAATATCAACTTCAAAAGTATAAAAGAGTTGAGGCAGGGGAGCAGGACCAAAGTTCATCTGAAAATTTTTTGGTGGACTGAAACCTCAATATGCATCAACACTGTGATAAAGCAGCCAAGGAAACCATTATCTCTGGGCTATATTAATACAGTTGTACTTTCCAAGAATACTAAATGGTAAAACCACTATACTCTGCCCTCATCAGACCATGTTTAGATGATTGATTTCAGTTCTGAGGGCTACATTTAGGAAGAACATTGATAACCTGAAAAGTGTCCTTATTAGGGTCATGAGAAAGATATGTCTTCAACTTCACGTCATATAAGGATTAATTGAGGAAACTGAGGACATTTGGCCTGGAAAAGATTAACCTGGAGAATACTTAGAGGCACATGATAGCTGCCTTCAAGGGCTATTGAATAGGACAGAGTATTAGTCCTTCTCTGTTTACTTCAGAGGTCAGAATTAAGAGTACTGGATAAATATTAAAAAGAAGAAAATGCAGGTTTAATATAAGGAAAAACTTCTAGAAAACTACAGATTTTGAAAGTTAGAATGAGCTGCCTTAGGAAACATTGGGGCTCCCCTTATTAGAGGTCCTTAAATAAAGGCTAGATGTTAGAGAGGAAATTACTTTTCAGATATCATTTGGATTAGGTAGCCTCTGAGTTCTCTTCCAACACTGATGTTCTATTATTTAAAAAGTCATGTTTTATTTCTCCCAATTTTAGATAGCTATTTCAGTAACTCTGCATCCATATTCCTAGGTTTAGTGTCAATTCGTGCTGGCTTAGTAATTGAACACAATTATTGTCATTATTTTACTTTTTGTAGAAGAGAAGGTGCATAACCCAGTGGAAGATGTATAGATAAAAATACAGTAGGAAATTTAAATCTTCATTCTTATTTATCAAATACTACTTGTAAAGGCTGATGTAATGATTTTTTTAAGACTCACTATGTGTATATGATTAATAGAAATGGAGAAAACTGCATGAAAAAATTTTACAGAGGAGAAAATTTTGATCCAGGGAGTAACTTGCCCAACATCAGACATAGTGTCAGCAAAGGGGATCTGAACTCATGTCTTCTCTCTGCAGACATTGCTCTTAGTGCTGTAGAAAAATGCATTATATTCATATAATTTAATCAGTTTTAGAAGCCTTTAGAAGCATGAGAAATGAGTTTGTCACATGGTTGCAAATTCATGCCATTTTGAGTGAAACCAATGCTTTTAAATTGTGTTCATCAAATTAAATGCACAATTGTATCGATGTTTTTCAAACCACAGTGATGCCAAAATGCTTAGGATTCCTGTACCTAAGTAAATATCATTCACATATAACTAAAAGACTCAGCCCTATTCAATTTTCAAATATTTGCAGGCAATAGGAAATATCGAGTTACCTAGAGGCAACTGGTGGCACAGTAGATTGAGTGGAGACCTGGAGTCTAGAAAATCTGAGTTCAAAGGGGGCAGGTAGCTAGGTGGCGCAGTGGATAAAGCACTGGCCCTGGATTCAGGAGTACCTGAATTCAAATACTGCCTCACACACTTGACACTTACTAGCTGTCTGACCATGGGCAAGGCACTTAGCCCTCAATGCCCCTGTAAAAAAAAAAAAAGAAAAGAAAAGACAAAAGAAAAAAGAAAGCAAGCTAGTCTTAGATAATTATCAGCTGTGGCCCCTGGATATTTCGTTTAACTTCTCCCTGCCTCAGTTTCCTCATCTATAGGGGTTAATATAGGGATATTAATGGCACCTACCCCCCAGGTTTTTGGTATGATAAAATGAGGTAATATTTGTAAAGTTTGGCACAGTGCCTGGTATATTGTAGTCAATAAATGTTTATTGATTAATTATTGATTAAAGCATTTTGGAAACCTTAAAGTACTATATAAATGATAGCTACAAAATTGCTGAAGATGTTTCCCTTTCTATGGTACTGCAGTGTTCATAACTTTTCATAAAATCTTGTATTAGAACTGAGGGATCTTAGTAGTCACATGTTCTGAAACCCTCAGTTACATAGAAGGTAACTGAAGCCTTAGAGGTGAAATGACTTGCTCAACTTGATGGAGATTGAATAAATTAATTCTTTCTGCTACATCTGATTGTACCATGGTTTCACAGAACGTTTTTCCTTTCCTTTTTTAATGAGTTCTGTAGACTGACTTGTTGATTTTTTTTAGACATCATATTTTCAAAAAAATGTATGATTTATCTATTACATTTTTTATCATTGCTCTAACAAAGATTTTCACAGGGATATTTTGATGATTCAACCACTCAAAATAAACATTTTAAGAATTCTGATCAAAAACTGTCTATGGGGGAAAAAAAACTTAAAAAAAAAACCCTGTCTACAGGTCTCAAGTATGAGATCTTTTGATTCTTTGCTTTCTAAAATTTCAAGCTACATCATCCTTCCCCATTCTCCACTTTGTCTATTATTGACATTCCTATTTATGGTAATTGTTCCAAACACTTGCTATAGAATATGGTCCCTGCATAAGTAATAACTTCAGGAATTTTGTCAGAACAAATATGTCCTGATATGAGTTGTATAAAAACTGTACTCTTACAAGACATAAATACACCATTTAAAATAAAAGATTGTCTGTAGAACTATCTGCAGGCAAGTAGGAAAGAAGTCATCTTCTGAGGCCCACCCTTTTGTGTGTGTGTGTGTGTGTGTGTGTGTGTGTGTGTGTGTGTGTGTGTGTGTAGGTGTATGTGAATTTCAAGGTAAACACAAACCAGATCCAGTGTTCTATATCATCCTGGGAAAGAGAAAGATATTCCCTATCATGGGGACATAGCATAATTCTGAACTGTCCAGCTGAAGGGCAGGGTACATATTATCTAATAATAGTTATTATGTTAGTAATGGCTTCAAATACTTTAGGATTTGAATGGAAAAAAATGTTCAGGCTTACCTTAACTGTACAGACAGCTCAAAGTACTGGAAAGATCAGTAGATTAGGTGTCTTGGATTGTATCACTGGTTCTGTCACTTGCTAAACTGTGTGACCTTGATCAAGTAATTTAATCTACTCAGGCTACAATTTCCTTAGGTGAACTATGAGGAGGAGGGAATATCTCACTAAAACTTGTTCCAGGTTTAAAATCAATTATACCATGATAATAAAGATTAGAACTTTACTAATATTCAAGGTATGGCCTTTTCTTCCATTACTAAAAATTACCCCAATTATCATGCTAATCTAAATATATCCGAGATTAATAGATAATTGTTCACTTCTTGGAATCACATTTTAGGGCGGGCTTTGAAAAGCTAGAGATAGGTGGCTAGAATGGTAAGGGGACTTGAAATCATAATGGATTGGTCGAAGGAACTAAGGATAACCAAAAGAAGAGATTTCTGATGTGGGGTGGGGTATGGGAGAGTTATGATTTTTTAAGAGGGCAGATCAAGGACCAAAAGGTAGAAGTTACAGAGAGGTGGACTTTTGCTCAATATAAGGAAGAATTTAACCATAAAAGATGGAACCACCACAATAGTGAGTTGTCCAATGATAAGACTTTCAATAATTGTCTCATGTATTGCTCATCCCTGGAAATGTTTAAGCAAAAGTTTAACTTCATATGTCATAAAGGAGAACTAAATTTCAGGGAAGAATTGAATTAGAGTCACTTCTAATTCTACCTCTTATGATAATGAAGAGAAATGGCAAAGCTTTCTATAAAAGCAGGAAAAACATCATGTCTCTAGATAGAATCTTGCAGTGTGATTTTATGAAGGGGAGAATCTATTTTGTGAACCTATTTCAGTAAATAAATTAGGGCATAGGGCATATGATTTAATCTTTAATCAAAATGTATTTTGGTATATGCAAGCCATGAGTCTCTTTAACACACATGCACCACAGTAGTAGAAAAAGGAGAGGAGAAAGTTGCAATACCTTTTGTACCACATTTATACCAAAACAAAAAGAAAACATATAAATTATTCCCCATTTAAAAAACATTTTTAAAACCCAATTTTAAGCATTATTCACACACATTTTTCTTTTCTATCTTTTCATTCCTTCCATTCTCCCTCTCTTCCCTCCTCACTTCTTTCCTTTTCTTTTTCTTCTCTCTACCTCTTTCTTTTTCTTTTCTCTCCCTCCCTACTCCCTTTCCTCTCCCTTCTTCTCCCTTCCTCTCCCCTACTCTTCCTTCCTCTCCTTCTCCTTCTCCTTTCCCTTTCCTTTCTCCCAATATGAACCCAAAACAGGTGCCATTCGAAATTAGTTTTAAACATAGTTAAGACATGGTGGCTTAAATTTAGAAAGACCCTAAGAACTAACAAGTGAAATAAAGTTTTAGTTTGTTGTATATAAAAAATTAAATGATCAATACAGAAAGGGTCTCCATGATTCTACTGAGGGAGAACAGATAGTGAAATAAGTCGACTCTGTGTGGCACTTGGAAGTATGCCAGAGTGAATACAGGCAACCACTTGTCTGTGTGGCATTGTTTAAATGGGCAAATGCCAAGATTGGCCTGAGGTTTAATTGAAATAAGCAGCTGCATGGGTCGCATCAGTGGAAGGAGCAAGTATTCGCAGGTGCAAGAGGGCCATGGGCTCATCTATTGTAAATACTAAAGTAAACAGGTAGTGCTACTCATTTATCCTCTTAAAATTTCAAACTTCAGGCTTAAATTGAAAGCAGCCCTTGGCATTGCTTATGTGTTTAGTCATCCAGTTGCTAGCTTAAGGTGCCTCCAGCTTCCTGAGTTCAATAAGCAAGACAGTTACTCATGTCTGTAAGAAAACAGAAGCACAGGTACTGTATCTGCAGGAGCCGAAGCTCAGAAAAGATCTCAAAATCACGGCAACTTGGAGCAGGTGTCAAATGACTTTCACAGTGCTCTATGCCAGTCTTCACCCCCCCCTCCCCCCCCCCCCCGCCCCTTTCATAGGCAATCTTAAAGTTGTTGTTTTTCTTCAAGAAAGCTCCTGAGGAAAAAAAAGAAAACAAACCTACTCTCTCCCGTCTCTGATTCCATATGGGCCACTATAATCTTATTCTTGTTTGTTTGCTTGGGGGCATTAGAAGCACTAAGGCCAGCCCTGCTAAGTGTTTAATTCCCAATGCATCCCTGGTAGTCTCTGTTAAAGATATTGAACTAAAATGGATGTTGTGAGTTTAAAATAAAATCAACATTTCCACCATACAATCTTTACATTGGACTAAAGAAAGTGGGGGTTAGAGCTCCCTAAAGAATATAAGGCTTCATCTTGAGTCAGAAATATTTCCATTAGTGTTTGTTAATTTGACTTTTTTAATAGAAGAAGACAATTCTAAAAAGAACTTCAAGTCAATTCAAAAAATAACTGATTATTAGGGACAGTATTTACCTTCACCACACTGCATCATAATATTATTTTCATTTCCATTATAGCTTTATTTTTATTTTTAAGAACTTGTTAGATGTGTACTATTTCTGTAGAATATGTTAAATAAATATCTCTTCTCTATCCACAGTGTACTAGTACTAATAAACAAATTGTTGTGCATGACTGTAATGGAATATTACTGCACCAGTACAAAATAAAGAATATAAAGATTTCAAACAAATATGGAAAAATATATGAACTGATGGAGAATGAAGTAAACAGAAACAGAAAAACAAAATATACAATGACTGACAAAAACGGAAAACAGAACAGTAAACGAGACTGAATACTCTGCGTGTGTGTGTGTGAGAGAGAGAGAGAGAGAGAGAGAGAGAGTGGGTGTGTAGGGAGAGAGAGACAGAGACAGAGATTCAGAGATTCAGAGACAGACAGAGAGAGAGAGAGAGAGACAGAGAAATCTTGGTTTCAAGAAAAGTTGAGTGTGTATCTCCCTCCCTTCTTTGCAAAATTGGTTACTGTGTTTGGAGGATAGCATGTATTACTGGGGCAGTGAGTTTGCGCAGTAAGTAGAGCATGGAGCCTGGGGTAAGGAAGATCAGAATGCAAAACTGGCCTCAAATACCAGTTGTGTAATGCTGTGATGCTAGTCATTTAATCTCTATCTGTTTCAGTTTCCTCATCTGTAAAATGGGAATAATAATAGCACCTACCTCCTAGGGTTACTAGGATAAAATGAGATAATAAAGTGTTTTCTAAATCTTAAAGTGCTATATAAATGCTATTTTTACTACTACTACTACTACTACTATAACTACAACTACTACAACACATTTATGTCAGACCCAATCGCTGTTTGTTGGTTTTGCTAAACTGTTTTCTTTTTTCTTTTTTCCCTCCTTCCTTTATTTCTTTCATTCTTTCTCACTTTAATTCATTCTTTCTTGTTCTCTGTCTTGCTCGGCCTCTCTGCCCTTCTTTCTCTTCCTTTTCTCTCTTTTCTTCTGTCTCTCCTCTTTCCCTCCCCTCTCTTTTCCTTCCTTCCTTCCGTCCTTCCTTCCCCCCTTCTTTCCACCCATTCTTCCTTCCTTCCAAACTACAATCTTATTTGTTTCCACTTTGAGTCATTCTCTTAAACACTGAAGATGATTTGATCGATATATTAGGAATGCAACTTCAATACCACTTAGAACTTTAAAAATGAAACAGGTACAAAAATGGAGGAAAACTCTTCAATCCCCTTCATTAGGATCATGCATGGATAAACTAGAAGCCACAGTTCATTTTTACTTGGAATGAAGGAAAGAGGGAGTTGGGAATTAGGACGATGCTGTGGTATCAATTCTAGTAATATACTTCTACAGTGACCAGCTGGATGTGAACAAAAATCTCCTTATTCTTGTCTGACTTCTGGAACCATCAATATGCTCCCTGCAGCAAGAAAAATCAGGACAGAGACCAGGGAAGCTCAGCTACTGATCTGGCACTCTGGGCTCTCCTGCAAACCTCAGTAACATCTGCTTTGCCACTGGTCAGTAACATAAATTGGGCCATCCAAATCCCTTATATTTCCTAGGATTTTTTTCCTCCTAAGTGAATTTTATCTAAGTTTTCTTTTACTTTGACCCATCAGTGAATTTGACAGTGATACATTATTGTAAATTTTTTGCTCTGAAATGGCTATTCAGAAGAGAATTTTCCTACATATAAAATAGAACTGTTATCCAGAGCAAAAAATTTTATATCATATTGCTTTCTTTTTCAATTTTGGTCCAGAGATTTTGAAGTAGTGGTTGTTTTCCTGAGACATCCCAGGAAATGGGAAGGATGGAAACTAGACTACATGAAAAAAGCCAGGATTTGTCCAACTGGGTGAATGAGTGCTATGAATGATTTGAAAAGATTAATTTTGTAGTTTAACAAAAATGAAAAGAAAAGAATTTTGGTTTTTAAAAAAGAGAATACTATAATCAATCATATGTACCTATCATATTTGAAAAGTCAAGTTCTCATTTTTGGCTATAGCAGCAAAGGAAAGTGACTTCCATTTATTAGGCTCATCTACCTTTCCATTCTACCTAAATCTAATGTACTTCCTTGGAGAAGGTTAGGAAAATGTTCATTATGTGAAGCTATGCAGCAGGACATTGGGAATGTGGGCTTTAGAAGGAATGAGGCCTTGAAAGAGTGGTGACTCAAGAGGGTAGAGATTTATTGTTGGTTTATGGTTCCTCTTCTTATTTACCTACTAACTATTCCTACCAAGATATATTAAGCTAGAGTCAGATGGCTGGGAAGGGGCATGATACAGCCAGTGATATTTGCTGACCGAAGCAGTAGAGGGGTATAGTAGATAATGCAGTTTCTTCAGTGACAGATATTGTTGAACAGGGCTATATGTGGTTACCTCATTGGCTCTCATGGATTTAATAATAGGCTCTATGAAGATCATTCACAGATCTGTCTATCATACCACAGTATTCTTCTAAGCTACAGTCTCATATCATCAACTGCTTATAGGACATTTCAAACTGAATGTTCCATAGACATCTCAATCTCATTGCCAAAACCAGAGTCAATATTGCTTTATACCAAGTCCACATCTTTTCCAAACTTCCTCATCTTTTTAAGGGCACCACCATCTTTTTAGTTGCCTAGGTTCTCAATATTAGACTTGACTCCTCAGACTCCCTCATCCTATATACCCAACAAATTGCCAATTCTTGTCATTTTTACCTCCATAGCACCTCTTGATTCTGATTCTTACTCTCTCCTCATACACTCATCATATTAATTCAGGTCATTTGTTCCTGGACTATTGGAATAGTATCTTAATTGGTCCTCGTCCCACCTATCCTGATTCTGATTCCTTCCTCATTCTAATCAGTCTTCCACACTCTTGTAAAAAAGATTATTTTCCAGGTGTATAGGACTAACCATGTCTCTTATATGAAGATCTTCTAGAATAAAATATAAACTATACTGTTTGGATTTTGAAGCCCTTCATAAACTGGCTCCAAGTTAACTTTCCAGGCTTATTATTCATTACTCTCTTTGCTATATTCTATAGTCTAACAATTTGCCCTTCTTTCTGTTTTTCAAAAAAGCCATCCCATTTCCCATCTCCCTGCCTTTGCACAGGCTTTCCCCATTTCTAGAATGAAGAAAAAGAGTCAGTTCCTCAGTTCCTTCTCTTCATACAGTCCTTCTCTTCATTCACTAAGTTCAAACAACTCCTTCATGAAGAGGTTTTACTAGTGCCCCAAATATTTGTGCTCTCTTTATCTAAGAAAACTTGAATATATTTTATGTTTATTCTGTACATAATTACATTTTATATTGAATGTAATCTTGTTGAATGAAGGAAATGTTTCTTTTTGTTCTTTGTACCACCTGAACCTAATAAAATACCTTGTTGTTGTCGTTGTTTGTCCTTCATTTTTGAAGAGGATCATGACATCAGGGTGATGTCATAATTCGCAATGAATTGGGTTTAAGTGAGGGAGGGCTGTGCAAAGTAACCATCCTCACTTTCTCCTCTAGAGGCATTTGGTCCAGTGACAAGATATAAATCAGGACTAGAGATGTTCCTGGATATTTAAGGCAATTGGGGTTAAGTGATTTGCCCAGTATCACACAGTTAGTAAGTTTCTGAGGTGAGATTTGAACTCGAGTCCTACCAACTTCACAGCCAGTGCTCTATCCACCGTATCACTTACCTGCTCAATAAAGTACCTGGTGGCAGCAACAAAATATGGCTTTGGGACTATAAAATGATGGGGAAGAAAATGAGAATCAGTAATTTTTTTCTATTGCATTAATTTCAGAAGCTTTTATTGATTCTTCTCATAGACCTACTCATCTAAAATAGGAAGTACACGTGGTAGAAATGAGATGTTTTTAGGTATTCATCATGTTGCTAGGTCCTATTAAGAGTATAAAGAAATTGACATGGTTCCTTAAAGAATGTGCACCATCCCACAGTTTCAGAAGGAGAATTAAGCTATTAAATCAGGGAAGAAGCAGATGCTGCCAATAGCCTTCATGAAGGCATCAGTTTTCTTTCCCTCTCTGAGGCTGCCTAAAAGCAATAGATAAAATCAGAGTGATAGAACTCATGGGCTGGTGTTCATAAATTGACCCTCATGCTGTAGTTTTAGAACTAATTGTATTGACTTGGGGAAGAGAAGAAGGCTAAATTTCTTTATAGTACAACAGTATAATTCTGAGAGCCAGGATGTTGCTGAGTGGTTTTCCCTTTGAGTCGATGTTTGTATTCCCTGTGTCATCAATTCCTTTTAGAATCTCTGGTTTGCTTCAATAAAGACTCATCTCGAATATTGGAGAAGATGTGGGAAAATTGGATCACTAATGTGTTGTTGGTGGAGTTGTGAACTGATTCAACCCTTCTGGAGAACAATTTGAAAGTGTACCCAAAGGACTATAAAACTCAGCAATACCCAAAGAGATCATGAAAGGGAAAAGGACCCACAAGAACAAAAATATTTATAGCAGCTCTTTTGTGGTGGCAAAGAATTGAAAATTGAAGGGATGCCCATCAATTGGGGAATGGCTGAACAAATTGAGGTATGTTGATGTAATGGAATACTATTTTGGTCTAAGAAATGATGAGCATGCAGATTTCTGAAGAACCTGGAAAGACTTAAGTGGACCGATGCTGAGAGAAATGAGTAGAAGCAGAATATTGTACACAGTAACAGCAACATTTTGTGATGGTCAGCTATGATAGACTTGGCTCTTCTCAGCATACAATGATCCAAGACAATGCCAAAGGACTCACAATGGAAAATGTTCTCTACATCCAGAAAAAGAACTGTGGTATCTGAATGCAGATTGAACCATACTATTTTCACTTTTTTTCTTTATTGAGGTTTTTCCCTTTTATTCTGATTCTTCTTTCATGACAAGACTATTTTGAGAATATGTTTAACATGATTCTTTATATATTACCTATGTCAGATTGGTTGCTGTCTTGTGGAGGAGTGAGAGAAAGGAGGGAGAAAAATTTTGAACTCAAAATCTTACAAAAATGAATGTTGAAACTAACTTTACATGTAACTGGAAAAAATAAAATGCTATTAAGATTTTTTGAAAAATTTAAAAAATAAAATGATACTAAAAATTAAAAAAAGATTTCATCTCAAAGGCCACACATGTAGGAGAATCCTTTCCAGACTGCATTCATGACTCTCCCAGCCTTTCTCTACAATGTCTCCATAAATCTCTTTACCCCAGGGGATCATTTGATCCCTGGACTTCACATATTAAAAGTACCAGAGCCCTGCATCCTCTCCCTCTTATTAGCTGGTTTGTTCCAATATCTCCTTTTTAAGGTGGAGGTCTGGGTCAAACATGTTTTCATTCATTTCCAAAGTGTACTCCTGAATCTCCTGGACTTTCTCTACAAAGTCCACCCTGAATTACCCCATGTGGGGTACCTTCATCTCTTCTGCCTTTCCCCTTCTCCTCCCCCCATTTCAGCTCTCTTTTATTTGTTGTCTTCTCCCACTAGAATATTAGCTTTCTGAAGGCAATCTTGTTCATTGGATGGTGGTGGAAGATTCCTGAGGTCCAGGGAATATTCAAGACTAAAGGAACTGAATGATGTTTACTATGTCAAATTTCAGAATCAAACAGATCCTTCACAATACCTTTGGAACCCTTCTTTAGTCTCTTGAGTATAGCTATGTCAGAGGCTAAGATATTTTTTGACACACTTGTTTAGTAGATGTATGATTTCATCACTGAAGGTACTCTACTCACAATGCAGGCAGTTACTGCTTCACTGCATGCTATAGTAGACAGTTTTATAAATTGCTATGGGCAAGGAAAAAAATCAACTGATGGCCAAATATTTTGTGTTGACTCTATCTAAATCTAAATAAAAGGTCCTGGAAGATAGATACATGGTTACTGGGCCAATTCTCTCAGATATCCTGCCAGAGCTTGTGTTCCTTAGCACAATCTTAAGAATACAGACTACCACACTGTGAAGTAAAGGATTTAGGACTTCAATGTATATAGGACATACCCTTGAAAACACATACATGAATTAGAAAAGAATGCAAAAGAATATGTTAAGTTGATCAAGTGCCTATTTGAAGGTTAGACATAATGGCTACAGAGTTCAGGAAATGCTAGAATGGTGAGCTAAGATTTTATTTGAGGAAATTGAACTTGGAATGGATCAAACAGATTCAAGTAGTATTTGGAAGGCAACTGTGGTGTTTCCTGTGTTCTATCCTGCAAGTGTCACTTAGTTCTGTGAACTCAGCAAGTCATGCAAACCTTTCTGAGTCTCCAATTTTTCTTAACTCACATAGACCTAATGTGCACTGCCAACCTCACAGAATTGTTATGAGTATGAAATGAGGTAATGTACATATACAAAGTTTGGCTATTATCATCACCTCATTCTCATCTTTTTTTATTGGGTTCAGATAGAAACAGTGCCAGAACAAGTCCCTAGGCTGCTATTATTCTTTTATACCTATTGTTCTACATATTGCACAGGTGGATAAAATAAATCCTTTTTGTACTTGAGTAGAAGCATAAGGATGTAAGCTTATCCTAATGATGAGCTCAGTGAAAGAATTCTCAGCAACACTACAGTTGTGGACAGGACAACAAGTGGGGCTATATTTATCATGGCTCCCCCATAATTTTGATCTTCTCTCCTGACTCTATATATCAAAAGCTTTTCACTCCAAGTACTTCAGAGAGTATAAACATTTGCTCTTGTGACAGCTATTAAAAACAGAGCTTTAAGTTTTTATGGATCAGTGTCGTGTCTGTTATTGTGGCCAAAGTTCAGTTTGCAATAATGGTCCAGTTCAAGTGTAATTTATTGGTTCAGTGTGCCAGGATATTTTGAGATCTGTATTTATAGTATCAGGATTTGTTGTCTGTAAGGCTATGAAAGATAGCACACTTCTTATGTACACTTCTAATTACCAGGTAATGTCTTGGTAGGTATTCTACAAATGCTAAATTTGTTTTCACCTGTAGAAGTAGACTACACAGTCTCTTTCCTTTGGTATTTAAAGCTCTCTACACCCTGGTCCCTTCTTACCTTTCCTGGTCCCTTCTTACCTATTTAGACTTCTAACACTTTATTCTTCTGCATCCACTCTACAATCTAGCCACATTTTCTTATTTGCTATTCCTCATCTACAACACTTCATCTCCATGCTTTTGTACTTGCTGTCCCCCATGTCTGGAATGCTTTTCTGCATTCATTATCTTAATATCTTAGAATTGTTACCTTCCTTCAAGAAAGACTCAGCTCAAAGGCCACATTCTGTAGATAATTCCTTTCTGGCATGCATTTGTAACTCCCCTGGTCTTTCTCTAAAATGCCCCCATAAACTTCTTGACCTAAAACTTTTTTCCATCCTTCAGACTTCACGTAGTGGAAGTAAGTGAGCCCTGTAGCCTCTCCCTTTGATTAACTAGTTCCTTCAAGAATTTCCATTTTAAGGAGGCAGTCCAGACCAAATATGTCTTCATTCCTCTCTTGTCTGTACTCTTGAATCTCTTCAACTTTCTCAACAATTTTCCCTGCCCCATGACAGTTACCTTCATCTTTTCTACCTACTGCCATTTTTATTCTGCAGGAAACAAATTCTACTCTCAAAATTCCTGTTTCTCTTTCAAATCACTTAAAGAATAGTGTATGGGGGGCAGCTAGGTGGCGCAGTGGATAAAGCACTGGCCCTGGATTCAGAAGGACCTGAGTTCAAATCCAGCCTCAGATACTTGACACCTATTAACTGTGTGATCCTGGGCAAGTCACTGAACCCTCATTGCCCCAAGGGCAGCTAGATGGTGCAGTAGATAGAGCACAGGCCCTGGAGTCAGGAGTACCTGAGTTCAAATCCAGCCTCAGACACTTAACACTTACTAGCTGTGTGACCCTGGGCAAGACACTTAACCCCAATTGCCTCACTAAAAAAAAAAAAAAAAAAGAATAGTGTATGGTGACTATATATTATCCTCAAATTTTCCACAGGGTACTTTGTCTCATTTAGTATTGGATCCTTTTCCTTTATTTTGCAGTACTTATTCATTGATATCAGAACTAATTTACTTCTTAGAAATCATAAAACTCTGAATTCTGGGGGCCATTTTTTCCCTCTGTTGTAACTGTTTTTCTTCTTGATTTATCTGTTTATGTTCAAGGTCTTTCAGATTTCTTCTGGAACTTTCAGGCTTTCTTACCCTTTTGTTCCCCCTTCCTCACTTTTTGCTGATTACTAACTTCCCACTTCCTTCCCCTCTTAATGTGATTTCCTTTGGGTATGGATCTCAGCTTCCTCCCATACTTGGCAATTTATGGCCTAGCAGTTTAGGCCTCTGCCCCATTGATTTTTGGGTGGTCAGAACTCACCCCAGCTGCATACTTTGCTCTTTACTTTAGGCTTGGTAGAATGCTACTTTCTTCAGCCACCCCTACAATGTACAGTGTCTTTTCCTGGTGATCTGTCCCTCTTACTTTGTTTCTCCGTTCTCTAGCCTAGCACTGGCCATTCAAAACTTTGCAGCATTGGTGCTTCTGGGTTGTAGCTCCTAGCAGGCTTTTTTTCCCGAAGGGTTGTGGCCAAGCTAAATGTCTAAGCCTAAACAAACTTGTGCAGCATAGAACTGGGGTCTCCATGGCACTGGAAAAAAGAGGGAGAACTGAAGGAGAGGATTATATTTTGTTGCAAGCCTATGTTGTGTCCTTTGGCCTACTAATATAACATTGCTACTGGTAACATAGGAGGTAGGAGAGGTATGCTGTGTAAGCTCAGGGTCAATGAGTGTTCATTTTTTTCCCTCTTTTGGATTCTGGGTATTCTATACTGTGGAAACAGTAGCAGATGCTTTATTCACAATGCTCAGCACTGTGCCTGGCACAGAGTAAGTGCTTAAGGAATGCTTATTGACTTATTTTTTGACTTGGGATTTTTCCAGTTCCTTCAGCTGCAAGAACCTTCCCCTTCTATTTACTCTGAATGTATCTTTTCTCTACCTATTTATGTATTGTCCCTGGCAATATAATGTAAGCTACTTTGAGTTAGGGACTGAATTGCCTTCATAAACTCCTCCATTTTCACAAATATTCATATGAATCACTTATCTATTTCTGTAACACTTCTTTATCAACATATTGTTAGCTGAATTCTTATGAATATCACCAATGGAGGTGTGAGATTTAAAACTGGATATAAGATCATTAAACTTCCCCTTTAACTTTTCTCCTTATGTATCTCCCAGACCAGTAAGAAAAGAAGCCTCTGAGCTTTAATCAGAGAAGGATTAGCTTTTATTGTTTGGGAATTAATTAGCCAACAAACAGGTGATACTGATTAGGGAAATAGGAAAGTAGAAATACAAATGAATAGTCTTAGATCTAAGCTTAGTCTATATTCTTTTATAAAACTCACCGAATCCCAAAACTGCCACTCAGGCTGAGAACCAGAGTCAAACAGGTGTGCCACCGAGAACCAGAGCCAATCACCAGAGCCAGAGAGAGAAAGACCACTTCCATTCTTTTTTAATTTTTATTTTATTTAATTTTTTTTATAATTCTATTTTTTTTAGTGAGGCAATTGGGGTTAAGTGACTTGCCCAGGGTCACACAGCTAGTAAGTGTTAAGTGTCTGAGACCAGATTTGAACTCAGGTACTCCTGACTCCAGGGCTGGTGCTCTATCCACGAGACCACTTCCATTCTACTACCCGGCTTTAAGATCGCTTCCCGGAAGTCTCGGAAGTATCGTGTGCTTGGCCACCCTCTCCTGGCAGCAGCAAGCGAACAGCTGTTCATCATGGTCTCCTCCCCGAAAGGGCAATCCTTCAAAAACCGTTTCAGTAGTATGCATTCAACTCTTAAATTTCAGTTAAAACTTCCATTTTTTACCACAGAGGGCCTTTTGATTCTGTTTTTGGATCTAAGCTATTTCATAGGCTCTATCCTGAGATAAATAACTTTTGGGTACATTAATGATATAACCGCTATAATGATAATATTATTTATATCTATTATTCATGTTGGTGTTTATTTTGAACACTTGTGGCAATAAAAGAAATCTTGAGGAAGAGGTACAGTTGGTTGACCTTTGCAAATGAGTGGAAGAATATGGGAGGCAGTGGACAACTCATTCCCAAGAATTGAGTAGAGGAGTCTATTAAGTTGGTGGTGATTTCCTGGGCTATTTGGGAGTGGGGCAGGTAGGAAGAATATCAGCCTCTTTGTTCCCTCCCCAACCTCTCCTAGGTTCCTCTGAACACCATACTGAATCTAACTTCTGCAATGGAGAATCCAGAAAAGGAGTCAACTCCAAGCAGCTAGAATGGTAATATTTTATTATTACAATACTCTAATTATAATTATTATTTGATAGAGGATAAGGAACGAACTATTCTAGGCAGAGAGAGAGAAGTAACAAAGGCAATGGATAGCATATTTTCTGATCAGTGAAGACAGTGTCTAGTCAGAGTGAACAGTTTTCTTAGGGAATAGGATAGATTGTACAAGACAGTGACATTCAGACTGAGGCATTACTGTATATTCTAAAGACTATGAGGAGCCATTAGTATATTTTGAACATGGGAGTAACATTATGAAAGATGTGTAGGATGGGTTAGGAGGAGAAATTGGAGAGACGGGAGACCTCTTACAGTCAATTACTATAGACTAAGTGTGGGTGAATAAGAATTTGAAAGAGGGAGGGGAGTTAAAAACAACAACAGACTTTCAGGTTTTAAAATCTGATAAACATAAGATGCTGATAATATAGAGAAAAATAGAGTTGAAAAGGGAGCTTCTTGGGGGGATGGGAGAGAAATAACTATTTTACTTTTAGATGTGTTGAATTGGAAGTGATGGCAGGATCTCCAAGTCAAAATGACAAGCAATAACAATGTAAACCAATGTTGAACAAGGCATGTGCAAAACTACCCTTCCTGATTCTTGTTGACTACTTGGAAGTTCAGGCCCTTGGGCTCTTTGGGCAGGATGAAGCCTGAAGTTTCCAGTCAAAGGCTTGGCTAAGCACTGAGGGGGGTGATAATTTACATTTGCATAGTGCTTTAAAGCCTTCAAAGTACTTCACTTGCATTATCTCATTTGATCCTATAACAACCCTGTGAAGTTTAGCAGCACTTTCTACTAATCCATTGTTCTTTTCTTCATACACCAAGCTTGGGAGTGGGGGTGGGGGGAGGAAGGAGAGAGAGGGAATAGGGGAAAAAGAAGAAGGGAAGAAGTTCAGGAAGAAATGGAAAGGGGGAGAGGGAGGGAGGGGGAGAGAGAGAGAGAGAGAGAGAGAGAGAGAGAGAGAGAGAGAGAGAGAGAGAGAGAGAGGAGGCAGAGAAAAAGAAATAGAGAAACAGACAGAGATAGGGAGAGACAAAGAAAATACTGAGAAACAGAGGCAGAAAGTGAAAGAAACAGAAAGGATGGCAGAGACATAAAAATAGACAGAAAGGGAGGGAGGCAGCTAGGTGGCACCATGGATAAAGCACCAGCCCTGGATTCAAGAGGACCTGAGTTCAAATATGACCTCAAACACTTGACACTAGCTATGTGACCCTAGGCAAGTCACTTAATTCTCATTGCTCCACCAAAAAAATAGACAGAAAGGGAGAGAGAGAGAGAGAGAGACAGAAAAAGAGAGACAAAGACAAATAGAGATTGAGATAGAGACAGAGAAAAAGAGAGACAGAGACAGACATGGATATAGAAACAGTGAAAGAGAAATCAAGGCAGGGAGACAGAGACAGAGAATAATTGAAAGACAGAGAGACACAGAAATGGAGAAACTGAGACAGAAAAGGAGAGACAGACAGAAACAGAGAGACAGACACAGCCACACAAAGACAGATACTGAGGCAAAAGAGATGGATCATGATACAGATACACATAGAGACAGAGAAAGATGCTAACAAGGTCAGAAAGGAAAAGAGAGATGGAGAGGCAGAAAAATAGAGACACAAAGAGACAAAAGACAGAAAGATGTAGAGACACTGAGATAGAGAAACTAAGAGAAACTGGCAGAAAAAGGAGAGACAGAGACTAAGAGAAACAGAGAGATTGATTTGGTAAGGAAGAATAATTAAACTGGTCAGGTCAATTGAAGATAGCTATTTAAATATGCTGTACTTACCTTAACTACTAAAGATGAGGTACTATATCCCAGATGAAAGTCATACATAAGCAATGAATCAATCAACAAGCATTTATTTGGTCCTTTTTATGTGCCTGACACTGTGCTAAGTGTTGAGGACACATAGGAAAAAGGTCAAAGCAGTTCCTGACTTCAGAGATGTCACATTTTTATAAAATCATTAAGCTTTATTGAGCATTTACTATGTACTGGAAGTGTGGGGAGACATCATGTCTATAAGTAGGCAGATGCAGCATAATGAACTCATCACTGAAACCATGTATATGGCCTTTATTGCCCCAAGGGCAAAAACATGCCCCAAATGAAAGACCCTTCAACCTCTGAACAAGGGTTAGGAAAATCAGAAACTATCAGAATTCCTGCCAGAACAGTTCAACCTTGATTGTATTCATCTTTAAGCTGTTACATTATATAGAACAACGGCAATGCTCTGATAAAGATGATTACATGAATACAAATTGTTAAAGGAAATTAATTGAGGTATGAGATATACAGATATCATAGTAATGGATATTTCATTCTAGGCGAGTTATATTAATATTACTATAGAGACTTGTAGGTATGATATAGATATTAGAAGTGAGGAAGGAAGGAAGAGAGGGAGGGAGGAAGCAAGCAAGCGGGCATTTATGTGGTACCTACCACTTGACAGACAATGTGCTAACCACTTTACAAATATTATCTCATCATTAATTATATCCCCTTCCATTAAGTTCTCTAGCAATAGTTTAATTTATATATTTTACATTCAACCCTTCTCCACCACCCTTTTTGCTCAGACTAAAGAGAAATAAAAATAAACCACCTGCAATCAAGGCAATTCATCACTTATAGATGAATTCTTAATGTGTTTTTCATTTATCTTTTTTATTTTGTATTCTTGGGAGCTACATATAGTATGAGATGGCATGCAGAACATAGGTGTAAATGTTCCCTTATGTATTGTGCATAACAGGGATAGAGAAAGCCCTTTATAAAAAGCCAGAAAATAACTTCAATGCACCAAAGTGCACGTGAGGTAGAATTTTTAATTGGTAAAATAAATTGTCTTGTAGCAAGAAAAAGGATTTTTGAATTTTTCTTCTCCTGACTAATATCCTTTTCTTTAATTAGTGAGATAGTAATGGAGTTGGTAAATCGTGGGGAAATTACAGGTACCACTGAACTTGAATTTCTCCTTTATTTGATTCCACAATTGCATTAACAATAAACTTAGTCACTGGTTTCTGCACAAGAGAGGTGTTTGTGTAACTAGCTGGAGGGTTGTACCTGTAGAGTGGTGATCATTGATCAGTGTTAACCTGCAGACTTATAACAAGGTGTGTCTACAGGAGGCAGCCTTAGGTCCAGAGTTAAATGTATTCATGAGGGTCTTGGCTAACAAGAGAAGCAAGTTTATTATCTTGGTAGATGACATCATAGTGGGGTATGTAATCCTATTTAACAATTCAGAGGAGAAGTCAGGTGATATTAGTAAATTGGAGATAGGGTCTGAAGCAAACTGAATAAATTTGGAGTTGAGAGGATGTAGGTTAGAATAAAAAGTGATGAGAAAACCAAATTGTGCAAATAAAATGTAGGATGTATCTGTTTATGTGAAATCATAGAAAAATATCTTTGGACAATATTAGTTATATATAAAAATTGACATTTTATTTTAAAGTAACATTTTTTAATTAAAAAAAGAAAATGACATGGAATTTAATTAAATTTTGTAAACATTTATTGAGTCTACTATATGAAAACATTATATCATAATATTGGAATAGTGCATTGAAGAGTAACAATGTAAACTATAAGAGAGATCTCATAATATTCTCATAAATGTTTAACAATCAGACTTTCAAAAAAAGAAAATCTGTGTATTCAGAAAATGTACATAAGCATATATAGATGTATGTATGCATATATATGTTATACATATGTATGTTATATACATATACAGATATATTCATCTTTTTAACTTTAATCTGCATTATAAACCTAGGTTTTGAAATCGACAAAACAACAAAGCAAGCTCTGGTTTGTAGCAATTTCTCATTTTTGAGATGTAAATTCTCACACTGAAAGTTTAACAATCAGCTCTCAGAAGCCTATTAAAGTTAACTCCTATACAAATCTGCTTATGGATACACAAAATGAAAATTAGTCTCCACTCTAGAAAGAAACTTAAAGGGGCTGTGGGAGGTATATCTATTCCTCAGGTTCTTAAGTAGAATGAAATGTTGCTTGAAAGAATGTAAGAAATGAAATAAGGGAGAAGGCAAGAAGGAAATAAAGAAAATTAAGGAAAACTATGGCTTTCAAGTCAAGAATTTGGGAAGTGTTTGCTGTTCAATCTTTTCAGTGACTGTGACTCCATTTGGGGTTTTCTTAGCAAAGATACTGGCATGGTTTGACAATGTACCATTTATATTTCCATTCATTTTACAGAGGAAGAGTTGTGACAGTTAGGATTAAGTGATTTGCCCAGGGTCATACAGCTAAATAAGTGTCTGAGGCTGAATTTGAACTCGGGAAGTTGCACCTTCCTGATTTCAAGCTTAATACTCTATCCACTGTGACAACTACCTGGCCTCAGGATGCAAAATAGACAATTCCCCACCATAAAAGGAGCCAGAGGGGGCAGCTAAATGGTGCAGTGGTTAAAGCACCGGCCTTGGATTCAGGAGTACCGGAGTTCAAATCCGACCTCAGACACTTGACACTTACTAGCTGTGTGACCCTGGGCAAGTCACTTAACCCCCATTGCCTGCAAAAAAACAAACAAACAAAAAAACAAAAACAAAACAAAACAAAAAAGGAGCCAGAGGATTTAAAGACCTCCTTGTATGTGGGAGAAAAAAAAAGTGAAAAAGTCAATTTGACTTCAGGGCAGACTGCATGAAGATATTTGTCCCAATTAGCCAATCAATAAGCATTAATTTTGGCAGATACAGAGACAAAACCATTCCTGCCCTCAATGGGGGAAATAACAAACAAACAAATATATACAGGATGATTAGGAAATAATTGAGAAGGAAGGCACTAAAATTAAGAGGGGCAAGGAAAGGCTTCCAGTAAAAGATGGGATTTTTATTGAGACTTAAAACCATAGAAGTCAGTGGTCAGAATTGAAGAGGGAAGGCATTCCAGCTTTGGAGGACAGCCAGAGAAAATGCTTAGAGCTGAGAGCTGGAGTTCCTGAAACTACCAACAGCAGATGTCAATGGATCAAAGACTATGGGGAAGAGATATAGGCGTAAGAGGACTGAAAAAGCAAAAGGGAGTCGAGTTCTAAAGGGCTTTGAATGCCAAACAGAAGATTTTTGTATTTGATCTTGAAAGTGATAAGGAGCCTCTGGAGTCTGAGTAGGAAGGTGACATAGTTTGGACCTGAACTTTCAGAAAAATTGATGGTTGAATTCAGGACAAATTATAATAGAGAAAGACAAGGCAGGCAGACTCACCATCAGATGAGTTCATAATAGTCCATATGTAAGGTGGTTAGAGCCTGCACCAAAGTGGGGGCAATGTCATATTTTTTTTTTAAAAAAGATGTATTTGAGACATGATGCAAAGGTGAAATCAACAGGACTTGGCAACAGATTGGATATGTTGGGTAAGTGATAGTGAGGAGTGGATGACTGCTACATTGTGAGCCTGAGAGACTAGAAGGTGAGTATTACCCTCTACACGGATAATGTTAGAAGTGGGTGTTCGAAGATTTAGGGAGAAAAATAACTGAGTTCGAATTTGGACATTTCAACATTAAGATGTCTATTAGACATCTGATTTGAGATGTCTGAAAGCAAATTAAAAATGCCAGATTGGGGGTTGAGCAGAGAGGTTTAGGCAGGATAGATATATTTAAGTCACTCATCTTCATCTAATATAATATTCCCAAAGAGTATGGCATGTGAAACTGATCCCTGTAGGTTAAGATGGAGTGGCTTAGAAGACAGCTAGGTGGCACAGCGGATAAAGTACTGGCCCTGGATTCGGAAGGCCCTGAGTTCAAATTTGACCTCAAGACACTTGATACTTACTAGCTGTGTGACCCTGGGCAAGACACAACCCTCAATGCTCTGCCAAAATAATAAAAAAAAAAAAAGATGGAGTGGCTTACTGATGGAAGACACTTTTGAGTAAGGGAGGATTGTAAAACTGTTGGGCTAGACCCCTCCCATTTGGTGACTGTAGGGACCAACAAGTTCAGAAGCTGAGCTGAACCACCTATTCAGAAAGGCCTCCTTGCCTCGTGATGAACTAGTTTGGCTGAGTTTCAAAGGAACTCATTCATTGCTGATACTATAGTCAATATCATGAGGACCTTTGAGAAAGAGAAAAGACATCAAGTCCCTGAAATTCTGGAGTTATGAAATGCCTTAGCCACATTTATACCACCATATATACACATGTACCTCACTACCATTGTCTTTTAAGGTCAGGTCTACTCTCCTAGTCCATGGACTCTCTGTATTTTTGGCAGAGTGCCTGCATCCATGGTTTTAACTAACCTTTGCTTTTCAGGGAATTACATTGTAACTACTATTCTTGCTAGGCTGTTTGCAAAAATGCTTTTGCAAATAAGCTAATCCATCTACTGTCAGTAGGAAATTCAGAGGAAAACATTTGGGAATTGAACAGGTAACTAAAAAGATGTTATCTGAGAATAGAATTTTGATATCTAAACCATAGATTAATAATAATAGAAATAATAAAGAGTATGATAAATGATGGAGCACACAAACAAGGGCTCGTTAAAATTTTTTTGCATGGAGGTTTATGAATCTAATAGATTTAGACTAAAAAGAGAAAGGGAGAGAGAATATTAATCATATAGTTATAATAGGTCTGATAATATAAAAAATAACAGGGAAAATATAGAACAGAAAATAACAAAAGAGAGGACAAATGACTTTTTCAAATGATTTACCAACAGGGAGTCAGAAATAAAACTTACAAACTCAGAAGTCAACATATACAAAGTACAGGTTAAAAAAACAAGGCAAGTCAGTTTCAATTTTTTTTTAAAGAAGAAATACTGTATTACTTAGTTTTCTTGAAATTAGATTTTATTGTTTTACATCAAATCTTCTCATGTTCTGCTGTGTACATGGTAATGCTGTTTTTTCCTTTTTTGTTTAGTATTTAAATCTTTAATTTTTTTGTTTAGAATTCTATTTTCCAAATTAAATGTAAAAACAAATTTTGACATCAATTTTTTAAAACTTTGTGTTCCAACTTCATCTCCTCCTTCCCTTCCCACCCCCACCTCCAAGAACTCAAGCAATTCAATGTAAGTTATACATGAGTAGTCATAGAAAATATCTCCACATTAGCTAGGTTGTGAGGAAAAACAGATAAAAACAAAACTTCAGATTAAGGAACTGTCAAAAAAAAGTTATGCTTCAATCTGTTTCCAGATACCATCAGTTCTTTCTCTATACATGGATTGAAATTTTCATAAGTCCTTCAGGGTTATATTGTGTGTAATTTAAAATTCTAAATGTGGGTTCTAATCTGTTCCCCCAGTTTTGGGGGAAACTGACTAAAATCACTGATAAAATGAGTTTAGGTTTTTAAGGGTTTATTGAAAGATAGAAAGAGAAAGATTGAGAACAGAATTCCTGCAGCCTGGCAATCCTATCTTTCCTCAATTTTCCTGTGAAGTCCTCTGGAGTCTCTCTCCTTCACCATGGTGAAGTCAGGAACCCAAAGAGAGAGAACTCCTCCCCCAGTGCCCTCTTCCTACTTCATGTGTTCCTCCCATTTCTGGGAGGCTCCTCAAGTTGATTGGCTGGTAGCCTTGATAGACAGTACCCATGAGCAAACGTCCCTTCCTGACGCCAAGGAAAAGCCGTATGGCCTTGCCCTCAGAAGCATTCTCCTCATGGTGGAGCTTTCCTTCAGTAAGTCTCCAGCATGTGGCATCATTACAATCATTACAATTGGATCATTGTCCTTCCCAGCAGATCATTCTACACTATTGCTGTTATTTTGTATACAATACATTTCATTGTACTTCAGTTCAAGTAGGTCTTTCTAGGTTTTTCTGTTCATCATAACTTTTATATAATACCTTAAACCTGACAAAGAATTTTCTTCACAATAGCCCAGCAAAGTAGGTACCATACATTTTGCCATTATAATCAGTAATCATAAATGTTTCCCTCCATCCTATTCCCTTCCCATGATATTTACTCTATTTTCTATCTACTTTTACCCTATTCCTCCTCAAAAGTGTTTTTCTTCTGACTGTCCCCCTCCCCTGCTCTGCCCTACCTTCTTTCACCCTTCCCTCCTTATCCTCTTCCCCTCCTACTTTCCTGTAGGGTTAGATAGATTACTCCTCCCAATTAGGTGTGTGTTATTCCCTCTTTGAGTAAACTCTGATGAGATTAAATCTTTGAGCTAATTCTGTGTTCTAAATTTTCTTCTTCCCTTCCTCCTCATCCCTCACTATGAAATCAAGCAATTCAATATAAGTCATATACAGTTATGCAGAACATCTTCACTTTCCTCAAAAGTGTTTTTCCTTTTACTACTCCCTCCCCCAATCTGCCCTTCTTTCCTTCCCCTTTTCTCCCTGCTCCTTATCTCCTTCCCCTCCCAATTTCCCTCAGGGCAAAATATATTACTATACCCACTTGAGTATGTATGTGATTCCCTCTTAGAGCCAATTCTGATGATAGTAAGGTCCACTCACTCCCCCATGCCTTCCCTCTCTTGCCCTCCCCTCCATGAGCTTTCTTCTTGTTTCTTTCATGTGGGCTACCTCTCACCAGTCCACCTCTCCCTTTCCCTTTCTTCCAGTGCATTCCTCTTAGCTCTTAACTTTATTTTAAAGATGTCATCATGGGTTAGCTAGGTGGGACAGTGGACAAAGCACCAGCCCTGGACCCAGGAAGCCCCAAGCCCAAATCTGGCCCCAGATATAAGCCAAGCCACCATCCCTGCCCCACAAAAAAAAAAAGGATAAAAAAAATAAAGGCTTTACAGATATCATCCCTTCATATTCAGTTCACACCTATGTCCTCTAAGTGTATTCCTTTAAGCTGCCCTAATACTAAGAAAATTCTTATGGGTTAAAAGTATTATCTTCCCATGTAGGAATGTAAACAGTTTGATATTTTAATATCCCTCATGATTGATTTTTCCTGTTTACCTTTTTATGTTTCTCTAGGGTCTTGTATTTGAAAGTCAAATTTTTGGAACAGCTAGGCTGCATAGTGGATAAAACACAAGCACTGGCCCTGGATTCAGGAGGACCTGGGTTCAAATCTCAGACACTTAGCAGCTGTGTGACCCTGGGCAAGTCATTTAACCCCCTTTGCCCCACCAATAAAATGTGGTAAAATATGAAAGTTTTTAACAGTCGGTTAGGATAACTGAAAGACGCCAGTTTTTCAAGGACCACCCTTTTGGGGAGGAGATGAACAGTCCGCCTGCTGCGCATGTCAGACTGCCTGCCGGGTACAGTGCGCCTGCTGCGCATGTCAGACTGCCTGCCAGGTACAGTGCGCCTGCTGCGCATGTCAGACTGCCTGCCGGGTTTTTTTTGACTTCCGGGGTGGAGAAAAGGAGAGAGGCCTTTTTTGCCTGCTTGGCGGGACTCCTGACGGCGCGGCACGGACTCTCTCTCTCCAAAGGTGGCCTTGTCGGTTGGTGGCCTTGTCGGTTGGTGGCCTTGTCGGTTGGTGGCCTTGTCGGTTGGTGGCCTTGTCGGTTTGGTGAGTTGTTATAAGGAATATAGACTAAGCTTAGACTTAAGACGATTTGTATTGTGTTTCTACTTTCCTATCCTTCTAACCAACATCACCTTGTGACTATCATAACTATAAATAAAAAGGTCTATCTAGAAAACCAAAACCTGCTTCCATTTACTAGTTTGGGAGATAAATTAAGGGAAAGGTTAAGTAGGGGAGATTTATGATCTAATATCCAATTTTAAATCTCACAAAAAAAAGAAAGAAAGAAGAAAAGAAAAGAAAAAGAAAGTCAAATTTCTATTCAGTTCAGGTCTTTTCATCACAAATGCCTGAAAGTCCTATTTGTCATTGAAGTCCCATTTTTTCCTCTGAAAGATTATACTCAGTTTTACTGGGTACATGATTTTTGGCTGTAGTCCCAGTTCCTTTTCCCTCCAGAATATCATAATCCAAGCCCTCCAGTCCTTTAATGTAGATACTGCTAGATCTTGTTTTATCGTTATTGTAGCTCCACAGTATTTGAATTCTTTTTTTCTAGCTGCTTGCAATATTTTTCTGCTTGACCTGGGATCTCTGGAATTAAATAATATTTAATATTCCTGGAGGTTTTCCTATTGGGATCTCATTCAGGAGAGGATTAGTGGATTCTTTCCATTTCTATTTTACCTTTTGCTTACAATTGGATCATTGTCCTTCCCAGCAGATCATTCTACACTATTGCTGTTATTTTGTATACAATACATTTCACTGTACTTCAGTTCAAGTAGGTCTTTCCAGGTTTTTCTGATAGCATCCTGTTCATCATAACTTTTATATAATACCTTAAACCTGACATCCTTAAACCTAGAATATCAGGGCAATTTTCCCTGACAATTTCTTGGAAGATGCTGTCTAAACTGTTATTTTGGTCATGTATTTCAGGTAATCCAATGATTTTCAAACTATCTCTCTTGGATCTATTTTCCATGTCAGCTGTTTTTCCAAGGAGATATTTCATATTGCCCTCTATTTTTTTTATTCATTTGGATTTGCTTTACTGTGTCTTGGTTTCTCATAAAGTCACTAACTTATATTTGTTTAATCCTAATTCTTAGGCAACTATTTTCTTCTGAGAGCTCTTGAATCTCCTTTTCCATTTGGTTTTCCAAGCTGTTGACTTTTTTTTTCATGATTCTTCTCCATTGCTCTCAATTCTCTTTCCATTCTTACCTCCACCTTTCTAAATCTTCCTTCTGTCTCTCCAACTTTCTCTTCAAAGTCCCTTTTGAGTGCTTCCATGGCCTAAGACCAATTTCATATTTTTCTTGGAAGCTTTGGATGTAGGGGCCCTGAGGTTGTTTTCTGCTTCTGAGGATGCACCATGTTCTTCCTTGTTGATAAAGAAACTTTCTATAGTTCTCAACTTTGCTTGCTCATCTTGCCTTCTTTTCCTTGATTTTTAACTCCCTCTTACACTGGGGCCCTACTTTTGAGCTACACTGTCCCAAGCTTCAGAGGGTCCTAGGTGTTTTGGTTTGAGGGAGATCAGGTTTTTCCTCTCTCCTGGACTGTTCTCTGGTCCAAAGATAACCTCAAGCCAACTTGCTAAGTAACCAGCCAGCAAAACTTTTTGTGCTGTGGTTCTTAGCTCTGACGAGCCTGTGCCCCTCCTCTACCTGGGCCTCACACTGCTCAAGATTTTTTCTGGTTCCCTACGTGGGATAGCCAAATTCCTCCTTAGGTCACACAGATACTCCTATATTCCCCCCCTGCCTCCCAGAGCCATTCAGCCCTCTCACCTGACCATTCCAGAAGATGCTATTGCTGCAGCTGAATCAGAGACTCAGGTGTGTTTCTCTGGTGCAGCCTGCCTGGGGATTGTGTTTAGCATGATCATGGTGTTGGACTCTTCTTGCAGCCCAGTATTGGACCCTTTAAGCTGTCTTTGGCTGGAAAAATAATCTCAGCCTCTTTTTGTGGGTTTTGCTGCTCTAGAAGTTGTTTTATTGCTGTTTGGGGGTTGATTGTGTTAGGAGTTCTGTGTGCTTAATGTCTTTCCTCCACCATCTTGGCTCTGCCCCCAGAAGTTCAATTGTTTTTAGTATCATAGATTTAGAGCTAGAAAGGATTGGGCACTTGCCTTGCCTGCTCTAGAATAGGATGGCTTTCTGGCCTCCCAGGCAACTATTTTATCAAGGTCCAGGCGCTCTATTTATTTTTTTGGTGGGGCAATGAGGGTTGAGTGACTTGCCCAGGGTTGCATCTGAACTCAGGTCCTCCTGAATCCAGGACTGGTGCTTTATCCAATGAACCACCTAGCTGCCCCCAAGCCACAGTTTCTAATGCAAGAAAGTAGGCTTCATAAATATCACTGAGACTTGGTATACTAGGACTAATTTGGATCTTATTTTATTCAAAATGTAAGAGAATAGGTAATAGAAGGAACAAAGAAGTTGTAATTAATGCATATTAAAACATTCTAAAGTAAGGTAATCTAAATGAGAAAATATGAAGAGAGAAATACATTAGAGAGCATTTTGGCAGGATAAATTGAGGTTGAAATTGATACATATTTTTGAAGGATGTGGTAATAGAGGCATATTTTTGCAAGGATTATAGTACAGACAACCTGAATAGAAAGATTAATTACATAACAAGAACAGGAAACAAATGACAACCTGGTATTGAAACATGATACTGAAGCGATGGGGACTCCTACCACCCAGACATCTACTGGAGCTCCCTTTCTTCTGCTCAAATCAGATTAAATGGATCAGCAGAGGAAATGTTAAAGGGATTGTTATTCTGGGCCCAACCAGGAGGAATTGGTTGCTCAAGATGAAAGAACACGAATTTTGGGAGCAAGTGACTACTGTAATAGAGTACATAACAGCAAAGGAGTAGAAAATCATGCTTATTTAAACATGAGGTAGTGTTGATAGCCACTTACCTCATCTCACTCAAATGTAAGGATTGGGTCCTGGGAAATTTCCATGTTCAGGATGGTCATTATGGTGCTCCATCCTACTATTAGAAGTTCTCAGAAAGCGACCAACTAAAAGAGTGAACAGCCTTCTATCCCCCAGCCCTACCTCTTGTACATTCATATGGATTTATCCAATTGGAATCAGCTCTGAATCCCATTCAAGTAAAAAAGCTGACCTCTTCCCTGAGCTTGCTATATTTCAGTAAGTCCTAATCACATATTTTTGGCATAATGGAGTCTCCCCTACATGGGAATCAATGAAACATGCTTAGTGATATACAGTCCTTTAATCATGGCAAAGAATCAATATAAACAGTAAACAATATATAATGACATGCCTTCTGCTCACCCTGCAGCCTCTCCTAGACCCAGGCATTATATAGGCTGCTCTAAACCCACGAATTCTGATTTGATTTGCTTAGCGCCTATAGCCATTCCTACTGTAAGTGGGAAAACTAATAGAGATAATACAAATGAATGAACAACAACACAGTTTGGTCCTTCTTTGAGACTCATGTATACAGTAGGGTGAAATTTTAGAACATGGGACCTTAGATTTAGATATGGAAGGGATCTTAGTAGCCATCAAGTCCAACCCTCCTATTTTGCAAATGAGAAAACTGAGGCATAGTGAGATTGATTTTCCCAGTGTCCCACAGCTACTAAGTTCCTTAGATGTAGTATTTGGAGATGAGTGTTCTTGATCCAGTACACTGTCTACTATAAGGAACTTAACAGGTTTTTGGTACCTCTACAGTGATATGGTGACATTGACTTAAGATCTAAATGGTTATTGATTACCTAACTTCCTGACTCATCTAATGTTCTTCTGTTCTGTGGCAGAGATTCCCGATAGTTTTCTCAGTGGCTAGGTCCTGGCCTGTAAATTTGAGGCAGCGCATGCCTTGATAAGCCTCAGTGAAAGGAAAACTGATGATTTTGTACAGTTCTGGCATCCTTAATATGAGTACCTCTCTCTCATGTCTCATATTACTATTATTATTATTATTATTATTATTATTATTATTATTATTATTATTATCTGTTAAATACTTCCTTTCCTACTCTTTACTTGCAGTCAAAACCCTGAAAATCTGTGCAACAGGGTAGGAGCAGGTAGCCCAAGAGAGGCAAGACATTCTTCAGTAATATGCTGATTATGCCTTAAATGGGCAGGTAGGTGACATAGTGGCTAGAGCTCTGAGACTGGAGTCAGAAAGACTCATCTTCCTAACTTCAAGTCTGGCCTCAGACACTTACTATCTATGTGACCATGAGCAAGTCATTTAACTCTGTTTAACTCAGTTTCCTCATCTGTAAAATTAGCCGGAGAAGAAAATGGCAAACCACTTTAGTATCTTTGCCAAGAAAACCCCAAATGGGGTCATGAAGAGTCAAACATGACTCAAATGACTGAAGAACAAAATACTTTAAGCAGATGGTGACATACACCATGATCATCATAACTAAGTATATAGCATAGGTAATCATCCCTAATACAAACATGGCATTCACACTAGAACTGCATATAACTAACTTTAATCCAAGCAAATAACCTATCATATAGCATCACCAAATGCTTTATGTACAGTGACAAAATATATATAGATCACAGGCAGGAATATTACTAAATAAGCAGATTGAAATAATAAATGAAAAATATGACATACTATCATAACTAATAAAGAAGAATAATAGTAATAAAAGCATATTACATGTCAAGTCTTTAACTCATATGATACACAATAGCATGTGTTGTATGCCAAGCATATATGTTATGCATTTCTAGAATGGATTTGGCGATATAAGTAAACACTTGTATGATTTTTTGTTTGTTTGATTTTGGGGATTTTTTTCTGGGCAATGGAGGGTTAAGTGACTTGCCCAGGGTCACACAGCTAGTGTCAAATGTCTGAGGCCGTATTTGAACTCAGGTACTCTTGACTCCAGGGCCAGTGCTCTATCCACTGTGCCACTTAGCTGCCCCCATATGATTTTTATTAAGGTATTAAAAGTAAGCTTAGTCATGGGCCAAATAGGCCTGTGACTTCTACTATGACCTTCTGAACTTGTGGGACACCAGGGCTGACTTTCAGCAGCCATGAACATACTATCTTGAGGTCCAAATCCTAAATTTGTGTATTGTACATGCTATTATCACCAGGCTCTACAGATGTACTGTTTCCTAGGTTTGGCATTTGGCTAGAGAAGGCTTATCTCTGAGTTCATGCCTTCCTTCTTGTCTGGAAAGAAGTCCTCTGGAAAGCAGAATAGACTTTGACTCCTCTGACCTTTTATCAAGAGCACTCATTTTCCCTCTTGGTCTGAATCAGTCATATGAGTGATTATCCAGGCCTGACTATCTGTACAGTCATCAGCCTCTTCTCTGAATCTTATTGGTTGGCTGTCCATTGCCGCTTTCCTCCTACTCAATAAGGAGTATATCTTCATATGTCATTCCTCACATTTGACCTTTGCTGTGACTTGTTTTTGTGCAAACCTGATTATTTTCTGCAACTATTTATTTTAAATTGAAAAATTGTTCTGTTTTGTAGTTCCTTGAGACGGATAAACTTTCCTTCAGATTAGCATCTTATATACTCCATGTCCATTAAAACTACTTAGAAAAATTCTATAGCCTTTCTGAAAATGTTGAATATGAAAGCAATTGTTATATGATCACTTGTTTATATCTGAGTTTTTTTGTGTTGAAGGCCTAGCTATGTGGTAGGCCTCCTTCAACCGATCTCTCAAAAAAGAGTATTGGTTGTAACTATGTAGATTTCCTCCTTAAAATGAAGAACACAAGTCAATGGGAAGATGTGTTTTGTAAGGACTACTATAAACCTCATGTTATAATTTTTTATGGAATGTATACACATTTGCTGGAAACACTACCTGTTGAATCCAAAGTGCTTTTACCTTATGCATGAGGGTTTCCAGAATGCTCAGAAGAATGGGTTAATTGTTTGCACTGTGAATCTTTCTGAGGGTGATGAACTGTGGTTCTAAACTCCTTCATTCCTTCCAAGATCAACATTGCTTTTAAGTATTTTGCTTTAAAAATATCTACCTTTAGGGCTGGCTGTACCAAATCTGAAACTTTACTATAAAGTGGCAGTCATTAAAACTATTTGGTACTGGCTAAGAAATAGAGTGGTCAATCAATGAAATAGGTTAGACACAGGAGACACAGTAGTAAATGTCCTTAGTAATGTACTGTTTGTTAAAACCAAAGATTACAGCTTCTGGGGTAGGAACTCAGTATTTGACAAAAACTGCTGGGAAAACTGGAAGATAGTGTGGCACAAACTAGGCATAGAACATCATCTTACACCTTATACTAAAATAACGTCAAAATGGGATACATGATTTAGACATAAAAGGTGATACCATAGGTAAATTAGGAGAGGGAGGAATAGTTTACCTCCCAGATTTATGGAATGGAGAATAGTTTATGACCAAACAAGAGATAGAGAATATTATGAAATGCAAAATGGATGATTTTGATTACATTAAATTAAAAAGGTTTTGTACAAACAGAAGCAATGCATCCAAAATTAGAAGGGAGGCAGAAAGCTGGGAAACAAATTTTATGGCCAGTACTTCTGACAAAGGCCTCATTTCTAAAATATATTGAGAATAAATCAAATTTATAATAATCCAAGTCATTCCCCAATTGAGAAATGGTCAAAGGATATGAACAGGCAGTTTTCTGATGAAGAAATCAAAGCTATCTATTGCCATATGAAAAAATGCTCTAAATCACTATTGATTAGAGAAATGCAAATTAAAACAACGTTGAGGTACCACCTGATAACTATAAGATTGGCTAATATGACAAAAAAGGAAAATAATAAATGTTGGAGAAGCTGTGGAAAAATTGGAACACTAATGCATTGTTGGTGGAGCTGTGAACTGATCCAGCCATTCTGGAGAGCAATTTGGAACTACACCCAAAGGTCTATAATAAAGCTGTGCATACCCTTTGAGCCAGCAATACCACTATTAGGTCTTTTTTCCCAAAGAGATCATAAAAAAGGGAAAAGGACCCATATGTACAAAAATATTTATAGCTGATCTTTTTGTGGTGGCAAAGAATTCGAAATTGAGGGGATGCCTATCAATTGGGGAATGGCTGAACAAGTTGTGGTATATGAATGTAATGGAATACTATCGTACTGTAGGAAATGATGAGCAGAAGGAGTTCAGAGAAACCTGGAAGGACTTATATGAACTGATGCTGAGTGAGATGAATAGAACCAGGAGAACAATCAATGTATACAGTATCAACAACATTGTGTATTGATCAACTGTGATAGACTTGTTTCTTCTCAGCAATACAATGGTCCAAGATAGTTCCAAAGGACTCATGGATGATGGAAAATGATCTCCAAATCCAGAAAAAAAGAACTATGGAATCTAGATGCAGATTGAACCATACTATTTCTATTTTTTTGTTTTTCTTTTTTTTTGTTTTTCCTTTTTGCTCTGATTCTTCTTACACAGCAAGACTAATGTGGAAATATGTTAAATGTGATTGTACATATATAACCTATATCAGATTGTTTGCTGTCTTGGGGAGGGAGGAGGGAAGGGAGGGCAGGAGAAAATTTGAAAGTTGATATTTTATAAAAACAAATGTTGAAAACTATCTCTACATGTAACTGGAAAATAATAAAATACTTTTATGGAAAAAATTTCTACCTTTATTAAATTGAATATTGACAGATATTTCATATACAGAGAAATACTTCTCCCACATTTCTTGGTGAATATAGAAGCTTTCTGGTTCTTGGGCATAGAGGCCAAAGCTGTCTGTTTCCACTAGGAAATTGCTTATGTTCTTCCTATCTCTTCCCAGAAATGAAAACTCAGTGCACACAAGATCTAAGAGCTTAATAGTTCTTATTCTCACCCAAGTAGTTGGCATGAGTTGACATCACTTTACTTTGAATATACCAAACATAACTCACTTCTCATAAACATCTGCTGCCATTGTGTTAGTAGAATTCATTATTACTAGCTCATATTTCTTCCCTTGGCCTAATAATCCATAGTCATCATGCAATGTTGTTATGGTCAGCTAGTCATGGTAAAAGAACAAAATATCTTAGCACAATTTGTTTCCTGATACCCACAATATTTTATTTTATTTACTTTTATTTTTTAGTGAGGCAATTGGGGTTAAGTGACTTGCCCAGAGTCACACAGCTAGTAAATGTTAAGTGTCTGAGGCCGGATTTTAACTCAGGTACTCCTGACTCCAGGGCCAGTGCTCTATACACTGCACCATCTAGCTGCCCCCTGATACCCACAATATTAAGGTGCCTCATAGGAATAACATTTGTGTCATCGAGCATCACTTTCTTACTTTTAGGTTTACTTCATCTCTTGTAGTCCTTCCCTGGTAGGCTTGTTCCCATTCTTTGCCAATTATCTCAGAGTAACTGAGATAAAAAATGATTTATTCAGTGAAACAGTGTTCACAAACACATGTGGCATATTTTCTGGTGGAAGTCACAGATTCTCAACTGAATTTTCACAGGACAATATTTTGTCTCCTTGTGTATTAGAGATTATTTTCAGTCCCATGGGAATCACCATAGCTATGGACTCCTGTGGTCTATAGGACAAAGCATTACAATTACCTGAATTATAATTGTGAGAACTATAAAATTTACTGAGAACTGAATCCCCCCCCCCTTCTTTCCCAGGCAAATGAATTGCCTGGGGCTGACTGTCTTTGTCATTGCCAGACTCTTGATAGACTTATGGACCTTCCCCCAAGCAACTTGTCCCCACCCAATGTTCCCCACCTTGCTCCCAGGACTTTGTGTTGTTGTGTGAAAAGGGTCCACCTTCATTAAGTAGTTTCTATTCAGAGTCAGTCCTATACTTAAATTAGGAGCTGTTCTATTATTTCTTTTGTCAAAGGTTTGTTTACATTGATTAGCTATATGTCACTATGGAGCAATCTTTTGGTTCCCTTTTTGTTCGGTTGCCCCATTAAAAACCCTGTCCTCTGTTCCCATCTTTGGGTATTCCTAGCTTCCAAGCTTTGTGATACCAGGAGCTATAGTTCCTCTGCCCTGATTAAAGACCTTATTTTTCCTATATTGATTGTTTCCTTAATTTCCAGGTTAACATATGGGGGCTCTTTCTGGGATTTGAAAACTTCATGCCCAGCCAGCCACTGTTTTTTGACCTCCAAATGCTTGGTGCCTGCAGGAATCTTTTGTGTTCCAGTCTGGACTCAAATTCGGAGGCCTGGCTTGGGTAAGGGTCTCTCAAATTCAGAACTCGCGTCCTTTTCGCTTGAGTTCCTAAAAAGCTCTTTGGTCGGGGTCTGGTTATGTCCATGGATGATTTTTGTAATGGGTCCGTTCTGACAGGTCCCCCAAAAGGGGATGGCTGCAGGTTTTTATGGACCATCTGTGGCCACTCCGACAGGTCCTGGAAAGGACTGCTGCCGGGTTTTGTTTTCAAATCATGTACCACATGATTGCAAGTGCTAGCAGAATTCAAGTCTGACCCACAACACTGATGGCCACAGTGGGGTCACTCCTTTTTGAGTTTGGTCTTGATTCTGCCAGCTAAAGGCCCTGAGTGGGACTTTGCTTTTTTTTTCCTTTTTCCTTTTTCAATGGCATTTTGAATCAATTAAGCGAGAATCTGAATCTGAACCCTCCTCTCTTTAAAAAAAAAAAAAAAGAGGGAGGAAAATGGGATTTTTGATAGGACATTTTGTCCCTCAGAAAAAGGTCTAATTTTATATGTAAAAAAAAATTTGATCTGGCTCAGAGTAATAGGTCTTTGAGGATAGAGGAAAACTCAATTTGTGCATGCTAAATTATCTTTTTATTTATTTATTTATTTATTTATTTATTATTTTTTTTTTTTTAGTGAGGCAATTGGGGTTAAGTGACTTGCCCAGGGTCACACAGCTAATGTTAAGTGTCTGAGGCCAGATTTGAACTCAGGTATTCCTGAATCCAGGGCTGGTGCTCTATCCACTAGCTGCCCCCCTGCTAAATTATCTTAAGAATATTTACCATTATTGTTTTTGTGTCTGTCCATGTAGAATGCTATTTGTGTTAAAATTTTCTATATGTGTATGTGTGTGTCCCTTGCTTTTCAAGCTGAGTCCTTTATCTTGCACTATGTTAGCAATCCTCTCTGCCACTCAAAATAGAATTGTCAGAAAGGTAATTTACACAGAGGCAGTTAGACTATAGCTTGATTTAATTTTTACCTGTTTTTAAGAAATTTGTTCAAACTTAAGGTGAGAATTGATCTTCAATATTAGTTTAAATACAGGTTTTATGAATCCCCAAATCAAGGTTAATCAGGTTCTTTTTAAATTTGGGAAACTATCTGGCTTCTCAAGTCACCAGTGTTTATCACCAGGTAAAAATGAGTTTATTGATAATAATGGTCTGATATTGAAGTGCTAATAGATGGGCTTCAGATAAATTGAGAATTTTACTATTTGAGAATAGTTTCAGTTGTAACTGAATTTATTCATCCTATTTTAAGTGAAATATGTCTTCTAATAAGATGTGTGGAGTTTAAAGTTGTGGTTTATTTTTGAGATTTGCATTAAGATAAATTGTTTAAAAATTTGGATCTTGGGGCGGCTAGGTGGCGCAGTGGATAAAGCACTGGCCCTGGATTCAGGAGTTCCTGAGTTCAAATCTGGCCTCAGACACTTGACACTTACTAGCTGTGTGACCTTGGGCAAGTCACTTAAGCCCCATTGCCCTGCCAAAAAACAAAAAAAAAAACAGAACAAACAAACAAAAATTTGGATCTGGAAATTTGTTAATTGCACGATCTTAAAGCAAGTTACTTCAGTTTATCAATCTAATGTGGATATTTGATAATTTTAGAGTATTCTTTTGGGTTTATAAATAGTTATAAGTGCAACTGTTAAAAGAATGTCAAATACTTGAAACTGTTTGCTTAGAAATGCAGTATTACTGTGAATTTATAAAGAGGTGATCTCAAAGTCTGGGTTCAAGTTCTCCCTCTGGGATACTCCCTGTCTAGGTATAATGAATGTTTGACTCTGGGAAAAATAAGAACACATTTTAAAATTCTGAAAACTGGAGGTTTCCCTAATGTGCCAGAAAAACTTCTTCCATTTAGCAGTGGTGCTGTTTCATAACTTTTCTCAATAACTATTAAGCAATTACTATTGAAATAAGTACAAATTAATAATGGTGTGGTAATTAATAACTTTGTTTTAACTTTGCTAAACTTTTACTGTTTTCTTTCTTCAAGCTTTACAGATATTTCAAGTTTTCATACCCTTAGCAATTCAAATATTATGATGGCCTTGTATGTTAAATAACTTTTAATTGATTTTAAGTTCTATTTCAAAATAGCACATTCAACTGGAATTTGTTTTACTATCTGGCGTTTTTGCTAAAACATTTATGATGTTTTAATCTTTTTCTTCCCTTAATATGCTATTTCATTGCCAGGATTGCAAACTTCCATAGCATTCATCTACTTTTTAAATATTGTCCTAACTATATTAATGGTATTTTTAGGCAAAAAGTGTGAATTATCAGAGCCAACCTTAATGAGATATCGTCTATTTTTTTTTCTGAAAGATATGACTACTGTTACAATTAATTTCTAATGAAAATGTAAAAAGATGTGCCTCCCCACCTTCTAGGCCGTGACTTTCACCAGATTCTCTCCCCATAATGATATCCAGCTCTCTCTTCTTTCTAAAAAACTCTCTACCTTTCCCTATACCCCCTGACAACGCCTGTCTTAATCTGCTCTTCCCCACCCATGGCAGATGTCCCATCCTCCCAATGGGCATTTAACTTTTCTGAAATTGGAAAGGTTCTTAGTGTCTCTCCAATCCATATTCAGTTGGATCCCTCTAAACCTCTTCCTTGAGTCTCACTCTATCCCCTTTCCAGAGGCAACTAGGAGCATTAGGCTTCTTATTAAGGACTACCTATCCTCATCTTTTAGCTCCCTGCAATTCCTCTTTCTTGAGCTCATGTGACTGCTTGTCCAAGACCTGAGCAATAAATGTTCCTGTGATTCCTAGAGCATCTGTGGTCCCTAATGCCTATACTCTTCTGAATATAATTCCCCATGATTCCACTATTTTCATCTTTAATTTCTCTAGTGCCTTTTTCAGTGGGTCCTTTGGTGTGAATTGCCAGTTTTTACTTTTTTACATTACCTTTACCTGGGAAGGCCGGCAGTACACTTGGACTGTTCTGCTTCTGATAATCCCCCCTACTTTTCACAAATTTAAAAGCAGAACTAGCTGACATTAAGTTTCCTATAGGCTGCACCCTCTCCAGTATGTGGAAGAGTTACTCCTTTGCTCCCTGGATCTCCAATTTTCAAAAACTGGCTCCATATTTCTCACCTCATGCCATAAAGTATCTTGCTTTCAGGTTTTAAGTTTTTAGGCCAATAGTCTGTTTTGAATGATTAGAGATCTCTCTACTATCCAAAACTGAGATAGAAAACCCGGATTATTACTGATATATTGATGGTTCCTGTCTCAAATGATGCTGGGTATGCTATCACCTATATAGAAGAGGTCATTGGCCCCTTCCTTTGGCTCTTTAGCACAACAGGCTGAATTTTAAGCCCTGACTCAGGCTTGTGAATTGGCAAAGGAAAACTAGTGAATATTTTTACCAGAGAGCAGGTATGTGTTGGGGATTTCAGGATGCTTTAAATTCTTATATTTTGTTAAATATCCATTTTTTCCTCTGAAAGATTATGTTCAATTTTGCTGGGTATGTAATTCTTAATTGTAAACCTAACTCCTTTGCCTCCTGGTATATTATATTCTAAGCCCTTTAATGTGGAAGCTGCCAAATCCTGTGTAACTCTGACTGTAACTCCACAGTATATGAATTGTTTCTTTTTGGTTGCTCGCAATACCTTTTCTTTGATCTGTGAGTTTTGAAATTTGGTTATAATGTCCCTGGCAGTTTTCATTTTAGGATTTCTTTCTGGCAGTGATCGGTGGATTCTTTCAATATACATTTTACCCTCTGGTTCTAATATTTCAGGGCAATTTTCCTTGATAACTTCTTGAAAGATATTGTCCAGGTTTTTTGGTCATATCTTTCATGTCCAATAATTCTTATATTTTCTTTCCTGGATTATTCTCTAGGTCTGTTGTTTTTTTTCTTTTTTTGTGAGAAATTTTTAAATTTTCTTCTATTTCTTTTGCTTTTCTGATTTTGTTTTACTTTATCGTGGTCTCTTATAGAGTCACTAGTTGCCATTTGTTCAATTTTAATTCTTTTTTTTTTTTTTTTTTTGTGAGGCAATTGGGGTTAAGTGACTTGCCTGGGGTCACACAGCTAGTAATTGTTAAGTGTCTGAGGCTGGACTTGAACTCAGGTCCTCCTGAATCCAGGGCCGGTGCTCTATCCACTGCGCCACCTAGCTGCCCCTCAATTTTAATTCTTAAAGAATTATTTTCTTCATTTGCTTTTTGTAATTCCCTTTCCATTTGGCCAATTCTGTTCCTTAGGGAATTATTTTCCTCGCTGATTTTTTTTGTATTTTTATATTATTTTTTATTTTCTTTTCATGGTTCTGCTGTATCACTTCCAATCTTTCCTCAACCTCTCTAATTTGATTTTCAAAGTCATTTTTAAGCTCTTCTAGGAATTTATTTTGGGCCTGAGACCAATTTGTACTTCTCTTTGAAGGTTCACCTGTAGTCATTTTGTTACTGTCTATCTCCATATTTGTGTCTTGAGATTTCCTTTTATTGAAGTAGTTGTCAATAGTCAAACTTTTTTCATTGTTGTTTTTCATTGCTTTTCTTTTTACTCATTTTGTGTCAGCAGGGCATTGGAGGAGTGATCTCTTTGATATTCAGGCCCTGTGGTGGCAACCTGCTGCTGCTGGGTTGTTATGTTAACCTGTTACTCTGTTAACAATCTCTTGAATACTAATTTTGTTGCAATCTGCTGAATCCCTGGGGCTGGTTTTGCTCTAGAAATAGTCTCTCTGCTGGAAGGTCATGGGGTGGGAATCTGTTGCTGCCCTGCTTGGCCGGGGCTTCACTACTGTTCAGCAGGCTCGGAGGTCTGTTGTAAGCCTCTGCTCTCAGTCCAGAAACTTTTTGTTGCTGCTTCTCCTGGACCTCACTTCCCTTCCACTCAGGTAAGACAAACCTTTCCTTCCAGGCTGGTAGATTGTTTCCCTGTTCCATGGTGAGTTCAAGGGCAGTTTTATGTTGGTTTAGAGGGGAAATCTGGGAGAGCAGCAGTGGATTGCTTCCTCACTTATCTATCTTGGCTTGGAATTGAGGATACAAAAAAGAGGCAAGAGACAGTCCCTAATCTAATCAAGAAGCAATCTAATGAGGGATAGACAAGTAAATAAATATTTGTATGATATGCACCTATATGAAGGATAAATAAGAAAATAATAAAAGAGAGAGGACACTAGAATTAAGATGGGTTGGGAAAGACTTCCTGTAGATGATGGGATTTTAGTTGAAGAAGCTGCTAAAGCTAGTAGGTGAAGATGAAGAAAGGAAACATTTCAGGCATGTGGAACAGCCAGAAAAAACACCTGGAGTTAAGAGATGGAGCGTCTCATTGGTGGAGCAGAAAGGAAGCCAACATCACTGGACTGAAGAGAATATGGCAGAAACTAGATATAAGAAGGTTAGGAAAATATCCACAAATTATACCAGTGAGAGGTTTAGCACAATTCTGGGCAATTTTTTTTTTCTATACTAGCCAACAAATTCCTCTCAGTTATTTAACTAACAAAGATTCTTTAGTTGTGGCCAGCTGGTGAATGATTTAGTTTTCTCTGGATCTGTACTCACTCCCTGATGAGGTGTTGTATGACCCAGATATTTGAAAACAGTTCTGTGAAAACTGTTCTTGTCAAGTGCCAGCTTTATATCGGCTCCTTCTAGGCAGTCTAACTCCCTGATTAATCTTTTCTCATGTCCTTCCAAAGACTTTCATAAGGTAATGAGGATTAAGACTTCAAAAGAGTGAGGAAGCATGCCTGGTTATGGACTAGAGGTGCAAAATGAGACTTTATTACTCTAAATATGGCCAATGTGCTCATTTGTTTTGTTATGAGAGAATGTTTCAATGTAGGGGTGGGAAAAGTTAAAAGGTGAGTTTATTAGTGTCTGGTGACAGAGATACTATAAAGAAAGATCATCAACAAAGCATTTTACATACATAAAACAGAATATTCAGAAGAGAACACAAGCAAAAAAGAAAATGTTACCAAATTTAATATATACTTAAAAAATTTCATAAGATAAATGCATGGTTCATATAGAATCCAATTTTTGCTTTTTTGTGTATTGAAATAGTTGTTTCTTTCTTTCCTTCTTTCTTTTCTTTTCTTTTTTTTTTTCAGGGCAGTGAGGGTAAAGTAACTTGCCCAGGGTTACACAGTTAGTGTCAAGTGTCTGAGGCTGGATTTGAATTCAAGTCTTCCTGAATCCAGGGCTGGTGCTTTATCCACTGTGCCACCTAGCTGCCCCCTATTTCTTTATTAAGTTCATGATACAAAAGAGAAAGAAGTGATGAACTCTGAGTGCATATTGTAGCATAGTTTTTACTTGTGTTTTCTTTTACAACATGATTAATATGGAAATATGTTTTGTCCTTTCAGATATCTTTAGATTTACCAAACATTAAGTAACTATAGTCATTTACTACTGTGTATTGTGTACCTGTTCTATTACATGGATCCATTGCTCTATTTTTTAGTTAGTACCAGATTGTTTTGATGATTACTGTTTTGTAATATAGTTAGAAATCATGTGCTGCTGGGCTGCCTTTCTTCACATTTTTTCATTGATTTCCTTGACATTCTTGACCTTTTGCTCTTTCACATGAATTTTATTATTTTTTTCTAGGTCTAAAAAATATTTTGGTAGTTTGATTCAAATGACACTAAATAAGTAAATTAACTTAGGTAGAACTGTCATTTTAAAATATATTGACAGTGGAGCAAAGATGGCAGAGAGAAGCCAGGAAGTTGCCTGAGCTTTCCCATATTTCCCTCATAAACAACATCAAATTAAGCCTCTGAACAGATTCTGGAACTACAGAACATACAAAAAGACAGAGAAACACAATCCTCCTACTTGAGATAATTTAGAGGACTTCAGGAAAGGTCTGTCTCACCTGGGTGAAAGGGGAGGGTGGCTCAAAAGTAAAATAAATAAGAAAGAAGTTACAGAGGTGAATAGAATGTTAGAAAAGTTAGATATGATAGATGTCTGGAGAAAATTGAATGGGGATAGAAAGGAATATACATTTTTTTCAGAGGTACATGATACATATTCAAAAATTGACCATGTATTAGGGCACAAAAACATCATAGTGAAATGTAGAAAGGCAGAAATAGTAAATGCATCCTTCTCAGATCATGATGCAATAAAATTACATGTAATAAAGAGCCATGGAAAGGTAGACTGAAAATTAATTGGTAACTAAATAATCTCATCCTAAAGAATGAGTGGGTCAAAAAACAAATCATAGAAACAATAAACTTCATTCAAGAGAATGACATCAATGAGACAACATACCAAAACCTATAGGATGCAGCCAAAACAGTGCTTAGGGGAAATTTTATATCTCTAAATGCTTACATGAAAAAAAAGAGAGAGAGAGAGAGAAAGAGGAGATCAATGAATTGGGCATGCAACTAAAAAAAAAAACTAGAAAAAGAACAAATTAAAAACCCCCAATTAAATAATAAATTAGAAATCCTGAAAATCAAAGGAGAAACTAATAAAATTGAAAGCAAGAAAACTACAGAATTAACCAATAAAACCTAGAGATGGTTTTATGGGAAAAAAATAGATCAGCCTTTTGTTTATTTGATTAAAATAAGAAAGAAGAAAGCCAAATTACCAGTATTAAAAAGGAAAGGGGTGAATTCACCACAAATGAAGTGGAAATTAATGCAATAACTAGGAACTATTTTGCCTGACGTTATGCCAGTAAATTTGACAATCTAAATGAAATGCATGAATATTTATAAAAATACAAATTACCCAGGTTAATTGAAGAGGAAGTAAAATCCTTTAATAGGCCCATTTTAGAAAAAGAACCAATGAATTCCCTAAGAAAAAAAATCTCCAGGACCAGATGGGTTTAAAAGTTAATTTTACTTAACATTTAAAGAACAATTAATTCCAATACTATACAAACTATTTGGAAAAACAGGTGAAGAAGGAGTTCTACCAAATTCTTTTTATGACAAAAATATGGTGCTGATACCTAAACCAGGCAGAGCAAAAACAGAGAAAGAAAATGGGGATCATTTGTTATAATCTGCTTGCTAAAATTTTATTTAAGATTTTTGCATTGATATTCATTAAGGAAATTGGTCTGTAATTTTCTTTTTCTGTTTTTTTCCCTGTTTAGAATTTTATTTTCCAAATGACATGTAAAAACAAATTTTGATATAAATTTTTTTTCTTTTCTTTTCTTTTTTTTTGGGGGGGGGGCAATGAAGATTAAGTGACTTGCCCAGGGTCACACAGCTAGTGTCAAGTCTGGATTTGAACTCAGGTGCTCCTGAATCCAAGGCTAGTGCTTTATCCACTGTGCCACCTAGCTGCACCTTGACATCAATGTTTAAAACTTTGTGTTCCAATTTTATTTCCTTCCTCCCTTCCCACCCCCCAGACCCCAGAACTCAAGCAATTCAATATACATGAGTAGTCATAGAAAACATCTCCACATTAGCTAGGTTGTGAGGGAAGACAGATAAAAACAAAACTTCAGATTAAGGAACTGACAAAAAAAATTATGTTTCAATCTGTTTTCAGATATCATCATTTCTTTCTTTGTACATGATTGCAATTTTCATAAGTCCTTCAGGGTTATATTAGATCATTGCATTGATGGAAATAACCATGTGCTTCCCAGCAGAGCATCTTACACTATTGCTGTTATTTTGTATACAGTACATTTCACTGTGCTTCAGTTCATGTAGGTCTTTCCAGTTTTTTCTGATAGCATCCATTTCATCATAACTTTTATATAGTACCTTAAACTTGACAAAAAATTTTCTTCACAATAGCCCAGCAAAGTAGGTACCATATATTTTGCCATTATAATCAATCATCAAAAATGTTTCCCTCCATCCTATTCCCTTCCCATGATATTTATTCTATTTTCTATCTACTTTTACCTTATTCCTGCTCAAAAGTGTTTTGCTTCTGACTGTCCCCTCCCCTGCTCTGCCCTCCCTTCTTTCACTCTTCTTTATCCTCTTCCCCTCCTACTTTCCTGTAGGGTTAGATAGATTACTCTTCCCAATTGGGTGTGTATGTTATTCCCTCCTTGAGTCAACTCTGATGAGATTAAGGTCTTTGAGCTAATTCTGTGTTCTAAATTTTCTTCCTCCCTCCCTCCTCAAACCTCACTATGAAATCAAACAATTCAATATAAGTCATACATATGCAATTATGCAGAACATCTTCACCTTCCTCAAAAGTGTTTTGCTTTTTACTGCTCCCTCCCCCAATCTGCCCTTCCTTCCTTCCCCTCTTCATCTCCCCCCCCTCCTTTATCTCCTTACCCTTCCACTTTCCCTCAGGGCAAAATATTTTACTATGCCTACTTGAGTATGTATGTTATTCCCTCTTTGAGCCAATTCTGATGATAGTAAGGTTCACTCAGTCCCCCACTCATTCCCACTCTTCCCCTCCCCACCATAAGCTTTATCTTGTTTCTTTTATGTGAGCTATTTTTCCTCAGTCTCCCTCTCCCTTTCCCTTTCTTCCAGTGCATTCTTCTTATCCCTTAACTTTATTTTAAAGATGTCATCATGGGTTAGCTAGGTAGCACAGTGGACAAAGCACCAGCCCTGGACCCAGGAGGCTTCCTTAGGTCCTGCAAACACCCCTATATTCCCTCCAACCCCCACCCACCCACCCAGACCAGCCATTCAGCCCTCTCACCCGAACATAATCTTAGTTCCAGAAAATGCCTGTGTTGCAACTGATTTAGAGATTGGTGGTAGGTTTCTCTGGCACAGCCTGCCTTGGGACTTTTTTGGCAGGATTGCCAGTTTGGACTCTTCTTGGAGCCCAGCAGAGCCCATTCTAAACTGTCTTTGGCCGGAAAATAATCTCTGTCTGTCTTTTTGTGGGTTTTGCTGCTCCAGGGGTTGTTGTATTGCTGTTTTAGGTGTAACTGTGTCTGGAGCTTTGTGTTTAATGTCTTTTCTCCGCCATCTTGGCTCTACCCCCCCCCCCCCCGATGCAATAATCTTAAATAAAATTTTAGCAAGGAGATTATGACAAGTGATCACCAGGATAATACACTATGACCAGGTAGGATTGATACCAGGAACGCAAAGCTGGTTCAACATTAGAAAACCTATCAACATAATCAACCATATCAATAACAAAACTTACCAAAATCATATGATTATCTCAATAGATGCAGGGAAAGCATTTTACAAAATACGACACTCATTCCTATTAAAAACACTAGAGAACATAGGAATAGGTGGAGCTTTCCTTAAAATAATAAGCAGTATCTATCTAAAACCATCAGCAAACATTATATGTAACAGTGATAAATTAGAGGTATTCCCAATAAGATCAGAGGTGAAACAATGATGTCCATTATCACCTCTATTATTTAATATTGTAGTAGAAATATTGGCTTTAGCAATAAGAGAAGAAAAAGGAATTAAAGGAATTAGAATAGACAAGGAATAAACAAAACTTTCACTCTTTGCAGATGATATGATGGTATAAATTAGAGAATCCTAAAGAATCAAATAAAAAACTGCTTGACTTCATTTCTAAAATATATCAGGAACCAAATCAAATTTATAAGAATCCAAGTCGTTCCCCAATTGAGAAATGGTCAAAGGATATGAACAGGCAGTTTTCTGATGAAGAAACCAAAGCCATCTATTGCCATATGAAAAAATGCTCTAAATCTCCAGTGACTAGAGAGATGCAAATTAAAACAACTCTGAGGTACCACCTGACACCTATCAGATTGGCTAATATGATAAAAAAAGGGAAATAATGAATGTTGGAGAAGTTGTGGAAAAATTGGAACACTAATGCATTGTTGGTGGAGCTGTGAACTGATCCAACCATTCTGGAGAGCAATCTGGAATTATGCCCAAAGGGCTATAAAGCTGTGCATACCCTTTGACCCAGCAATACCACTTTGGGGTCTTTTTCCCAAAGAGATCATAAAAAAGGGAAAAGGACCCACATGTACAAAAATATTTATAGCTGCTCTCTTTGTGGTGGCAAGGAATTGGAAATTGAAGGGATGCCCATCAATTGGGGAATGGCTGAACAAGTTGTGGTATATGAATGTAATGGAATTCTATTGTGCTGTAAGAAACAATGAGCAGGAGGAGTTCAGAGAAACCTGGAAGGACTGTCTTTATCTACCTTTCCTTTAATTACTGCCCCCCTTTTCTCGTCCCCTTTCCCTTCTACTTCTCTGTTGCATAATAGATTTCTATACATATTTGAGTTTGAGTAAACCAGTGTTGATGAGAGTGAACTTTAATAATTCTGTCTCCCACCATCTTCCCCCTGCACTTTGAAAGTTCTTGCATGCTTCTTTTAAGTGAGATGATTTTCTCCATTCTTCTTCTCCCTTCCCCCTTATCCCAGAACATCCCTCTGTCTCACCAATTCATTTTTTTTTTTTTTTTTGCGGGGCAGTGGGGGTTAAGTGAATTGCCCAAGGTCACACAGCTAGTAAGTGTCAAGTGTCTGAGGCCGGATTTGAACTCAGGAACTCCTGAATCCAGGGCCGGTGCTTTATCCACTGCGCCACCTAGCCGCCCCCTCACCAATTCATTTTTCTTCATCATCCCAACATACTTGATTCATTCCCCCACCCTCTATGTATAATACTTCTAACTGCCCCAATAATGATAGTTCTTAGTAGTTAGATGTATCATCTTCCCATACAGGAATACAAACACTTCAACTTTATTTAACCTTATGTTTATCTTTTTATGCTTTTGCTGAATCTTGTACTTGAAAGTAAAACTTTCTAATCAGCACTGGTCTTTTTATCAGGGATGCTTAAAAGTCCTTTATTTCATTAATTGTCTATTTTTTACCCCAGTAAGATTATCCTCAGTTTTGCTTGGAAGGTTATTCTTAGTAGTAATACTAGCTTTTTTCTTCTCTGGAATATCATATTCCAAGCCCTCCATTCTTTTAACTTGGTAGTTTCATAAAATAATGGAATTTGGCAGTGTGGGGATGGCATGAGTTGGTGTATTTACCTATGGGAAAATAAGGCTCATCAGGATAAAGAAACTCTTTAACACCATATGGCATAAAGGAAACCCATATATGTTGTTTTATTCTATTTTGATTTTTTAAAATTTATGCTACTTTTGCTATATGCTTGCCCCATTTACTAGACCAGGCTGGAACTCTAGGCTAGATAGGCCTTTTCTTAACTTTCTGAACTCCACGTGTTTTCCTTTTTACTAATACCTAGTATGCTTTAATAAATGCTTAATGCCCAAAGAGTGGTGCTAAAGCTTCTAATTTAAGGCAACCGCACATTAGATTTTTTAGACAACACATTTAGATTTTAAATGTCACAGTAGCTTCTAAATCTTGTGTGATCCTGACAGTGATCTCATAATATTTTAACGTTTTGGGGGTTTTTTGCAGGGCAATGAAGGTTAAGTGACTTGCCCAGGGTCACACAGCTAATGAGTGTCTGAAGCTGGCTTTGAACTCAGGTCCTCCTGAATCCAAGGCCAGTGCTTTATCCACTGTGCCACGTAGCTGCCCCCTGAATGTTTTCTTCCTAGGTGTTTGAAGTATTTTCTCTCTGATTTGTGAGCTCTGGTATGTGACTAGAACATTTTTGGGAATTTTCATTTTGGTATTTCTTTCAAGTAGTGACCAGTGGATTCTTTCAATTTCTATTTTACTTTCTGGTTCTAAGATATTTGGGACAGTTTTCCTTTATAGTGTCTTGAAATATGATGTCTGAGTTCTTTTTTTTAAATCATGTCTTACAGGTAGTCCAATAATTCTTGACATCTCTCCTTGATCTATTTTCCAGGTTGGTTTTTTTCCTGGTATTTCATTTTCTTCTTTTTGAATTTTTTTTTGGACTTTTTTTATTGTTTCTTGATTTCACATGGAGTTTAGTTGGAATGTTTTTTTTCTTTAGTGAGCTTTTGTACTTTAAAAAAAATTTTTCCTGATTCATCTTTTTTTTTTTTTTTTTAGTGAGGCAATTGGGGTTAAGTGTTTTGCCCAGGGTCACACAGCTAGTAAGTGTTAAGTGTCTGAGGCTGGATTTGAACTCAGGTACTCCTGACTCCAGAGCCAGTGCTCTATTCACTGTGCCACCTAGCTGCCCCCTGATTCATTTTTTAAGTAGTTATTTTCATCAGTAAATTTTTGTGCCTCTTTTGTTTTTTATTTAATCTGTTATTCTATTTGGTATTTATTTTTTGTCTTTCATACCAAGCTCCTCATTGTTTTTTTCCATAGTTTTCTCCCATTGCCTTTTTTTAATCCACTTTTTTCCTCCACCCACTCTTATTTGATTTTGAACATAATTTTTTAGCTTTTCCAGAAATCCTTGTGTTTGTGTCCAGTTCACAAAGGCTTTTTTGAGGCTTTGCTTTGTAGTTGTTTTGACTTCATTGTCTTTTTCTGAGTTTGTGTCTTGATCTTCCTTTTCACCATAGTATTTTTTTATGATCAAGATCTTTTTGTTGTTGTTTGCTCATTTTTCCAGTGTATTACTTGACTTTGAACTTTATGTTAATGGTAAGCTCTATTCCTGGACTGAGGGAATGGGAGGGTCATTATCTCAAACTTCAGGATTTTTTTTTTTTTGCACTGTTGCTTTCAGAGCTAGTTCTAGGAGTTCAGAAGTTTTCAGTACTTCTGTGGAAGAGGTGTGGTCACTGCTCTTCTGTTCTGTGCTCTTGTCTTTACTCAAGAAGGGCTCTGATCCCTTGGGATTTCAATGTATACTGCTTCTTATTGTCCCTACTTCCTTGGGACTGGAATTGATACTGTTTCTCAGGGCACCTGATTCCTTGCAACTGAAAGTACTCATCTCTGATCTTGAACTGTGACCTAGAAGTGGGTACAGACAATGGAGTTGCCAAACAGTGTTCATTCCTACATCTATTGCTAGTACAGAGGTCCCCTATAATGTCTTTCTAAAGATGTTCTGGGTTTCATTATTTCTGTCATCACCAACTAGTCCCAGAACTGGTGTATATCCATGTGGGTTCCAGGCCAGCCTCCACCCCTTTGTCCCAGAACTCTTCTTCCTACTTCCTAAGTTGTCGTGGACTAGAAAAATGTGTCATCCTGAATTTTTGTTGGTTCCACTACTCCAGAACTTGATTTTAGGTTTTATTTTAAATTAGTTTGGAGGGAAATATTGAATGAGTGTGGCTGAGTGTTTCCTCTTTCTTTGCTCCCTTTAATAATCTTTTTCATAAATTTTTGAAATGTGGTAAGTACCCACTAGATTGTTTTTTTGGGACGCATGATCAAATTGATAGAATCCTGTTGAACAGATGAAGGCTGGCTTTTCTTTACTGTCTTTCATGAGTATAGGATAGTATCTTTGTGTATGTACAGATATCTAATTGTTACCTGGCAAATACTCCAGAGCACCTTAAACTTATGGCATTATTTGCTGGTCTACTTTAATTCTTTTTTTTTCAAATTCTGTTAGTCTCCATACATTTTGATCTTTCTAATCATTTTCTGAACCACTACTCTGGATGATGCCTGTTGGACAACTTGAAATGGATGTTTGTTAGACATCTTAAACTCAACATGTACAAAACTGAACTCATCTTCTTTCCAGCCCTCCAACCATGCCCTCTTCTACAGTTGCCTATTATTGTTAAGAATACCACCATCCTCCCAGTCATGCAGGCTCACAATTTAGGTGTCATCTTTGAATCCTTATCCTCTCACATCCCCCCATACCCAGTACATTGCCAAGTCCTATTGATTTTTACCTTCATAGCATCTTATGTAGACACCTCCTTCTCTCTGACATGACTACAACTCTGATGAAGGCTTTCATTACCTCATACTTAGAATACTGCAATAATCTGCCAATTGGTCTCCCTAATTCAAATCTCGGATCATTCCAACGCATCCTTCACGTAACTGTCAAATTAATCTTCTTAAAGTACAAGTCTGATTATGTTACCCCCTTCCCATTTCAATAAACTCCAGCCACTTCCTATCACCTCCAGAATCAAACTCCTATTTGGCACTCACATTCCTGTTTTAATCTGTCCCACTTAACTTTTCAGTCTTTTTAGTCTCTGTGACCCAGGGACAAGAGCCTCTTTACTCTTCTGGGTTCAAGACAGTCTTTCTTCCAATTCTGAATTTTCACTGGCTGTCAATTATGTCTAGAATTATATCTTTTCACACTTTTGGTTCCCAACTTCCCTGGATTCCTTCAAATCTCAACTGAAATGCTACCTTCTCTAGGAAGGCTTCCCCCAAATTAAAAAAAAAAACCAAAACCTTTGCATTTCCAATTCAAAATTTATTGGGATGTAATTTTTAGGTGCAGTCACTTGGTCTTTGTCTCAAATATGCAAGAACATGGCCACTGAAAAATGAACCCCAGACTGCTTCTATTATGGGGGATGTTCCTCTAGTCCTACAGAGGGTCTATGGCTTTGGACAGATTAATTACAGCCAGTTTAAGACCTGTTTGGGTCAACCTAAATTTTGGAATCTGGAATTATCATAATTTTTAGAAAACCCCATGGTTGAGATCTAGAAAGCCTCTGGGAAGGGCAGTTTACTAGTACATTGTCATAGCATCCACATCAGACATATAGGTTTTGCTGTCCCTAACAATGTTGTGAGATAACATAGAAGGTTATCTGAACCTCTAAAATCCAAGTGGGCCAAATCCTGGGAGATGATGGTTAGTATATGAACCCAAGGGACCCCAGGGTAGGACCACACAAAACTATAATAGGGCAGAGCCTTGACCTGGCAAAAGTCTCCAATTCAGGAATTAAATATGGAAAAAAGAGCAGATCAGAGAAAACACCAATGAATGTGAAAAAAAAATTATCACAAATTAAATTAAGAAATTAAGAAAAACATGGGTTTCCTAAAAGGACTGTATAAATGACTACAATAAATGAAACAAGAGACAAAAAAGAAATAAAATCTGTGGAATAAAACAATTTAAGGGCAATAAATGGTTTAAAGGAAAAGTAGTATATCTTACCAAAGATCTGGAATCTCTGAAAACTAGAATTAATCAAACTGAAATCAATTGTTCCATTAGACAGCAAAATAAAATAAAATAAAATAAAAGGTTGAAGAGATAGAAGAAAATATGAAATATATAATATTAAAAAAACAATTGGCTAACAGGTCAAGGTAAGATAATACCAGAATGATTAGACTTCCTGAAAACCATGATTATGAAAGATGCTTGTGCATTATATATTTTCAAAATTATAAATGAGATCTGCTCAGATCGATTTGAACCAGAGGACAAAGAAAGAATCTACCAATCATCTCCTGAAAGTCATTTCAAAAGTAAAAGTCCCAGAAATATCATAACCAAAATTCAGTATCTACCTTAAAGGGAAGAAACACTGCAAATATCCAAAACAAGCAGTTCAAATATTAGAGAATTATAATCAGGATCAAACAAGACCTGGTTGCTCCTACTTAAATACAGAGGGCATCTTGGAATACAATATTATAAAACACAAAAGATAGAGGCTTGCCACTGAGAATAACTTACTGCAAAACTGAGTGGTAGTTTTATGGCAGGCATGTGTGAGGGGAGCAGGGAGTGGGGTTTTATGGGGGGGAGGGGAGAGGAATGGATCTTTGTGGAATAAAAGCCTTTCTAGCATTTGTGATGAAATGACAAGAGTTGAACCACAAATAATACAGTCCAGAGACACCTATAAAGGCAAATTTATCTGAACAGCTTGAAGGTGCTGTCTAATAAATAAGGTCAATAATGGCAACATTCTCATGGGGGATAAGAAAAAGAGTTCCTTCAGAACTTTAATATTGTCAAAGATTATACTGAAGGTTTTAAGAAGATCAGAGGTCTTTGGGGGTAAATTAGCTCTGTTCTGAAGGTCTTAAGCAAAGAAAGAGAGGGCAGACTACAATAAGAGGAGGACTACAATATACAGTAGCAAAGAGGAGGAATAAGGGATAGAACTCCTATTTCTCATAATTGAAGTTCATCAGAAGAATACAAATATGAAAGAAGGAGTTGGGAGTAGCTGGCATCGTGCAAACCTAATTTTTCTCTGAAGTAGACAAAGGAGCATTTAACACACTCACATGGCAAACACAGTTTGATGTAGGAATACTTTGAACTCAACAAGAAAACAAGCAGGAATGGGTATGGAATGTTAACAATGAGGATATACCTGGGTAAAGAATATTCTCAAGCAAAAGAAAATTCCTAATCCTGAAGAGAAGATTAAAAGGGAGAAAGGAATAACTGAAAACAAGGACAACTGGAGAATGGTTGACTAAATGATGGTATGTGAATGAAGTGGAAGATGATTGCATTGTAAAATGATAAAAATAATTATTTCAGAGTATTCTGAGTAGTATGAACAAGCACAGAGTGGATCCAGAATCACTATTTTATGTGAAAACAATAATACTTTAAAGACAACTTTGATATTTCTAGAGGACCTATGATAAAGCATGTAACAGCCTAAGGTACAGAAGGAGAAACACATTCTTGGACTAGGCTTGGTTTTGCTTGACTAGGCTTCTTTGTTACAACAGTTTTGTGATAGTTGTTTCCCATATCACATTTCTTTTAGGCAACTAGTGGATTCTTCTATTTTCATTTTGCTATCTGTTTCCAAAAAATCTGAACAGTTTTCATTTATGTTTCCTTGAAATATGGTACCACAGTGTGAAGCAAAAACAAACCTCCATATTGGAAGTATCCACCTTCTGTAGAAAGGGTCTCGTCTTTAATTCTGTAATTCAGGCTCATGGTGCTGCTGGGATTCTGGGTGAGCTCAATTTCTTGCCATAAATGGGGCCCCTGGGTTATCCTGTGTTAGTCTTGGGCAATGCTTTAGTCATGTCTCCCTCCTACTGTGTCACTAGGCTCTTTTTACTTCACTTTCTACCTAACCTAATTTGCCTCTTCTCTATACTTCTGCAAAATTTTGGCAGTCTTTTTTTCGTGTCTAGTTGTGGAATGGATGGATGAGTTTACAGATGATAGTCTTTGGTTTTGTCATTTTGTCTTCTAGGGCATTTTTAAAGCTTTCCAAATGTGTTCTTGTGGAATTTGGGCTCTTTTGCATCCTAATATGCTACAGTAGATACACAAGCCCCATTTCATGGCTGGTTTTTGTTTTGTTTTGTTTTTTAGAAAATAAATTGGGTCTAGATATTGAGATGATGATTTTTTGAGAGCAAATTTGCTAGTCTATGACTTGAAGAAAAATGCACCATTTAGGGAAGGGAACATTACTCTGCATATATTAGTTCTGCCTTTGTTATTAGCTTTGTGCCATTAAATGCAGATTTCAAGCCCTCCAGAGGACTGAAAATTTGGAGACATATAGAACAAGTGGGAAAAGGTTTATTCTAATGCATTCTATATTGAGGTACCTTATTTCCATGAGATGGGTTCAGTAGACAGGTTTAAAGAATACTAGTAATACACTTCCAGTTATTTTCTTCATTTTTTTCAGGCATTAGAAATTCAGGGAAATTTAACTTCTCTAGGGCTACTCAAACTGGGGAGAGTAAGTATTCTTTTGATACTCACACATTCACTTGATTTTAATTTATTGTAAATGAAAAAGAGGTATGGTCTGGGTGCCTAGTATCCAGTACCAGTTTACTACCTTTAATATTCTGCATATATCTAGAATAGTCTGGAATTTATCCCAAATGTTGAAACCTAAGCTACATTTTGTGCATCTGAACATAAGCAAACAAAAGTATCTAATTTCTTTTTGATTCACCTAACTTCCTTCAGGAACTTCAAGCTCTCATTGTTATCCTAATAGGGTAGTCCTATTCCCTCAGTTCACAGTATGAAACTTTGTAAAAATCATAAAAATTTCTTAGTTTTTAATAGTTTATTGTATTTCAAATAACAAGTATTTTAAAAATTCATCTGTCCCTCTTAGGAAAGATAATAAATGGGAGTTGCCTAAAGAAACAGAGAATTAATGATAAACTCAATTAAAAAAAAACAGTAAAGAAGATGAAAGCAAGAGCAAGTGATTGAGGATGAATAGAAAAAAATCACAGGATCATAGTTTAGAGCTAGAATGGCCCCCTGAAAACCAACTAGTCTAACCTTATTTTTCAGATGAAGAAACAGAGACAGAGAGGTTAAGTGGCTTGCCAATAGCATAGCCCCCTAAGAATCATGTAATGGACATAGAGACAAGATGGTAGAGAAAAGGCAGGGACTTGCCTGAGTTTTCCCAAATTTCCCTCCAAACAACTTAAAAATAACATCTCCAAATTAATTCTGCAATGGCAGAAAAATAGGAGGGCGTGAAACAATTTTCATGCCCAAGAAAACTTAGAAGGTTGGCAGGAAAGGTGTGCTATACCTGGGGTGAGAGTGGAGCACAGTCTAGTGCAGCACATGCTCTAGCAAGCAGTTACCTTTGCAGGTCAGCAACAGGCCTTGGGGTGCCTGAATCAGTAGCAGTAACTTCCTGAGCTCTCAGCCCACAGTCAGTAAGGGGGCAGACAAGTGGTCAGACAGGGGACACTTTCCTGGCACTGGGTGCAGGGTTCTGTTGTATTGCCCATATATGGATCCCAGTCACAGTCATGGGTAGTGGTCTTGGGTCACAGTCCCAGGCTAAGAAGGAACACTAGCATACCAAAGCTTATGGCCCAGGAGAGTGGTGACCCTGGTTACAGTTTCACAACAGAAAAGACTGCTTTTGGTTGCTAACAGTTCAGAGCACAGGCTAGATGAGTAGTAAATACACATCTCCTTAGATCATACCACCTTGGAAGAACTGAAAATGTATAGACCTACCCTGCCAAACTAGCTATGAAAATGGCTGCACAAAAGACCTGAAGCTTGAGACAATGCGTGCTACACCCAGGGAGCAAAGCCCACCTTTAACATAAAGTTAATAGTGAAGAAATAGGCCAAAAAAATGAACAACCAACAATCCAGAAGAAGAAAAAGAAGAAGAAGAAGAAGAAGAAGAAGAAGAAGAAGAAGAAGAAGAAGAAGAAGAAGAAGAAGAAGAAGAAGAAAGAAGGAAGAAGAAGGAAGAAGAAGGAAGAAGAAGAAGGAAGAAGAAGGAAGAAGAAGGAAGAAGAAGAAAGAAGAAGAACCTGAACATAGAAACTATAGTGATGGGGAAGATCAAAACACAAACTCAGAAGACAACAAAACCCAAACTACTATATAGAAAGCCTGGAATAAAAATGTTAATTGCTCTTAGGCCTAAAAAGAATTCCTGGAAGAGCTCAAAAAAATTTCAAAAATCAAATAAGAGAGGTAAAAAAAAAATGGGGGAAGAGATAAGAGTGATGCAAGAAAATAATGAAGGGTAAGTTAACAGCTTGGTAAAGGAGGCACAGAAAGATGCTGAAGAAGATACCTTGAAAAATGGACTGAGCCAAATAGTAAAAGAGGCACAGAAATCCACTGAAGAGAACTCCTTGAAAAGAAGAATTGGCCAAATGGAAAAAAGGAAGAAAAGCTCACTGAAGAGAATAATTCCTGAAAAATTAGAATTGGACAGGTGGAAAGTAAAGACTCCATGAATCATCATGAAACAATGAAACAAAATCAAAAGATTGAAAAAATATTTTAAAAATGTAAAGTAGCTTATTGGAAAACAACTGACCTGAAAAATAGATTGAGGAGAGTTAATTTAAGAGTTGTACTACCTGAAAGCCATGATAAAAAAAGGGAGCCTAGATATCATCTTTCAAGAAATTGTCAGTGAAAACTACCTTGATATTTTATAACCAGATGGAAAAATGCAAATTGAAAGAATCCACTGACTACCTCCTGATATAGATCCCAAAAGGAAGACTCCTAGGAATATTATAGCCAAATTTCAGAATTCCCAAATCAAGAAGAAAATATTGCAAAGTCAGAAACAATTCAAATGTCATGGAGCCACAGAAAAGATAACACAAGATTCTACATGAAAGGATTGGAGGACTTAGAATATTATATCCAGGTGTCAAAGGAACTAGGATTATATCTAAGAATCATCTCCTCAGCAAAGAAGAGTATTATCCTTCAGAAGGTAAAAAAAGTGGGATATTAAATGCAATAGAGGACTTTTGAGCATTCCTGATGAAAAGACCAGAGCTGAATAGAATTTTGATTTTCAAATAAAAGACACAAGAGAAGCATAAAAAGGTAAACAGGAAAGAGAAATCCTAAATTCTTAAGGTTAGACTGTTTATATTCCTACCAGGGAAAATGATACTTATAAATACTAAGAACTTTCCCATCTTACTGTATAGGAAAGCAGAAGAGGAAGGGTATTAGAGAATGGGGACAGTGTTGAGAGGGAGAATGGATTGGGGGAGACTGTAGTCAGAAGGAAACCACTTTTGAGGATGAACAGGATAAAAGGAGAAAGAGTAGGATAATGGGAGAAATAGGATAGAGGGAAATACACTGTTAATAATCATAACTATAAAATCTAAAATAAATGAAGTTCCATATTTGGGTTTTAAAATCAATTTCAGACAGAGGACTAAGAGAGGGTATTGGCTAGACAAAACTTTTAGTTTTTAAAAAATTTCTGGGGTTTTAGTGGATTATACATACAATGTAAATCACCAAAATAGGCTTTTTAAGAGAGGTGATTTTAAATAGTTTTATTTATATTTTTTATTTTACATCATCTTCTGTATATCTACCATATTCCATTTTCCCACCAAGAAAGTAATTCATTTTTACTAAGTGAGGTCCAAGTGTGTCTGAGACATGGTAAAATTCATAACTGGAGTTGAATTCTACTACCTTCTTGAATTGTGATTGTAAGAATAAGCCTTGGTACTCCAAGGGGACAGTTTGTGTGAAATGGCAACAGTGTTAGAGACAAGAATTTGCAATTTTGGGGGAAATTAAGAGTGATCCACATGCACAGAGTATGCATTTTGAAGGAAATTGGAGTTATGTGGTCAAAATAGCTTATTAAGCTATTTGCCTATGGAAATTCCCATCTGAGAAGATGGGTAGTGATGTGATTCAGCTCACACTTTTCCATTATATTTTTATCTTTGTCTAAAAATAGGGATTTTACCCCTAAAACAAATCTTTTAAATTGAAAAGATAAAAATTAAATGTTTAATTGTTAATGTCTTCTATAGGCTGACCAATGTTTCTTACCTCAAAGAAACTATTATAATTGTACTAAAAGTTATTGTCGTAGCATTTACTTTAACAAGTTAGTGAAGTCAGTCGACAAACATTTATTGAGTGCTATGTGTTAAGCATTGTGCCTAGTCATTTTAATATTGGATTTTTGAAAGTTTCCTCTTATCCCCCACTCTATAAATAAAAATTTAATGTTACAAGAGAGGTTGCAATAGTGACATTAAGCAAATTATACTAACTTCAGGAAAATAGCAGATTAAAATGGGAAATTTCAAAGCGGAGTAGAATTTCTAAGTCCATGAACAGTGTTTCTATATGGAAGGTTTAACCTTCATTCGATTGCAAAAACAAACAAAATCTTTTAATAACTAGAAATGCATTAAACTTTTATCAGTTGAGCTGCAGCAAAATCTTTGAGTCTGGGGAAGGAGGGGAGGTCTTGTCTCTTATTTCTGACAACAAATAAACCCTTATGTATAATATATTTCTTATATTTTTCATTTATGAAACTAATCACATGAAATTACACATGTAAAATACTTTGAAAATTCTAAAGCATTACATTATATAAAGCTAGCTATTATTAGCTAGCTAGCTATTATTACCTATAGTCATGTTAAATATGATACTGTTTTCAGCCCAACAATGAGCCACTTGCAAACTGTGACTAAAAGGAAGTAGCTCCATTTATAAGGGCTACATTGTAATCAAAATAAGGGCGACTCCCTTTTTCAATTATCTTTTCTATTATGTACTATTGAGCTAATGAATAATTTGTGGAAAAATTCTCTGAACAAATTGATTACCTGAAAATTTCCTAAGCTTCCATAGTCAACACATGGAAAATGTATACTCATAATTGGGAGATTTGAAAAGAATGTGCAATAATGTAAAGGCACTTTAAAAAGGTATCAGAGGGGGCAGCTAGGTGGCGCAGTGGATAAAGCACCCGCCCTTGATTCAGGAGTACCTGAGTTCAAATCTGGCCTTAGACACTTGACACTTACTAGCTGTGTGACCCTGGGGAAGTCACTTAACCCCCATTGCCCCGCCAAAAAAAAAAAAAAATGGTATCAGAGACATGTATTTTTCCCCTTAATCCCTATGCCACACACATTGTTGGAAAATGTAGAAAATGCTTTTCTTTCCATTGCCTTAAAGAATATCACTATCACTTGCTGTTACCCATCATCGTCATCATCATCATCATCTCTTAATGACTTTATTATTTTTCTTTTTGGGGCAATGAGGGTTAAGTGACTTGCCCAGGGTCACACAGCTAATGAGTGTTAAGTATTTTGAGGCCAGCTTTGAACTCAGGTCCTCCTGAATCCAGGGCCTGTGCTTTAGCCACTGCACCACCTAGCTGCCCCCTCTTAATGACTTTATGAGATTAAGTTATACATAGCCAGAGCTCCAAGAAGTGCAGCTTGACATTCTCATCTGTGTGCCCTGCTTCTGGTTCAGACATTTGAGCACACTGGGCCCAGAAAGGGAAGATGTTTGACACATATTCTCTCTCTCTCTCTCACCCCCCCTCCTCCATCCCCTCTCTCCCCTCCATCCATCTATCCATCCATCCTCATTACTAGAAGGTCTGAGGAAAATATACATAAGTATAAAGGCATTTTAAAAGGACACCACTGGATAGTGGTGGTGGCTCTCTGGAGGGCAGGCTGGTCCTGTCTTCCTTGTGCTATTGCCCTCCCATAGCCAGTGTGGCATGATCAATCAAATTTTGGACTTAGAACCAGAATAACTACTTACTTGCAGTATAAATATGGTGGGGGTGGGAAATGGAATTCTTTTCAAGACTCAGGTTCCTGAATTGGAAATTGGAGGTAATAATAGCATGCACCTCAGAGGAATGAAGCTAAGGATGAATTAAGATGACATATGAGTTAGCAATCTTTCAAGTGCTCTCATGCTTTGTCTTTGTGTCTCTCTCTACACATACCTATATTAGCATATATACACATATATGTGTTTATTTTGCTCTCATCTTTTACAACTGGAGTCCTATCAAAAACATCTATATATGGGAGCAGCTAAGTGGCATAGTGGATAAAGCACTGGTCCTGGATTCTGGAGGACCTTAGTTTAAATCATGCCTCAGAAACTTGACACTTACTAGCTGTGTGACCCTGGGCAAGTCACTTAACCCCCATTGCCCCTCAAAAAAATCCCCCCAAACAAACAAAAAAATCCATCTATATAGGTATTTTGTCACCATATTCATCTCCTCCAACTCAATGCTCAAGGCCATGCAACCGGAGTTCCAAACTCAGCACTCTACAAGACTGGTCTCTCCTAGATTATTATTATTTTCTATTGCAAGTTGAAAGTTCAAGGCTTCTTCTATGTTATCAGATTCTATGTATCACAGAAGACATTAGAAGCGTTCAGACAAAATTTAAGTGTCCTCTTTACTAATGAAACATACATAATTAATAATCACAAAAACATTAGACTATTTTAATTTTTTTTTTTTTGGCTGGGCAATGAGGGTTAAGTGACTTGCTCAGGGTCGCACAGCTAGTAAGTGTCAAGTGTCTGAGGCCGGATTTGAACTCAGGTACTCCTGAATCCAGGGCCGGTGCTTTATCCACTGTGCCACCTAGCTGCCCCAAAACATTAGACTATTAAGGATACTTCATCTCCACCGCTTAGAATACCTCATTTCCTTAAATTTGCCTTGTGACATATACAGGAAGCCTTTCTTGATGCTTCCTCACTTTGTTCTCTCTCCCAAACTTATCTTTTATATACTTTGTATATACTTATTTCCATGTACATCTTCCCCAAGAAATATGATATCAGAGGTCAAGGACTATTCAATGTTTGTCCAAGTAACTCCAAAAGCTCAGACAGTGTCTGGCATATGGTAAGCAATAAACGATTGCTGGCTGAATTGAAATGATCAGGGAAGACTTCCTGCAAGAATAGAAACTAAGGTCAGTATTAAAATTAATGTTTTATATGCACGGGAGAGGAAGAAAAAGGATACACCACCAATCTGAGGTGAGTGTATGAGTACAGGTCTGGGTATGAATGAACATGGTGGTACGGGGATAATGAAAAGAAAATAGAAATATAGTAGAGGATCAGTGATCAAAGATCTTTTTATTATTAAATCCAATAGCTTTTTCTGAGGGCTTATCCTTTCCTGACCTCTCTGCAGCTTTTGACACCACTGATCATCTCTGATTTTTAATGATGACATCTCCTATTTCTCTTCCTTGATGTCTTGTCAGTCAAGGTTCCTTTGCTACTTGTTATTATCCTTTCCTTCAAATTATCACATATATACTTACTTATTTACATGTTATATCCTGCCCCCCCTTCCCCATCCCCCAACCCTGCCCCAGAAGGAAGCTCCTGGAGGAAAAGGACTATCTAATTTCTCTATCTCTAATGCCCCTGCACATAGTCAGCATTTTAAAATGCTTATTGCATTGGAAGGTAGTAGATGATTTGAAGTGCCTCTTTTCCCCCTCAGCCCACTGGTATTGCCCCATCCCTCCTCCAACTGAGGATGTATTTTCCACCTCTTTCCAGTATGAAAAAATTCCTAGTTACTGCTCTGTTTATAGCCTATTACAATAAAAACACAAATTGTATTGCAATTTATTTAAGTGAACAGTAAATAGGTTTGGTCTGTATAATTTCTCTAACTACTTAAGTGAATACCCAGATACTTCTAACCCCCCCAAAAGAAAACTACACCGAGCATTGTAATTTTACTTGTGTATGCTTTGCTTCATTTTAGCAACAACTTATATTGAAAAAAATATATACCCCAGAATTTAGTGGGACTTTTCCCCTTAATTCATTACATAAAATATATAAACTTAGCCTGACAGTAAAAGAATTAACACTTTCAAAATGGATTGGTTATATATATGTGCGTGTGTATGTGTATATGTGCACACACACATACATATATATGTATATGGATATATATACATTTACACAGATACATATATACACATACACATTATAAATAAATGGATTGTTTTTATATATTATATATTTGCACATGTACTTATACACATATATATGTATGTGTATGTATGTGTATATATGTGTGTGTGTAAATTTTGCCCAGCAGTTATTATCTTCATTTTTTATAATTTCCCCCTAGTATATAAATCCACAGACTGCAAATCCCTGAGATGCTAAATATAATACTGTGGGAAAATTTTATCTGTTGAGGTTAACCCATACCACAAGCAGGTCAATGCATTTAAGAATCTTCTTCCTCATCCATAGTCTCAATTTAGATCATCTAACCTTCTGACAATTAAATGCAATGGAAGTCATGTTATAACCTTTTTATTAAAAGCATAAATCCAAGTATAAAAATGGATGAAAGAGATCAGAAGATATTTATTAAGCAAGGTCAAAGTAAAATTACAAACATTTCAGCTTAAAACTTGGTCAGTGTTCTTCAGAAGTGGAGCTTCCCTGATCCTTCAACATAAAGATTTTATAAGAAATATGTTGTGAGTGGAAATGTTTCTTCTTTTAAAAAAATCTCAAGTTGATCCTAGTACTGGAGGATTTGGAAAATGAGGTGTGAAGTGCAATCCACACAGTACAAAGTAAAGAGGAAAACTTTTGCCACAATCCAGTGAATCTGAATAGTGTATTATTAAAAAAAAAAAAGTCACTATGAAAGGGGCAGGGTGGTTGTTAACCTAAGAATCCAATGTGTAAATTCATTCTCTGAAATCAAGCCTCTACGATTAAGATCTTAATTTATTCATTTTAAGGGTCTAATAAATAATACAGTTCATCTATTTTCCTTATGAGAATTTTTGAAATGCTAGAAAAGAAGTAAAAAGAAGAAATTAGTTTGGCCTTTTGGTAGTGAGGATCTAAAATCAGATGATAAAATCAGAAAAGACCTGAGAGGCCATCTAATCCAACTGATACAGGAATGCCTTCTACAACAAGATGAATCTTGCTCACAATTTACCGTAGGTATTTTGATATATTAGCCATATGTAAAATAATTTACATTTTAAAAGTCCCTTGTATATTAGATCTCATCTCCCTTCAAATAACTTTCCATCAAGAATGACATGGCAATATGATGAAAGCCACTTGTTACTTCTTCCCTTCTTTCCATAAAAGTTTCTCTCTTCATAAAGTAACTTGCATCTGGATTTTTTAGTCTCTGTACTAATTATACTTTTGTGATATTCAATGTGTAACCATTTACTATGAAATAGCATTAAAATGCTTATCTTCATTTTCCAAAGCAGTAGCTTTCTCTTGAAAATAACCTTTGGCAAGTATTGAGAAAATGTGTACATGTGTATATTTCCTCCAGATTTAAATGCACACTGATTATGAAGCTTTCCTTTAAATTCAAGTTCTCAAATACCTCACATCCAGACTAGAAGCCTGAAAATATACTTTTGACTAAAACAAAGCAAAACAAAACAGATATAAGATGCATTCATTACCCTTAACTTCTATTCTTTGTATATTTGTAGGACAAAACAGCTTTGGAAAACCACTGGAAAACCTAAGTTCACTCTATAGGCACAGCAAAACAAAAACAAAATGTTAATAGCACCACATTTGCTTTCGCAAATTATATGCTTCATTGTGCCTGTGTGAGAACAGCTTTAGTGAGTGAATGGAATGAATCCCACCCAAGAGGAGATCATGTCTTCACATCTTCCATAATTGTTCTGTCTTCTATAAACCTGCTCACTTGCAAACTATGAGGTAAGCCTAGAAATGATATTTCACTCCTTTAAAAAAATGTAATGACAGATTTTCAATGTCTATGTGATGAATTTTGAGTGAAGAGTTGCTTTAAATTTAAATAAAAGCAGTTGGGGAATGTGCGGAACAAGTTTAAAAGTGCTCAGCTTGGCATGTTAAAAGGATGGTAGAATGCAGAATAAAATATAACCAGTTTTACAGTGTTTTATCCAATCCTTGTTTCTTTTCCAATTGGTCTTAATAGACATTATCCAGTTCTGAGACACAAGTAACACTGCTGAGAAGATGCCATGGCTTCACTGTATAGAAATAAGACTTCAGTAAATTTATGTGCAATTCTAAATATTTTAAAAGATCTCAGATTATGTGGAAAAAATCAAGGATAACATGTTGCTTAAAGTTTTTATAAGAACTTTGATATTTTTTCTAAGTTACTACACCAGGGAAGTAACATTTTTCTAAATTAACCCTTTGGAAAAAATACATGACAACCAAAGGCACTAGTTTGTAAAGGGGACTAAAGGCTGGCAAAAATCATGAAACATATTAAGAAGTTTGAGTACAAGAATCTGAAATCATTAATACGTATTTTCATGATTTAAAGATATATTCTAAAAATGCCACTTTTTCCAAGTTGACAAAAAATAAAATTACTCTTAGATGAAACTTTTATGCGTTTTTTAAAAATCTGATCTTCAAGCCCCTGAAAATAGGGGTTTTATAATGAAAACACTGACGGACCCTTCATCATAGTGGCAGTAGTAGTGGATGCTGCTAGAATACTTTTGTTTTCTTAAATATTTAACATAGATAGACTTGCTTTATCTATGTGCGTAGCATTTAGTGGGGTTTACCCTTTAATTTTTTTTAATAGAAAGTTACAGCTCATTTAAAATAGCTGGTAGATACAGAAAGCATAAATATACAATAAGTTTAAACACTGATTGTACTAAATGCAACAATACAAAGAAGCAAAACAAAACACAAATAGTAACACAATAAAACTGTATTACATTTGTGCTTCAAATATTACAATACATTATATACAATAGTCCAAAATAAACATCTCATGCCAAATGACACAAAACAAAGAGCAAGCAAGAGAATCTGACGATATGTACATTACCTTTTGTTTGTAATAATAAACATTCAACTCTGAACGGGAGCAATTTCACTACATACAGTTGCAGTCCGCCTTTTATTCCACACGATCATCCTGTTTTTCTATCTCTACACTATCCAATAAGTTCCTGTGTCAATTCTTATATACATTTTGAGCAAAAAAGATAAAAGAACGTAGTGCTTTGTATTCTTAGTGGGGTGACGTTGATAGATCAGCGAACCTGGGGTGCATAACCTTCTTTCATCAAACCCTCCTCATAGTCCGTCTGGCAAAGGATCATGTTATTCTTTAAGAAAAATTTGTCTCCGACACAAAATCTGAAAATATATTTTAAAAAATCATTTTGACAGATTTAAGGCCATTTCATTGTAGAGTCACAGTTAAAAAATATGGTTCTATGTCAATGACATAATTCTATAAATTAGAAATTTGGCTTAGACAATGCTTTCTCCCAATGAGGCAATTTAGCATTTTATTGAAACATTACATGATTATTCTAATTTTAACCTTAAATCTCAAGAGAAATCATACACTATCATGGAGATAAGTTGTCAGCACACCAGGCACCTATTTGTACAACAGGTTTATTTAGGGTAAGCATGTTACTTGAAAAACAAGTAGAATTGTATCGCTTTCCTAGAAAGAATATAGAAGCATTTATACTGTCTTGTCCATTTATCCACATTGCAAAAAAGGGGGGGGGAAGTTTTAAAATAACTAGGCCAATTAGAAATTAAGCTATTTTTAACACTTTCTATTTGCCAAAATGTTTAAATTTTAATGATTTATAAGTGAAAAAAGGTCTGTGGTATGGAAGCTTCTTTAACAGATTATGCTGCAGGGTAATATTCCTTATTTGTGACAAGTTCACCAACTCTAAAGCATTTACAGTGGCATTTCTTAGAGTATTTCAAGTTAAAACAAAAGAGTTTAACATAGGGAGCACTGATGTGAATAAAGCAAACCATTTTTATTAGCTAACTGCATTTTACTTCATAAAGCATAGTTTAATCTACTTTAGGCAATAGTATTCTCCATAAAGGTTTTTTGTTGGGGCAGAATTTCTAAATGATGAGACTTTTCACTCACCATTGAGGTGAGAAATAAATGCTGGTGTTGTTTAGAGCTGATTTAACAGCATCTCAGTAGCTATGTGGGGGGTGGTGGGAAGGTTTATATATGTATTTAATTGTAACAATTTAACCTTCAAACAGTAGTGTCTGCTAGAGTTGACCCAGTATAACAGACATATAATTATACAAGTTGACCTGACTGACCTTTGATAGTGGCCTCTCTTTATCAGACAGTCAATTTCTAATGATGTTCAAGTAGAAATCTAAGTGGATTGTCAGATTAAATTGTGTATTGAAAGCTACCCTTTAATGTTTTGTGAAGTTGGAGCCTCCAATGAGTAGCAGTTGGACTGATTTACATTTGCAAAGATTGGAATGCTGGACAAACAATGAACCCATTTATTTTCCAACTGGGTAGTTTTGGAAATTTATCCTTACACTCAAGTAGATAGGGGGGAATTGCACAATAAAAAAGTGGAATGAAAGGAATTAGTTTTTCCTCTTAAAGGAAAATTAGTCTGTTTATTTATGGAGTATATTTTCCCCCCTCCTCTAGGATTACTGCCTGCTGATGCTGTTGATTGAAAGGAGAGTTTATGCAATGATCTTGAAATCCTGGCCTTTATTAGAGGTCAAGGCTGATATAAATGAACTTTAAACTTTAAACAGTCTAGCTATAATAAACGAATCTTAGTTTTAGATTATACTACTAACTAAAACTAAACTCAAAAACAGCAAAAAAAAAAATATGTTCAGATGGGAGACATATCTATTACATTTCCATCCAGAACAAAAATTTCCTAGAGATGGAACGAAACAGAATGCATACTGTGTAGAGACTATAATTCAAAACCAACAATTTCTATGTCTTGTTGAAGAGAATATTAGTTACTTGATAAAATCGACTTATATTAGTCAAAACGAAAACTCTTCTTTATGTTTTATGACTATTTCCAGATTTAAATGTATATCACAGAAAGGCACTCTTATCCCTTTTTGCTAACCTTTAAGTATCACAAAATTCATGAGTATAACCAAGTTTACATTAGCTATCAGTTAACAAAACCACAGCAAATCAAATTATTTTATCATTTATAAACCTTTAGACTATAAAAGTGTTATTCTTCAATTATATATTAATGTATATCATTTGTAATAAAGTCAACATAGCAATAAACATTTCCTTACATTTACACAGCATCATGATTTACCAATCTCTTCCCTTATGACTATCTTCTGAGGTAGGCAGTCTACTATCAGTCCCATTTTACAGATGAGGGAACTGAAGCTCAAAATAAATGAATTGAGACTCAGACCTGTATATATTGATTCCAAGTCCAATGTTCTTAACTATACCACATTTACTGATCATTTGCAATATGTTATTGATATAGTGGGAAAATGGGGTATGGGATGTGTTAGGGATTGGGGTTCTTGGGAATTCCTCTTTAAAGAATTACACCCTCTTGCACACAAAATGTAGTTAGAATAAGGTGATAGTTTATTTAGGAGCAAGGGAAGGGAAGGGTGGGGGGAGGGAAACCATGAAAGAAATCCTTAGACTTTCATGGGGAGATTGGCATGAAGCACATGGCTCCGAGGTACCAAATCTCCTCGAACAGGAGACCGGAAGGTACTTTTATAGAGGACTGATGGGGGTGGACCATCTGCCCGTGAAAAGTTCCTTTAGTGAGAGAGGACCATCCCCCACTGGTGGTAGCTGGGGGAATTGGGTGAGCAGTGGAGGACCATCCCCCACTGGTAGTGACTAAAGGAATTGGGTGAGGGGTGGCTACAGATCCCTCTTCAGAGCACAAAGGCCGCAGCCACACCCAAATTTATCTCCCCAGGGTAAGGGAGACCAGAAGGGTAGGAATCCCAAGCTAGCTCAGTCTGATTTGGTTCCTCTAGGAACCCTCTGTCCTCTGGTTTAGTTTCTCAAGGAGAAGATTCCTCGGTGTGCCCCAGAGAAATTCTGGGGTGCTCTGCGCCCCATGACATTATTCAATATTTGAACTGTCTTTATGCCAAGTACATTATTATGGATGTCACAGGATCATATATTTAGAGAGGAAAGGGACCTTAGAAATTCTCTAGTCTAACTTAGTCAGATTAAGTGACTTACCCAGGGTTGCATAGGTAGTAAAATGCAAACCCTATTCTGTGGGCATCCAAAGGGGGAATAAAAGCACACTCTGTAATTTTATATATGATATTTACACTCTCTGAAAGCCTATAAGCATCAAAAAGGGGGAAAACATGCACTTGTAATTTGAACCTTCCAGTATTGGTTTAAATATTGGGGTATATATTTAAATGTTAAAATTATGAAGCTAGTATTTTATTACATTAATGTTACTGCTATCATATTTGAAAAATATTAGAATAAAATAGGAAATATTGAATAGTAGAATATAGTTCCATGTAAGATAATTTTATATTAGTTTTATTGAAAATTCAAGTCATTGGAAAGACCCTTATCCTGACAACTTTGAAACAGATAACACTTTAAACATCTTCGTACCCCAACCACTTACAGACGAAAGTATAATTTCATCTATTTTTTTCCTAAAATGCCAATATCACAAAACATACAAGATTTATAGCTGAATTTTTGGTTGCTGTTGTTTTGCTAGCTTTGTTTTCAGCCTTAAGAACTTTCTGAATGGGTTAAAAATGTGTACATAATCAACACCTCTGTTAAATATATGCTGATGTTTGGTAAGGGCAAAAAGAAAGCTATAGAAAAAATAAAGAAAAGGGACTTACTTCCATTATTACCATCCTCTCAAAGGTTCATTAATAGGCTACAGCTCTTAACTTTCCTAATAGGGTAAGGGTAAATTAAATCAGACAATTGCAATTCAACTGTCCCACCCTTCACTTTTAAAAACAGTTAGGTAGGGCCCAATTCTCTTCTTTATCTACATTTCTGTTTCAAGTGGACACTCAGGATTACAGACTATTGGAACGGATTTCAATGCTACCCTGTACCATTTTCAGATTGTAATCAATTCACTTCACTTGATTTTAAACAGCAGGGCAGGGACTAGATTTTATTAAATCTTTCTTTCATCTATGTTTAGCAGGGTTGTAAACATGCTGTGCACTTTATTTTGCCAATTTGATTTCAGAAATCTGTTTAACATTTTAATATTTGCAAAGTTGGTTGTTGTTCTTTGTGATCACAGAGGACCTGAATGACATCACTATATTGGGGTCAAGGTACATTGTGTCCAACTGTAGCAGATCAAACCAGCAGGAGCTCAGAAAGCTCTACCACAGGTAGGGAAGAACTAGTCCATGTATTTTCATAGGATTTATCAGCATTTTCATACCATTGCTTACCTAATCCTTGCCCTCATCACCAAAAGCAGTAGGAGGAGTTAAGCATTTATTAAGCACCTACCATGTGCCAGGCATATTATAAAGACTATCACATTTTACATAGATTACTACATAGCTTACTAACCGGCCTCATGACTTCTAGATACTCCCATACCTCCTAAACTATTCTGGATATTTTTGAGTCACCTTTCTAAGAAGATTAAAATTTGATTGGAATGTAAGAGCCTTGTAGGGAGAAGCATTTTTTGTCTTTATATTCCCAAACCTTAGCACAGTGTCTGGCTCATAGTTAGTGCTCAACAAATCCTCACTGAATTGCATTGTGTTTATCTGGCATGACCTTATGATCTACAATCGAACTACAATGCCATTCAAATCATAGTCAAAATGCTTATCCTGCCATTCAAAGCAAACTAATCCAGTGCTCTCCAACTTTATTTCTCTTTATTTCCCTGAGACCCTCACACAAACTCCCCTCACTGTCCCCTGTTTATAGTAGGTTTCTTTCATTCTTTCCTTCTTGCTTGAAATAACCTCCATCATCCTTCCTGTTAAGCTAAATTTTCAACATTTATCAAGTAACATTATGCTTAAAGTATTGTCCAGGATAATTAAGTCATTCCTACTCTTAGGATGTATTCCATCTTTTAAGACTTAGAGTTTTATCTCTTCCATTGTCTTTTTTTTTGGGGGGGGTGAGGCAATTATCTCTTCCATTGTCTTTTTTTTTGGGGGGGGGTGAGGCAATTGGGGTTAAGTGACTTTCCCAGGGTCACACAGCTAGTAAGTGTTAAGTGTGTCTGAGGCTGGTTTTGAACTCAGGTCCTACTGAATCAGGGCCGGTGCTCTCTCCACTGCGCCACCTAGCTGCCCCTCTTCCATTGTCTTTTGACTATGCCAATGATCAGTATGAACCTCAGTAAACACTGATCTCTCTAATAGTACTTATTCTGCTTCCTGACTATACTGTCTTATATAGTTTTGCTGTGTGATGTCTCCTTTCCCCCAGTAAACTGTCAGACTCTTATGGGCAGTTTCTTTTTTTATTCTCTATCTTTACTGAGACATGAGGTAGGTGTTAAAAATATGATTAATTACTAATGGATGGTAGAGGAAGACTAAATCTTTGTATTATATTGACTCATTTAAAATGAGGAAATATAACATATTATTACTGTTGTTAAGGGAGAGATGTTTGATTATAAGAAATTGCATGAATGTACATATTCCATCTTGATAAAATACATATTCCACCTAGACAAAATGTTAATAAATTTTTCTTTGGTAATTTAGAACTTATATTAATTTATTTAAAAGTAACATTTTTACAAACAGAGGGTTTCAAAATTTCATTTAATTTCATTTCAAAAATGAGAATTCTGTGAATTGGCCAATTAGGCCTTGAAAGGCATGACTTGATTTTAATGGCTGGAGATTTTTTCATTTTAATTACATTTAAAATTAAATATTTGAACTAAGAACCTGATAAAAAAAACTCTACCCAACATTCATGATATCTCGTTTCAGAAACAACAAAAAATTTCTCACAGGGAAAGTTACCTATCACTACCAATTTGCCTTGTGTTTCACTTGAAAAGACACAAATTACTACAATTATTTGGCTGCCCAAAGTAGAGGACCATGAATTATCATGGTTTTATTGGAGACATTGGTTTTCCAAGCTAACTTCTAGGAAAAAGTGTCACCTACATGGAAAACCTTTTGTATTCAGGGTAACAAAAATTGCCTGCTTTGCTTGACTGATGAAGATTAGCTGACTTCTTGCATTAAAGAAGTTTGTCTTGTATGGACTAAAGTGACAAGATAATAACTAAGTGCTAATTGTGCATAACCAACACTAAAGATATGCAGCCCCCTTATGGCATGTAATAAATGAAGCGACAACAGAAATATATTAGGCACTTTCATAATGATACTAGAGTAGTGTTTTACAGCAATAAGAATATGAACAGTTTTAGAGTCAGAATTTAGGAGCGTTTGTCTTACTTCACTGAGTTCTACTAGAGAGAGAAACTTAATTGTGAATGCTTTTTTATTTCTATGATGAAATAAAATTGATGCATGATTTGTAAATAGCACTAACAACCTGCAATTATTCTGTATCATAATACAATTTAAGCAAGGTTTAATATTTGTATGATGATTTAATTTTATGTACAAAATATGGCTAGAATAGAGATGCTCAACCCTGAGATCAGTAGACCAAAGTAATAAATCAATGCAATTACTATAAGTCTATTAATAATATGCCTTTTGGAAACAAGGTATATTTGATAATTTTTTCTGGGTCTCAGCCAAAAATGCTTGGGTTGTAATCTGTGGCTATAAGGATCTAAGGATCTAGTGTTATAAAGCCTACTTTTTAGACTAGGAAGATGAGCCCTTCCAATTATTCCTTAGGAGAAAAAATGAATTCTTTTAATGTCTATGTTAATAGCATATGTCTGATTACTTACTGAAATTCTTCAGAAATGTATCTGATAGTTCCAAAGGACTCATGATGGAAAATGCTCTCCAAATCCAGGGGAAAAAAAAGAACTATGGAATCTAGATGCAGATTGAACCATACTATCTCTATTTTTTTTCTTTTTTGAGGTTTTTCCTTTTTGCTCTGATCCTTCTTGCACAGAATGATTAAAGCAGAAATATGTTTAATGTGATTGTGTGTGGGGATATATATATATATATATATAAATATATATATAACCTATATCAGATTACTTGCTGTCGGGGAGGGGCAAAGGAGAGGAGGGAGGGAGAAAAAAATTGAAACTAGAAATCTTATAAAAACAAATGTTGCAAACTATCTCTACATGTAACTGGAAAATAATAAAATACTTTTATGGAAAAAAAGAAATATATCTGAAATTTTGGAAGAAGAAACTAAAGACAATATGTGTCATTTAATAAAATCAAATTAATGTTCTTTAGCTAAATAACTTGTAGCATATAAATTATGAAAATATATAGCAATTTTCCAACTCTAGATTATATGAAGCATTATAAAATACTTGCTAAAATAGGCAGTTTCATGTTAAATAATCACTTACGGGAAATAGTTTATTTTTGACATGTAAGTTCAGGAGACCTTTCTTGGTCTCACAAACTGCTAATGCTGTTCCCCCTCAAGATTCCCTTGTACCCTTGCACATGCATGAATGCATGCATGCATGCACACACATATTGTCTTCATTAAAATGTAAGCTCATTCAGGTAGCATTTATATATTTTACATAAAAGAAAACTTACATTTCCAATGTTATATACTAAAATACTGAAAGTACATAAGAATGTTTGCTTTCCCTAAAACTTTTGTTGGCAATTTGTTTCAGAATAAGAGCAAAGCTTTGAAGAACCTGGTTGGATCTACTGTCGATAATTTCTACAAAGAGGCAGACAAAAATTACACAAGGTGAAAGGGCTAGGAAGAGTCAGTCTTAACTCTGAAGAAGTACCATACATTTGAGATAAAGATAGCTCACATTTACATAATGCTTTAATATTTGAAAAGCACTTAAGAAATATCTCATTTTATCCTCACAACAAGTGAAGTAGGCACTATTATTATTCCCATTTTATAGATGAGGAAACTAAGGCACATTATTCTTTAAGCTACTGAGGTACTTTTGGCATTTTCAAAGGAAAGGAATAAGAAAAGGACTGGAAGGAAAACAATAGTTTATTAACATCTTGCAAATACATGTAATATAATAATGTAGTTAATTCAGGAAAATAATGACATTTTAAAAAATTTTCTAGTAGTTATTTCTGAGCCTAAATGAGTGCACACAGACACTCTCAATGAATTCCTTTAAATGCAGAGCAATAAAATATTTTCTGGCCTTTAAAACAAAACAACAACAAACAACTATTCTATTCCTTTTGGGAGTCCCAATAAAATTGTCTTACCTTTGA